>NC_073230.2:152959166-153582500 GCF_029281585.2 Gorilla gorilla gorilla
TAAATGATTCTTCCATTGTTGAACATAGTGTATTGAAGTCCCCTACTGTTATTGTGTTGCCATCTATCTCTCACTTCAGATCCTTTAATATTTGTTTTATTTATTTAAGTGCTCCAATGTTGGATGCATATATATTTATAATATTTATATCTTCTTGATGAATTGATCCTTTTATCATTATATAATGTTTTTCTTTGTCTTTTTTTTTTTTTTTTTTGAGATGGAGTCTCGTGCTCTCACCAAGGCTGGAGTGCAATGGTGCAATCTGGGCTCACTGCAATCTCCGCCTCCCAGGCTCAAGTGATTTTCCTGCTTCAGCCTCCTGAGTAGCTGGGATTACAGGCACATGCCACTGTGCCCAGCTAATGTTTGTATTTTTAGTAGAGATGGGGTTTCACCATGTTGCCCAGGCTCGTCTTGAGCTCCTGATCTCAGGTGATCCACCCGCCTCGGCCTCCCAAAGTGCTGGGATTACAGGCGTGAGCCACCTCACCTGGCCTTCTTTTTTTTATAGTTTTGACTTAAAATCTATTTATCTGATATATGTGTAGCTACCCTTGTTGTATTTTGTTTTCTATTTGTGTGGATTATCTTTTCTCATCTCTTCCCTTTCAGTCCATGTGTATCCTTAAAAGTGAGCAGAGTCTCTTGTAGGCAGCGTATAGCTGAGTCTCCTTTTTTTTTTAAATCCATTCAGCTACTCTATGTCTTTTTTATTGGAGAATTTAGTCCATTTTCATTTGAAGTAATTATTGATAGGTATGACTTACTACTACCATTTGTTAATTGTTTTCTGGTTTTTGTTTTTTTCTGGTTCTACTTTTTTTTTTTCTTCCTCTCTCTCTTGCTGTCTTCCTTTGTGGTTTGATGATTTTCTGTAGTGGTACGTTTTGAATCAATTCTATTTTTGTTTTATGCTTTGACTAAATATTTTTGCTTTGTGGTTACCAAGATGCTTACATAAAATATCTTATAGTTAAAACAGCCTATTTCAAGCTGATAACTTAACTTTGATTGCATCCAACAACTTTACACTTTTAGTCCCCCAGCCACATTTTACGTTTTTGATATTGAAATTTACCATTACTTTTTTTTTTTTTGATACCATGTTTCGCTCTTGTCATCCAGGCTGGAGTACAATGGTATGATCTCAGCTCACTGCAACCTCTGCTTCCTGGGTTCAAGCAATTCTCCTCCTGTGCCAGCCTTCCAAGTAGCTGGGTTTACAGGTCCCTGCCACCACGCCCAGCTAATTTTTGTATTTTTAGTAGAGACAGGGTTTCCCCATGTTGGCCAGGCTGGTCTCAAACTCCTGACCCTCAAATGATCCACATGCCTTGGCCTCCCAAAGTGTTGGGATTACAGATGTCAGCCACTATGCCCGGCCCAGAATTTACCATTACTTCTAATGTGTATCTTTCGATAATTTATTTTAGCTGTAGTTGTTATTAGTAATTTTGTCTTTTAATACTTGTACTAGGGATATAATTGCTTTATACACCATCATTACAGTCCTAGAGTATTCTGAGTATGGCTCTGTTTTACTTATATTACTGAATTTTCTATTTTTGTAAGTTATATGTTATTAATTAGTAATATTTTGCTTCAGATTGAATAACTTTCTTTAATAATTCCTGTAAGGCAAGCCTAGTGGTGATGAGCTCCCTTAGCCTTTGTTTGTCTGGGAAAGTTTTTATTTCTTTTTCATTTCTGAAATGCAGGTATTTCTGGGTAAAGTATTTTTGATTGGCAAGTTTTTTACTTTCAGCATTTTGACTATATCATCCCAATCTTTCCTGGCCTGCAGGATTTCTGCTGAGAAATCTGCTAAGAGTTGTATTGAAACTCCTTTGTATGTGATGTGTTTCTTATCTCTTGATCCTCTTAGAATCCCTTTTTTTTGTCTTTGAGTTTTGATAGTTTGATTACTATGTGTTTTGCTGAACTCCTTTTTGAGTTGAATTTGATTGGAGATCTTTGAACTTCTTGTGCCTGGATGTTGGTTTCTGTCTCCAGATTAGGGAATTTTTCAGCCATTATTTCTTTAAATATGGTTTTTGCCCCTTTTTCTCCTTCTTCTCCTTCTGCAACTCCTATTATATAAAGGATTGGTCTCCCATAATTCCTATAGGCTTTCTTCATTCTTTTTCATTCTTTTGTCTGTTTGCCCCTCTGACTGGATAATTTCAAATGTTCTTTCATCTCACTGATATTTCTTCTGCTTGAGTCTGCCATTGAAACTTTTAATTGAATTTTTCAATCCAGTCTTTTTATTCTTCATCTCTAGGATTTCCATTTGGTTCTTTTTTATTGTTTCTATTTATTTGTAAAACTCCTCATCTTGTTTGTGTTTTTTTTTTCCAAATTTTTTAAAATTTCCATTGGTACTTTTTTTTTTTACCTTAAGAGGATTATTCTGAATTTTTTGTCACCCCATAGATCTCCATTTCTTTAGGGTCCATTATTAGCACTTTATTAGTTTCTTTTGGAGGTGTCATAACTCCCCAGTGCTTTGTAATCCTTGTGTCTTTGCACTGTTATCTTTTCATTTGAAGAGATACCCCCTCCTTCTGGCCTTTACAGGTGTTCTTTGGCAGGGCTAGACCTATACTATTTAGTGTAGCCTGTAATTCTTCAAGGGCCAGCTGGTAATGGCCCTGGGCAAGCAAAGCTAACTGTGGATTTTCTACCTGCCTGGGATGCTGTCTTTGCTCTGATATTGGCTGGGGCTATTGACTGGGCCCTGCTGTCTGGCAGGACCACTGGCTGAGCTCTGTTATCACACTGAGCTACTGACTGGGTACTGCAATGGCTTCTGGTCAGACTAGTCACAGAATTTATTCCCTGGCTGGAAAATTATGCTTTCTTGGATTTGCAGTTGGGCAGGGCTGTAGGCTGAAGTCCAAAGTTAGGGGAAGTTGCTGCTTAGAATGATTGGGGCCAGAGGCTACATTCAGAAAAACACAATTGATGGTTGCTTCCCTGTTAAGGTGGAGCTTCCCTGTAGGGTTTCTTCCCTTTAAGATGGGCTTTTGGCTGAATTGAGTTTGACTTCCCAGGCCAAACAGGTCTAGCCCTCATGCTTCTCTGAAAGGCATGTAGATGTCCTTGATGGGGCCTTTTAGCTGAGTAGAGCCATGGATTGACTTCCTGGGTTAGGCAGGTCTACCTCATGTGTGTTTCTGAAATGGGTGGAGGTGTGTATTTCCTTGTCTTGGCAGAGGTCACTGGTGTGGGCTCTGAGACTGGACATGGGGACTAGCTATCTAAGGCCTCAAGCTAGGTTGTACTTCCCACCATGCTTCTGAAGATGACCAGCTTAGCTTTGTAAATGAACTATGAAGTTGACTAGTGTCTCGGATTGGGCACCACAGCTAGCAAGAACACAGAGGTAATGCCATGATCTGTGTCCTGGTCACTAAGACCTCTGCCTCCTTTCTTTGTTTCTACTTGACACCAGGTAGTATAGCTATGCTGTTACCCCCAGTGTTCTCCATGAGATAAGCCCAGAGTGGGATTTCTGAGAAGCATCTTGGAAAACTAGAGACGCTGAATGACTGCCTCTAGTTTTCTTTTCCTCCTGTAAAAACCATGGGCCCAGGAAAACCCTCCTTGTCTGGTGTTGTGTTGACTTTGGCAGGAGGCAAGGTGGCAGGGTTGAAGTGAAACTATGCTTCTTAGCCTTCTAATTCAATTTTCATTCCATGTACCTTGTGGTTGTCTCACGTTAGTGTCCAAGTAGTGGAGTTTTAAAAAAGATATTCTGGTCTGGGGATAGTTGCTAGTTGAATGTTCTGTGGAGAAGAGTAGAGCCTGGGACTTTCTATTCTTCCTTTTTGCTGACATCATGAGAAAACAAACTCCCTGCCCTGGATACTGAGGTAAGTTAGTAAAGGGGTAAAGCTTCCAAAAATTGCACTGCATTATCTACAGGCTTTAACTGGATTATCTGAGTCCACATCATGTCCTTATGAAAGCACTACTGTCTCTCTAATGCAAAGTAAATATATTGTATGTTGGAAACAAGCCTGTCATCTTGGCCTTGTGAATTATCTAAAATATTTGGCCAAGGCTGGAATGTCATATACAGTATGCATTCCTAAGAAGTTATTCTTATGATTCTTTGATTCAACAGCTTCTGTTTTTTTCTGACTCTTTCTGCAGATTAATATTCCTCACATTTTTAAATGGAAATAGATAACCAGACGTGGGTGAGAGAATTTATTCTCCTTGGCTTATCCAGCGACTGGTGCACTCAGATATCCCTGTTTTCCCTGTTCTTGGTCACATACCTCATGACAGTGCTGGGGAACTGTCTCATTGTCCTTCTGATCAGACTGGACATCCAACTCCACACTCCCATGTATTTCTTTCTCACCAACCTCTCCCTTCTTGATGTCCCCTATGCCACAAGCATAGTCCCTCAGCTGCTGGCACATTTTCTTGCAGAACATAAAGCCATCCCATTCCAGAGCTGTGCAGCCCAGTTATTTTTCTCCCTGGCCTTGGGTGGGATTGAGTTTGTTCTCCTGGCAGTGATGGCCTATGACCACCATGTGGCTGTGTCTGACCCCCTGCGATACTCGGCCATCATGCATAGAGGGCTGTGTGCTAGGTTGGCCATCACATCCTGGGTCAGTGGCTCCATCAACTCTCTTGTGCAGACTGCTATCACCTTTCAGCTGCCTATGTGCACTAACAAGTTTATTGATCACATATCCTGTGAACTCCTAGCTGTGGTCAGGCTGGCTTGTGTGGACACCTCCTCCAATGAGGCTGCCATCATGGTGTCTAGCATTGTTCTTCTGATGACACCTTTCTGCCTGGTTCTCTTGTCCTACATCTGGATCATCTCCACCATCCTAAAGATCCAGTCCAGAGAAGGAAGAAAGAAAGCCTTCCACATGTGTGCCTCTCACCTCACAGTTGTTGCCCTGTGCTATGGCACAACGATTTTCACTTACATCCAGGCCCACTCTGGTCCCTCAGTCCTTCAAGAGAAGCTGATCTCTGTCTTCTATGCCATTGCTATGCCTCTGCTGAACCCTGTGATTTATAGTCTAAGGAATAAAGAGGTGAAGGGGGCCTGGCATAAACTATTAGAGAAATTCTCTGGGTTAACATCCAAGCTGGGAACTTGACTCATGAACATCACTTTGAGAAAAAGCTTTGCCTCACTTTTCTCCACCCAGCTCAGATATGGCAGGGATAAACTATGTTGCTCTGGCAACCGGGAAGGAGATGATGTAACATGTACTGGGGATGTTATGTAGGAGGCTGAGTGGTTGAGTTGGATGGGGTGTGGGATGTGGGGATAATTTTATATCCCAGCAGTATGATTAGTGGAGTTAGCTACCGCTGTAACAGAACCTTCCACAATTTCTCAATCTCCACTCTTATGTTCCGATAAAAACTGAAAAAAAGTACTACTTACTGTTTTGGTTTGTCACATTATTTATAACTGTAGACCTATTCATACATCTTACCTTGGACCAGTGGTTCTTATTTATTGACATTTTGTAAAAGGTTGTAGTGTTTGCATTGAAAACAAAATGCATTTTCACATTTGAAGACTCACTGAAAATAATTGGTTGTTTATGTAGCCACATACAGTAATTATGAGTCAACATTCCGAGAAGGATGTTGTTTGTCAAGGCTTATTAAAATGATTTTGTGCAGGACCTTCTAAATGTGAACAAAATGTCTTTCTCTGAGTGCTGGAGGTAATTCAGTGAAGAAATATCAACGAAAATTCTTGTTTTGCCCTGATAGGGTTAAAAAATGGTTGTTTGTAATGAAGACTATTATTAGCCAAGGAAAATTTAAGTTTCAGGCACTACTTCACAGCACTCAGTTTGAGAGAAATTTTACTGTATAAGAGATATCATTTAACATATTAAAATTGTCCAATCTCAGGAAAATTCACAAACTCCATTTTTTAATGTTTAGAAACAAAATAAGCAATAAATTATGAGATAATTTATAAAACATCAAAGACATAGTTAATCTAAGAAATGACACTCTTCAGCCAATATCAATGAAAGAGAAGACAATTTTAACATGAATTTTGAGGAGTCAGGATAGATGCCTCACCTGTGCAAATGTTACCTTCAAGTTTCCGTATTAAGGACTTTTCTTATTTCTTCTCACACATACCATAGGGCACTAGTCAACTTTCTAAACCTAGTCATCTGAGCTCGAGAGTGGGCCTCCCTGCTGCTAAAATTTATAAATAATACAAAAGAAGAAGAAACAAATATATAAGGTAAAGAAGGGGAAAGAGGAGAAAAATTATGATAGTAGCTGATCATCTCACTTGCTTGAAGTAACCTAAGTCCTGTCTCTTCTTTCAGTAAGTTAATTTTCTGTTCTTCCATTGGTGACCACGTTGTCACAGATCCTCAAGTATTTATGAAGGTTCATATAATCCAAAGCCCTTTTGAAATATCAGTTTTACCTTAATTACTATTCTATCTTAAATTTTGCAAGGTAGGCAAGCATCCCCAAAAATGTCAATGGCAGCAAACTAAAATTTCTATTGGTGTTAACTTAAGCATTATCAATGAAGTGTCTAGTACGTGTCAGTGACAATGAATGGTTCTGGAGACTCTGTAGTGAATATGATACAATTCTGGGTTGCATAGCAGGGATGATGGATAATGAAGCAATTATAAAGTAATGTTGTAAATATTACAGATGGAGTAAGCCCATCAGGGGTGTCACAGAAGTCTTCCTGTTAAAACAAAACCACATAAAATGTCTAGATTGAGACCAGGAAAGTGAGGGCAAGTTATCCAGATGAAAAGGAACTGGAGGAAAGGAAAAACCTGAGCCAAAGTGCAGAGGGCGAGACTTCAGTATCCAGAAATATCTGGAAGCTGCACTTGTAGGGCAGAGAAGAGTGAGGAAGTAGTGAGAAGTAGTGAGGATGAAGTGGACGGGTAGGTATGCATTGGTTCACGGCGGGCACTGAATGCCACATTATCTTTCAACTATATCCTAATAGCAATGGGAAGTCAGTAATGATTTTTTTTTTTTGACAGACTTTTGCTGTGTCTCCCAGGCTAGAGTGCAGTGGCGCGATCTCGGCTCACTGGAACCTCCACCTTCTGGGTTCATGCCATTCTCCTGCCTCAGCCTCCCTAGTAGCTGGGACTGCAGTTGCCTGCCACCACGCCAAGCTAATTTTTTGTATTTTTAGTAGAGATGGGATTTCACCGTGTTAGCCAGGATGGTCTCGATCTCCTGACCTCGTGATCCACCCGCCTAGGCCTCCCAAAGTGCTGGGATTACAGGCGTGAGCCACTGCGCCTGGCCAGAAGTCAGTAATGATTTTTCAGCAGAAGAATGGCTTGATAAAATTTACATTTCTGAAATATCACTGGCAAATGAGATAGAGGAATAAAAAATTGGAAGCAAGAAGTCAATCTAGTGGGCTGCTCCATTAATGCCATTTAGACACTAGAGGAATCTGAACTAAGGGTGTGACAGTGGTCTTAGGCCTGCAGGGCTGAGCTCAGCAGGCTGGGTGAGCATAGACAGGTCAGCTCACGGTAAATATCAAATGGAAAAATATGGAGATCACTGAGTTTTGAAGCATAGGTGCAGATAAAAGAGGAAACTGCATCATTATCATTATAGTAAAAATTTCAAGGCTGGTTACCCAGACATTAGGCCTTGATGACCTAGTTCACTAATTAGAAAAGTTATTGCTGTATACAGTGTAATGTTGAACATACTGACATGAATGACTCACTCTGTGTGGGCTTCAAGGATCATTGACTTATGATGAGCTTTTATGAAATACAACGTGTCCCCTGCCTATATTTCAACCTATTCTTTGCACTACTTGTTTCTTGGATCAAGAGCAAACCAAGTTAGAAGGAGACTGGATCTCCAATCTGGATCAGATTCTGTGGTCTGGTCTGTTGAGGCTTAAGACCATGTGCTCCTGCTGAGTCCTCATAAAACGACTCCTGTAGACAGGGAGTTAAGAAGTGTGAAGTGTATGGTGTCAAGATGGAACAGACACTACCCAGGCCTTATCCTTCCCTGTGGAGGGAAGTAGGTTGGGTTCCACAGACTTTCCTGAGAGATGGACTGGTCTGGGGCCTCCATGGCTGGGCTGGAAGGCTGGGTGGGTCACCATAGTGTCTGCCTCTCGGTCCTTTTCTTCTGAATTATGAAATGAATAAAGATACAGCCAAAAAAGCTTTCAAGAAGGGAATGGATCCCTTCTGCTCTAGTGATCAAGAAAGCATAGATGTGTCTAGAAGAACTGGTTAGATAATTTTATATAAGGAGATTTAGGAGGGAAGAATTTTATAAGTGGCAGAATGAGTATCAGTCAAATCTTAATAGTGAGAAATCATAGGTGTATGTAAGGGTGTAGTTTTTCTAAAACTAAGGTTATGCAGAGAATTAAATTATCAGGCTAAATATTTCCAAATGCGTATTCGTTAGCCTGAATCCTAGACTTCTTACTATTCTGGGCTTTCCTCTAAGGGGCTTGAAAATTCTAAATACGCCTCTTAAATTGTAGAGGTCTGAAATAAACACGTGACTTCAAGTGTGACCTGATCTGATCAGTGTCTAATTCTGTGGCAGGGACTGGCTAGTTGCTAATTGGACTCATTGTTTTCTTCTCCTTGGTAGAGAATTAGACTAAATATGAGCCTATTTCCGAAGGCAGCTATGGCCACGGGACAAAGTTTTTTTTTTTTTTTTTTTTTTTTTTGAGACGGAGTCTCACTCTGTCGCCCAGGCTGGAGTGCAGTGGCGCGATCTCGGCTCACTGCAAGCTCCGCCTCCCGGGTTCACGCCATTCTCCTGCCTCAGCCTCCTGAGTAGCTGGGACTACAGGCGCCTGCCACCGCGCCCGGCTAATTTTTTTTTTTTTTTTTGTATTTTTAGTAGAGACGGGGTTTCACCGTGGTCTCGATCTCCTGACCTCGTGATCCACCCACCTCGGCCTCCCAAAGTGCTGGGATTACAGGCGTGAACCACCGCTCCCGGCCCACGGGACCAAGTTCTAACCACTGGAGCATGCGTACACAGAAAATATGCCACCTCCAGGCCTGGCCGGTTGAAACCTCCTGAGCGCCAGCCTCTGGTGCTTATTGTCTTGCTCTGAAATCATCTCAATCTCGGGAATCTAGAACAGGGTGGGCCTGGGCAGTAGAAGAGTCACTGGTGGAGAAGGTGTGGGTCCCGAGTCACTGACAGGACGAGAGTTTCCCAAAAGAACCACTTCACCAGAGTCACCTACATAAAAATTTTGTGTAAATGAGAAAGAAAGTTTTATTGTGCTAATTGATGGTTATTTTGGAATTGCTTATTTCAGCAATTAGCCTACTGAAGAACACACAAAGATTTTTCTTAATATAATCATTTCAGAAATATCCTTAGGATATCTATTTAGCACTGTACTTCTTATAAATTACAAATGCTTTTTGTCTTAGAGTAACTCACAATGTTATCTATTTCTTATAACCTGGACTTTGTAAGTACTATAAATGTGTTTAGATGGCTTTAGATTTTCAACTTTTAAAGTTAATAACCAGTACCAAGAATGCTCAATCAAAAAGCTTCAAGTCTTTATGGTATAAACTGATGTTGAACCAACACTGCAAAGTCCGTAATTTGCATTTGACTTTTTTGAGCCTAAATGCTATGCTACTATTAATAAATAATAAGGAATACTTTTTTATATTGTATTCTTTATTAAGGTATAATTTATATACTGTGAAATTCACCCTTTTTTATTCTCAGTCCTGTAAGTTTTGAAAAATGCATGTAATTGCATAAACACCACCACAATCAGGATACATAAGAGTTTCATTTCCCCAAACATACCTTTGTGTTCCTTTGTGCTCAATTTATTTTCTTGGACATCACCCACTGGTGATCACTAATTAGATTTCTGTCTTTATATGCTTGCCTATGCAAAATATCATATACATGAAATAGTATAGCATGTAGCTTCTTTACTCTAACTTTTTTCCTTCCATAATGCATTAAGTTGCACTCATGATGTTAAATGTTACAGTAGATCATTCTTTTTTATTGCTGACTAATATTCTATTGTATGCATGCACAATATGTCAATTTGCTATTTTGAAGTACATTTGCATTGTTTCTACATTTTATAATTGTGACCAAAACTATTGTAAATATTCGAGTACAGATTTTTAGGTAAACATACGTGTTTATTTCAATTGGGTAAGATAAAATCTCCCATAGGAGTCGTATGGCTAGGCTATATGCCAAGAGCATGTCTATGTTTGTAAGAAAGTGCTGAACTATTTTTAAATGTGATTGTACCCTTTGCATTTGCATCCATACTATCATATATTAGTTATTCCACATCATTTTCCACATTTACTATTGGTAGTTATTTATTATATTATTTTATTTCTAATTGACAATACTTGTATGTATTTATGAGATACAATGTGATGTTTTGATATATGCATATATTGTGAAGTAATTAGATCAAGGTAATTAACATATCCATCCCCTCATACACTTATTTTTTGTGATGATAACACTTAAAATTTATGCTCTTAGCAATTTTGAAATATGCAATACATCATTATTAATTATAGTAATTATGCTGTGCAATCGATCTCAAAATGTATTCCTTCTGTCCATTGAAAACTTTTTACCCTTTCACCAATATCTCCTTGTTTCCCTCTGTACCCTACCCCCACCATAACCTCTGGTAACCATCATCATACTCTCTACTTCTATGAGTTCAACTTTTTAAAGATTTTTTTCAAAACTTTTATTTTAGGTTTGGTGGTACATGTGAAAGTTTGTTACATAGGTAAACACATGTCACGGGGGTTTGTTGTACATATTATTTCATCACCCAGGTATTAAGCCCCAGTACCCAATAGTTATCTTTTCTGCTCCTCTTCCTCCTCCCATCCTCTCCTCTCAAGTAGACCCCAGTGTCTGTTGTTTCCTTCTTTGTGTTCATAAGTTCTTATCATTTAGCTCCCACTTATAAGTGAGAATGTGCAGTATTTGCTTTTCTGTTCCTGAGTTAGTTTGCTAAGGATAATAGCCTCCAGCTCCATCCATGTTCCTGAAAAAGACATGATCTCATTCTTTTTTATGGCTGCATAGATGTCAAACTATCCCTGCAGACAACATGATTCCATATCCAGGAAACCACACAGTCTGGGACCCAAAGCTCCTCAGGCTGATAAACCACTTTAGCAAAGTTGCAGGATACAAAATCAATGTACAAAAATCACCAGCATTCCTATACACCAACAACAGCCAAACTGAAAGCCAAATTAAATTGCCACAAAAAGAATAAAATACCTAGGAATACAGCTAATCAGGGAGGTGAAAGATCTCTACAATGAGAATTACAAAACCATGCTCAAGGAAATCAGAGAAGACACAAACAAATGGAAAAATATCCCAGGCTCATGGATAGGAAGGATCAATATCAAAATGGCTATGCTGCCCAAAGCAATTTACAGATTCAATGCTATTCCTATCAAACTACCAATGACATTCCTCACAAAACTAGAAAACACTATTTTAAAATTCATATGGAGCCAAAAAAGAGACTGAATAGCCAAGGCAATCCTAAGCAAAAGAACAAAGCTGGGGACATCAAGCTACCCAACTTCAAATTATACTACAGGCAACATGTTGGTGAGGGCATAGAGATAAAAGACCCTCGTACACTCTTGTTAGGAATGAAATTTAATACAATTTTTGAAGTTACACATTCTAATAGATTCATAGTAACATCTCATTGTGGTTTTAATTTGAATTTTTTTAAAGGACTAGTGATCATTGCACTCCAGCCTGATTGACAAGAACAAGACTCCGTCTCAAGGAAAAAAAGAAAAACAAAACAGTAATCCCATCATGAGGGCTCCACCCTCTGACCCAATTAACTCCCAATGGTCTCACCTCCCAATACCATCACACTGTGGCATCAACATATGAATTTTGGGTGAACACCAATGTTCAGTTCATAACAAGCATGGTTAGTTTTGTAAGAAACTGCCAAAGTGTCCTTCAAAATGGTAACATTTTTCGTTCGCACCAGCACTGAATGAGTCTTCCCTTGACCTACATCTTTATCAGCATTTGATATTGTCAGTGTTCTGGATTTTGACCATTCTAATAGGTGCGTAGTGATATCTTGTGGTTGTTTTAATTTGCATTTCCCTTATGCTATATAATGTGGAGCTTCTTTTCATATGCTTATTTGCCACCTGTATCTCTCCTTTGGTAAGTCAACTGTTAAGGTCTTTGGCCCATTATGTAATCAAGTTGTTTATTTTCTTATTTTTGAGTTTTGAGAGTTCTTTGTAGATTTTGGATTACAGTCCTATATCAGATATGTCTTTTGCAAATATTTTCTTTTTTTCACAATTTATGAATTAAGTATATTTTGTCTATATACAAATGAGGACATTAACATGAATTACAACATAAATGCACACATATTTTCAGGTATTCTCATATTATGTTTCACATATTTTGTAATAACACAAGGCAGTAAAAAAAAGTTCAAATAATTTATTTCTTGGGTACTTTCTTTAGGTTAGTTAAAACCTAACTTCACAGTCTGTAACTGAGTCAGATACACAGAAAATAGCAGACCTGGGGAAAAAATGTTATTATTTTATTCAGTATAAGAACTTCAAAGTATGAATGCATTATTTTCCAAACTAAATAAAAGTATTCGAAAAATTAATATAGGCTGTATAAGCTTCTATGACTTAGTCTTAATCATAAGGACCTTAACTTTTTACTCTGTAGGTACATTATATAAAAAACTAAGAGTAAATTTCGTGAGTTTTATAATTTTATTACATATTCTGTCTTAGAAAGGAACTAGATTTCCTTTCCTTTTTTATCCAATATAAGAGCAGAAACTAATCAGTTTTCTTGAGTGTTAAAGTAATAATTAGGGTCTATTTTAGGTATGGATTATTCTAGACATTTGCACATTTTTTATCGTTCTTATTTATTTTATAGTAGAAATAACTATTACTATGCATGAGAAAGAGAGTGTTTTTCACTCAAGTGTCTCATTCTACAACTGCAGTTAATTTTACAAGGAAATAATTTGTCGTTTTGTAAAATGACCCTTTAAATGCTGCTGGCAAATATTTTATCCCAGTCTGTGTCTTGTCTTGTCATTCTCTTGACAGCTTATTTCACAGAACACAACATTTTAATTTTATTAAGTGCAGCTTATTAGTTATGTCTTTCATGGATCATTCCTTTGGCTTTCGTCTTGTATCTAAAAAGTCATTGCCAAACTCAAGGTTGTCTAGAATTTTTCCTGTGTTATCTGCCAGAAGTTTTATATTTTTGTTTTGTTTCACATTTAGGACTATGATTCATTTTGAGTTAATTATTGTAAAGAGTGTAAGCTCTTTGCATGGATTCCTTTTTTTTTTTTTTTTGGCATGTGGGTGTCCAGTTCTTCCAGCACCACTTGTTGAAAACACTGCCTTTTCTCCACTGTATTCCCTTTATTCCTTTGTCAAAGATCAGTTGACTATATGCATGTGGGTCAATTTTTGGACTCTCAGTTCTAGTCTATTGACCTATTTGTCTATTCTTTCATCAATACCGTTATTTTCTGATTACTGTAGCTTTATAGTAAATCCCTACCAGGCAGCGTCAGCCTTCCAACTTTATTATTCTTCTTCAATATTGTTTTGGCTCTTCTGGGTCTTTTACCGCTCCATAAAAACTTTGGAATTAGTTTGTCAATATTCACAAATTAGCTTGCTGGGAATTTGTTTGCAATTATATTAAATCTATGGGTCAAATTGAGAAGAACTAATATCTTGACAATATCGAGTCTTCCTATCCATAAGCATGGAATTTCTCTCCATTTATTTAATTCTTCTTTGGTTTCTTTCATCAGAGTTTTGTTTTCTTCAAATATATCATGTACATATTTTGTTAGATTTGTACATATTTCTTTTTTAGGTGTAAATGTAATAAAATTGTGTTTTTAATTGCCATTCCACTTGAACATTGCTAATCTATAGAAAAGAAATTGACTTTGTATATTAGCCTTTAGTCACTTAGTTCTTGGAGTTGTTTTTTATTCTTTCAGATTTTCTGCATAGATAATTATGTCATTTGTGAGTGCAGACAATTTTATTTCTTCATTCTCAATCTGTATACATTTTGTTTCCTTTTATTGTCTTATTGCATGCGTTGACCAGGATTTTTGGTATGATGTTAAAAAGCAGTGGTGAGAGGGGACTTCCTTGTCTCATAGCTAATCTTCATGAGAAAGCTTCCATTTTCTCACCATTGAATATGATGTTACTTGTAGGTTTTGGTAGATATTCTTTTCAAATCTAGGGAATCTTTGTAGTAAATCCATATCAGGCAATGTCAGTCTTCCAACTTTATTCTTCTTCTTCAATATTGTGTTGGCTCTTGCGGATCTTTTACCTCCGCATAAAACGTATGGTTCCCTTCTATTCCTAGTTTACTGAGAGTTTTTTAAAATCATGAATAGGTGTTGAATTTTGTCAGTTTTTTTCTGCATCTATTTGTATGATGATGTAATGTTTTTTAAGCCTGCAGATGTGATAGATTGGATTAGCTGATTTTTAAATGTTGAGCCAGGCTTGCATACTGGGATAAATCCTACTTGGTCATATTGTATAATTCTTTTTATACATAGCTGGATTCAGTTCGTTAATATTTTGTTGAGGATTTTTGCATCAATGTTCATAAGAGATATTGTTCTCCAGTTTTCTTATAATGCCTTTGTCTCTTTTTGTCTTTGTATTTGGGTAATGCTAGCCTTGTAGAATGAGTTAAGAGGAGTCCCTGTGCTTGTATCTTCTGAAAGCAAATTGTAGAGAATTGGTATATTTTCTTCCTTAAATGTTTGGTAGTACTCACCAGCAAACCCAACTAGGCATGGTGCTTTCTGTTTTAAAAGATCATTGATTACTGATTCAATTTATTAATAGATATAGGCCTATTCATATTTTAATTCTTCTTCTGTGAGTTTTAGCAGATTCTGTCTTTTAAGAAACTCATTGATCTAGGTTATCAAATACGTGGGCATAGAGTTGCTTATGATAGTATTCCTTGACTATCCTTTTAATGTCCCTATCTTCTTTTTCATCCCTGGTATTAGCAGTTTTTGTCCTCTCTTTTTTTTTTCTTAATTAGCCTGGCTAAACACTTAGCAAAATTATTGATATTTTTAAAGACTGGCTTTTGGTTTTATTCCAGTTTTATTTTGATTTGTTATTTTCATTTTCATTGATTTCTGCTCAAATTTTAATTATTTGTTTTCCTCTGCTGAGTTTGAATGTAATTTGCTCTTTTCCTAATTTTCTAGGGTGGAAGCCTAGATCATTGATTTGGAACCTTTCTTCTTTTCTAATGTATGCATTCCATGCTGTAAATTCCTCTTGAGCACTACTTTCACCGCATTTCACAAATTTTAACAAGTTGTGTTTTCATTTATATTTAGTTAAATGTATTTTTAATTTCTTTCAAAATTTCTTCTTCGATCCATATGTGATTTAGGATCATGTTGTTTCATTTTCCCCATTTCACTTTTTCTTCCTGTCTCACTAGATTTTCATATCAAGTGCACATTGTTTATTATTCCATTTTATCATTGCTATTAGCTTATCTTTATACCACTCACGTTTTTTAGTGGTTACTCTATAGCTTACAATATACACTTTAATTAATTTGAATATAACTTAAATGATATGATATCCTTTCATGGGTAGCACATAACCTTCAAATAGTATACTACTACTTGCTGCCTTACATTTGTATGCTATTATTGTCATATATTTTACATTTACATTAAGCAATGAACACAAAGTACATTGCTATCATTTTTGCATCAGACAATTATCTTGTAGTGTGCTAAACATTTTCAAAATAAATTTTATGCTAATCTTCAGTTTTATCATTTCCAGGGTTGTGTGTGTGTGTGTGTGTGTGTTTACATATCCAACTTTCTGTCTGCTATAATATTTCTTTTGCATAGAGACCTGTCATTAAAACTTCTTCTCATTTAGGTCTGCTGGAAATGTATTTATTCAGTTTTCGTTTGTCTGTAGATGAATTTATTTCCCCTTTGTTTTCAAAAATGTTTTTTTTTCTACATACAGAACTATTAGGTGATAGATTTCTTCTTCCTGCCTCAGGGTTTGAAAAATGTAACTCTATTGTCCTCTGGCCAGCATAGTTTCTAACAAGAAGTCAGCTTTGATTTGAATCTTTGTTCTTCTAGATATGATGTGTCTTTTTTTCTCAGCCTGCATTCAGAGTATCCACTTTATTTTTTGATTTTTGGCAGTTTGACTGTTATGTATCTAGGTGTTGGTTTATTTGTTTTTAGTTTTAATTTTTGAGCTTCTTGAAGTTGTGCTTCAATTTCTTTACTCATTTTTCTCAGCCATTATCTCTTTAAATATTAAAAAAAAATTTTTCTAGGACTTTTCAGTTGCTTCCATGTTAGATTGTTTGATGTCACAAAGTCCTCACCTGCTCTCTTCTCTTTCTATTTTTGTTGTTTTTTTCTCTTTGTGCCTCTGTTTTGCCAATTTTTATTAATGCATCTTTAGACTCATTGGTTGTTTCTCAGCTCTGTTGAGTCTCTTATAAGCATTCTTCATTTCTGTTACTGTGTTCTTCATGTATAGCATTTTCATTTGATTCTTTTGAATAGTGTTTAATTATTTGCTGAAATTCCTCCTGCCTTTATGCAGAGTGTTTGTCTTTTCCACTAGATCCTTCAATTTATTAATGAGAGTTATTTTAAACCTCTGTGTATAGTTCCTTTTTAAAAGTCTGTGTCTGATTCTGTTTCTGTCCATTGCTTTTTCCAGTAACAGTGTTTTGTTTTGTTTTTCCATTTCTCAGATATTTATTTTGGTTGAAACTGCAACATTGTGTGTGTAGGACAGTAGACTCTGAGACAGATAGTATAATGTTTTGCAATGGGCATGTCTTTTCTGTTTATTCTGTAGTGCTGTGTGTGTGGGGTGTGGGCATCAACGCAGTCATGAGTTAAGCAGGGTTTGAGTTTTGTTGCGTGGTTATCCTCAGTGAGTGCACCAACAAATCTAAATTTTTGTAACAAATTTTACCTAGGGTGGGATATTCAATTATCGAGAGATTTTCCAACATTGCTGTTCCACTCTCAGTTTTAAGCTCTGCCTATGAGACTACGTATCAGAGAGTATGTTCTTCCACGCGCTGCCTCTCTCCCCATAATACACTTCTGTTATTTGTTCTTTGATTTTTACTAGCCTGGTGATGGAAGGTGAGGGTTTATTCTCCATTTTTCTTATTCTATCTGAATCTTAGAAACAACTTTTGTCCTTGTGCGATAGAGTTAAGGCTTTCTCGGTGATCTTGTCTCACCTTCAGCCTTAGGAGACAGCTCATGCTCTGAACCTAGAATGGTTTTCTGCTCCACAGAAACTCCAGGGCTAGCAACTTTTTTCAGTTTTCTTCCCTCAGCAATGAGTCTTCATCTTTCTCTAGGAAAGAACAGAGTTTTATGCTCTTTCTCCAGTGGCTCAGTGTTTTGTTCACCAAGGAAGGCAGACTTGGTAGGAGGGAGGGTGTTTTCTGCCTCCTATAGTAGATGTTGCTGTCTTTCCCTAGACCTGCACGATGAAGGAAGCTTTTTCTAGTTTTCCACCCTCCTCCAAACATTCTTGTTAAGACTGTTTAAAGTCTGAGGAGAAAATCTTGAGTATAAGTATGAACTCCTTTTCTATTTGTGGTTCCTCCCTCTCTATACTCATAGTACTCCTCACTTAGCCTTTAGCGTTTTAGCAAAGCAGTTCCTCCTGGTTTGTATGTTGGCCTCACTTTTCTCCCATGCTCTGGCCTAGATAAGGCAGAGCTCATTTCCTGTGTCTCTTTGGAGGTATCTATCATTCCTGAGTTTTCATGCTTGTAGGTTTCCCTGCAACTTTAGCTCTCTAATGAGTTCAGAAATAGTTATGATTTTGTAGATTATCTGGCTTCTTCCTATTTAGAATGGAAGCAATGTTCTTTCTAGCTTTCTATAATCCATATAGACTCTAGACTAGAAGAAACTCAGTTATTTTTAAGGTCTGTTTTAACAGATAAAGCATAAGTGGGTAAATGTGTGCTAATTTTCAGCTAAATTCTTACAGCCATAGAATTTTTCCAGTATGACTCAAAGAAAATGTACTATCAACCATTTCAATTCTATGTGGGTATTTAGAAACTGGGGAGAAGGATGAGAAAAGTATTTACTTTTTCTCTTTATTGCCTGGAATATCACAGAACCTTTGTCAAAGTCATCCAGTGCTATAATATCAGAAGCTATGATAGTCTGATGGAATGAAGTAGTGATGTTACAGTGGGTAAGTATAGAAGATTTAGTAACTAAGTAAAGGATATCAGGGAAATAGATGAGTTGGCACGTGGATGATAGAATTCATCAACACGCGGGGGAGTAGTTAAGCAAAAGCATGAGTGAGTTTTGAGATGGTGATAGTTGTACAATGAGTGGACAGGTAGATGGTGGTGCTGAGGAATTCCCAGGCATTTGACTGGGTAGCTGAATGATTAATGTATTAATATTTCACTTAAAAGGTGCTTGAGGGCCAGGCACAGTGGCTCACACCTGTAATCCCAGCACTTTGGGAGACCTAGGCAGGTGGATTGCTGAGCTTAGGAGTTCAAAACAAGCCTGGGAAACATGGCAAAACACCATCTGTATGAAAAATACAAAAATTGGCTGGATTTGGTGGTGCATGCCTGTAGTTCTAGCTACTTGGGAGGCTGAGGTGGGAGAATCACCTGAGCCTGGGAGATTGAGGCTGTGGTGAGCTGTGATCACACCACTGTACTCCAGCCTGGGCGACAGAGTGAGACTCTGTCTAAAAAAAAAAAAAAAAAAACTCATTTAAACAAACCCAGTAAAAAAAGGGGGGGGGTGCTTGAGGCATAAATAATATGTCAAAATGGTAACATGACTCTGTTCTTTCAAAATTGCATCAAACCTCTTCCTAGGTATTAAAAATTTAAAGAGATATATAAAGTTAACCATTCCATGTTAAGGATTGTATTAGGCTGTTCTCGCATTGCTACAAAGAAACACCTGAGAGAGGGTAATTTATAGAGAAAATAGGTTTAATTGGCTCATGGTTCTGCAGGCTGTACAAGCATGGCACCAGCATCTAGTCAGCTTCCGGGGAATCTCCAGGGAGCTTTTACTCATGGTAGAAGGCAAAGTGGGAGAAGGCACATCGCATGGAAAAAGGAGAAGCAAGAGAGAGCGATTGCGGGTGGGGAGGTGCCCCACAGTTTTTTTTTTTTTTTTGGAGAGACGGAGTCTCGCTCTGTCGCCCAGGCTAGAGTGCAGTGGCGCGATCTCAGCTCACTGCAACCTCCGCCTCCCGGGTTCAAGCAATTCTCCGGCCTCAGCCTCCCGAGTAGCTGGGATTACAGGTGCACGCTGCCACGCCCAGCTAATTCCTTTTGTATTTTAGCAGAGACAGGGTTTAGCAGAGACAGGTTTAGCAGAGACAGACTGTTGCCCAGTCTGGTCCCGAACTCCTGAGGTCAGGCAATCTGCCCGCCTCGGCCTGGTCTCCCAAAGTGCTAGGATTACAGGTGTGAGCCACCGCGCCCGGCCCCCACACTTTTATTTTATTTTATTTATATTTATTTATTTTTTTGAGACGGAGTCTCTCTCTGTTGCCCAGGCTGGAGTGCAGTGGCGCGATCTCAGCTCACTGCAAGCTCCACCTCCCGTGTTCACGCCATTTTCCTGCCTCAGCCTCTGAGTAGCTGAGACTACAGGCGCCCGCCACCACGCCCGGCTAATTTTTTGTATTTTTAGTAGAGACGAGGTTTCACTGTGTTATCCAGGATGGTCTGGATCTCCTGACCTCGTGTTCCGCCGCCTCGGCCTCCCCAAAGTACTGGGATTATAGGCGTGAGCCACCATGCCCGGCCCGCCCCCACACTTTTAAATGACCAGATCCTGTGTGAACTCAGAGAGAGACCTCACTTAACACCAAGGGGGATGACTCAAGCCATTGATGAGGGATCCGCTCGCATGATCCAAACGCCTCCCACAAGGCCTCACCTCCAAAATTAGGGATGACAAGTCAACATGAGAATTGGCCGGGACATGCATTCAAACTATATCAAGGATTTTGGGTAAACTTTTGCTTTCTTTTTTTTCACCCTGTAGATCGTAAGACTTTCTTTATGTAGGTCTTATTGATAGTCTTAGCTCTTAATTAAAATCTTAAAATAATGCGATGCTGTTAGTATTGGAACTTAACACCATGAAAATATACTTAGTTTTCTATCCACACTTGCAATGGTCAGGGAAACTCTTTGCACAAAACTCTGGGGGTTGAAGCACGATTCTCTTATCTATAGACAGAGGTAAGGGCATCCTAGTGCCAAATATAAAAATTGGCTTGGTTCACCAGGTATGGATGGAGATCCATAACTGCTCATTGGAATAGGGGCTTTGAGGGCTAAAACTCAAGTTCAAGCTACAGGAGAACATCTTAAATCGCAAAAAGCTGGCTTCTGTGACTTTTTAGAGTGACCTAAGGCTTCAGTGGAGTTTTTGAGGGGAGAGGGATGGAGGAGCACAGCTTTCCATAGGGACAGGAAGGGCCGCATGGAGGCTCTGCTCTGGAGAACTGGGAGTGGTGACAATTAGCACTCTAATGCATGAAGCTCCTGAGGGAACTCTCTCAGCCCTTCTGTGCAAAGTCAGCCACTAACACACTTCTGTAGGTCTGCGGATCAGCCAATTTGAGGGCGTCTATGAACTTCCTCCCAGTAGTTTTTCTCTCAATCTAAACTAGTCTCAGGTGATTTCTGAGCCCCTGAGTCCGAGGAGTCTGGGATCCTTAAACTCCACCATCCATCATTTTGTTGGAGGAGAGCATTCTTTACAAAACAACTTAAACGTTTACTGAAATAGGTAAGTCC
The DNA here is from genome assembly GCF_029281585.2 of Gorilla gorilla gorilla. NCBI lineage: Eukaryota > Metazoa > Chordata > Mammalia > Primates > Hominidae > Gorilla > Gorilla gorilla. The sequence goes on from NC_073230.2 coordinate 152,980,170, forward strand.
ACTTTTTCAGGCTCTGATGAATATTTTAGACCTCTTAATAGAAATTTCAACAGAGGGTGAGTGTCAAGAGAAGTTTATAGAGAGGTAGAAGTCATTCTTATGTGCAATTTTAGGAAGTTTGGATCAGAAATATGAACCACGAATGATGAAATCGTCTCACCCTAAGTATTGAAACAAATGTAATAAAATAATTTTGTTTTCCAGAAGCTGGAGAACTAACTACATTTTCATTTTATGGGTTTCTCAATTTCAATCTTTATTACTAGTAGAAAAGAAGAGAGAGTGAAAACAGAGGTTGGGGAAGAAAATAATTATTAATTTTTAAATAGAGATACCATGGATGAATTCTACATTATTTTTGGGAAAGACACTTAGAGGAGAAACTCATAGCTATAAAACTTTTACTTAGATGTTGATTGATATTCATGAACATGTGGCAGGAATATATTACCTTTCCAAATATGTATATTATATTTCCAGATAAATTGTCAATTGTTTTAATGTCTTTTCTCTCAATTATTTCCCTAAGAGTATTTTGATTTTAATTTTCCTTTCTATGATGGAAATTTTAAATGTAAGATGATGAAATAAATTGATAGACGTCTACAGCTCTCAGAATATGAACTGGTACTACAGTTGATGCTCCTGACTCAGGCTTCGTTAATCTAGAGTGTGTTGTAGAGTTGAGACTGTTGATAGTCACTGTTGAGACTATCCAGACTAAGGAAATTATGTGCAAAAGAATACCCTAGACTTAGATATAGAAGAGAGGAGATATAAAGAAGATGAGCATTTACAGAATGAAACCATGATAAAACATATCGGCAAAGGCGAATTTTAGGATTGCACCATATTTGAGACACTGGGTCTAATAATTGGACTCAGATTATATGAAAAGTCAACCAAATCAAGACAGGAAATAGACAACAAGGTCTCAAAGAAGAAAGACTAATTGTCTTCTCAGGATATCTAAAACTATCTTTGAGATCTCACCCACCCAGTGGCACTTGGGTTCTGGGTGTCCAAATGTTAGGATGATGGAAATACTTCTGCCCATGATGGATGCATTCAGCGTATACAACCAAGTGATCAACTGCAGGTCAGATGCACCTTCCTCTAAATGAAATGAACATTTCTAATGACAGCCCAAGTCTGTAAAGGAAGGTGTCTGGTTTATTTAGAGCAGCATGAAAGAAAAACATATGTTTTTTTGTGGGACTTAACCTTCATGTGCTCTATTGAATACAGAGTATTCAGAGCTCTATTTGCCTCAGCTAAGATTGTAGAGGACTCCAATAAGAAGGGCAAATAGGATTAAAACTCGGTGGAGTATTAGAATCATGGTGTACTCACTTTCTGGAGAGAAAGTTTTTGGCTTTTTAGTCCTTAGCTTTAGGGAATTATCACTATAATGAATAAGAGAATATTGGTAATATGCCCCGAAGCCTCAGTATGCCTCAGAATAAATTTACAAGGCTCTTACAAGGTTTTATTTAACCATGCACTCTTTGAATTGATGTAAATATTGGAAAGGATTATATTCAGAAATATATTTTTGGAATGTGAGACATTGAGGAATGCTTTTCTGGCGTGCATACCTCCTGAGTCTTTCCAAGTCAACACTTCCCTCTTCCTAATATGGGGGAAAAGGGAGAAGTTAATGTTTTAAGCCAGCCAGTCAATAGAGGTAGAAAATTATGTTAGATACTTTAAAATGTATAATACACTGACTGGGGTAGGATAGCAAATCATGGAACTCAATGTTGCGAATGGAAAATATACCTAGGTGTCAAGCCCTGGACATTTGATTCCTTGCAAGAATAAATTGAATATATTTCAGTCTTGGTCCACAGAGTAGCAATGGAATTTAAATGCAATTAAAAATAATAAAACAAAAATGTGAACAGCAGCACGTGAAGACATTTCCAGAGCCCCACAAATTATGATCCTGTCTGCGTGGCACCAACACAGTGATAAGTTCTGTCAATGCCTGATTGATCTTTAACTATGGGTCTGGCTTCTCATCTTTTACTTGGTGAACAGTGGCTCGTGGTTCCTCCAACGTCTTCTCATTTCATTAAAGCAGCAATAGGGGGAGGATGTGGCAAAAGGCTGAAAAGGAACTTTAGGTGAGAAGTCATTGTTGCTTGGGGCTGTACCCTTTCTTCTCAGCATTCTGCAGAGCTGTAGGGAGCTGGGCATGGATGGCACCACCATCTCAGAGATCAACTCTTCAGGGTTAAAGAAAATTCTAACAGACTAGTTGGCGGAATGATTGCATAATTTCAAAATACCAGATGTTTACAACAAATATTAACATATATCACTGCCTAAGAATTTACTATGAGTAAGATGTTTAACTTCACTTAAGATCTTGCCTTTCCCTGTGTTCCTTTTAAGAAGGGGAGAGGAAAAGGCAATTTTAGAACAGGGGCCACATCTGCTGGAAGGCAGGCCTGAATATAGAGAGCTACAGAGACTTGCATGGAGCTTTTTGGCTCATAGATAAGGGGTTAGAATATAAATTCAGAGAAAGGAAGGCAGGAACATCTATATAGCCCAATTTTATCTACCCCATCCAGATAAAGGCTAGTCCAGCTTTGAACATCTACTAACATGGTTCTGTGAATTTTTCACTCTTCATCTTCTTCAGGTGACATATATTTTCAGTCAAAGATATTATAAGATGGTAGTCGATTGAAACAATAAGAAAAAGAGTAATGGGTGAATTTACCGAGATAGGATAGGTTGAAAAAGAACATTTAATTTGTTGCAATTTAGATTTAATTTTTATAATAAAGAAAATAGATTCCATGGAATCAATGAATTGATTTGCTTTATACTAAAGAAAGATATTGACTGATTGAAACTTAACTGTTAAATTAGGGTTTTTTTGTTACGTAAAATGAACTGTGTGAGGAATCTAAACACATTTTTTTTTGGTCTTTCTTTGTCGTTGATAGAAGAACATTTCAGTCCTGATATTTGCTGTAACTAATAATTACTGGATAAACAGAGAAGGCACATGGAGGATCTTTTACCTGGGTCCAACAAAAGTAATTTTGTTTTATTAATTTGTTTGACAAATAAAAATTGTATATATTTATGGCATAGATTTTTAAAAATCTCGTTACAAAAATAATATGTATGTGATGTGATGCGTATATTAATTAGCTTAACTTAGCCATTCCAATAAAGGTAATATTTATCTAGAAAATTTTGAGCTTTGCTATTCATACCTCTTCTCTGATTTTTTTCCTGTAATTTTCAGGTTATTTACATCTAAAACTCCAGCTTTTACTATTATGTGATGTAAAGGATCAGTGTAAGCTGTTATACCAGTTGATAATGTTTAGGTAGTTTATATTATAAAAGTTTCATTTAGCATTATTGCATTTTTAAACATTTCACAAAAAAGGACAATGTGCAACATAAATGTAATACATTTCAGGCATTAGAGACAGGGCTTTAAAAAAGATAATCATTCACAGAATATTTCAATAGCACCTGTCTTACTATATCACACATTGTTTTCTATTTCTTATGGTCACAGTGATTATCCTACATTCACCCCAATTCATAAAACACAGGAAATAGGAATTCCTTTTTTCACTGTGATCCTGTTTATGGAGGTGAATCACAGGGTATGCCATTTTTCAGTACTGTGTTCTGAGCAGGCAGCATGAATTGGTTATTTTCAACAGTCAAAAGAGAGCTCAGAACACATATAGAAAAAATTGATTTGATGTTTGTTGAGTATGAAGATGATATAACTCTAAGAATGTAAAATAGAATTTTATTGCTTACTAAAGCAACATTAGATGCCTGGCAAAAAGGTAATGTTGTTGGTGTTGGACAAGTCCTGTGAAGAGCACAAAAGTCACACTTGTACACCACAAAGAGCTAAATAGGACTATTAGCTGTGTTCATTGTCCAATACTGGTTTTGTAACTTGGCTGCATGCTTGTATTAAGAGGTTTTGGTAGTTGTGTTTGTACAGACAAATTGAATAAATATTCTCACATTTTTTCCTTAGTTAGTTGACTTCAATGAATGTCACTGGTGTAGTGAAAGTATAGATTCCACAGATTAGAGCAGTAAAGATCAAGCTCTGGCTTCCTATAGGAGTGGTTGGATATGAAGCATGTTACCTGACACCTAGTCCATTCACCTTGATATAAGAATAGAAAGCCAGTTATATTTAGCTGAAAGGTGAGCCCAGAATAATATGGAGATGGTTTTAACTGAAGGTGCATTAAAATCATCTGGCTCATACATATTTCCTCCTTCAACTGGCTTTCCAAATGCAGATGATATTTACACTTTCTTTGTCTAACATCAGTCCATAAACATTCGAAACAAGATATATTTTTTGAATATTAATTATTTTGAAACCCACAATAGCCATGGAAAAACATAGCATACTTGATGGGTTAATAAAAATTAGCTAACATATCAGTGAAAGATATTTAAGTATTAGCAGCCTATTTTAACAAAAGACTGCTGGAAAACACAAGGCATGATAATAAATGCTATAGTTAATAAAATAAAGTTAGTCATAGAAGAAGAGCAGATTATGGATTGGATGAAAAGTATTCTGCCCAGGATAAACTTAAATCTTTACGCACTTAGACATTATAGATCTTTTTGTGCTTAAAAAGGACATAAAAATTTGTATTTTATATAATTAACTTGGAGGTAGAGTGTAGGATTTTTGGAGTGAATGGAAGTTACATTAGAGAAATTTACAAGTAAGGTCTGGCAACTCTAGCAGATGGGAATAAAGAGGGAAAAGGTAAGTGTGGCTGAGAGTAAGGAGGAGATGGGGGAGATATATAATAAAGGAAGAGAATGTATTCTGTGGCATACAGAAGAAGAGGGAAAAATAAAAGATGATTCATTGAGAGAGTAGGAGAAATCTAATTCTGCTGATAGTAAAAAAGAACTCAGGAGGGAATTTCATTTGTGGATAGAGGAGTACAGGCATCGGTGAGATATTTAGGAAACATTCATTCAGCTTTTCTGGAATACACTTGGAGCTTTGAAGAGAAATCTAGAAGGTAAATGTAAAATTGAGAGTGAGCCATATAGAGTTGATAGTAATTATTATAGCTAGAAATAAAAAGACTTCCAAGAAAAACTGTAGAAATTGAGTACAAGTTCTGAGCACAGAACTTTAGCAAATGCTCATAGAGCAGAGCAGGCGAAGGAGGAAGTTTAAGAATGGTGACAAGGCAAATTCGATTGGAGGAAAATCAGGACCGAAGTCCACGACAGAGTTGAGAGTTTGAAGGAACAAATAGGTAACATTGTTAAAAGCTAAGTAAAGAATGCAAATAGAATAAAAAAATCTCTGGAACTGATGATGGCAGGTTATCAGTAACCTTTAAGTTTTCAAATTCTATAGATTAGCGAGGGTAGAAATGTTTACAGTCTCAGGAATAAATATTAGGAAATAAATCCAGACAATGGATTCCAATCATTAGAGATGTGAAATGAAGGGGTATTTAGAATGCTATATACACAGTAAAGCTTCCTAAATTGAGATGCCTGTATATTTTCTTTTATAATGAGGGAGAAGGAGTTGCTCAGGAACAAGAGGAACCTGAGGATAGTAGAGAGGGAGAGTAAATGAAGAAAGAATATTCTGAAAGAGAGCATGAAGTCAAGACTAAGGATCATCGGTAAACAATGGACACCTGCCTGTTTCGGCACTTCTGTAGCTTTAGTCCTTCAATTCCTTTAATTTCATCAAGGACCCTTCAGCTGGCCAATATCAGGCACATTTCACACATGAAGAAAATGAGGCTTAGAGAAGCTAAGTATCTTGCTCCAAGTCTCAGGAAGCAGAACAAACACATGTGTATCTAAAACAGGAGCTGTTAGACTCTGAAGTTCACACTTTCTCTGAGATGAGACACTGTCACTCATTTGTAATGTGACAAGGACTTAGTGGAGAGACATGTTGGGTGGCTGAGAGGAGCACAGTGAGTCATGGGCTTGCAGGGTCTCCAGTGCGGCAGAGGAGCAAATGATACGGTGAAGATCACTGTGTCTTTTCCCTCATGATAGGTCAGCTCTCCGTGAAAATTAAGGGTAATATTCACCCTAAACATCCATCATCTAACAACGATGACACTTTATAGGTGTTTGCCAAGTTAATGGAAAAATGTCTAATTCAGATGCAAATCTGGAATCTAGTCAACAATAGTTGACAGGTTTTCTTTTAGTGAAATGTTTTTGAGGTTTTAGAATTTGAATTTGAATGTCTCTTTGAGGAAATGAAATGTATTCTCAGCCTCATTATGATTTTAGAAAAGCACCCTGAGGGGTGCTGGTGGGAGCATCAGGACAGAGCAGTAAAGGAGGAAATGTTGGAGAAGGAAGGTCTTGAGAAGGACATTAGGGAAAGTTTAGAAAAAATGGTTGTGAACTATGAAAGGGATGAGTATTTCTGGAACTGCATGTTTTGCTTAATCCTTTATCACACAAGAGAGTTGAAGTATTGACAGTCTTTCCCTTGCGGGTAAGAGACCCTAGTCTGTCTGGACCTGTTTCTGCCCTTAATGCCTCCTGCCTCATTTGCTTCCTACTTTCCCTTATTGTGAACACTGCAATAAAAAGAACGCTTATGAAGAGACAGACTTGGAATAAGAAGGAATTGGTTCTATTTTTTTTTACAATGTAATTTGTTTTTATTTATGTTCAAAATTGATGCTATAACATTAGTTTTACTGACAAAGCACTTGCTGAGCAAAAGTAAGAAGGGAATCTCCATTCCAATGTACATTCAAGTGAATTCATATCTCCTTTTCTGTCTTGGGCAATGAAGAAGGGTACTTAGACATCTGCTTTCTCTTCCTCCCTCGTATCTAAAAAGCCTAAGCATTCATATCCATGTTTGTTTTCTTTGGCAGCCATAGCAACAGCAGCAAGTTGAAAAGAGCAAAAAAAAAAAAAAAAAAAAAAAAAAAAGAGACCGAAGTACAATTACAATCCCATCCCACAAAAAGGTCAAGGGCTACCTGAAAGACCGGTGGGCCCCAGGATCCTCAAAGCATCCAAGCCATCCCTATACTCTCAGGTATGTTACAGATTGTCTCCAATTTTATTTGTATCTGAATTTGTGGAGAGGATGGAGGGAAAATCGTGTTTGTTGGCTTACCTGTCCCAACACAGAGATCATGTTACTACTAAAATCCATGATTCTAGAGTTGTACTACCAGTAACAGTTCAAAAAGTACTTTCCCCATATGTTATTGATAGTAATTATTATAGCTAGAAATAAAAAGACTTCCAAGAAAAACTGATGTTAAATGAACATCAGTTCAAAGAAACTTTGATGTTAAATATACTCGTGAGTTATGTAATAATGTCCTCTTGTATATATAATGTTTATCAATAAACCAACATCATGAATCTGCCTAATAAAATAAGGTTTAAACGTAGGTTTCCAGTTCCAGATTTTTCCTCCAGGCCTTGCTTCTTCCAAATCTTTCCTTTTGTAGTAGATTTACACATTTCATCAAGATGAGTCTAGTTGACATGTTTAAGGTAATTTGTTAACTTTCCAACCATATTCTTCTTCATTGCTTATCATTTTACCGCTGGTTGTCATTTGCAATTTTCTCCTTGCCCTGGAATCTGAAGTAAGTTGATAAAGATGTAGAATTCCTAATGTTGCAATGCATTATTTCCAGGATTTAACTGGCTTCCCTGATATCAAATTGTGTCTTGTAAAGGCCGTAGTTTGTCTCTCTGATGCAAAGTAAATGTAATTCATGTTGGGTCAAGACTGTCATTTTGGCCAATAAATGATCTAAAGTACCTGCCTAGGGCTGGCTGGCATGTACAGAATGCATTCAAACAAGTTATTCTTATAGTTCTTCAACAGCTTCTGTTTTTTTCTGACTCCCTTCACAGATTAATAATCCCTGAATATTTTGATGGGAACAGATAACCAGACTTGGGTGAGTGAATTTATTCTCCTCGGCCTGTCCAGTGACTGGGACACTCAGGTCTCCCTGTTTGTCCTGTTCTTGGTCATGTATGTGGTGACCGTGCTGGGGAACTGTCTCATTGTCCTTCTGATCAGACTGGACAGCCGACTCCACACTCCCATGTATTTCTTTCTCACCAACCTCTCCCTTGTCGATGTCTCCTATGCCACAAGTGTAGTCCCTCAGCTGCTGGCACATTTTCTTGCAGAACATAAAGCCATCTCATTCCAGAGCTGTGCAGCCCAGTTATTTTTCTCCCTGGCCTTGGGTGGGATTGAGTTTGTTCTCCTGGCGGTGATGGCCTATGACCGCTATGTGGCTGTGTGTGACGCCCTGCGATACTCAGCCATCATGCATGGAGGGCTGTGTGCTAGGTTGGCCATCACATCCTGGGTCAGTGGCTTCATCAACTCTCTTGTGCAGACTGCTATCACCTTTCAGCTGCCCATGTGCACTAACAAGTTTATTGATCATATATCCTGTGAACTCCTAGCTGTGGTCAGGCTGGCTTGTGTGGACACCTCCTCCAATGAGGTCACCATCATGGTGTCTAGCATTGTTCTTCTGATGACACCCTTCTGCCTGGTTCTTTTGTCCTACATCCAGATCATCTCCACCATCCTAAAGATCCAGTCCAGAGAAGGAAGAAGGAAAGCCTTCCACACGTGTGCCTCTCACCTCACGGTGGTTGCCCTGTGCTATGGTGTGGCCATTTTCACTTACATCCAGCCCCACTCCAGTCCCTCTGTCCTTCAGGAGAAGTTGTTCTCTGTCTTTTATGCCATTTTGACACCAATGCTGAACCCCATGATTTACAGCCTAAGGAATAAAGAGGTGAAGGGGGCCTGGCAGAAACTATTATGGAAATTCTCTGGGTTAACATCAAAGCTGGCAACTTGACTCATGAGTGTGACTTAGAGAAAACAGCTTTGCCTCAGTGTTCTCCACCCAGCTGAGATCTGACAGGTGTAAACTACATTGCCCTGGCAACCAGGAAGGAGATGACGTAGCATGTACTGTGGATGTTATGGAGGAGGGTGAGTGGTTCAGTTGGATGGGGTGTGGGACGTGGGGTTATATTTATGAACAGTGGAGTTAGATACTGCTGTTATAAAACTTCCCACACTTCTTCCACCTCCACTCTTACAGCCTGACAATCGTTGAAAAAAAATTACTACTTACTGTTTTGATTTGTCACATCGTTTGTAATGATAGACCTACTCATGGATCTTACCTTGGACCACTGGTACTTACACATCCACATTTTATAAAAGATTATGGGGCTTCCATTGAAAACAAAATGCATTTTTACATTTGAAGACTCACTTTAAATAATTTGTAGTGTATGTCATCACATGCAGTAATTGCGTGAGTCAACATTCTGAGAAAAGTGTTATTGTCAAGGCTGACTAAAATGTTTTTGTGCAGGACCTACAAAAGGTGAACATAATGTCTTCTCCTGAGTGCTGGAGCTAATTCAGTGAAAAAATATCAACTCAAGGTCTTGTTTCACCTCGATAGGGTGACAGTCAATGGTTGTTTGTACTGAAGACTATTATTGACCAAGAAAAGTTAAGCTTCAGGTGCTTCTTGACAGTATTCAAACAGTTTGAGAAGGATTTTACTGCATATATAGGTATATCGTTGAAAATATTAAAAATGATCAATCTCTGAAAAATCTGTAAGCTCTTTCTCAGAATCTTTGGAAACACACAAAAAAGCACACAAATTATGAGATACTGTGAAAAATATCAAAGACATAGTTAATTTAAGGAAAAACTCTTCAGCCAAAGTCAATGAAGGGTAAGATAATTTAATATGAAGTTTGGAACATCAAGGAAGGTCAGTCAACTATGCAAATGTTACCCTCAAGTCTTCACATTGAGAACTTCTCTTGCCACCTCCATCTTCCTCACCTTCACACACACAACAGAGCCATAGGTGAATTTTTGTAAATCTTGTAACCTGGGCTTGTCTGAGAATGGACTTCCCTTTGAAAAGGAGCTTAACTGATGTAAAAGGAGAAGACATAATTGAAAAAGGGGAAAGAAAAGAAAGAATATGATCATAGCTGCTCTTCCTACTCCCTTGAAGGAGTCAAAGTCTTTTCTTCCTTTTGTGTCTTCTTTAAGTCAGTTGATTTGGAGTTCTTACATTTGTCAACACATCATCATAGAATCTAAGAGTTCTTACAGTGTTGAAGGCATATAACCCAAAGCCCATTTGACATCTGAATTTTATATTAATAGTAATGCAATCTTAAATTTTGCAAGATAGGCAGGCATCCTAAAAGATGACAATGCTGGCAAATTAAATTTTTATTTCAAGTATTATCAGTGGAGTATCTATTCTGTGTCAGTGTCAATAAATGGTTGTTGCACACAATAGTCAATATGATACCATCCTGACAAGGATAATCTCGCATAGTAGGGAGGACAGATGATGAAACATTGATAATGCATTGTGGTAAGTGTTACAGTGAAGGGGAGCCCACTGGAAATGATTGCAGAAGGGTTCCTGTAAAAGGACCCTTGGATTGAGACCAGAAATGTAAGAACAAGTTATCCAGAAGACAAGAAACCCAAACAAGAAACAACCTGTACAAAGTTGTAGAGATGTGAGCAAGCATGAAAGTCCAAAAAATGTTGGAAGTTCAATTTCAGGGCAGAGAAGAGTGAGAGAGTAGTGAGGACGAAGCAGGCGGGTTAGACACGGTCAGATCCTGGAAGGCGTCGAATGTTTAAGTATCTTTTAACTTTATTCTAATAGAAAACAATAGTCCGTGAAAAATTTTTAGAAGGAGTATAGATTGAAAACAATTACATTTTAAAAGTGTCACTCTGGCAAATGAGATAGTGGAAGAAAAGATTAGAGGCAAGATCACCAGCCTGTCTGCTGGGTCTGCTTCAGTAATACTCTTGAGACATTAGAGACATCTGAATTAAGTTAGATGCAATTGGAAGGAGACAAGTAAAGTGGTGTCATTTAAAAGTGATGTCAGCTAAAACACTTCATCTCCCAGATGGGAAATGCCATCTGAATATCATTCCTCTTCTAAAATGTGAGGATGCTGTCTGAACATTCTGTAAATTGTGTAGTAAACTGGAAAATTCACCATCGTGAACATGCCCTATATGAAATGGTATGGGAAAGAGATAAGAAGAAAGTAATCAAAAATACAAATATACACATAATACATCAAGGAGGAAAATACGTGAAGATGCTATATCTTCATTTCTGCCAGCGGTCATGTGGTCACGGTGTTCGTGACATTTCTCCATCAACCATCACACAATCCTTTGCCTTCAAACAACTCCTAAGCATGTTGGGTTTCCTCCTGGAAGGGTTATCCAAGTCTTGATATCTCAGAAAGCAGAAATGCTGAGAGTGGGCATTAGGTATGTAGAAATAGACTACTATAGTCTCATATTCTGTATTAGGTTTCTTTAGAGAGACGAGACTAATAGGATAGATGAATATATGAAAAGGAGTTTATTAAGGAGTATTGACTCACACGATCAAAAGGTAAAGTCCCACAATAGGCCTTCTGTAAGCTGAGTAGCACGGAAGCCAGTTGGAGTTCCAAAACCTCAAAAGTAGGGAAGCCAACAGTGCAGCCCTCAGTCTGTGGCCAAAGGCCCGAGAGCCCCTGGTCAACCACTGGTGTAGGTCCAAGAGTCCAAAAGCTGAAGAAATTGGAGTGGAGTCTGATGTTTAAGGTCAGGAAGCATCCAGCACAGGAGAAAGATAGAGGCCAGAAGACTCAGGCAATCTAGTCCTTCCATGTTCCTCTGCCTGCTTTTATCCTAGCCATGCTGGCAGCTGATTAGATGGTGCCTACCCAGATTGAGGGTGGGCCTGCCTCTCCTAGTCCACTGACTCAAATGTTAATCTCCTTTGGCAACACCTCCATAGACACACCCAGGAACAATACTTTGTAACCTTCAATCCAATCAAGTTGATGGTCAATATTAACCATCATATATTCCATCTATTAAATTTTAATTTTTATCTTTTTTATTTGATAGAGTTTTTAATTTCAAGGCTGCACTTTCTCGCTAACTTTAATCTTCATAAATTAAATTAGTTGGATCACCTTAAGACTACACACACTTCTAATTCATAGCTGCTTGTGAAGGACATTCCCAATAGAAGGCATGAACATTGTCTTGATACAGGAATACAAAATAAGATGCTATTCCAAACTTTATTGTTTATTTAGCCATTAAATAGAAAAAATTTAAAAAGACACTGAAAAGTATTTGAAAATAAAATATTTTTCATTAGTTAATAACCATAAAAACACCACTGAAGGTTTTCCTTAAAAATCTAATACATATAAAAATTACAGTTTGTTCAAATAAGAATCTAAATAAGACCTATATATTCCAATTGTCTACTATGCCTCTGAGAATTCTTTTACTCTATCAATTAATAAATTTATAGTAATTTAGTAATCTATAAATTCTACTTTTTAACTGTTGGAATTATTTTTTAAATAAAACTGTATCATTTGTTCCTGTTGGATTTCTCATACAGTCTAGATTTTTTGATGACATCCCTATAGTGTAATTTTACATGTTATTTTATTTCTGTATCTCCTGTTTAATCCAGAGGTTTCATCAGGTTTATTTTTTTTTATGACAATGGTATTTCATAGATGGTCACGTACTTCTAGCAAGAAGCACACAATGTTTGTAGCAAGAAACACAATGTTCCTTTTTTTCTGGGGATTATTACAACTATTATATTGCATAGGTCAGGAGTTTTCAAAAGTGCCAAATATCTATTGACATTTTGGGCTGAATAATTATTTGTTATGGGGGCTATTTTGTGCATGGTCAACATTCCTAACATCTACCTACTAGATGGCCCTAGTACTCCCTCCCAACTAGGCAATGCCAATATTGCCCCTCATAGAGAAGTACTGACCTAGCTCTATAAATTTTTTAGGGGTTTCAAGGTGGTGAGAGTCTATCATCCTTTTCTCTTTATTATCTAAAATACGTTTATAGAGAGAAACTTCCACCTCATCACTCTTTCATCCTCCTGAGGTATAGTTGGTATGAGAAAAGCAGAATAAATTTTTTAATTTTTCCCCTTTCTTTGCCACTTTTTAATACAACAAATGAGGTGAGGTTTTTTCATTATAGTTATGAACTCACTGATGTGCAATTTATTCGATGTGTCTTAATCTACAGCAGTTATTGTCTTTATTGATGTTCAAACTGTCCCATATTTGGTGAACGTGAGCCTATTTTAGTTTCTTCTTCCTGTTGTAAAAGTAGGAATTCCACAAGTTCCACCTTATCTTACAAAGTCCCACAAACTTTGTGACTCAAAACATTACAAAATTATTATCTTAACATTACAAAGGTCAGAGTCTGATACGGGTTCTACTACGGCAAAATCAAGCTGTTGACAGAGCTGCGTTTCTCCCTGGGGACTCTGGGGAAGATTCCATTTCTTGCTTTCTGCTTTCTGAGGTGACTTCCACTCCTTGGTTCCTGGCTCCTCCTTCCACAAGGCCAACAGCACAGCAAACCTTTCTGTGACTCTGATCCTCCACTCCATTCTGTCCTCCATATGATGACAGAGAAATGATCCTCTGTCATCACATATCTTTCTTCTGACCCTGATCCTCTTGCCTTGTTCTTTACAAGAAACTTGTGATTACACTGGGGCCACCCAGACGGTCCAGGACAATACCCTCATTTAAAAATCCTTCATTTAAATGCATCTGCAAGGCCCTTTTGTCATGTACAATAGCATATTCACAGGATATTCCATATTCACACAGGAACCTTAGTGTGCTACTATTTGCTACCCCTCATTTTTGTACTTTTATTTTCAAAGATTTTACATTAACATAAGCTATGAATACAAATAATTGCTATGCTGTTTCAGCTTTTGCTGTGCAGAAGCTCTTTAGTTTAATTAGGTCAATTATCCTGTAGTCCGTTAAATATTTAAAAGTGAATTTTTTTTTGACTTTGTTATTCTTTTTTTTTATTATTATACTTTAAGTTTTAGGGTACATGTGCACAATGTGCAGGTTAGTTACATATGTATACATGTGCCATGCTGGTGTGCTGCACCCATTAACTCATCATTTAGCATTAGGTATATCTCCTAATGCTATCCCTCCCCCCTCCCCCCACCCCACAACAGGCCCCAGAGTGTGATGTTCTCCTTCCTGTGTCCATGTGATCTCACTGTTCAATTCCCATCTATGAGTGAGAACATGTGGTGTTTGGTTTTTTTGTCCTTGCGATAGTTTACTGAGAATGATGATTTCCAATTTCATCCATGTCCCTACAAAGGACGTGAACTCATCATTTTTTATGACTGCATAGTATTCCATGGTGTATATGTGTCACATTTTCTTAATCCAGTCTATCATTGTTGGACATTTGGGTTGGTTCCAAGTCTTTGCTACTGTGAATAGTGCCTCAATAAACATATATGTGCATGTGTCTTTATAGCAGCATGATTTATAGTCCTTTGGGTATATACCCAGTAATGGGATGGCTGGGTCAAATGGTATTTCTAGTTCTAGATCCCTGAGGAATCGCCACACTGACTTCCACAAAGGTTGAACTAGTTTACAGTCCCACCAACAGTGTAAAAGTGTTCCTATTTCTCCACATCCTCTCCAGCACCTGTTGTTTCCTGACTTTTTAATGATCGCCATTCTAACTGGTGTGAGATGGTATCTCATTGTGGTTTTGATTTGCATTTCTCTGACGGCCAGTGATGGTGAGCATTTTTTCATGTGTCTTTTGGCCGCATAAATGTCTTCTTTTGAGAAGTGTCTGTTCATATCCTTTGCCCACTTTTGATGGGGTTGTTTGTTTTTTTCTTGTAAATTTGTTTGAGTTCATTGTAGATTCTGGATATTAGCCCTTTGTCAGATGAGTAGGTTGCGAAAATTTTCTCCCATTTTGTAGGTTGCCTGTTCACTCTGATGGTAGTTTCTTTTGCTGTGCAGAAGCTCTTTAGTTTAATTAGATCCCATTTGCCAATTTTGGCTTTTGTTGCCATTGCTTTTGGTGTTTTAGACATGAAGTCCTTGCCCATGCCTATGTCCTGAATGGTAATGCCTAGGTTTTCTTCTAGGGTTTTTATGGTTTAAAAGTGAATTTTATGTTAACCTTAAATCTTACCATTTCCAGGATGACCTACCATCCTTTCTTTTCTTTTGTTTCTTTTCTTTTCTTTTCTTTTCTTTTTGTTTCTTTTCTTTTCTTGCATAGATCCAATTTTCTGTCTGGTATTCTATTCCTGAAGAATTTCTATTAACACTTCTTCTGGTCTAAGTCTGCTGGAAATATATTCAGGTTTTTTCTGAAAAACAATTTATTTTTCTCTAATTTTCAAAAACATATTTTCTCTGCATATAAAATTCTTAGTTGATAGTTTCCCCCATCTCACAGTTCTAAAGATGTAACACCATTTTCTTCTGGCTAGCATAGTTTCCGACAAGATATCTGCATTGATTTGGGTTTTTGTTTTTCTGTGTATGATGTCTCTTTTTTTTCCCTCGGGCTGTCTTCAAGGTTTTCACTTTTTTTTTTTTAGCTTTTTGACAGTTTGAATACCATGAATGTAGACTTTTCTTTGCTTATTTTCAGTTATGCTATTTGGCTGAGCTTCTTGGATTTGGGCTCCAATTTCTTTTATTATTTTTCTCAGCCATTATCTCTTCAAATACTTCTCCTTTTCCTCTGTTTTGATTTCTCTTCTGGAATCTTCAAATTTTATGTATGTTAGATTGTTTGATATTGTACCACAGTCCTTGGATACTCTCTTCTATTTTATCATTATTATTATTTTCTCTTTGTACTTCAGTCTTGCTAATCTCTATTGATTTGTCTTTATCTTCACTGATTGTTTCTTGGCTCTCTTGAACCCCCTCATCAGCATTCTTCATCTGTTATTATGTTCTTCATGTCTAGCATTTCCATTTGATTCTTCCATCCAGTTTTCAATTTACAGTTCAAACTCCTCATATATTTACAGAGGCTGACTATCTTTTCCACAGGATCTGTTTACTTATTAATGAGAGTTACTTTAAGCCCCTGTGTGATAGTTCCTATATTCAGGCCATATTTGGTTCTGGTTATGTTAATTTCTTTGCTCAGTGACATCTTTTTCCAGCTATTTCCTCTGATCTTTAATTTTGGTTAGATCCAAACATTGTGCGTGTGGGATAATAGACTCTGAGAAAAAATAGTAGTATGACTTGAAATGGGCATGCCTCTTTTGCTTGTCCTGCAGTATTTTTTCTTTTTCAACTTTTATTTTAGAATCAGGAAGTACATGTGAAAGTTTGTTGCAAAGGTATATTGCATGATGCTGAGGTTTAGGGTATGACTGAACCCATCACTCAGATAGTGAGCATAGTACCCAACAGCTATTTTTTTTTAGCCCTTTCCCTCCTCTCTTTCTCCCCTTTATACTGGTCCCCACTGTATATTGTTCTCTTTTTTATGTCCATGTGTACACAATGTTTAGCTGCCACTTATAAATGAGAACATGGGTATTCTGTTTCTATGCTAGTTTGCTTAAGGTAATGGCCTTCAGCTCTATCCATGTTGCCACATGGGACATGATTTTATTTTTCTTTATGGCTGCATAGTATTCCATGGTATATATGTATCATGTTTTCTTTATCCAATTTATCACTGATGGACACCTAGGTTGATTCCAAGACTTTGCTATTGTGAATAGCACTGTGATGAACATACAGGTGCGTGGGTCCTTTTAGTAGAATGGTTTACTTTCCTTCGGGTATATACCCAGTAATAGGATTGTTAGGTTGGATGGTAGTTCAACTCTCAGTTGTTTGAGAAATCTCCAAATTGCTCTCCATGGTGGCTGGACTAGTTTACCCTTCCACAGACAGTGTATAAATGTCCACTTTTCTCCATTGCCTTGCCAACATCTGTTTTTTTAAATTTAATTTAATTTTTATTTTTTAGCTATTCTGGCTGGTGTGAGATGTATCACTGTTGTTTTGATTTGCATTTCTCTGATGATTAGTAATGATGAGCATTTTTTCATATGTTTGTTGGCCGCTTGTATGTCTTCTTTTGAGATGTATCTCTTCATGTCCTTTGTTCACTTTTTAAAGAAGTTATTTGCTTTTGGTTTGTTGATTTAAGTTTCTTATAGATTCTGGATATTAGACCTTTGTTGGATGCATGCTTTGCAAATTCTCCCATTCTGTGTGTTGTCTGTTTACTCTGTTGATAGTTTCTTTTGCTGTGCAGAAGCTCTTTAATTTAATTAGGTCCTACGTGTCCATTTTTGTTGTTGCTGCAATTGCTTTTGAAAACTTAGCCATACATTCTTTGCTAAGGCCAATTTCAAGAAGGGTATTTTCTAGGTTTTATTCTGGAATTCTTACAGTCTGAGGTCTTACTTTTAAGTATCTAATCCACCTTCAGTTACTTTTTGTATATGGAGATAAGTGGTCATCCAGTTTCATTGTTTTGCATATGGATAGCCAGTTATCCCAGCACCATTTATTGAATTGGGAGTCTTTTCCCAACTGCTTATTTTTGTCAAGTTTATTGATTACCAGATGACTGTAGATGTGCAGCTTTATTTTTGGTTCTCTATTCTGTTCCTTGCTTTGTGTGTCTGTTTTTAAACCAGTATTATACCTTTTTTTGGTTACTATAGCAGCATATTATGAAATGAGGTAATGTGATGCCTCCAGCTTTGGTTTTTTGTTGTTGTTGTTTGTTTGTTTTTTCTTAGGATTACTTTGGCTATTTGGGCTATTTTTGTTTTCCCTATGAATTTTAGAATAGTTTTTTTCTGATTTGAAAAATGATATGGGTAGTTTAACAGGAATAGCATTGAATCTGTACATTGCTTTGAGTAGTATGACCATTTAAATGATATCGATTCTTCCAATCCATGAGCTTGGAATGTTTTTCAATTTATTTGTGTTGTCTCCAATTTCTTTGAGCAGTGAATGAAGTTGAGACACAAAAATCCATTCAAGAGATAAATGATTCCAAAAGTTGATTTTTTAAAAAAATAAATAAGATCAATAGACCACTAGCTAGATTAACAAAAAAAATAGAGAAGATCTAAATAAGCACAGTCAGGAATGACAACTATGACATTACAACTGATCCCATATAAATACAAAAGAACCACAGAGACTATTATGAACACTTCTGTGCACACGAATTACAAAACCTGGAGAACCTGGATAAATTCCTGGAAACACACAACCTCCCAAGATTTAACCAGGAAGAAACTGAAAGTCTGAAAAGACCAATAATGAGTTCTGAAATTCAATCAGTAATTTAAAAAAACCTGTCAACCAAAATAAATAAATAAATAAATAAAAACTATGGAACAGATGGATTAATAGCCAAATTCTACCCTATGTAAAAAGAAGAACTGATACTGAAGAAGGGACTTCTCTCTAACTCGTTCTACAAAACCAGCATCATCTTGATACCAAAACCTGTTAGAAACACAAGAAAAAGGTAAGTTTGGTCCAATATCACTGATGGATGATGCAGAAATCCTCAAAAAACATGAGCAAATCAAATCCAGCAGCCTATCAAAAAGTTAATTCATCATGATCAAGGAGGCTTTATTCCTGGGATGCAAGGTTGGTTCAACATACACAAATCAATAAATATGATTCACCACATAAACAGAATTAAAAACAAAAACCATATGGTCATCTCAATAGATGCAGAAAAATCTTTTTATAAAATCCAACTTTTTTTCATGAAAAGAACACCTTCCACAAACTAGGTAAAAGGGGCATACCTCAAAATCATAAGAGCTTTTATGACAAACCCACGGCTAACATCATATTGAATGGGCAAAAATTGGAGCCTGTCCCATTGAGAACTGGAACTAGACAAGGATGCCCAATCTCACCACCCCTCTTCAATATGGTACTGGCAGTCCTAGCCAGAACAATCAGCCAAGAGAAAGAAACATAAGGCATCTGAATAGGAAAATAAGAAGTCAAATTATCTCTCTTCAGTGACAATATGATTCTAAACCTAGAAAACCCAAAAGACTTATTGCGGGATCTGGCCAGCAGTCTGCAATGCAACGGGGCTCTCTCTTTGTTCCCAGGCAGATAGGCAGATCGGCAGGTCGAGAAATAATGGGCACACACAAGACAGTGAAAGCTGGGTCCAGGGGGGTCACCACCTTCTGGTCCTGTGGTGCCAACAATGCACCGGATATACCAGCATTTATTATTAAGTTTAGTGAGGGTGGGGTTAGGTTAGTGAGGGATTTAGGGTCATTTGATTATGAGGTGAGATGGTCACATGGGGATGAAGTAATTCTTTAACATAACATCTGTGTGCAGAAGTACAGTATACAGAGATAATAATTTACAATATAGTGTGTGCATCAGTAATTTCTAACAGAGCCTTAAAACAGAAACACAGTCTATCCATAAGCTATGATTAGCAAGATATTTATTAGCAGTAACAGTTGCAGCAAAAGCTGGTTACAAACAATCCATAGAAACAGGAAGTGAAGCTAGGCAACAGGTTAGACCAAAAATTCTCAGAAGGGAGTATGCCTTAACCCTAAAGAGGCCTAGAAGAGCTGTGACAAGATGAGGGCATTTATAGCCCTATCTTATCCATATGGACAGGCGCCCCTGCCCATGCGTCCGTTTATAGGCTCTCCACAAGGGTCGCAGTCCATTCCCAGAGCTATGAACATCTGCTTTTCTGGGATAGGAATTTTGGTGATGTGAAACCTCCCTGACTGCACATCCGTTCATAAGCTCTCTGCAGGGGGAAGCACATCACGCGCTGTTGGCTCATTTTGGCAGTCCAACCTGGCATTGTCTTTACACAATCCTGCATGCAATTTTGTATTTACAATAATCAGGAGCATTTCATCTTTTATTCCATAGCAATAGTTTCAGGAGGTATCCCTACAAAGATTCGCAAAAGGTTCCTGGAACTGATATACAACTTCAGTAAAGTTTAAGAATATGAAAATCAGTATAGTTTCTATATACCAATAGCATTCTAACTCAGAGCCAAATCAAATGCACAAGCCCATTTGCAGTAGCCACACGCTCATAATAAGATATCAAGGAATACAGCTAACAAGGGAGTAAACAATCTCTACAAGAAAAACCACAAAACACTGTTGTCCTGTAGTTTTGTGTTGTGCATGTGTGTGTGTGGGTCCACGGGAAGTGGGAATCAATGGCATCAGGGGTTGACCTGGGTTTGAGTTTTGTTGTTGATTATCCTCAGTGCACCAATAAATCTAAATTTCTGTAGCATTGAGCATTGCTTGTGCTTGGGGTGAAGAGTTAATTGTTGGAGGGTTTTCTCAAACATTGCTGTTCCACCTCAGTTTTAAGCTCTTACTGTGAGACTCCACAACAGACTGTGTCTTTCCACATGCTACCTTTTGTCTATGATAAAGTTAAGCTACAATACCTGCTCTTCAATTCTTGCTGTCCTGGTGACAGAGAATGGGGATTATGCTTTGCTATTCCAGTTCTATCTCAGTCTTAGGCACATCATTTGTCCTTGTCCCTGGGTCACAGTGATCCAGCCTCTTTCCCAGCCTTAGGACAGGGCTCATGGTCTGGACTCAGGGCTAGAAAGTATTTGTTTTTGTTTGTTTGCTTTTTCCTTCCCGCAGCAATGAGTCTTCCTCTGTCTGTGGGAGAAAAAGTTTCCTGCCGTTCCTCCAGTGAGTGGTTCCAGGTTTTGTCCCAGGCAGGAGACAGACTTGGTAAGAGTGAGTGGGCTTCCTGTCTTCCTGCAGCCACTATTGCTGCCCTCACCTCAACCTGCATCATAAAAGAGGCTCTCTGTAGTGTTTCACCCCCCACCCTCAAGCATTCTCATCAGGACTATTCCAAGTCTGAGAATAAAATATTGAGAAAAGATGTAAACTTTTCATTTATCTCCGGATACTCACAGTACCTCACACTTAGCCTTCAGCAATTTGGCAAAGCAGTTCTTACTAGCACCTAGGGTGGCCCCATTTTCCTCTCACGCTCTGGCCCAGGTAACACAGAGTTCATGCCCCATGTCTTTCTGGGGTTACCTGTATTTCCTCAGATTTCATGCTAGTTAGTTTCCCTGCCACCTCAGCTCTCTTATCAATTCAAGAATAGTTATGATTGTATAGGTTATCAAACCTGTCCTTGTTTTAGGATGGAAGCAACGCTCTTTCCTGATTTTTACAACCCAAGTGAAAGCTAGAACACGCTCAATTATTATTTTTCCTTTTTAAATAGACTTTTTTTTAGAGCAGTTTTACATTCATAGAAACATTTAACAGAAAGTACAGAGGGTTCACATATCTCCTCTCCCCACCACCCCACACTACCATGCAGTCTCCTCTGTTACATCCATCTCCAGAATGACACATTTTCAATTACTTTTTTTTTTTTTTGAAACAGAGTCTTGCTCTGTCACCCAGGCTGGAGTGCAGTGGCGCGATCTCAGCTCACTGCAACCTCTGCTTCCCGGGCTCAAGTGATTGTCCTGCCTCAGCCTCCCTAGTAGCTGGGACTACAGTGGTGTGCCACCACGCCCAACTAATTTTTTGTATTTTTAGTAGAGACGGGGTTTCACTGTGTTAGCCAGGTTGGTCTCGATCTCCTGACCTCGTGATCCGCCCGCCTCAGCCTCCCAACGTGCTGGGATTACAGACGTGAGCCACTGTGCCTGGCCTCAATTATTTTTAATGTCAGTTTTAACAGTGTAAGTGAGAAAATGTGTGCTAAGCTTAAGCTAAGTAAACTGTAACAATGGCAAATAATGCTTTTTAGGCCAAGGAATTGCGAACCAAACAAACTGCTTCTCTAGAAGTAGCTTACTCTAATTATATGCATAATTTCTAGCAGGAAGTAATTTGTTATATTCATGTTTATTTTTTGCAATACCAAAGGTATGAATTTACAGTACATATTAGCGTGCCTTTATGAATGCTTGTTGAAGGAACTCATTCAATTTCTAGATAGACAACTATGAAACAATCTTTAAAAATGAAATAGATAGGTAGATGGTGGTGCCGAGGAATTACCGGTATTTGACTTGGTAGATGAATAAACAGAGAAATGACTCACTTAAGGGTGCATAATGGATAAAGGATGTATCAGACAATGATACTATGCTTGCATTATCTCAAAATTGTATGAAATCTCTTCATATATATTAAAAATTTGAAGTGGTAAGCAAAGTTAATCTGTTGTATTATTTTGGATAACCTTCTGCCTTTCTTTTTTTCCCAGTAGATCATAAGATTCACTTTTTCTACATCTTATTTGAAGTCTTAAATCTTTTTATACAATGCTATTATTTTTGCAACTTAAATAGTACCATGAGACATGCACTCTGGTAAAGTTCACAGCGGCCCATTATATTCTTTGCATATATCTCAGCAGAACAAAGCAGAACTCTCTTGTCTCCAGAAGGAGAAATAAGAGAATTCTGGAGCCAAGGGAGAGGATTTTTTTGTTTTTCGTTTTTCTCTTTAACCTGGTATGAATATAGGCCTATTCACTGCTCACTGGAATAGGTGCATTGAAGGATAAAAGCTAGATTTGGGTTATAGGGGAATATCCTAAAACCCTATTAAGCAAGCTTCTGTGAATTTTTTTTTAGAGTGACCTAAGGCTTCAGTGGGGTTCTGGGGAAAACAGGGGTAGAGAACAGTCTTCCACAGGAAAAATAAGAGTGGCATGGAGGCCCTGCCCTTGAGAATTGGGAGTGGTGACAGCAATTAGCACTCTAATGCATGAAGCTCCTGAGGGGAATCTATCAGCTCTGCGTTGCCAATGCAGCCACTCCCACACTCCATTACTTCTGTGTGTATGAGCCAATTTGGGACTACCTGTAACCTTCCTCCGTAGTTTCCCTCAAATGTATGCTAGTTCTGGGTAATTTCCCAAGAGGTCTGGGATACTTAGTCTTTATGGTCCACCACTTTGTCGGAGGGGAGCCTTGCTTAGAAAACAGCTTAATCCTAGACTGAGGTAGACATGACCATTGCAGGCACTGATTAACATTTGAGAGCTCATAACAGAGCTGTCAGAGGCTTAAAGAGGGGCAGAAATAGTACAATATGATTTTGTTAGGAAGTTTCAATCAGAAATACAAACCATGAATGTGAAATCTTCTCATATTTATTTATTTATTTTTGAGACAGAGTCTCACTCTTTCGCCCAGGCTGGAGTGTAGTGGTGCAATCTTGGCTCACTGCAACCTCCGCCTCCGAGGTTCAAGCAATTCTCCCTGCCTCAGCCTCCCTAGTAGCTGGGATTACAGGCACCCGCCATAACACCCGGCTAATTTTTGTATTTTTTAGTAGAGACGGGGTTTCACCATGTTGGCCAGGCTGGTCTTGAATTCCTGACCTCAGGTTATCTGCCCACCTCAGCCTCCCAAAGTGCTGGGATTACAGGTGTGAGCCACCATGCCCGGCCTGAAACCTGCTCATCTTAAGTATTGTAACAAATGTAGAAAAATAATTTTGCTTTCTGAAAGCCAGAGGCTTAGGTACATTTTTGTTGTATGTTTAGTCAATTCCAGACTTTAGTATTAGCAGAGAAAGAAAGAAAGGGTGAAAACTGAGGCTGGAGAAGAGAATGATTATTAACTAAAAAATAGAGATACCATGGATGAATTCTGTATTATTTTTGGGGAAGATGCTTAGGTGAGAAGGCTAGATTAGTAAAACATTTCATGAACATGTAGTAGGGGTATATTACCTTTCCAGAAAGGAAAAGTTGTCAATTGTTTTAAAGTCTCTCATCTCAATTATTTTCCTAAGAGTGTGTATACTAAATGTTTTGACTTTCTTTTCTTTCTTTCTTCTTCTTATTTTTTTAAAGACAGACTCTCTCTCTGTTGCCCAGGCTGGAAAGCAGTAACACAATCATAGCTAACTTAACTTTGAGCTCCTGGGCTCAAGCAATCCTCCAGCTTCAGCCTCCTGAGTGGCTAGGACTACAGGTATGTGCCACTATGGCCAGCTAATTAAAAAACTTTTTTGTAGAGATGGGGTCTCACTATGTTGCCTAGACTGTTTTTGAACACTTGGCCTCAAGCAATCCTCCAGCCTCAGCCTCTCACAGTGCTGGGATTACAAGCATGAACCACCATGCCCAGCCTGATTTTCTTTTCAAAAAAAAAAAAAAAAACTGAAATGTAAGATGATTAAATGAATTCTTCAAAGTTAAAAGGCTCTCAGAATGCAAACTGGGCCCACAGTTGAGGTCTCCTGACTCTCATTCAGCATCTCTCAAATGAGCTTAGTGATTGCACTGTTGAAACTTGCTAGAGTGAGGAAACTACACTGGAAAAGAATATTCTGAGATATGAGGGGCAAGAGATCTAGAGAAGGTGTAGCATAAACAGAATGAGACCATGATAAATTGTATCTCTAAAGGCGACCTTCAGAATTGCACATTTGGGAAACTAGGTCTCAGTAATTGGATTCAGATTATGTGAAAAGTCAGACAACCAAATCAAGACAGGAAGTAGATAACAAGACCCTAAAGAAGAAAAGCAAATTTTCTTCTCAGGATGTAAAACCATCTTGGGGACACTGTCTACCCAGTGGCACTGGGTTTCTCCATTCCCAAATGCTAGGATGGTGAAAATACTCCTCTCCAGGATGGATGCATTTCATATATATCAAAACCAAGTGTTCAACCACAGGTCAGATGAATCTTTTGCTAAACAAAAATGCCATTTCCACTGAGAGCTCCACTGTGTAAAGGTATGCTTCTTGTTTGTTTAGACCAGCATGAAAGAGAAACAGCTGTTAAGTTGTGCACCTTATCTTCATGTGCTCTGCTTCGGTGTTCAGAACTCTGCCTCAGCTGAGGTTGTAGAGAACTCCAAAAGGAGGCCACATATGACAAAGACTCAAAAAAGTTTTACAAAAGCTGATGCACAAACAAATTTTCCCAGGAGAAAACCTTTTGGTCTTTTATTCCTTAGCAGTGGGGCATCATATACGTAATGATGTACAGCACCATCTCTATTACATGGGTAAGCCTCACTATGCCTAACTATGTTTGAGATTGGATTCAAGGCTTATCCAAGATTGTATCTGACTCACACCCTCTTTGAATTGACAAGGAGAGTGGAAAGGATTATGATTCTGCATTATCTTATTATCTTATTTCTGGAGAATGAGACACTGAGGAGTCCTCTTACAGTGTGTATACCTCTTGAGTCATTCCAAATCAGTATTTTGATCTTTCTATTGTGGGGGTAAAGAAAGAATATGCCATACTGAAGCAGTCAGCCTTCAAAGTGAAACATTATCTTAGGTAGTTTAGAGTGTATAATATACTCACTGGGTGGGATGGGATAATCAAATGTGCACTGCCTGCTACAAATGGAAAAGGTGCCTAAGGGTCAAGTCCTGGATACTTCTTTGTAAAAGTAAATCGAGCATTTTTGAGTGTTAGTCCATAAAGCAGCAATGGGATTTCAATGCAATTAAAAATGAAAAAAAAAAAAAGATGAAAAGCAGCACGTGAAGACATTTCCAAAACGACAAATTATGATCGTATCTGTGTGACACCAACATAATGAAAAGTTCTGCCAATGTCTAGTTGATTTTGACTATGGGTCCAGTGTCTCATCTTTTTCTTGAACAGATGCTCAAAGTTACTCCATCTTATCATTTCTATTAGAGCAGTAATAGGGGGAGGATGTGGCAAAAGGCTGAAAGGGAACTTTAGGTGAGAAGTCATTGTTGCTTGGGGCTTTACCCTTTCTTGTCAGCATTCTGCAGAGCTGTACAGAGCTGGGCATGGATGGCTCCCCCATCTCGGAGATCAACTCTTCAGGGTTAAAGAAAATTCTAACAGGCTAGTTGGCAGAATGATTCCATAATTTCAAAATACCAGATGTTTACAGCAAATATTAACATACATCACTGCCTAAGAATTTACTATGAGTAACATGTTTAACTTCACTTAAGATCTTGCCTTTCCTGATGTTCCTTTTTAGAAGAAGAGAGGAAAAGGCAATTTTAGAACAGGGGCCACATCTGCTGGAAGGCAGGCCTGAATATAGGGAGCTACAGAGACTGGCATGGAGCTTTTTGGCTCATAGATGAGGGGTTAGAATATACATTCAGAGAAAGGAAGGCAGGAATGTCTAAAGCCCAACTTTATCTACTTATCCAGGTAAAGGCTAGTCCAGGTTTGAACATCTGCTAGCATAGTTCTGTGAATTTTTCACTCATAGTCTTGTTTGAATGACACATATTTTCAAGTAAAGATGCTATAAGGTAGTAGTCGATTAAAACAACACGAAAAAGAGTAGTGGGTGAATTTATTAAGATAGAGTAGGTTGAAAAATAACCTTTGTTATAATTTAGACTCAACTTTCATAATAAAGAAAATATAGCAGTTTCATGAAATCAATAAATAGGTTTGCCTTATTTTTTAAAAAGAGATTGATTAAAATTTTTTAAAATTAGATATATTGTGTCATGTAAAGAGTTATGTAAGGAATTGGAACACCTACTTTTTGTCTTCATTTCTTTTTCATAGACAGAAAAACATTCCAGTTCTGATACTGGCTGTAGCTAATACTTGCTGGATAAAGGGAGAGGGCTCATGGAGGTACTTAAAACTGGGGCCTCACAAAGGTAATATTTTAAGTAAGTAATTTGATCTTTGCTGTCAGTTAAAGTACACTACTCTTTTCTTTTTCAACTTTCACTTTAGGTCTGAGGGTACCTGTGCAGATTTGTTACATGGGTAAATTGTGTGTCACTAAGGTTTGGTGTACAATTGATGTCATCACCCATATAGGGAGCATAGTACCCGCCAGGTAGTTTTTTGACCCTCACCGCTCTCCACCCTCCTCCTCCCACTCTACACCCTCAAGTAGGCACTCCCACTTATAAGTGAAGAACATGTGGTATTTGGTTTTCTGTTCCCGTATTAATTTGCTTAGGTTAATAGCCTCCAGCTGCGTCCATGTTGTTGCAGAGAACATGATTTCATTCTTTTTTTTATAGCTGCATAGTTTTCCATGATGTATATGAGAACCACATTTTCTTTTTCCAGTTCACCATTGATGGGTATGTAGGTTGACTTCACATCTTTGTTGTTGTGAATAGTGCTGTGATGAATATACATGTGCTTGTGACTCCGATCTGAAAGGAACAATTCAGATTCCTTTGCATATATATCCAGTAATAGGATTGCTGGCTCGAATGGTAGTTCTGTTTCCTTTCAGAAATCTCTGACCTACTTTCCACAGTGACTGAGCTAATTTGCCTGAACCTTGATTTGTCTTGCAATTTCGGTATCATTCATAGCTTCAGCTCTAGTTTCTACTTGTATATGATATGTCGTAAAGAATCAGTGCAGCTCAAGATACTAGTTCACTCTTAAGTTCAGGTACTTCGTATTATAAACCTTTAATTTTGTATTATTTCATCCCTAAACATGTCACAAAGAGGGCAGTGCTTTACATAACGTAATAACTTCCAGACGTTAGTGACAGACATTGCTTTAAGGACATAATTTTAGTGGAATATTTCAATTACACATATGATATTATATCATATATTGTGTTCTAATTATTATGGGGACGGTAATTACCCTTACTTCCCCACCATTCCTAAAATACAGGCAAGAGGAAGTCCTTCCTTCATGGTGCTCATGTCTAAGAAGATGAATCACAGGGTATGTTACTCTTCAATATCATGTTCTGAGCAGGTAGCATGGATTGTTTGTTTCTCAATAGACAAAGAAAGCTCAAAACATATATATAGAGAGGTGTAGCTTTAGGTTTGTTGAGTATGAGGATGGCATAACCCAAAGAAGATAAAATAGGATTTCATTGTTTATTAAAGGAGTGTTAGGTACTAGCAAATAGGTAAAGTAATTGGAGTTGGACAAATACTGAGAAGACAGCACAGGTCACCCTCGTACATGAGGAAAAGCTAAATAGGACTGCTAGCTGTGCTCATTGTTCAACACTGCTTTTGAACAGTAGCTGCATGCCTAAACCTGTAGAAAGAGGTTTTTGTCTTATTTATATAGACAAATGGAGCAAATATTCTCAAAATTGTCCCTAGGTTATTTGACTTCAATGAAAAACACAGGATTAGGGAGAGCTATAGAACTACAAATTATTTAGGGCTGAAAAGGCCAATATCTGCTTTGTGACATATGTGGTTATACACAGAGCACTTATCTGGCACCTAGCATACTCTTCACCTTGAAGGGGGAAGATAGATCCAGTTCCATTTAGCTGGAAGCTGAGATCAAAGCAATATGAAAATGGTATTAACTACAAATGTGGTAAAATGATCTGAACAACACATTTTCCTCCTTAATTTGGTTTTCAAATGCACATGATATTTCTTTTTTCTTTATCTATCATGAATTCTTAGAGGAACTCCGTAAGTATAGACAAAAGATATACTTAAATATTGCTTTCTAAAACCAAGGCAATAGCCTTGGAAAGAAATAGTCACCTTAATATGTTAAGAGTATTAAGTTAATACATCAATAAAAATTATTCAAGTATTAGCAGCCTATTTTAATACAACACCTCACTAGATGCCACAATTAATAAAATGGAAGCTAGATGTAGGACAGGACTGGATTATGGACAGGATGCAAACATTTCAGCCAAGGAATTAATTTTTTTTACACAGCCAAATTAATTTTTTAAACACAGACATCATAGAAATGTTTGTACATGAAAGTAAAGTAATAAATTTGTACTTTGCATGATTAATTTGGGAGTAGAAGGTAGAATGCTTGGCGTGAGTGGAGATTACATCATAGGAATTTGCAAGAAAGGTCTTATACCCTATAAGATGGGAATGATGAGGGCAAAGGTAAATGTAGATGAAGATTAAGAAGATGAAAAATAAGCAATAGAGGATAAAAAGGAAGAAGATTTATTCATGGTGAGGAGGAGGGAAAAATAAAAGATGGTTCATTGGAAGAGTGGGACAAATCTAATTCTGTTGATAGAAATAAAGAGGACAGGGTGGGATTTCATTTGTGGATAGAGGAGGCATTCGTGAGACATTTAGGAAACATTCATTCAGCTTTTGCAGAATGCATTTGGAGTTTTGGAGGGAAATCTAGAAAGTAAATGTGAAATTGAGAGTGAGCCATATAGAGTTGATAATAATTATTATAGCTAGAAATTATTGCGGGGTCCGGCCAGCAGCCCGCAATGCAACGGGGCTCTTTCTTTGTTCCCAGGCAGATCAGCAGGTCGAGAAATAATAGACACACACAAGATAGTGAAAGCTGGGTCCAGGGGGGTCACCACCTTCTGCTCCTGTGGTGCCAACAATGCACTGGATATACCAGCATTTATTATTAAGTTTAGTGAGAGCAGGGGTAGGTTAGTGAGGGATTTAGGGTCATTTGATTATAAGGTGAGATGGTCACATGGGGATGAAGTAATTCTTTAACATAACATCTGTGTGCAGAAGTACAGTATACAGAGATAAGAATTTACAATATAGTGTGTGCATCAGTAATTTCTAACAGAGCCTTAAAACAGAAACACAGTCTATCTATAAGCTATGATTAGCAAGATTTTAATCAACAGTAACAGTTGCAGCAAAAGCTGGTTACAAACAATCCATAGAAACAGGACGTGACGCTAGGCAACAGGTTAGACCAAAAATTCTCAGAAGGGAGTAGGCCTTAACCCTAAGGAGGCCTAGAAGAGCTGTGACAAGATGAAGGCGTTTATAGCCCTATCTTATCCATATGGACAGGCGCCCCTCATGCATCCGTTTATAGGCTCTCCACAAGGGTCGCGTTCCATTCCCAGAGCTATGAACATCTGCTTTTCTGGGATAGGAATCTTGGTGATGTGAAACCTCCCTGACTGCACGTCTGTTCATAAGCTCTCTGCAGGGGGAAGCACATCACGCGCTGTTGGCTCATTTTGGCAGTCCAACCTGGCGTTGTCTTTACACAATCCTGCATGCAACTTTGTATTTACAATAATCAGGAGCATTTCATCTTTTCTTCCATAGCAATAGTTTCAGGGGGTCTCCCTACAAGAAATAACAAGCCTTCCAAGAAAAACTTTAGAAGTAGAGTGCAACTTCTGAGCACAGAACCTTAGCAAATGCTCATAGAACAGAGAAGGAGAACTAAGGTTAAGAATGCTCACAAGGCAAATTGATTGGAGGAAGATCAGGACAGGAGTGCATGACAGAGTTGTGACTTTGAAGGAACAAATAGGTAACATTGTTAAAAGCTAAATAAAGAATGCAAATAGAATGAAATTCTCTGGAATTGCTGATGACAGGTTATCAGTAACCTTTAAGTTTTCAAATTCGGCTGGGCGTGGTGGCTCACACCTGTAATCCCAGCACTTTGGGAGGCCAAGGCAGGCAGATCACCTGAGGTCAGGGGTTCGAGACCAGCCTGGCCAACATGGTGAAACTCCATCCCTACTAAAAATACCAAAAATTAGCCGGGCGTAGTGGTGGGTGCCTGTAATCCCAGCTACTCGGGAGGCTGAGACAGGAGAATTGCTTGAACCCAGGAGGCAGAGGTTGTGGTGAGCTGAGATTGCACTGTTGCACTCCAGCCTGGGTAACAAGAGCAAAACTCTGCCTCAAAAAAAAAAAAAAATCAAATTCTATAGATTAGTGAGGGTAGAAATTTCCACTGGCTAA
Organism: Gorilla gorilla gorilla; assembly: GCF_029281585.2. NCBI lineage: Eukaryota > Metazoa > Chordata > Mammalia > Primates > Hominidae > Gorilla > Gorilla gorilla. Next base: position 153,010,865 of record NC_073230.2, read on the forward strand.
GGGACGAATATCAGGAAATAAATCCAGAAAATAGATTTCAGTCATTAGGGATGTGAAATGAAAGGGGATTTAGAATGCTTGCTGTCTATACACTAAAGCTTCCTAAATTGAGATGCCTGTATATTTCCTTTTATAGTAAGGGAGAAGGAGTTGCTCAGGAGCAAGAGAAACCTGAGGGTGGTAGAGAGGGGAAGTAAATGGATAAAGAAGATTCTGAAAGAGAGAGCATGAAATCAAGACTAAGAATCATCAGTAAATAATGGACACCTGCCTGTTCCAGCACTCTTGTAGGAACTTTAGTCCTTCAACTCCTTTAATTTCACCCAGGACCCTTCAGCTGGCCAATATTAGGCACATTTCACACATGAAGAATAGGAGGCTCAGAGAAGCTAAGTATTTTGCTCCAAGTCTCAGGAAGCAGAACAAACAGATGTGGGTCCACAACAGGAGCTGTTAGACTCTGAAGTTCACATTTTCTCTGAGATGAGACACTGTCACTCATTTGTAATGTGACAAGGACTGTAGTGGAGAGACATGTGGGGTGGCTGAGAGGAGCATAGTGAGTCACGGGCTTGCAGGGTCTCCCGTTCAGCAGAGGAGCAAATGATCTGGTGACGATCACTGTGTCTGTGTCTTTTCCCCACTGATGAGCAAACCCTTGGAGAACAGAGAAGGGTGATATTCACCCTGAAATCAGCATCTAGCAAAGATGGCACTGCATAGATACTTGCCTAATTAGTGGAAAAAATGTCTACTTCTGGTGCACATCTTCTATCTATTCAACAAGAGTTGGCAGTTTTTTTTTAAAGTAAAATATATACTTGAGATTGTAGAATTTAAATTAGAATGTCTTCTTTGAGGCAATCAGATGTATTCTCAGGCCGGTCAGGATTGAAGAAAAGCACCCTGAGGGGTGCTGGTGGAAGCATCAGGACAGAGCAGTAAAGGAGGAAGTGTTGGGGGAGGAAGAAGGTTTTGAGGAGAACATTAGGGGAGAGTTTAGAAAAAATAAATGTGACTCTGAACCATGAAGGAGACGAGCATTTCTGGAACTACATGTTTTGTTTAATCCTTTATTGGGTAAGAGACTTGCAGCATTGACAGTCTTTCTCTTGTAACTAAGACACTCTAGTTTGCCCTGCTTCTGCCCTCAATGCCCCCTGCCTCCTTTCTCTCCTAGTTTCCCTTACTGTGTACACTGCAATAAAAGAAAAGTTAGTGAATAGGTGGACATGAAATAAGAAGGAGTAAATTCTAAAACTTTTTCAAATGTAACCTGCTTCTGTTTAAGGTTCACAATTGATGATACAGCACATTAGTTTTACTGAAAAAGCATTTGAAAAAGAAAACATCAGGGAATCTCCATTCCAAAACACATCTTCCCTGTTGAAGACAGGGAAGAAGGGTCTTTAAACACCTGCTTTGGCTTCATCCCTTGTGTCTAAAATGTCTAAGCATTGATATGTTTGTTTGCTTTCTTTTAAATCCATATTTAAAGGATAGATTCTTAACAGTAGCAAGTTGAAAAGAGAAAAATACAAATAGCAAGATGCCATCACAATGTCCTCCCTTATCCCACCACTGATTGAAGAAACCAAAGCCTATCAAAAAGACTAGTGAATCCCCAAAGCATCCAAGCCCTTAGATCTATTAGAGGTTGCTGCCAATTTATATTTCATTTTGTGGAGGGGATGTGAGAGCAAACACATTTGCTACTTTCTCCACCCCAAGGCAGAAGTCATCTTACTGCTAACACCCATAGTACTACAGTAGTACTACCAATTAGTGTACACCAAGTACTTCCCTATAACCTATCTAAGTTTGACCTTAAACATAACTATGAGTCATTTAATAGTAATCTGTCTTAGGTATGAAACTTGTCACTAAACAAAAATCACCTACCTGCTAGATAAAACCTAGGTTCTCTGATTCCAGGCTCTTTCCACAAGACCCTTGTCTCTTCCCAATGTTTTCTTTTGTAAATGATACATATATTTCATCAAGTTGAGTCTGTCTGCATATTTGAGATATTTCCAATTGTCTGTCTTCACTGTTTATCATTTTTGAGACAATTGCCAATTACCATGGTTTTGTTGCACTGGAATCAAGGTAAGATGGTGAAAATGTAGAATTCCTAAAACTGCACTACATTATCTCCAGGCTTTAGCTGACCTCCCTGAGACAAATCATGTCCTTATTTAGGGACTGGCCTGACTCTCTGAAGCAGAGTAGATATAATGCAGTTAGAATCCAGGTTGTTAGCTTAGCCTCATGAATAATCTAAAAAACAGAGGCTAGCACTGGTGGGTCATATACATATGTATTCTTAAAAAGTTATTCTTGATGGGGTTTTTTTTCTTGTAAACGTGTTTAAGTTCTTTGTAGATTCTGGATATTAGCCCTTGGTCAGATGGATAGATTGCAAAAGTTTTCTCCCATTCTGTAGATTGCCTGTTTACTCTGATGGCAGATTCTTTTGCTGTGCAGAAGCTCTTTGGTTTAATTAGATCCCATTTGTCAGTTTTGGCTTGTGTTGCCATTGCTTTCGGTGTTTTAGTCATGAAGTCTTTGCCCATGCCTATGTCCTGAATGGTATTGCCTAGGTTTTCTTCTAGGGTGTTTATGGTTTTAGGTCTTATGTTTAAGTCTTTAATCCATCTTGAGTTAATTCCTCAAGGATCTAGAGCCAGAAATACCATTTGACCCAACAATCCCGTTACTGGGTATATACCCAAAGGATTAGAAATCATTCTACTATAAAGACACATGCACACGTATGTTTATTGCCACACTATTCACAATAGCAAAGACTTGGAACCAACCCAAATGCCCATCAATGATTGACTGGATAAAGAAAATGTGGCACATACACACCATGGAATACTATTCAGCCATAAAATAAATGACTTCATGTTCTTTGCGGGGACATGGATGAAGCTGGAAACCATCATTCTCAGCAAACTAACACAGGAACATAAAACCAAACACCACGTGTTCTCACTCATAAGTGGGAGTTGAACAATGAGAACACATGGACACAGGGAGGGGAACATCACACACCAGGGCCTATCGAGGGGTGAGGGGCTAGGGGAGGGATAGCATTAGGAGAAATAGCGAATGTAGATGACGGGTTGATGGGTGCAGCAAACCACCATGGCATGTGTATACCTATGTAACAAACTTGCACGTTCTGCACATGTACCCCAGAACTTAAAGTAAAATAAAAAAAGAAAAAAAAGTTATTATTATGGTTACTCAACAGCTTCTGTTTTTTTCTGACTCTCTCCACAGATTAATAATCCTTGAATATTTTAATGGTAACAGATAACCAGACTTGGGTGAGTGAATTTATTCTCCTCGGCCTGTCCAGTGACTGGGACACTCAGGTCTCCCTGTTTGTCCTGTTCTTGGTCATGTATGTGGTGACCGTGCTGGGGAACTGTCTCATTGTCCTTCTGATCAGACTGGACAGCCGACTCCACACTCCCATGTATTTCTTTCTCACCAACCTCTCCCTTGTTGATGTCTCCTATGCCACAAGCATAGTCCCTCAGCTGCTGGCACATTTTCTTGCAGAACATAAAGCCATCTCATTCCAGAGCTGTGCAGCCCAGTTATTTTTCTCCCTGGCCTTGGGTGGGATTGAGTTTGTTCTCCTGGCGGTGATGGCCTATGACCGCTATGTGGCTGTGTGTGACCCCCTGCGATACTCGGCCATCATGCATGCAGCGCTGTGTGCTAGGTTGGCTGTCACATCCTGGGTCAGTGGATCCATTAACTCTCTCATGCATACCACCATCACCTTTCAGCTGCCCATGTGCGCAAACAAGTTTATTGATCATATATCCTGTGAAATTCTAGCTGTGGTCAGGCTGGCTTGTGTGGATACCTCCTCCAATGAGGTCACCATCATGGTGTCTAGCATTGTTCTTCTGATGACACCTTTCTGCCTGGTTCTTTTGTCCTACATCCAGATCATCTCCACCATCCTAAAGATCCAGTCCAGAGAAGGAAGGAGGAAAGCCTTCCAAACATGTGGCTCTCACCTCACAGTGGTTGCCCTGTGCTATGGTGTGGCCATTTTCACTTACATCCAGCCCCACTCCAGTCCCTCTGTCCTTCAGGAGAAGTTGATCTCTCTCTTTTATGCCATTTTGACACCAATGCTGAACCCTATGATTTACAGTCTAAGAAATAAAGAGGTGAAGGGGGCCTGGAAGAAACTATATTGGAAATTCTCTGGGTTAACATCAAAGCTGGCAATTTGACTCGTCAAGATGACTTAGAGAAAACAGCTTTGCCTCAGTGTTCTCCACCCAACTTAGATCTGACAGGCATAAACTATGTTGCCGTGGCAACCAGGAAGGAGATGACATGGCATGTACTGTGGATGTTATGTAAGAGGGTGAGTGGTTGAGTCGGGGAGTGAGATGGGGGCTATTTTTATGTCATAGCAACATGATTAATGGAGTATGGCACTGCCCCCTTAGACCTGCCACATTTATTTAGTCTCCATTTCTTTGTCTTAATAGTAATTGGAAGAAACTGTACCATATTATTGTACAGTTATTATTGTATTATTGTATTACTGGGGTTGTTACATTGTTTGTAAACATGTTACACTGAATAACTGGTTATTTTTCCATATTTCAGAAAGGTTATATTTTGGGTCAAATGCATTTTCACAATTGAAAGTTTGCTCACAATAACACATGATGTAAATAGCCACATGCATTACATTTGTGATTCATGGAGAAACATCAATTAAATATCTTGTTTCACCCTGATCACAATATAAATAAGGGTTGCTTGTACACAATGACAGTATTGGCTAAGGAAAAGCTGAGACTCATTAACTGCTAAATAGTGAATGCACAATTTTGCAAGAAAATTATTGCATATGCATGTGATCTCATTTAAAAGCCTAAAGCAGTCTAATCTCTGAAAATTCAAGAAACACTTTATCTGAAATTTTGGAAAGAAAATAAATAAAGAAACAATCAGATAGATGTATAAAATACCAAAGATGTAGTTAATTTCAGAAAAACAGATTCCTTGGACAAGCCAATGAATAACAATATGGCTTTAATATGAATTTTTGAAAATCAGGATCAGCCAGTCTGCTGTGTAGAAGTCACCCTTATGTCCTTTTTAAGAGCCTTCTCCTACCCCAACTCACACACATGCAATAAGGCCCAATTCAACCTTTGTAAATCTAGTGAGCTGGGATTTCTGAGAGTGTTACTCACCTTTGGTGAAAAACCTAAATGTGGTAAAAAAAGAAAAAAAAAGTGGGAAAAAATACTTGAACAGAGGACAGGAAAGAAGAACAAAGAGAAAAATGTATAATGATAATGGGTCTCTTTACTTGCTTAAAGAGTCTCAAAAGGGGGGACCCTCCTTGCCTTTGTGTCTTTGTTAGCTCATTTGATTTGCAGTTTTTCCATTTATGAACACATCACACAATCTCAGAGTCAAAACAAAGTTGAAGGCTCATACGTTCCAAAATCCATTTGACATGTCAATTTTACCATAAGATTGAACTATTTCTAAATTTTGTGAGATAGGCAGATTTCCTAAAAGGAGTCAATGATATTGGACAGAATTTTTGTTGGTATTAATTCAATAAATATTAATGGAGTTTCTTTTAACGTGTGACAATGAATGATTGTGACACTACGCTCAGTAAGATACAGTTCTTGCAATCAAGGATATGACCACATAGTAGGAAAGACAGACAATGAAGCAATTATAATGCAGCGAGATAGATGTTACAGTGGGAGTAAGCCCAAGGGCTTGTAGGAGTCAACTGGCATGATTTCAGAGGACTTGGTATATGACGGAAGCCTTGGACTAAGATCTGAAAGCTGAGAACATGTTATCCAGATGACAAACAACCTGACCAAAGAATAACCTATGCAAAAAGCTAGGAGAAAGCATGGAACTACAAGAATGTCTGGAAGCTGCAATTTTGGGCAGAGGAGAGGGACAGACATGAGGTTGACCCAGCAATCCCATTGCTAAGATGTTTCCAAAGGAAGTCATTATATGAAAAAGACACTTGCACACGAATGTTTATAGCAGCACAGTTCACAATTGCAAAGATGTGGAACCAACCTAAGTACCCATTGACTAATGAGTGGATGAAGAAAATGTGGTATATAAACACCATGGAATATTACTCAGCCATTAAAATGAATGAAATAATGTCTTTTGCAGCAAATTGGATAGAGCTGGAAGCCATTTTTCTAAGTGAAGTAACACAGGAGTTGAAAATCAAAAACTGCATGTTCTGGCTTGGAAGTGGGAGCTAAGCTATGAGTACACAAAGGCAAACAGAATGACATCATGGACTTTAGAGACTCAGAAAGAGGAGGGTGGAAAGTGGTCTAGGGATAAAAAACTGCACATTAGGTACAACGTACATTACTAGAATGTACAGTACAGAATTCACTACTACGTAATTCATCCATGTAACAAAAAAAAACCTGTACCTCAAAGGCCCAAAAGCTATTGAAATTATTTATTTATTTATTTATTTATTTATTTATTTATTTATTTATTTATTTATTTTTGAGAAGGAGTCTTGCTCTGTCGCCCAGGCTGGAGTGCAGTGGTGCGATCTCGGCTCACTGCAAGCTCCGCCTCCCGGGTTCACGCCATTCTCCTGCCTCAGCCTCCCGAGTAGCTGGGACTACAGGCGCCCATCACCACGCCCAGCTAATTTTTTGTATTTTGAGTAGAGACGGGGCTTCACCATGTTAACCAGGATGGTCTCGATCTCCTGACATGATCCCCCTGCCTCAGCCTCCCAAAGTGCTGGGATTACAGGCATGAGCCACTGCTCCTGGCTGAAATACAAAAAAATTTTAAGAAAAATTGTAGGCAAGGATTAAATCATGTAGGGCTTTGAAGGTGAAATTGTATTTGAATTTTTTCCTGATAGCAAAAAGGATATATTAAGGGATTTTAAGCAGGTAAATTGCTTGATATACTATTATTTTTGAAAGATCACTAGCAAATTAATAAGAGAAGAAAAGAGTAGAGGCAAGGAGGTCAGCCAGGGAGTCATTCCAGTAATGCTAATTATATAACAAATGAATCTGAACTAAAGTAGTGGCAGCGGGGAAAGAGAAAAGTAAATAAAGACATGTACAATATGACAATGTTACTGGGGATTAAGCCCTACCTAGGATGATTGCTTTTTGAGGCTTAGCACCAGGGTCCAGTAGCACTAATTACTTTATTGAATAAATACAATATCAAACAAAAATGCTTTCTAAAAGATCAATTTTAAAGGCCTTTCTACTCAGGCTAATGACAAATACAAAAAAGGCAGATATGCTAGTTTAACATTTTTTGGCTGATTTTATACAGCACGTATATATTTTATTCCACAAGTATATTATTAAATGATAGAGAATATCTAATACAACCATTTCTACAGAACTGGGAAATGAATTTCTAGGAAGGGAGGATTTTATAGACCCCATCTTTTATACCCACCCCAACAGTCTAACTCTAAAGAGGATAAAGCCAATGACTTTCCTCACAAGGATATGCTAATATTTTGTTAAAGATTTTTGAGTCTATAATTGTAAAGAATATTGATCTTGGGTTTTTTTCTTGTGATGTCTTTGTATGGTTTTGGTATCAGATCAAGACTAACTTCATAAGATAAATTGGATAGTTTTCCCTCCTCTTCAATTTTTTGAAAGAGTTTGGAATAATTTGATGAAAATTCTTCTTTAAACGTTTAGTAGAATTTATTTATGAGGGCATCTAGTTCTTCATTTTTCTTTGTTCAAGGTTATTTGATTATTCCATTTCTTTACTTGTTATAGATCTATTTATATTTTCTGTTTCTTCATAAGTCAGTTTTAATAGTTTCTGTCTTTCTAGGAATTTTCCAATTTTATTTAGGTTATTAAATTTGTTGGATATAATTGTTTACATTATTATCATATAATCCTTTTTATTTATTTGAGTTCAGTCATGATATTACCTCATTCCTGCTTTCAGTAATTTGAATTTATTTTTTTCTTGTTAGTTCAGCTAAACTTTTAAAAAAATTTGATGTTTTCAAAAAACCAACTCTTAATTTTGTTGATTTTTCTAGTTTTTCTTTCTTCAAATTCATTTATTTCTGTTGTAATCTTCATCATTCCCCTTTTTCTGTTTGATTTGAATTTAATTTGCTCTTTTTTTCTAGTTTCTTAACATTGAAGTTTAAGTTGTTGATTTGGATCTTTTGTAGATAGCATTATTTTGATTATGTTTTTAAATAATTCTGTCTTTTGTTTGAAGTGTTTAGTTCATTTACCTTTAATGTAATTACTGATAAGTTAAGATTAATGTCTGCTATTTTTCTATTTGTTTTCTGTGTCTTATATTTTTTTCTTTCTATTCCTCTACTATTGCCTTCTTTTGCATTAAATATATATATTCTAGTATTCCCTTTAATTTATTTGTTTTTTTCTTTTACTATATATTTGTTAGGATTTTTGTTTTGTTTTTTGCTTTTACTGGTTGCCCTGGAAATTAAACTTAAAAAAAATCTCACTTGGATCAAAACCAATTTTATTTTAATAGTATACACAAACTTTGTCCTGAAATCTCTCTATTCCCTCATCCCTCCTTTGTACTATTATTGTCATATAAATTACATCTTTATGCATTATAATCACATTAGCACAGTTTTATAATTATTTCTTTATGCAATTTTCTTTTAAATCAGATAGAAGAAATAACCTTATACTGTATTTTATATTTACCTATGTATCTCTCTTTACTGGTAATCTTTACACTTTCATATAGATTTAAGTTGCTATCTAGAGTCATTTTGTTTGTTTGTTTGTTTTTGTTTGAGATGGAGTCTCACTCTGTCACCCAATCTGGAGTGCAATGGTGTGATCTCAGCTCACTGCAACCTCTGCCTCCCGGGTTCAAGCAATTCTCCTGCCTCAGCCTCCCGAGTAGCTGGGATTACAGATGCCCACCACCATGCCCGGCTAACTTTTATATTCTTAGTAGAGATGGTGTTTCACCAAGTTGGCCAGGCTGGTCTCAAACTCCTGACCTCAAGTGATCCACCCACCTCAGCCTCCCAAAGTGCTGGGATTACAGGCATGAGCCACCATGCCTGGCCGTGTCATTTTATTTCAACAATAAACTTTGTTTTTAATATTATTTATAGGGAATGTTTCTAGTGTCAAATTCTCTGGGTTTTTTTTAATATGTAAAGTACTTCATGCTTTCCAGATTTGTTTTCAGATTCTCATTTTTCAAGGATAGTTTTGCTGAATATAGTATCATTAAGTAGTCAGGGAAGACCTCTCTGATTAAGTGACATGTGAGTTTAGCCTTTAAGGATTGAGTCTGTTAGAGTTTGAAAGGAAGAAGAAAGTCTGTTTAAAAACACTATTAACTGAAACGTATTTTAAGTTAATATTTAAAATGGGATTCAGCAAGTTGAAAAGTTAAAGGAAGTACAGTGAGTTGGAGGCAAAGGGGCTAAGCGGAGCCAGCTCATGTTAGGCTTTGTTGGCCAATTGAAGGATTTGAAGCTTTTAGGTGCAATGGGAAGACTTAGACAGATTTTAAACAAATAATGTAATATTATATACCTTTTAAAAATGTCATCCTAGCTGTTCCTTAGAATGTAGAAGAAGAGGAAAATAAATCAGGAAAAGGGGACAGACACACCTATACTTATGTTAATGGCTATGCAGTGCTAGACCCAATCTACCAAATTCCAGTATTTCATTAGACATGTGAAAATTGAAAACATGGCCAACTCCCCAGTGTACACACAGAGTGAGACCAAATAAGAGTGATGCTGGTGTTTCACCTCTGCAGCATACTCCCAGGTAAGTAGGTAAGGCGAATGGAGTCTCAGTCAGCTGGGGGTCTGTTGGAAATGTCTGCCTCTACCCGGAATAGAAGTCCAGTGTAGGATTTCCAAAAGGCTCCAACAACAACTTCTCTTTCAGAGCTCTTGAATAAACTGCAGATTTAGCACATAAGCAGAATTGGAGAAGTATGAAAAGAGGCTACGGGGGCCTAGCACACCACTCCCTAGAGGGGAAGAGAAAGGCTAGAAGGCTCTGACAAGTTAAATGACCAGCATAAATTCCCAAGGGCAGAGACAGAGAAAAGAGCAAAGATAGGAAGGAGATGCTTTGGGTAAAAAATAGATGGTATGAATAGGCATTGGTTGGTTAATCTGCCTCACAATTAATGAATTTAGTTCATTTATGGATTTTTATTATCTATTTTTTAAATTTTCTTTGGTTTAAAAGAAGGAAGAATGCAAATTAATCTCTGTGTGATATTTTATCCACTCTGCTTATTCTTCCTTCAAATCCAGCTGTGCAGGAGATGAAAGAATTTCAGTTGACTACCTGTGAAACAGCAAGTTTGTGAAAAACATGTTCCCAAAGTTGAAAGTGAAACACATTTACGTTCATTCAGAGGATTACTGATTTCAACAACTTTCTATGTTACATCCGTGCCCTGAAAAAAAGTATTTGCTATAGTTTAATGAAAACAAGCAAAATACAACTTTCATAGTCTTTAAAGATAGAACAGAGAAAGTTTAAGATGTAATATGTAAAGCGTTCACAGTTATAAGTTTGCACTTCAGTAGAGGTTTTGAAAATCAGAGAGAGAAAGAGTGGGAGGAGAGAAAAGGAAGAGAGAGAGAACTGAAATCTAACGAAAAATACTAAACTAATGTTGCCTAATGAACAAGAAAGTTACAATAAGGATTTCAGAAACTGATCTATCACGACATCAACTGAGAGAACCAGCTTTTGTAGCTAATTGAAAGCTTTCACTCAAACATTTGCTAAGTTTCAACCTTTTCTGTTTACCCATTGATTTAAAAGAAGCTATGGGAATGTATGAAGAGATGATTTCTAGCAATATGGTTTCATTTCTCCTTGATTTTGTTTCTCTATTAGGGTGCATTGTATTCTATATCAAGTATAATTGGATGATGACTTACTGAGATGTTATTAAAAAATTTTAATATGGGTGGTTGAACTAGAAGGTCTGATAGCCCTCTTCTAACCCCAACTGTCTGGAAACTGTGATCCTTACGCCTACTTTTGGACTTTGTAGCTGCAAGGGTATGGATGCTGTTGCTGTTGAGGGAGTTCATACTGTTATGGAACCTTAGTCTCTAGAGACTCTTCTCTCTGTTATGTTTCTGGCCATGTGACTGGTGGCAGTCCGGGGGATTTTTTTATCAAGCCCCTCTCAGCACTGTAGGCACATGACGGCATATTCTATATGTTTCATATTTAATGACAATGTTTTGTAGAATTCTATTAGAAAAATAGATGTTTATTCACTTTTTAAGAGCCAAGATATGTCTAGGAAATTTTAAGAAGGGCTTTAGGGGATTTCCCTAAGATTCAGAAAAATCTGAAAATACAGAGTGAGTTTAGCTAGTATTTGGAGTTACACATTTCAAACTTTAGAGGCTTCTTAAATCCTATAACTTTGTATCCGTTATTTTCCTCAAAATATAGATATGATTATACATATTGTGCAAATAAATAGAGTTTAAAATAGATGTAACTTATTAAACTCTGGCAGCTGGTATTCTATACTTAGAGCCCAGATTCAGTTCAGTCTGACTTGTCTGATTCCAAAGGCATCATAAACCTCAACAGAGATGCCCCTCTCAAAATACATCAGTGTGCTTTGACACTAAGTTTTTGTGTGTGTGGATCAATGTTTAGCTGAAGTTTGAAAAACCCACAGAGCTGTTATGATACCATTGTACTTAGTCAATTTTCAGTTGCAAGTGACAAAACTCAAAACAAACTGGCATAAGCAAAATTAATGCCTAAATACATTAAATATGTCACTGTGGAATATAGCAATAAAGTGGTATCATAAGTAAGTGAATCCAGAGCCCAAAAATATTTTATCAGGTATGTCTATTCTATATATTTTTCTTTGCTTTTCTCTCTCTGTGGGACTTATTCTACTCTATTGTTCATACATTTCTTCCATGAGAGGGGAAAATTAACATTGGAGGTGTTGTCATGATAAGAGATGGATGTCATAATAAGAGAGACAAAGTCTTGAATTGCCTGCTAGTTCCAACAGAAAAGTCTCAGGATGGCTCCAGATTGGCTCAGACTGGGTCATATGGCCCTCCCTCAACTAAGCCCTCCATTAGAGGTTTGAGGCACTTTAACTAGACATTAACATTTTTCGTTGACTTGAATAATTTTAATATATGAAGACTTGTTTTATAGCTCATCATATACTCTATTTTGGTGAATGTTCCACTCACATGTGAAAAAAAATGCATTTTATGTTGTTGTTGACTGGAGTACAGCCATTCACTGCCTAACAATGTTTCAGTCAATGACAGACAACATAAATAACAGAGGTCTCCTAAAATTATAAAATTGCCAAAAAACTCCTATTGCCTGGTGAACATCGAACTAGTTGTAACATCCTAGGGCAAAACATTACTCACAGGTTTATGGTGATGCTGGTGTAAGCAAATATGTGTTACCTGTTGTATAAAAATATATCATTCACTTATGTACAGTACATGTAAGGACAATGGCTGTGCTTCAGTCAGGAGTAGGCTGAGGCAGACATCCAGTACAGCATGACACAGCAGGTTTGGAGCGCAGGTCCACAATCCTGTGCACTACCTAATCATATTTATGTAGCTATTTAATGTAACCTGTTTGTGTGAGCTCATATCTGGCTTTGAGCCACTGTTGTCTGTGAGAAATATAACTGCACTGCTGATTCTGTAGGAGGGGGAGAGAATAAAGCCATGTCCCAACTGCCTATTGTCCATCAAGTGTTCTTTCAGCTACCTACCACCAGTCCACAAGCTCCCCTTGGACCCCAGCTCAGGTTGGAACCTGACAGTACAGTACCTAACACTTGATAATAAACAACTGTTACTCATTTATGTATTTGCTATACTATACTTCTTATCATTATTTTAGAATATACTCTTACTTACAAAAAATTACTTATAAAATATCCTCAGGCAGATTCTTCAGGAGCTACTCCAGAAATAGGCATTGTTATTATAGAAAATGACTGCTCCCTGAATATTATTACCTCGGAAGACATTCTAGTGGGACAAGATGTGGAGGCAGAAGGCAGTGATTTGATGAACCTGACCCTCTGTAGGCCTAGGAAAATTTAAGTGCTTGTGTCAGTTTTTAATTAAAAATTTTAAAAAGTAAAAAAAAAATAGTAAAAATTTTAATAGCAGAAAAAATATTTTTGTATAGCTGTACATGTTTGTGTTTCAAGCTGTTACTACCAAGGAATAAAAATGTTAAAAAATAAAAAGTTTATAAACTAAAAAGTTTATAGTAAACTAAGATTAGTTTATTGTCGAGGAAAGAAATATTTTGTAGAAACCAGCATAAGATTAATGTATGGTGTTTATAAAGTCTATAGTAGTGTACAGTAGTGAGTACAGTCACTCACCATTCACTCACTGACTCACCCAGAGCAACTTCCAGTACTGAAAGCTCCATTCATGATAAGTGCCCTACATAGGCGTACCGTTCAAAAAATCATTTTTTATTTTTATTTTTTATTATACTTTAAGTTTTAGGGTACACGTGCACAACATGCAGGTTAGTTACATATGTATACATATGCCATGTTGCTGTGCTGCACCCAGTAACTCGTCATTTAACATTAGGTATAACTCCAAATGCTATCACTCCCCCCTCCCACCACCCCACAACAGGCCCCAGTGTGTGATATTCCCCTTCCTGTGTCCATGTGTTCTCATTGTTCAATTCCCACGTATGAGTGAGAACCTGCGGTGTTTGGTTTTTTGTCCCTGCGATAGCTTGCTGAGAATGATGGTTTCCAGCTTCATCCATGTCCCTACAAAAGACATGAACTCATCCTTTTTTATGGCTGCATAGTATTCCATGGTGTATATGTGCCACATATTCTTAATCCAGTCTATTGTTGTTGGACATTTGGGTTGGTTCCAAGTCTTTGCTATTGTGAAAAGTGCTGCAATAAACACACGTGTGCGTGTGTCTTTATAGCAGCATGATTTATAATCCTTTGGGTATATACCCAGTAATGGGATGGCTGGGTCAAATGGTATTTCTAGTTCTAGATCCCTGAGGAATCGCCACACTGACTTCCACAATGGTTGAACTAGTTTACAGTCCCACCAACAGTGTAAAAGTGTTCCTATTTCTCCACATCCTCTCCAGCACCTGTTGTTTCCTGACTTTTTAATGATTGCCATTCTAACTGGTGTGAGATGGTATCTCATTGTGGTTTTGATTTGCATTTCTCTGATGGCCAGTGATGATGAGCATTTTTTTCATGTGTTTTTTGGCCGCATAAATGTCTTCTTTTGAGAAGCGTCTGTTCATATCCTTTGCCCACTTGTTGATGGGGTTGTTTGTTTTTTTCTTGTTAATTTGTTGGACCTCTTTGTAGCTTCTGGATATTAGCCCTTTGTCAGATGAGTAGGTTACAAAAATTTTCTCCCATTCTGAAGGTTGCCTGTTCACTCTGATGGTAGTTTCTTTTGCTGTGCAGAAGCTCTTTAGTTTAATTAGATCCCATTTGTCAATTTTGGCTTTTGTTGCCATTGCTTTTGGTGTTTTAGACATGGAGTCCTTGCCCATGCCTATGTCCTGAATGGTATTGCCTAGGATTTCTTCTAGAGTTTTTATGGTTTTAGGTCTAACATTTAAGTCTTTAATCCATCTTGAATTAATTTTTGTATAAGGTGTAAGGAAGGGATCCAGTTTCAGCTTTCTACATATGGCTAGCCAGTTTTCCCAGCACCATTTATTAAATAGGGAAATGTTTCCCCATTTCTTGTTTCTGTCAGATTTGTCAAAGATCAGATGGTTGTAGACAAGCGGCATTATTTCTGAGGGCTCTGTTCTGTTCCACTGGTCTATATCGCTGTTCTGGTACCAGTACCATGCTGCTTTGGTTACTGTAGCCTTGTATAGTTTGAAGTCAGGTAGCATGATGCCTCCAGCTTTGTTTTTTTGGCTTAGGATTGACTTGGCAATCCGGGCTCTTTTTTGGTTCCATATGAACTTTAAAGTAGTTTTTTCCAGTTCTGTGAAGAAAGTCATTGGTAGCTTGATGGGGATG
The DNA here is from genome assembly GCF_029281585.2 of Gorilla gorilla gorilla. Classification (NCBI taxonomy): domain Eukaryota; kingdom Metazoa; phylum Chordata; class Mammalia; order Primates; family Hominidae; genus Gorilla; species Gorilla gorilla. Next base: position 153,026,015 of record NC_073230.2, read on the forward strand.
GCATTGAATCTATAAATTACCTTGGGCAGTATGGCCATTTTCACGATATTGATTCTTCCTACCCATGAGCATGGAATGTTCTTTCATTTGTTTGTATCCTCTTTTATTTCATTGAGCAGTGGTTTGTAGTTCTCCTTGAAGAGGTCCTTCACATCCCTTGTAAGTTGGATTCCTAGGTATTTTATTCTCTTTGAAGCAATTGTGAATGGGAGTTCACTCATGATTTGGCTGTCTGTTTGTCTGTTATTGGTGTATAAGAATGCTTGTGATTTTTGCACATTGATTTTGTATCCTGGGACTTTGCTGAAGTTGCCTATCAGCTTAAGGAGATTTTGGGCTGAGACGATGGGGTTTTCTAGATATACAATCATGTCATCTGCAAACAGGTACAATTTCACTTCCTCTTTTCCTAACTGAATACCCTTTATTTCCTTCTCCTGCCTGACTGCCCTGGCCAGAACTTCCAACACTATGTTGAATAGGAGTGGTGAGAGAGGGCATCCCTGTCTTGTGCCAGTTTTCAAAGGGACTGTTTCCAGTTTTTGCCCATTCAGTATGATATTGGCTGTGGGTTTGTCATAGATAGCTCTTATTATTTTGAGATACGTCCCATCAATACCTAATTTATTGAGAGTTTTTAGCATGAAGCGTTGTTGAATTTTGTCAAAGGCCTTTTCTGCATCTATTGAGATAATCATATGGTTTTTGTCATTGTTTCTGTTTATATGCTGGATTATGTTTATTGATTTGTATATGTTGAACCAGCCTTGCATCCCAGGGATGAAGCCCACTTGATCATGGTGGATAAGCTTTTTGATGTGCTGCTGGATTCGGTTTCCCAGTATTTTACTGAGGATTTTTGCATCGATGTTCATCAGGGATATTGGTCTAAAATTCTCTTTTTTTGTTGTGTCTCTGCCAGGCTTTGGTATCAGGATGATGCTGGCCTCATAAAATGAGTTAGGGAGGATTCCCTTTTTCTATTGATTGGAATAGTTTCAGAAGGAATGGTACCAGCTCCTCCTTGTACCTCTGGTAGAATTCTGCTGTGAATCCATCTGGTCCTGGACTTTCTTTGGTTGATAAGCTATTAATTATTGCCTCAATTTCAGAGCCCGTTATTGGTCTATTCAGAGATTCAACTTTTTCCTGGTTTAGTCTTGGGAGGGTATATGTGTCAAGGAATTTATCCATTTGCTCTAGATTTTCTAGTTTATTTGCGTAGAGGTGTTTATAGTATTCTCTGATGGTAGTTTGTATTTCTGTGGGATCGGTGGTGATATCCCCTTTATCATTTTTTATTGTGTCTATTTGATTATTCTCTCTTTTCTTCTTTATTAGTCTTGCTAGTGGTCTATCAATTTTGTTGATCTTTTCAAAAAACCAGCTCCTGGATTCATTGATTTTTTGAAGTGTTTTTTGTGTCTCTATTTCCTTCAGTTCTGCTCTGATCTTAGTTATTTCTTGCCTTCTGCTAGCTTTTGAATGTGTTTGCTCTTGCTTCTCCAGTTCTTTTAAATGTGATGTTAGGGTGTTGATTTTAGATCTTTCCTGCTTTCTCTTGTAGGCATTTAGTGCTATAAATTTTCCTCTACACACTGCTTTGAATGTGTCCCAGAGATTCTGGTATGTTGTGTCTTTGTTCTCGTTGGTTTCAAAGAACATCTTTATTACTGCCTCCATTTCGTTATGTACCCAGTAGTCATTCAGGAGCAGGTTGTTCAGTTTCCATGTAGTTGAGTGGTTTTGAGTGAGTTTCTTAATCCTGAGTTCTAGATTGATTGCACTGTGGTCTGAGAGACAGTTTGTTATTATTTCTGTTCTTTTACATTTGCTGTGGAGTGCTTTATTTCCAACTATGTGGTCAATTTTGGAATAAGTGTGGTGTGGTGCTGAGAAGAATGTATATTCTGTTGATTTGGGATGGAGAGTTCTGTAGATGTCTATTAGGTCCACAAAAACATGCCAAATTGTAAAGACCATTGAGGCTAGGAAGAAACTGCATCAACTAACGAGCAAAATAACCAGGTAGCATCATAATGTCAGGATCAAATTCACACATAACAATATTAACCTTAAATGTAAATGGGCTAAATGCTCCAACTAAAAGACACAGACTGGCAAATTGGATAGAGAGTCAAGACCCATCAGTGTGCTGTATTCAGGAAACCCATCTCACGTGCAGAGACACACATAGGCTCAAAATAAAGGGATGGAGGAAGATCTACCAAGCAAATGGAAAACAAAAAAAGGCAGGGTTGCAATCCTAGTCTCTGATAAAACAGACTTTAAACCAACAAAGATCAAAATAGACAGAGAAGGCCATTACATAATGGTAAAGGGATCAATTCAACAAGAAGAGCTAACTATCCTAAATATATATGCACCCAATACAGGAGCACCCAGATTCATAAAGCAAGCCCTTAGAGACCTAGAAAGAGACTTAGACTCCCACACAATAATAATGGGAGACTTTAACACCCCACTCTCGACATTAGACAGATCAACGAGACAGAAAGTTAACAAGGATATCCTGGAATTGAACTCAGCTCTGCAGCAAGCAGACCTAAAAATCTTTTATAGTGTATTTTTACTTCACCTTCCTATTTTCATATGTTTAGATATACAAACACTTACCACTGTGTTATAATCACTTACATTAGGCAGTACAGTAGCATGCTCTACAGGTTTGTAGCCTAAGAGCAATAGGCTATACCATCCAGCCTTGGTGTGTAGTAGCCTATACCATCTAGGTTTGCGTAAGTACACTCTATGATGTTCACACAATGGTAAGATCACCTAAGGACACATATTTCAGAATATCTCCACATTGTTAAGTGAGGCCTGATGGCATTCTATAAATGTCAATTAGGTCAAGCTTGATAGTGTTGTTCAAGTTTTTTATTTCCTCACTGATTTTTCCCTTCTTTCTACTTGGTGTACCAATTATTGAGAGAGAGGTATTAAAATCTCTGACTATAATTGTAAATTTGTCTGTCTTCTTGTATTTTGTCAGTTTTTGCTTCATATTTTTTGAATGTCTGTTAAGTATGTAAATATTTCATTGTTCTGCATCCTTCATGAATTGAATCCTTTATGATTATGAAATGCTTTTCTTTATTTTTTGCTCTGAAATCTACTGTGATTGATACTGATATAGAAACTTCCACTTTCTTTTGATTCATGTTAACATGATATTTCTTTCCCATATCTCAGGGGTCACTGTTCATCATCTCATATTCTATGTCTTAAAAATGTTATTTTTCCATATATTTTGTCCTGATCTTTAGTTGTTTTTTGTGGGAGAGTAAATTAAATGCCTGTTTTTCCATCTTGACTAGAAACAGAAATCTTTTCCTGGGTTTTTAAAGCCTACTAAAAATAAATTTGTGTTTGGATTCTGAAGGTTTTTTCATACAGTGACATAAAAGAGAACATGTCTGAGTACTCAGACTAATTACCAAGGTCTTTTTACTTTACTTTTTTTTTTTCTTTTAGACACTTTGTCACCCAGGCTGGAGTGCAATGGCATGATCTTGGCTCACTGCAACCTCCACCTCCCATGTTCAAGTGATTGACCTGCCTCAGCCTCCCAGGTAGCTGAGATTACAGGCACGTGCCACCACACCCAGCTAATTTTTTGTATTTTTAGTCGAGACTGGGTTTCACCGTGCTAGCCAGGATGGTCTTGATCTCCTGACCTTGTGATCCACCTGCATCGGCCTCCCAAAGTGCTGGGATTACAGGCATGAGCCACCGCACCTGGCCACTTTCCTTAGTTGGAACTCAGGCTGCCTGATCTAGAGTCTACACTCAGAACCATTGTCCCACGCTGCTTCTAAAAATGTTATTACAAACGGTGGGCAAATAGAGATCTTACAGGAGAATCTTTTACTTCCAGGGCTTCCTAAACCAACAACCCTTCAGAGATCTTTTACTTTCTTTGCAAAGTGGAACAGGATGAAATGAGAAACATCTCCATGCAGCCATGGTGTTCTACAGTTAGTGACTCTTGTTTTCCAAAGAAGACAAATATAGCAGATGAGGTTACTGTAAAGAGTTTACCATTATTTATTTTTTTGAAAAATACATTCTTTTTATTTTGAGTTCTATTCCTAAAAATAAAAACCTGTAACTGTCAAAATTAAAAAAATTTTAAGAGAAAAATCTGCACATAGAGACATGCGTATTGACATTACTTTTATTATTGTTAATTTGGATAATATAACTTTACATTTGAATAGCTTTAATTGCTAAAGTGTATTTTTATCTGTCATCTCATTTATTCTATTTTATTAATTTACTGTAAGAAGTGCCGTAGCAAAGTACCATAGCGTAGGTGGCTCAAACAGCAGAAATTTATTTTCTCACCACTCTAGAGGTTAGAGGTCTGCCATAAAGATGTTGGCAAGGTTGATTTCTTGTGAGGGCTTGCTCCTTGCCTTGTAAGTGTCTTCCCTCTGTGTGTGTCTGTGTCCTAACCTCCTCCTCTTATAAGGACACCTGTCGTGCTGGATCAGAGTCTATTCCAATAACCTCATTTTAGCTTAATTACCTCTTTAAAGACCTTATCTGCAAATAGAGTCACATTTTGAGGTACTGGGGATTAGGACTTCAACACAAGTATGAGGAGGGGGACACACAATCCAGAATGTATATTTATACTCAGTAAACATTATAGCCTTGTTTCTTTATCCTTTATGTAGTAAGGTAGGGAGAGCTGGCATTATTATTCCCATTTCAAATATAAGGAAACCATTATCAGAAGAGAACTTGAAAGGCTACAAAACATTTAACCTGCTTGATATTTTATGTTCTTTAAAATTACTAATGCTTATTATACAACCAGAAATAGTCTTTAAAATAAATTTTTATCACACTCCACTTTACAGAGAAACAATTGGCTAAGGGCCATCACAAATACTAAATGTCAACTATTATTTAAGTACTATGTAAGTGCATAACTCTCTATGCCCATTCACTAAGTGCTAAGGGCTATCCAAGTACTCTTGCTAGAGATTAAGTGAAAGCCAAATCTGTGATAAATTAAAGACCCATAACAAGGGGAAGGAGACAGTGTGGCTTTCAACAATCTCTTACACTTTTTTGACATTTCTTAATTTTTTTAAATGAGTGGACATGATCCTATAGTTCATGCATATGGAAATCAAGAAAAGGGAGGCAGTTTGTAGAGTGACGATAATTTTGCTTTAAGATAAATTGTCATAAACTTATATAATGTAGACATGAAATAATGTAGACATCATCTGGCCCAACTTTCCATTGTCAGTAGAAGACTGAAAACGGGGCTCACATGGTATCATAGGCCTCATTCCAACTAGAAAGAGGCATTCCTTCCTTTAGAATAAACAGTTCCAAGTCAGGCCATAGCTATTGCCAAGTAAAACATGCACTTATCTATGTTGCCTGACTTACCACCTCAGAACACCACATTTTCATAATACACAATCAATCACATAGTTCCACTCCAAAGAATGTAAGACTGAAACAATTCCTTGTAAAAATTCAACAGAACTTACCCATATAACTAGTTTTGTGGGAATACTTTTAATAAGTATTTCATTTCTCTAATGTTTCTGAGAATTTTTCAGGCTGTTTTATATTCCATCAACTTTTAATGAATTACATTTTACTAGGAATTTGTCTATTTTTAAGTTTTTAAATTTACTGACATAAATCTATTCATAACTTTGGTGATTATCTTTTGAATGTCTACTGAATTAGTACTTATATATCCTTTTTATAATATTATTCGTCCTTTTTCTCTTTCCTTTCTTAAAGTCAAGTTTAATGGTGCATATTGTACATACAGTGATATTCACTATTTTAAGTGTATGGTTCTACGAGTTTTTGATGAAAGTTTATGACAACCACAAACAAAATATGTAATATTTCCAAAAGACATTTTGTGACCCTTTGTGGTGATGCCATCCTTATTTATTTCCAAGTTACTTTTATCACAGGAATGCAAAGTACTCTTCAAAAGTGTTAAGGTATGAAAGTCCAGGAAAGACTAGAATTGCTACAGAAAGAGGGAGACTGAAGAGAAATAACATGTAAATACGATGTGGGATCCTGGATAGCATCTTAAATTTAAAAAAAAGACAAAGACCAAAGAAATGAATGGGAAACTGATGAAATTAGATTAAGCATTGTAATTTAGCTAAAAATAATATTAGTTGCAACAATGTTAGTTTCCTGTTCTTTTATTTATATTATACTTATATAAGATGATAATATTAGTGGAAATTTTCTGTGCTATTTTTGAAAATTTTCTGTAATGCTAAAATTACTTCAAAATAAAATCTTTCAAAAAATAAGCCAATGTAATTCACTATATTAAGAGCATACAGATTTTTTAAAGTGATCATCTCAATAGATGATAAAAACATTTGACAAAATTCAATGTCTATTAATGATAAAAATTAAGTAATCTAGAAATAGAAGGGAATTTCCTAAATACAAAAAAGACATCAACAAAATTCTATTAATTAACATCATTGTTAATGGTGAAAGATTAAATGATTCTCTCTTAGATTGGGAACAATCAAGGATGCTCACTCTCAGCACGCCATTTCAATATTCTAGGTTCTAGTCACTGAAAAAAGGAAAGGAAAAGAAATGAAAGAATAAAGATCAGAAAAGAAAAAATGTCAACCTATCTTTACTCACAGATGACATAATCATCTACATAGAAAATCTCAAAGAAACCACAGAAAAGCCCTATCAAAACTAATAAGGGGCTGGGTGCGGTGGCTCACGCCTGTAATCCCAGCATTTTGGGAGGCTGAAGAAAGCGGATCACCTGAGGTCAGGAGTTCGAGACCAGCCTGGTTAACATGGCAAAACCATGTCTCTACTAAAAAAATACAAAAAATTAGCTGGGTGTGGTGGCGGGCACCTGTAATCCCAGCTACTTGGGAGGCTGAGGCAGGAGAATCACTTGAGCCCAGGAGGTACTCCAGCCAGGGCAACAAGAGCAAAACTCTATTTCAAAAAAATAAAAAATTAAATTAGAAAAAAACCTAATAATGGAGTTCAACAATGGCAAAAGATACATGTCAGTAATAAATATTTTATTTTTAGCAATGAACAAGTAGAAATTAAAATTAAATCAAAGTGTCATGTAAAAGAGCATAAAATCATGAAATAATACTTAAGGGAAAGCTAAATATGTGCAAGATTATACAGTGGAAACCATTTTTAAAATGAGGGACATTAAAGAAGACCTAAACAGAGATTTATGTCATGTTCAAGGATTGGGAGATTCAATATTTTATTAAGATGGTAATCTCTCCAGTTTGATCTGCAAATTCATTGCAATCCTGGTCAAAATCTTACCAGGAGTTTTTCAAAAATTTAACAATGTGATTTTAATGTTTATATGAAAAACAAAAAACTGAGGATGGACAAAATAGTTCTGAAAATGTAGAAAAAACGACACACTCACTGAATTTAAAACTTATAATAAAGCTGCAGTAGTCAATGCAGTGAAATATTTCTTCAGAGGTAAACATATGGATTAATGGAATAGACAAGAGTCCAAAACTAGACCAAATTCACTGATTCAGTCCACTGATTTTTGATAAAGATGCCAAGGTAATTCAGAGGAGAAAAGATAATCTTTTCCACAGTGGTGCTTGAAAAATTAGACACCCATATAAAGAAAGAAAAAAGACAAGGAAGGAAGGAAGGAAGAAGGAAGAAGGAAGGAAGGGAAAGAAGGAAGGAAGGAAGGAAAAGGGAAGGGGGAAAAGGGAGAAAACGAAAGAAAGGAAAGGAGGAAGGAAGGAAGCAAGCAACCAAGAAGGGAAGGAAGGAAGGATTTTTTTTATACACTACATAGAAAAACTAACTCTTAGTGGATTATAAAATTAATGCAAAAGTAAAATCATAAAACTTCTAGAAGAAAGCATAGGAAAAAACTTAGCAATCTGGGGTTAGGCAATGATAAATTGGACTTCTTTAACTTGTAAACTATACATCTGATAACATTTAAAAACTCAAACCATTTAATAGCAAAAACACAACTTTAAAAATGGGCAAAGAACTTTGATTTTCTTTGTTTTACTGTTTTGTTTTATTAATTCTGCTTTAATCTTTATTATTTTTTTCCATTGATTTATGACCTTACTTTTGCTTACGATGCTTTTGTCTGCTGGCTCTGCATTTTTGTAGCACTTATATAACTAAATACGTCTTTATTTCTCTTTCATTTTTGAAATATGTATTCTTTGGGCATAGAATTCTAGGTTGGCACTTTTTTCTTCTTTCAGTTCTTCTGTAAGTCTTATCTGTGTTCCTCTGTATGCAATGTGCGTTTTTTCCTTGTGGCTCCTTTCATAATTTTTGCTTCATTACTTATTTTCAACATTTTAGGAATATAGCACTTTGTTATGGTGGTTTTTTTTTATTTTTTATGCCTCAGGTTGTTGAGCTACTTAAATGTGCAGGTTCAGTGTTATTATCATATTTGAAATTGTGGGTCTTTTAATTGTTGATTATGTTTCCCTCACACCTCATCTCTCCCTTTTCCCTCTGGGACTCACAGCTTATTGAAGCACATTCAACTTTTTCAGCCTTTTATAACTGTCTATTTCATTTTGGATAGTTTCTATTGCTATATCAGCAAATTCTCCTAGCTTTTCTTCTGCAGTGTCGAATCTGCTGTTAATTCTATCTACTGCATTTTTTTTATCTTAGATATTGTGTTTTTCATCACCTAGTAGTTTGAATTGCGTGCCTTAATCATGGCAGCAGCAGCCTGTCTGGAGCGGCCGCTGCCATGACGCCGGATGCAGTGAGGGCTGCGGCTGGGGCTGGCGGGAGCCAGGAACAGGCAGAAGCCCCACCCCTCTTCCAAGTTGGAGGGGCAGCAATCCCACCCTCAGGAGTGCAGCTGCAGCCACCCAGCGGCGGCAGCAGACCTGGGCATCTCTGCATTCTCGGGGGCCCAGGAAGCCCCCCATTCCCCTACAGGCTTGAAAGTGCCTGCTCCCACTGCCTGGACTCTCCCTGTTCTCAGTGCCTGGTGCCCGCTCCAATTTTGGAGCAAAGTTTCTGGCTGTCCCCAGCTCTGTCACGACCCGGCCAGGTGCGTGTCCTCAGGGCAGCACTGACACACCAGTCCCCTGCCACCTCGGACTTTGGGTGCCAACGTGCACGGAAGGAAGGCCAAGAGAGGGCTAAGGGTGGCTCAGCGTGGGCCTGCAGGCACCCCTCAGCATGAACAGCCTGGGTGCCATGTGCACCGTGGACAGCAGGTTAATGGCAGCAGGAGGTGGACTGGCTCCTGGGCGGAAAGGGATGGGTCCCCAGTGAAACCTCACCTTCAGGCCAGGGACAGCCAGAAACCTAGGGTCCAAGTTGCCAGTTCTGCAGACTGGAATGAGAACTTATGGTGCGTTTTTCACGCCACCCCATGGCTGCCCATGGAGCAATCAGCATGCGCTTCCTTCCCTCTGAAGCCTATAAAACCCCCCGGACTCAGCCAGACTTGGGTAAATGTAGGGATAACCTGCCTGTGGAGAAAAGCTACCCATTGTGGATCTTCTCTCAGCTGAGAACTGAGCGGATGTCAGGGACTACCTGCCTGCAGAGAGGAGCTACGCACTGTGGGACACCCTGCCTGTGGAGAGGAGCTACCCACTGCAAGCCTCTGAGCTGTTCTGTTGCTCAGTAAAGCACCTCTTTGCCTTGCTCACCCTCCACTTGTCCGCATACTTCACTCTTCCTCGACACAGGACAGGAACTTGGGACCTGCCGAATGGCAGGACTGAAAGAGCTGTAACACAAACAGGGCTAAAACACATCCTTTGCTCACCATGTTGCGAGCAATGAGAAGGCGGGAAGAGAGGAGAAAAGAGCTGTGGCCCTTCCCGGATCCCAGACCTAGGAGCTCCCCAAGCCAGGGCGGTAACACCCTCTTTGGGGCTCCATGGTTCCCGGCATCTCTCAGCTTCCAGGTGCCACCGTGTTCCCCAGTGCCAGCTGTGGAAGATGCTTGCAGTACACCTGCTCCAGCTGCAGCCTCACGGGAAGCTGGCACCAATGCCGGCATCTGGAACTGCCCACCCAGCCATAGCTGGCATGCCTGGATGTGCATAGAGGCCAGACCCCACACTTGCTCGCTCACACACCCCTCACTGCTCCATGCCTGGCTCACCCTTGGCAGGCATGGGATCCAGGCCGGTAGTGCAAGCTGAACTCAACGTGCCAGTCTGAGCGGGTGGACCAAGACCAGCGAGCCTGGGCAAAACTTGAGCAAAGGTGCCACCGGCCGCAGCTGGCAAAGTGACACCCCAAGGATCCTGTGACATTAATATCTTGGGTTTTTTTCTTCTCATTATGTGTAGGCTTTCTCTACCAACTTAAATGTGAAATTTATTTATAATGGATATTTTAATGTACTTGTCTTCTAATTATGTCATCCATTATTTCTGTATATGTTTTTATTGATTGATTTTTCTCTTTATTGTGGCTTGTTTTGGTCCCCTCTCCTTATGTTGTGTCATGGGAAATTTTTCTGCTTCTTTGCATGCCTGGACATTTTTTTATTGGATTGTAAATATTGTGAGTTTCATGTTTTTGGGTGCTGAGTACTTTTGTTTTCCTTTAAATATTTTTCTCTTTTCTCTGGGAAGCAGTGAAACTGCTTGGAATTAGCTTATATATCAAGTCTTGCTGGGTGTTAGGTTAGGTCCAGCCAAGTGTGGGGTCAATTTGCGCTGCTCCTGAGGCTATACCTTTCTAAGGATTCTACTCAATGTGTGTGTTTGAGGTCTTTCCATCCTCACTGGAGAGCACATGAGATATTCTGAGCCTTGTGTTAGCTTTAAAGATTATTCTGTTTACTTCTCTCTGCTGGTTATTTCCTTGGCCTAGGAAGGTTCCTCATATTTATGCAAAGATCAGGTCAGCAAAAGATTGAAGGATATCCATCTTCGGATATTGAAAGTTTTCCCTCATTTTAGCTCTCCTCTTTGTCACTCTTCTCCAAACTATAAATTTTGTCTTCTCAACTCGGGATTACCATGGGCTCCATTTGAGTTCCCTCTCTCTGTGCTGTGGCCTGGTAACTCTCTCTGGGAAATAAGCAACGGTACTTATGGCTCACCTCATTTATTTTCCTTCTCTCAGATAGTACTGTTTTGCCCTGCCTTTTCTCCAATGTCTGAAAACCTTTGCTTCATATAGTCTGGTCAGTTTTCTAGTTGTGTAAGTCAAATGAATACCATCCCAGCTATTCTATCATGGCCAGAAGGTGAATTCACAATCACTTCTGATATTGTTTTATTTAATGCAATGATCATGCTTAATTGTTTTAATAATTATAATAATTTATCTGTAGATTTTTTTATGTTATTTATATAGAAAATTATATAATCTGAAAATAAAATAACAATATTGCTTTTTTTCCCCCAATCCTGATATTATTATATTTTTTCCCTGTGTTCTTCTACTGGTTAGTCCTATCAGTATAATGTTAAATAAAGATGGGTTGATATAGGTTGGCTCTGTGTCTCCACCCAAATCTCATGTTGAATCATAATCACCAATGTTGTGGGGGGAATCTAGTGGGAGGTGACTGGATCATGGGGGTAAATTTTCCCCATGCTGTTCTCATGATAGTGAGTGAGTTCTCATGAGATCTGGCTGTCTAAAAGTATGTAGCACTTCCCCCTTCACTCTCTCTATCCTGCTACCATATGAATGTGTGCTTGCTTCCCCTTCATCCTTCCACCATGATTGTAAGTTTCCTAAGGCCTCCCTAGCAATGCCTCTTGTATAGCCTGTGGAATCGTTAGCCAATTTAACCTCTTCTATTTATAAATTACCCAGTGTCAGATAGTTCTTTATAGCAGTGTGAGAACAAACTAATATATAGGGGTATGACATTTTTATTTTGTTTCTAAGCTTATCTACTTTATGCGCATTTCATCAGATTAGTAAGGTCTATATTTTTTAAATCATGAATATTATTAATTTTAAAATATTTTTCTGTGTCTATTAATACAGTCATATGGCTTTTATTCTTTTACTAATAATGTGGCAAATAATCGAGTATTTTCTAATATTAAACTTTTTTGTCTTGAGTTAAACCAGGTTTGTATGATGCATTAAATATTTTTATATATGAATGTATGGGGGTTGCTGTATATTTTGTAAAGTTTTCTATGCATTTTCCTCATTCAGACTGAATTTTTCTTTCTTTCAGATTCCTTACCTAGTTTTGGGATCATGGTTATGATAATCTTATACAATTAGTTATGCCATGATCCCTCACTGTTTTCTTTTGAAAACCTTGTGTAAATTTGAAGGTATGTGTTCTTTTAATATTTGATAGAACTCCAAAATAGATCTGTGAAATACATTGCTACATTTTTGAAATCAAATCTTTTTAATAGATCAGCATTCCTTCTCAAAGAGAAGATGGTGTAAATTTTATTTATTTTCCTAGCACATGTATTTTTTTTTTTGAAGTGGTTCTGATGTAATAGATATGGATTTTTCAGGGTCCTAGCATTTATCACCTTGTCCCACACTGGACTAGAGAAGCTCAGAAGAGCTACATATTTTAAAGTTCTCTCCATATATATTTGAAGATAATTTTAAAATGATGTTTGCTTTCTTTTATAGTATTAAGAATTTTCTTCTTAAAGGAGGAAATAATTGTCTTCTTTCTGTTACTTGCTAAATTAAATGGTGTTTTCCAAGGATGAGACTACCCCTTATTTGTATTCTTTTCCCATATTTAATTGATAAATTGTATATATTCAAGAAGTATGACATGATTTAATATATTTATACATTACATAATGATTACCACATCAAATCAATTGACACACCCATCACCACCATGCTGTACCTTAGATATTCAGAACTTGTTTATCTGATAACGGAAAGTTTTACCAACATCTCCCTATTTCCCCATATCCTATCCCTTAGAAACTATGGTTCTATTCTCTACTTCTATGAGTTTAACTTTTTAAGATTCCACATATAAGTGAGATCTTACACTGTGCCTGGATTTTCGCACTTAGCATAATGTCCTCCAGGTTTATCTATGTTGTCACAAATGACAGGATTTCCTTTTTTATGGCTGAATAATATTCCTATATATAATATACATTCCAATATATAATATCATCATATATTGGTGTATATATATATAAAACCAATTTACATTCCCACAAATATACAAAGATTTCCTTTTCTCCACACAAATTCCCACACACATTGCCACAAATATACAAAGATTTCCTTTTCTCCACACCTTCATCAATACTTATTATCTGTTATCTTTTTAATAATCGTCATCCCAACAGGTGTGAGGTAATATCTTCTTGTGTTTTTTGATTTGCATTTCTCTGATGATTGGTGTCACTGAACAGCTTTTCATATACTTGTTTGTCATTTTTATGTCTTCTTTGGAAAAACAGCTATTCAAGTTCTTTGCCAATTTTTGACTTGGGTTATTTGTGGGGTTTTTTTTTTTGCTATTAAGATGTCTACGTTTTTAATATGTTTTGGGTACAAATTCCTTATCAGATACTTGATTTGCAACTATTTTCTCCCATTCCATAGATTGCTTTTTCATTTTGTTGATTGTTCCATCTGCTGTGTGAAAACATTTTAGTTTGAAGAAATCCCACTTCCCTGTTTGCTTTTGTTGCCTGTGTTTTGGTGTCATAATCTATTTGGATTCTTTGTTGTCCTCCTTGCATCAAATGATTTTAAAATATTTTCTAGTGAAACTTAGAATCTATTGCCCAGACTGATCAAAATAGAGGGGATGGAGAGAAGTGGAAGAAATAAACAATGTCAGCAAAAGAAAAAGACACATTATCACAGATTCTATATAAATTAGAAAATATAAGAAATATTAATAAATTTAGGCCCATAAATTTGAATGTTAATGATGGGACAGAGAAGTTCCAAAAAAAAAAAAAACTTACCAAGATGGACACATGAAGAAATCGTGTGTCTTATATTTTAAGAAATTTGAATCTGTGTTTAAGAATTTTCCTTCAAAGAATTATTTTAGATCAAGTGTTTCTTTAAGGAATTCTACCAAATATATAAGATAGAAATGACACCAGTCATCCACAAAAGCCATTTTGTGTATTCAATATAGAAAGGCTAATTATATTTTCACATAATTTAAAAGACACTGTTTAAAACATTTCAAAGCTTCAAATCTGGGAACAAATCTAATGAGAGATCTACAATACGTATATATAGATTAAAAATACAGATACTAAATACATGGAAGAATATGACTTTTACATAGATTGGAAGACACAATACCATAAAAATGTCACTTCCCCCCAAATGGATTTTTAGATTCAATGAAAATCAAATTAAAATTTTGGCAAGTTATTTTCCTTGAAATTTTCGAGAATATTTTAGAATCATATTAAAAATTCATATGGCCATGAAGAGTCAAGACGATTTAAAAATTTAGAATCTAGTCGGAGGATTTACACTATGATAAAACAAGATTTATTATAAAACTATGGTAATTAAGAAAATATAATATTGGTATAGCAATAAATAAATAGACCAATGGGACAGAAAAAAAGAGCATAGAGCATAGAAATAAAAACCTACACAATAAATTGAAATTTGGTTTATGGCAACACATGGGAGTAGTGAAGAGGCAACGATCTCTCAACATGCTCAGTTAATTTGATATCCACGTAGAAAAAAGTGAATCTGAGCTGTTATCTCACATCATGCACATAAATAAGTTCCAGATACATTGTTGGTCTGTGAAAAGTAAAACATGAAAACTCCAAGATAAAAATAAAGAATAATTTCATGATTTGTGGTAGACAAAGATTTCTCATTCAGGACATAGAAAGTTAGAACTACATAAAAAACAATAGGTATATAGAACTACATTAAAATTAAGAGAATCAGTTCCTCAGAAGCACAATGAAGAGAGCAAAAAAGGCAAGCCACAGTGTGGAAGAAAATATTTAATGACAGATGACTTACATTCAAAATATGTAAAGAGCCAAAATCAATAAGAAAAAGAGAGATAACCCTGTAGAAAACTGGGCAAAACATTGCTTATACATTTCACAAAATGGAATATCCAAATGGCCAATAAATATTTGAAAATACGTGCAACCCTGTTAGTCATTAGGGAAATGTAAAATATAATCACAGTGAGATACTACTATGTACCTATGAGAATGGCTAAAAATGAAAAAAAAATGACCATAACAAGGGTAGAGAAAGGATGGAGCAAAAAAAAAATCCTAATATATAGTTGATGGAAATTTAATTTATACAACTGTTTTGGCAAACTGACAATGTTAGCTAATGTTGGGCATGCATTTAACTTGTGATGTAGCAATTACACTACCAGGCAACGGAAAAGGGTACATATGTGGGATGAAAGATGAGTGTGTTGTATGTGTCTTTGAATGTTCATAGCAGTATTGTTTTTAATAGCTACAAACTAGAAACAACCCAAATGTCTAACAGAATGGATATATAAATTGAGATGCTTAAAGTATGTAGTAAATTTCTGTGGTATTTGCAGAATATAAGGGTAAAGCACTAGACACATAGTTAAATAATTTGATAGATTGAAGTACTCTTTCAGTAGTCAGACAGAATGGGAAAGGTTTCACAAAACAGTTGCATCAGTTGTGAAAAGATATTTGATCACCAATCACGCACAACTTAAGGGTCATATTAGAGAAGATAATGTTCACAGGTCGCATAGATGATCCATGAATAACTGGACACTTGGGTCAAATATTCCACATCATGAGTGCGTGGACAGAACATCGTGGGCAAGCTACAGCTTCCTCAAAGTGAAACTTCAACAAAGGCTTAGAAGAATATCCCCTGGGGAACTGGGACTTTGGATTCTCTTCTCATGTTTCTGGGTCAGGAAACACTAAATTCTCATTTGTAAATTCTCTTAAATGTATATGTAAGAGTTTAAGGTGAGGGAATCACCATATTGAAATTCCTGAATGAAGGAAAAACAAATGAAGGGGAAAAAATAAAAGAAAAAAAAAGAAAAAGTAAGAGAAGACTAATAAACACAGCATAATTGGCCTGCAGAGATTTTCTCTCTGAGGGGACAGAAAATAACTTCTAAATCCTGCCTCTTGCCCAGCCCTCTCTTCCTGGGGTAGTGCTGGCCTCCTGTCATAGCAATAAGTCATCTCCAGTGCTGTCTTAGAACCTTGAGCCATGAACCCAGGGTTTCCTCCTTAACACACACAGCTGCTTCCTAGACTTTTAAGCCTTAAGTGACAATAGGAATGAATTTGGTTGGTGGAACGATAAAAGTCTCATTTTGGCAACTGGTTCCAAGAAACCATAGTTTGAACAGCCAAATTGAGGAGGAAGTTATCTTCAGATACCTCTGAGAAGAGAAGCACCCAGCATAAGGCTTTGACAGCTTTCACAGGAATCACCAGGCTTAGCTGGTCATGTTTCCTGCATCCCGCCGCAGCACATAGCAGCACTAACTCCTGGAAATACAAACCAGAGGACAGGTTTGTGTGGACTGGCTCATAAATGATGATGGTTGGAAGGTAACTTCATTAGAATAACCAGCTTTAAAGTGTATGTTGCTGCCAGCATTGTGGCTATGGCTAAGGAAGTAGGGATTGGGAGAGCAACTCAGCCAATCGACATTTTGGGGAAAACTCAAGCTTTCCATGTGGCTTTGTTTTTTGAAAAGAACTCTTGTAATTCATCACCATAGGAAGCTTGAATCATAAACTCAGGAAGAAAAGGTGATACAGGAATGTCCTTCACCTTCACTATTATTGTCAATTATAACATTGCCACCTTACTTTAGAAAATCTGTTTAACTTTTACTAACATAACAAATTTTCAAAAATGTTTTAAGCTTTATTATTTTATTTTTTGCTCTTTTTCTTAAGAAATCATTATTTTTACCATTAGCATTATATTCTTATTCTATTAAGGATATGTACATTGCCTCCCTCCAATGAATTAGGAAAGATTTGAACTTATGCTCCCTTTAGGCAGATCAAGAAATGAGTTAATGAGAGATGAACTGGTAAACGCAAATTCATTGGCAAAGCAGTTCATTCACTCCCAGGAAGAGGCAGTTAAAAAATAAAAACATGAGGATGATGCAAAAATATGACATGCTAACTACAGGTATTTTTATTTTATCTTTAATCAATACCTTCTTGGGCCTTTAAGGGGATTACTGGTGAAAAATCAGGGATTACTACATTCTGTGAAACCTTTAACTAATTTTTATTTTTTTTAAGAAGTAAAAGGTTTAAAACTCCAAGAGATTAATGTCAGTTGGTTTTTTCAACCAGGTTTCCTTATTTGGTACCTGAGATCCATTAAGGCATCATCAGATATGCCCTTCTCTGTTAGTTCCAACCCTTTGCTGATGAAATTCCTTTACATAAATTGTTTCATAGATCATAGTAGAACTGACGACTACTCCACTGAATTTTCAGAACTAGTTTATAAAATATTGTCTGTTTATGGCCAAGTTACATTGACAGGTCCCAGGTATTGATTTTCCTCTTTGAGATGATGTGTCTCTCTCTTTTGTACCTGCAGTGCCTGCCAGTTATGCTTTCATAATTTGACTATTTTATTCATTAGGGATTAAAAAAGGGTAGGTTTCCTCTTTCTTTGATAGAAATATTACAAAGTGATTTATTCATCTTTTGAAGCTCTAGAGTACATTTTAAAGAATTAAAAAACATTTAGTACTTTTATTGCCTCCTCTCATTGTAACTTATATAAATTATCTCTTGGGACAGGAATGATTTATTAAGCTTAATTTATTCAAAGGTGAATAAAGGATTATCATATCCAAATGCCCATTGACTTTTTGTCCACTAGCTTATCCAAGTGCTCTGGACACCCTATTTATCTGCAGTTAATGGCACTACCTGACCACAGATGGAAAGTAGGTCATGTTTGGTTGGAACATCTGGGTTTAAGTTTCATTTTCTTTTGTCACAAGTCAGAGTAATTAAAAAATAGAATATGTGGGAAATTGAGAATAGGCTTTGGTAAGACCATAAGATATTTCCAAATCATTTGTGATTTGAATAACGTGCAAACACAAGATTACTTAGAGTTTCAAAGAGCATTTTTGAATACTAGAGCCCTTGAACTTTCCAAAATACTGTTTATCATCAGTATTAGAAAGTTTGGAGATGGTACTGAGCAGGCTAGAGTGTTGCCTTTTGGTTCTGTGAGCCACAGTAGAAGGAGAACATTACAAAGATAAGAGAAGACAAAGTTTTCCAAGGGAGTGGAACAGCAAAGTATTTGAGATGACGACAAGAATAAAGGGAATTAAGAGAGAGAGTGAGAGATAATCAATAGTCATTTCAATGAGTTAATTCCAGTTAATTATTTTCCATCACACTGTGGTCTCCAAACCATAACTGTCACTATTCAGGACACAATACAAATAGAACCGGTGGGAATATGCAACTAGATGACCATTATCTCTTAGTTAATAGGCTAATACTTCTAGCAAATATGTAAGTTCTTATCATTTATTAGGGAAGATAGGAGATGCATCACTGACATATAGTTTCTGGACAGTCATAGCCTGCTGTTAACACATGCTCTGCTACTTTTCTGCGGGAGGATGAAAATGACACTGGGCATTCTTTCCTCTTACCTTATCATCCAGATAAGAGACAAGCATGTGAAAATTTCTCAAAACTGAGCAGCCAGGTCTTCATTTGTTTCTTTACTAACCTTGAAATATAATTTTTGACAGTTTTTGTCACTGAAAAATCTATTTTATGTTTGCTTTCTAAGATGAAGCCCCAAATTTCTAATTATAAATGGATAACAATGCAGCACCATAGTTTTGTAGTCAGAGAATTCAGAGATTAAAAAATTTAAAATGTGTTCATAACTGTTAAGTTACTTTACTATGGATTCTGAGATAGTAAGAAGGGAAAAATGGGTATCCAACAAAGAAGTAAGCAAACTTTATAATTAGAAATTAGATGTTAAAGAAGAGATTCAAATTTCACAGTTTATCTTTTTAACTCAAGTGTCTATGCATTTTAATAAAATCTTCCCCACTTAAGGAAGAAGAGGTTTTTGTCCTCAAAGAATGTGAACATCTGTAGTTTCTATTGTGGCCAAAACCTCCAAGGAGATGTATATAATCTGGAAAACCACATCACTTAATATTAGATGGGCTACCTGGTGTAAATGACCTCATAAAGCCTCCGCCACCCTGAAGTTCTGGGACTTACTGATTTATGACTTGTGTTTGGTCCTCAGAGGCTTATGGGTAGAGAAAACCAGACATGGATGTGTGAATTCATTCTGCTTGGATTGTCCAGTGCCTGGAAGACTCAGGTCTTCCTCTTTGTCCTGTTCCTGGCCATGTATCTAGTAACTGTGCTGGGGAACTTGCTCATCCTCCTCCTTATCAGGCTGGACAGCAGGCTCAATACACCCATGTACTTCTTCCTTGGTATCCTGTCATTTGTGGACATCTGTTATACCAATAGCACCGTCCCACAGATGCTTGTTCACTTTCTGTCAGCCCAGAAGTCCATCCCATTCCATGGTTGTATGCTCCAGCTGTGTGTCTCCCTGACAATGGGCAGCATGGAGTTCTTCCTGCTGGGGGCCATGGCTTATGACCGCTACGTGGCCGTGTGCCACCCACTGCACTACACGGTCATCATGCATGGAGGGCTGTGCCTGGGGCTGGTGGCCGGCTGCCTGGTGGCTGGTTTCATGAATTCCCTGATGGAAACAATTATCACCTTCCAGCTTCCCCTGTGTCACAATGTTATTAATCACTTTGCCTGTGAGACCTTAGCAGTGCTACGACTAGCCTGTGTGGACGTCTCCTTCAACAAGGCCATGGTGGCCATCTCAGGGTTTCTGGTGATCCTGCTTCCCTGTTCACTGGTCCTATTCTCCTATGCTCACATAGTTGCTGCCATTCTTCGTATTCCTTCTGCCCAGGGACGCCGCAAAGCCTTTGGGACCTGCACATCTCACCTCACTGTGGTTGGCATGTGCTTTGGGGCTACAATATTCACCTACATGAGACCTGCGGGTGGCTCCTCCCTGGAACAGGAGAAGATGGTTGCCCTCTTTTATGCTGTTGTGACTCCAATGCTCAATCCCTTAATCTACAGCCTGAGGAACAATGATGTGCAGAGTGCCTTACAAAGAGTGTTGGAAAAACTTAGCGGAAAAGGATAAAGATTCAATGAATTTCTCCTCCCCTCCAACAGTCCAAAGAAAGACATTACAAAGAAGAAATGATTGCTATGCCCTTTCTCCTAAGATTTTCTGATAAGGTAGACCATGGTGAGCATGTTTTTGTAGACTGACTCTGGCACTATAGTTCTGACTAAGAATCACAGCCCTGTTAAATATGTGGCAAGAAAACAAAAACAAAAAATTCCAATTGTTAAACTGGGGTCTGCTTGGGAATCTATCCTCCTAGACTTCACACATCCTTTATTTCAGGAAATGTAATGTGGGCAGGGTGAAGAGTTTCTGAGTGAGACCAGCCACACTTTGTATCTTCACCCTACCTCTCACCAACAATGTGGCTTTCAACAATCTCTGACCTCTAGTTCCCTCAGCTATTAAAAGAAATCATAATATCTAATGTGTGATTATTTTGAAGATTATAGATAATCTTTTTAAAACACCTAGCAGAGTGGCTGGCATAGAGTAGATACTCAACTACTTAGAAAAGATTTTAGGGTGCAATTACAGGGCTAAGTATTATGTAATCTTCTCTCTCCCATATAGGTATTCAAAATGGACTTAAAAAAATTACTGTGGATATAGTGGCTTGCTGTTCTCTGTATGTTCTAAGTGATCTTACCCAGACTCGTGGCATCTATCATCTATCTATCCATACATCTATGCTGAGGTTCTTAATTTTCTTAGTTCCAGGATAGAGAAAATCTTTCTTATGGGCTCCAAACACACGTGTCCAATCGCTTGCTTAATAACAGCTATGGAAAATGAATCACATTCTTAACATAGCTAAACTGGTACTATTGTGCTTGCATCCTCTAGGGCAAACCGCTTGTCTCTTGCCCCAGTATACCGTCACTATATTAGTAAAACGAACATGCTCAGAATAATTCTGGATTCCTTCCCTTCATATCCAATTGTCAATGGATTCTGTTAGCTTTATCAACAAAATATATGACCGATCTGCTTTCTCTGTTTCCATCTCTACTTTCCACATTTTATTCTTTACACAATAGCTTTATTTTTTAAATTACTATTTGTTTTTTATGTAAAATAAAATACAGAAGCAGAAAACCACACTAAACACTTGTGTAACTTAGTGAATTACTATTAGCCAAGCTCCTTGTGAGCACTGCTCAGGTCAAAAACAGAACTACCAGCTACTGCAGAAGCCTCTCCATGTGCCCCACCCTAATCACCCAATCCCAATAGTAACTACTATCCTGATCTTTGTAGTAATTACTTTCTTGCATTTCTTTATGGCTTTAATGCCCAAACAAACATCCCTAGTCATTCTAGTTTAGTTCTGCACATTTCCACTTGGTGTGTCTTCAAAGTCTCTTCAACCTGTAGGTCCCCTCCAACTCTTTCTTTTTCCTGTAATTTATTTGTTGGGTAACCTGGGCCCTTTGACCTGGCGAGGACACCTTTATCTTAGAAAATAAATTAGGCTACATCTCCTTCTTAGAACAAAATCCAAACTCTTCCTGTGCGGAGCCTGTTATGGTCCAGCTGCTGTTCCCTCCCCATTTGCACTTGCATCCTGTCTCCCCTCTTTCACTGCATGTGTTCATCCATCAAGGGTTGGGAGAAAACAGATAAATCTCTATAAAAAGAAAATGTATTTTTCTACAAGTCATATGTATTGATGGAGAAAATGATTCTAGACCTACAAGATATTTGTGTGTGAAATCTTGGACTTAATCTAATTTATTTATACATATTGCTTTTCAATGGAAATTTTGAATTCTATAGATTACTGTCATCAATGACTTGGCTAAAAATTGTGTAAATTTTCAAAAATAAAGCTGTTTTGATCCCCTACTTTTCAAAAGAAGAAAACCTGCTTTCGCAGTGGGCAAAAAGGGCAGTGCTGTCTTGGGAAGTTAGACTGTAAGCTTCTCGAGAGCAAGGAGGATGCTCCTTGTCGTCACAGTGCCTAACAATGCTGTTAAATTCATGCTCATTGTATAATTTATTGATGGACATGTTCTTTACTATTTTAAGAGTTGCCTTTTATGAAGTATATAAAGATCATATATGTTAGAATTTAGGATATTAGAAAATAAGGCTTTTTAAAATCTCAAGTGCAGAGATAATTGGTTAATAATACTCCTCAGTATATGGAATAACACGAGGGCCCTCTTACTAATTTTTGAAAATTTATTACAGTCATATATTGCTTAACAACAGAGACATGCTATGAGAAATGTGTCATTAGGCGATTTTGTCATTATGCAAACACCATAGAGTGTAGGTACATAAACCTACATGGTGTAGTCTACTACACACCTAGGCTAGATGGTATAGCCTATTCTCCTAGTTTACAAACCTGTACAGCATGATAGTGTACTGAATACCGTAGGCAATTTTAACACAGTGGTAAATATTTGTGTTTCCAAATATATCTAAACATAGAAAAGATAATGTGTTGCTATGATGTTCCAATAGCTGTGAAGTCAGTAGGCAATAAGAACTTTTCAGCTCCATTATAATTTTATGGGACCACCATAGTATAATGAGGTCAGTCATCGAGCAAAACATTGTTATGCTGCATATTGCATTAATTCTCTTTTATCTTATTTGTAATGTCCATTTCTTCCTGGTCTTTTGGCCAACTATTCTAATTTGTTTAATGCAATAAAATATGTTTGAGAGTGCATTTATGCATTTTTTAAAAAATGCATTATGTTGTTATCTGTTTGATTCTATGTATTCGTTTTCTCCATTCAACACTATATTTTTTGTTTTTTTTTGTTGTTGTTGTTTGTTTGTTTGAGATGGAGTCTCACTCTATCACCCAGGCTGGAGTGCAGTGGCGTGATCTCAGCTCACTGCAACCTCTGCCTCCCGGGTTCAAGCAATTCTCCTCCTCAACCTCCTGAGTAGCTGGGACTACAGGTGCACGCTGCCATGCCCGGCTAATTTTTTGTATTTTACTAGAGACGGGGTTTCACCGTGTTGCCCAGGCTGGTTGTGAACTCCTGAGCTCAGACAATCCTCCCACCTCAGCCTCCCAAAGTGCTGGGATTACAGGTGTGAGCCACTGCGCCCAGCCTCAACACTATAAAGATTCATACGTATTGCTAGTCTACAACTTCTAATTGTTCACAGTGAGCAATTATGAATCCATGGTGTTCACAATATTCTAGCTATCATTCCCGGTAGCTAAATATCCAATTCCCCAGCACCTTGGGATTCATATCATGACACAGGCTCACTTAAAGACCTGTGTGAAAATTTCTTTGGTGTATTTACGGAGGAACCGAGTTGCTAGGTCATAGTGATCCCCAGAATGGCTTTATAACTCTATACTCCTACTTCAGTGCACAATCTTTCCTTATGTACAACTTCAACAACACTTGGCATGTTTTGATTTTTTTTTTAGCTAAAAGATAAAATTCTTTTATTTTCCATTACTCTGAAAAGTAATCAGACACAGAGTTTTTTTCTCATGTTTTTCTCATGCTGAGTTCCTGATTCCCACCCACTCTCACTCTGTATCATTCTGTTCATGCCTTCCTTGTCTCAGTTCATGGTAACTTCGTCATTGCAGTGATGAGTCCATTCACCACTCCTTTTTCTCATACCTGACTCAAATCTGCAAAAATATCCTGTTGCCCCTACCTTCAAAATATGTGCGGAATATGATCACTTCTCACCTCTGCAGTCACTCCCTGGTGTGAAACACCACCATCTCCCACTTGGGTTACTGCAGTAGAACAAACTTCTCTGCTTCACTCTTGTGTCCCAGCACTCAGAGGGAACCCTTCAAAATATAACTCAGCTTTGGGAGGCCGAGGTGGGTGGATCACGAGGTCAGGAGATCAAGACCATCCTGGCTAACATGGTGAAACCCCGTCTCTACTAAAAAATACAAAAAATTAGCCGGGCGTGGTAGCGGTGCCTGTAGTCCCAGCTACTTGGGAGGCTGAGGCAGGAGAATGGCGTGAACCTGGGAGGCGGAGCTTGCAGTGAGCCAAGATCCCGGCACTGCACTCCAGCCTGGGCGACAGAGTGATGCTCTGTCTCAAAAAAAAAAAAAAAAAAATATATATATATATATATATGTGTGTGTGCGTGTGTATATATATATACATATATATGTGTATATATATATACACGTATATATATATACGTATATATGTGTATATATGTATATGAGTATGTATATATGTGTGTATATGTGTGTGTGTATACATATATATATAATTCAGGCCATGTCATTACCCTCCTCACACCCTGCATTTACTAAAAATACAATCCAAAGTCTTTCTGTGGAGATGGGCCTGTTTTCTATCTAGACTCTTTTCCTGGGATGCTCTTTCCTTAGATAGCCACTTCCTCACCTCTGTCAATTTTTCATTCAACCATCATCTCTTCAAGGAGATTTACATGACTGACCTATTTGTTACAACAAACTTCCTTCCTGACCCATACTCCCACTCCTTCTCCCCTTGATTTATTTTCCAAAGAACTTATCTTTTCTAGCATTCTTTGCAATTTATGCATTTTTATATATAGGTTTCCCTTCACTGCCCCATATATAAGCCCCTTGAAGGCAGGGCTCTTTGTTTTTTAAACTAGTATATGCCAAATATCTAAAATAGTGCCTGTCTCATAGAAGGCACAAAATAAATATTTTCTGAGCGAGTGAAGCAAACTGTTAGCTATTTGGGTTTTTATTGTTGTACACTGCATGTTCATTTTCTTTGCCCATTTTTCCTTTGGGTTTTTTGCCATTTCTTTATTGATGGATATATTATAGATGTTAGCCCTGTTCTGTCATACCTATTGCAAATACATACTTCTAATCTGCCATCCCTCTGTTCACTTTATCCATAGAGTCCTTTGTTGAACAGAAGGTCTTCATTTTGAGGCAATCAAATGCATCACTTTTTTATTCTGTGATTTGTGCTTTGGAAGTGTGTTTTTCTAAAAAAATAAAATCCTGCATGTAGGTCACAAAATACTATATTTTTTATTTAATTAGGTTTTTAGTTTTACCTATTACAATATTTCTTTAGTATATCTGACATTCAGTTTTAAATATTTGTTAAATATAGATCCAGTGTTATGTTTTCCAGTGTTCCATTTATTAGACAATCATTTGTAATAATTTTAGTGTGTATTAAGTTTACCTATGTCTGGGTCTGTCTTTGAACTCTCTATTCATTCCTGTTTGTTATTTCATCTGTTCTTACACCATGCAATTCTAGCATTCTATTTTTTAAATTTAATAAGTCTTCCTACAGGGTATGTAAGATATCAAATAACATGAGCATATCCATTTTATTTGGTCTTTTTTTCAAAGTTAATTCTGCTATTTATAGAGAGATTTATTTCATATAAAATTTTGACTAATTTTAGTCTGAAGTTTCCCAAAAATTTCACCTGAAATTTTAATTGTTTATAGATTACTTTTGGAGAACTGATCTTTTAATATTAAATTGTCCAAGACAAAGCATGAAATGTCATTACAGTTGTTCAGAAACTCTTTAATGTCCTATTTATAGTTTTAATACTTTCTCCATATTTGTTCAACAAATATTTGTTAAATATTTTTTACATGCTGGACACTTTTCTAGGCAAACGAAAATATCTGTCCTCATGGAGTTTACATTCAACTTAAGGGAAACAGACAACAAAAATAAGAAATAAGATACATGTTATGTTGGATGGTGTTAATTGCTAGGAAGAAAAATAATAAGGAAGGTAGATTAAAAATACTGACCAGGAGCAGTGGCTCACGCCTGTAATCCCAGCATTTTGGGAGGCCGAGGCAGGTGGATCCCCTGAAGTCAGGAGTTCAAGACCAGCCTGACCAACATGATGAAACCGTCTCCAATAAAACTACAAAAATTAGGCAGGCGTGGTGGTGCACTCCTGTAATCCCTGCTACTCAGGAGGCTCAGGGAGGAGAATAGCTTGAACCTGGGAGGTAGAGGTTGCAGTGAACCAAGATCATGCCACTGCACTCCAACCTGCACAACTGGAGTGAGATTCCGAAAGAAAGAAAGAAAAAGAAGGAAAGAAAAAGAAAGAAAGAAAGAAAGAAAGAAAGAGAGAGACAGAGAGAGGGAGGGAGGGAGGGAGGGAGAAAGAGAGAAAGAAAGAAGGAAATTAAATAAATAAATAAATAAATAAATGAATATTGGGAGGACTGAAAGTTCTGGCAAAGAGTGCCATAGAAATCATGTATATTCTCTGTTAAACAATTCCCACTTTATACAATTCCAACTTTATAATTTGTGTTGCTGTTATAAGTGACATTTTATTTTATTTTTCTAGTTGGTTATTGTTGGTGTACAGAAATTCCATTGATTTCTTTCTTCCTTTTTTTAAAGAGACAAAGTCTGACCTTCTCTCCCAGGCTAGAGTGCAGTGGTGAAATCATAGCTCACTATAGCCTCAAACTCCTGGGTTCAAACAATACTCCTTGCTCAGCCTTCCAAGTAGCTGGGACTACACGTGTGCATCACCAATCATTGCTAAATTTTTTATTTTTTGTAGAAATAGGGTCTTGCTAGTTTGTCCAGGTTGGTCTTGAACTCTTAGTCTCAAGCAATCCTCCTGCCTTGGCCTCCCAAAGTGCTGAAATTACAGTTGTAGTCATTGATATCTGTGAGGTGGTCTTGCGTCTAGTTCTCTTATTAAGGCTAACAGATTGTTACAAAAATTTTCCTAGATATATAATCTTATCATCTGTAAATAATCATGGTTTTGCTTATAGTCTTTGTAAATCTTAATTATTTTCTTTTCCTATAGCATAGGCCAGGACCTCTAGTATCCTGTCTAATTGTAAGCTGTGAGAATAGGTATCTTTTCTTATTTCTGATTTAAAGAAATGCATCCAGAGAGTCTCCATCCAGTACACTGCTGTGGATTTGGAATATTTAACCTTTACCAAGTTAAGGAAGTTCCCTTCTAGTTCTATTTTTAAATGATTTTTTAAATCGATGGATAAATACTTCATCAAATGGTTTTTAATCCATTTATTGAAATAATCATATACATTTTCCAGTTTCAGTCTATTAAGTAGTTCATCACATTAGTCAATTATTTTATGGTGAGCTATCCCTGCATCCCTTGGGAAAACCCATATTTTATTATGATACATTATTTTTTAAAAATTATTGGATTGCTTTAGCTAATATTTTATAATATTATATTATATATTATATAATATTTATTATATTTATATTATATAATATTTATTATATTTATATTGTGTATAAGCCCTAGTGGGCTTATAATCCCCTTGCCTAGCCACATTCTTATTGCTTTATAGAATAAATACTATACATGCTCATAGAATGAGATTAGCAGACATATGAATCAGATAGGGCAGAGATAATCCCGAGTAAAGACCAACCCGTAAAGCACAGAACTTACAACAATAAATATTTATTTTCCTTCTCAAGGATCTTCTGCATGTTAGCTGTCCAAACAGTCAAGTAGTCTCACCTAGGCTATAAAGAAGGTTGTGAAATGCCATGTATTGCATTAAAACTTGGAAGAAAAAAGTGGAAATTGGATATTGATGGACAGAAGACAGTTGATATGATTTGTATATCTTTAAAAGATCCAAGATATTCAATTACCAAATTAATAGAAATCATGAGAGCTCAGCAAGGAGGTTAGCATTTCTATACTCAAGCCACAACTATAAAAATAATAGAAACTCTCCTGTGTACAATAACAACATAAACCATGAAAGAATAAATATGAAATAAATCTAATGATACACATGTAGGACATTTAGTGAGAAAGCTCTAATGATTTTTTAAAAGATATTTTTAAAAGTCCTAAAATAAATGAAGTGACAGCTACTTCTGGCAAATAGCAATTAATATCACAAAAGTCAAATTTTCTCAAAGAGTATGTGAATTCAAGGAAACAGCAATCCAAATCTAGAAGACACTGTTAAAAATGGTACTTGACAGATTGATTTAAAACCTCACATGAAAGAAAAGCCATCGAGCAAGAGTAATTAAAAGATTTTTGAGAAAGAAGTGAAATAAAGTGAGAAAGTACCTGTCTTACGCCATATCAAAGCATATCATGAAGTAACTACAATTAAAACTACGGTATTGGTGTAGAGAAAGACAAATGCGTTAGTGAATCAAGATGCAGTCCAAAAAGAAACTTTCACGTGTGGGAATCTAATATATCATATATTCATAATTTCAAATAAATTTAGGAAAATATATGCTACAAAAAATGATGTTGTCACGAGTGTCTATAGTAAAAGGCCAAAGAAATGTCATTTTTTTGCTTATACACCACAGGAAAAAATTAATTCGTAAGATCTGAAGGTGAGGAAGTGTATTTTACAAATGAGTTTCTATTTGTTTCCTCCTAGAACTGTATAAATAATGGTAAAAAGAATAAGAAATTAGATAAGAAATCCACAAAGTAAAGAAGACAGTAAATAAGAAAAAAAAATTTAATGAGAGATATCAGCAACATTTCAGGAGCTAGAAAGCAAATTTCTTCTTTTCCCTGGCCCTGCACTCCTTATCTCTTTTCTTTTTAAGGTCCAGAGCTACCTCGGGCTCTAATGAATTTCTCTCTCCAACTCCAGTACTCACAGGGGTGGGGAGCTCTCTTTAGGCAGATTGTTCATTGTGCTTAGAAAGTGGTTCTCAGACCACTGGCCAGAAAAAGATACCATTGTCTCAGCTTCAGAACAAGCCAGGGAGAAGAAATTATAAGCCGTCTTTCCCAGGGCTATGCCAGGTAGCTGAGCAGACAGTAAGAACAGCCTGCGGCTTTCATATTAACAATGCACACACGGAAATCTCCACTCTCACCCTTGGGTAAGGGGAGATAGAGAAATGCATTGCAATTCTACAGGTTTTGCTGCACAATGCTTAGTATCCTCATTAAAGATCTATTATTAATGCTTCTGGGAAGTAAAATTTCTAAGTTAAAAACCAGGATAAGGTCTGTCTTCCTCCAAGTAAAGACAAGACAAAAGTTCTAAGAAGGTTACCGAAGGTTGTGGTAGAATTCCAAACCCGGAGAGCAAGCAGCCTACTATAAAGCAACATCTCACTGGGGACTGGTATAAAAAAGTCTCACTGCCCATGCTCAGACCAGATTATGCACACAGAGCATTCCAATGGTCTCCTAAGTTGCCTGGACCAGGAGCTATTGCTCAAACAGAAGTTGAAATGGGCGAATTGGAATGAGGAAGTAGAGATTTAATCACATTTACAAGCCCATAAAGTGGGATCAAAGTTCTCTCCATCCAAAGGTGGCATCACTGAAGACTCAAACGTAACCCCGTTGGGAGATTAAAGTTTGGTGAGCCCCTTCCCATGCTCCAGGGACAAGGAGATAAAACTTTTATTTGCAAAGTTGAATGTAGGTTAGGATATTAGGTGCATACATGACCATACAGAGGGGGAGGGAAAATAAAAGAAATCCAATAAACAAAATATAATTGGCCGCCTGAGATTTCATCCCTAAAGTTAGAGAAAGTTATCTGTTCCAACTGCACTTTCTTCAAATTCCACGACTTTCCCAGCCCTGCCATCCTTCCAAGGTACAGGATGGCGTTCTTCACTCTCCACAGGTGAGTCAGGAATTTTCCTTGATTCTTCAACATTTAATTATCAACACAAATGATGAAACCAGGTTTCTGTAATCCCTGGCCTTCTCCCATAATCTTCAGGCCTGAGGGTAGGTGGCTTGATAAAGTTGTCAACCAGTGGAAATCTGTCCTAAGAAAATGTGTTCTGGGTATTCAAATTAGGAAGCCAGAACTTTTCAAGTGATTTAAGGGTTCTCAACCTTTAGGATGGGGCTAAGCTTCCTAAGGAGTGAGCACCAGGTCCTTTTTCCTTTATGACCATTAATTCTTTCTTAGAGAAGAGTTAGACTTTTCACTTTCTCCCATAGATAGCTTACAATAAGTTTCTTCATTTGTTGATTCTTATTTACATTTCAGTATCCACTTCCCTTTCCCCATTTTCTCATTTTGTATAATTTTCTCTCTCAGGTATTTATCCATCTATTCATTTATTTATTTATTTAAATTTGGGATAATTTTTTTTGAGAAAGGCTTTTAATGTATATATATATTATATATCACAGTACATGAAGATTTTTTAAAATTGAGATGAAATTTACGCAACATAAAATTAACAACATTAAAGTGTACAATTCAGAGACATTTAGTGCATTCACAGTATTAAGGTTCCATGTTTGTATGTGTACAGGCAAGGAGGCATGAAAAGTAGTGTGTGGAAAGCTTGAGCATGTGAATGTGTCTGTATGTGGAATCCAAAGGGGGCAACATGGAGAGCATTCTTTTGATTATGCAAAGAACCCCCGGTTCTTTCCTCCCTCTACAGGGATTCTGAGGTAACCATGTGGCCACTCCGCATTATACCTCTGCCTTTGGCATGATTAGCAAGTAACCTGGAAACACAGCCCCCTTTTTATTCTAGTGTGACAGTAACTACACAAATAGTGGGAGATATGCTGATCTATAAGCTCTCACCACTACAAAGAATAGATTCTTAATTCCCGACGGGAAACAGCGAAGAAGGAACAAATCTTTCCAACTGGGTAAGACTCATCTCTTCAGTACGGGATCTCTTATCAGTCTTCAACTTTTTCTTGTTTTACCTACACAAAACTATGCTGAAGTTCAAATTTTCTTCTGAAGGCTAATTTTTAAATATAAGTACTCACTTTTATCTACTTCTGATATTAGCTCATTTGTAATTAACAAGTTAAAATTGTATACATTTATGTGTACAACATGATGTATTTATGGTGTACATGTTTTGATACCTGTATACATTGTGGAATGGATAAGCCAAGCTAATTAACGTATGAATTGCCTCACGTGCTTATTATTCTTTTGTGGTGAGAATACTTAAAATCTACTCTGTTAGCAATTTTCAATTATATCATGTATTGTTATTAATTATAGTCACCATGACGTATAATAGAGCTCTTGAATGTATTCCTCCTGCCTAATTGAAATTTTGTATTATTTGACAAACAGCTCCATCGTATTCCCATTATTTTCCATAATCAGAGCTCTTTAATTTTTATTAGAGGGGAAAAACAGTCTCTCCAACATGTACCCACTGTAAGCTGTTGTGCTTATTACTGTATCAGACATAAAGCATTATTACCTTTTCAAATGTGTAAAAGAGGCTAGTTAATCATATACAACAAAAAGAATCCCTAAATGAGGAAGATGCTGGTGTTTCTCCTCTTTGACCTGTTGCCCATGAGGCTTGAAAGCCAAATGTCACCTTCATGGGCAAGTGGGGATAAGCGTACTCTGGTGCACTGTGACTCTTGGAATGGTCAGTCTCTGAACTGAATGAGATCAAAAGTAGAAACTCAATTAGTCCTCTTGATTCATCTGATTTTTACATTCATTTACTCCTCGGCCTTTAAACCAGGCTTATCCAACCCATGGTCCATGGGCCATGGATGGCTTTGAATGTGGCCCAACACAAATTCATAAACTTTCGTAAAATATTATGAGATCATCTTTGCAATTTTCTTTTTAGCTCATCAGCTATCATCATTGTCAGTGTATTTTATGTGTGGCCCAAGACAATTCTTCTTCCTTTGAGGCCCAGGGAAGCAAAAAGATTGGACACCCTGCTCTAAACAGTGACTATCATTGTGCATGACACAAGGCCATGCTATAGATAGGAGTGGCACAATGGATGCACACCAGATTCACAGATAACCCTTGGTTTCCTACTGACTCCCACTTTCTAGGCATATTGCCTCCTTTTCTCACCTGTAAAATATAAACAACAAGCAAAAGTTTGAAATGATGTTGTGATTACACTATATTATATTATGTGAATAGATGTATATTTAGCATAATGACTGGCACAGAGTATGTTCTCAGAAAACAGTAAGTATAAGGTTATCCCAATGTCATATAGAGATCAATGCACTCACAACTTAATTATTCTCCTAATATTCTTTCCACCCCATGAACTTTGGACTTTGCCTAGCCAAGAGTGCTTCAGGAGCTTGCTTGTTTTCTTCCCACCACTTTCCACAAAAATAGTAGACAAATTGAAGAAAATTTTCTGAAACCAAATCCAATCATTCAATGATTTACTGGGCAATTGAGTCGGGTAAGTTATTTGAAACGATTTTACAAAGAAACTGGTTTTGCTTTGACTTTAATGCCTGTCACCTTAAAAAATATCAAATATATTTTTTGTGGGGAAAAAACCCAAATCGACTACATTGTTTCTGAGCAAAAACAACATGGCTTGAAGTATAAATACTCTCCTTTTGCATAGGTTTTTGGAGAAAGGTAGAAAAATATCACATTTTGTTTGTTCAATGTTTGTTCACTTTTTTTCTTTAAGCCTTTGTTATAGAAGTGTCAAGTATAAAGGAATCCAACCTTAACCATAATTTCCACATGGATGCCACCTGTGTGCACGTCATCCCCAATGATAGTATCTGGAAAACTTGCTGCATCACAGTTGCGTTTGAACTCTTGGTAGGCAGCACTAAAGAAAGGGTATTTGAAGTAAGTCTTGCATACGATGTAGGACAAATCACTGGTATTCCTTTAAAGAGCAGGTCACCATAGAAACATTTCCGAGAAATTCTTCATCCCATTTTGGTATGTTTTAAGTTTTATTTGTGATATACATAGTTGTTTAGTTCATTTGTTTAAATCCTATAACAAAATAGTAAACATAAACAAATAGTACTTCCTTCAGTATTCATACTGTCAGCAATAAGCAATTCTTGAAGAGAGAGTGTGTATGTGTGTGTAATATATATAAGTGTGTGTGTGGATAGATAGATAGATAGATGATAGAGAGTTATAATTCCCTTCTAAACCTGAAGATTTGCAGATATCTGCAGCCATCATGATGTTAGGTGGGAAGGAGAAAATGAAGGAAAAAAGCAAATGCTCCCATATGGAGGAAATATAGTTCAAATCTTCAGATTTAAAATAACATCCCCAGAGAAGGTACTTATAATGATTTTTTTTAGAAAACTCCGTTGCCTGTCAAAATGAACCTAGCAAGCCCCCTCAATCTGAACTGTATTCTGAGAACTACAGTGTAGGAAGCCCTAGGTTGGGAACAAAGTAGTAGGAAGAGGAAGAACGGATGGGTCTTACACTTAGTGGTATTATGTAATATAGTCTCTTCAGCTGTTGGTAAATCTCTAAAAAGCATTCGGGTACCACAAGTACATTTACACCAGGATAGATGGACATTGTAAACATCACCAGGGCATATTTGTATCAGGCCTTTCATGACTAGGAAATTTCCTGACTCATATGTCTCTAGAACAAATACTTTTTATGCTAGTATAAAATGGGGCAGAACAAAAAGAAATTGATGTACAAATAGATATAGCACAACAGGAAATTACAAGAAAGGAAACAAAATAATTAACAATGTTATTATTTTTAGTTATGGGGATTAAAATCTGTTAACTCTGAACATTGGAGCAAAATATTGCTCTTAATTATAAATTACCTATTTGTGATAAAGATTTTGAATCCTTTTATCTTTTCACACCATGAACAACCTTACACCTTTAAGCATTGTGCATTTTTTTCCCCAGTCTTATAGCTGAGCATTAATTGTCTGATGATTTTGGGATGGACGACTGAAAACTCTCAGTGCAAGGTATTGAATGTGGTGCCTCATGTTATGTGATCATTTTCATGAATTTTTATTTGACACCCAGTTTCTAAAAGCTCTATGTTTTTAATAAATTCCTTGGTGTCTCGGACCCTATTAAACAAACAATACTAAATCCTGAATATTTTATGAGCAACCATCTGAATACTGCTGTCTGCATAATAATGAACTTTAAAGTACCCCTATCCCCTGTGTTATAAGTCATGTGATCTCTGACAGTCATTTCAATAGTTTTTAGGCTGAGACTAGAACCTTTCAATAAATTCAACTGTAGTATGCTGTCCCTTATGGTTACATCATGACTAGGG
This sequence comes from Gorilla gorilla gorilla, assembly GCF_029281585.2. Taxonomy (NCBI): domain Eukaryota; kingdom Metazoa; phylum Chordata; class Mammalia; order Primates; family Hominidae; genus Gorilla; species Gorilla gorilla. The sequence goes on from NC_073230.2 coordinate 153,060,270, forward strand.
TAGAGCCATTGGAATGCCAACCAAATTTTTGTGTAAATCCTTTATGTACTTTTGCAAGATTCTCTCCAAGACTTCATACCCTGTCTAAATTTTTTGGTTATGAATCACTTCCTTCAGTAACTAAGCAAATATTTAAAAAGTTTTGATTTGGTGTTCAAAGAACTACTACTAATGTGAGGTGATATCTTCTTGTGATTTTTCTTAGCATTTCTCTGGTAATTAGTGATGCTGAACACTTTTTCATATACCTGTTGGCCATTTGTATGTCTTCCTTGGAAAAATATCTATTTAGTTCCTTTGCCCATTTTTAACCTTTTTTGGGCTGAGCTGTGGGAATTTCCTGTATATTTTGGATATTAATCCCTTACCAGATACATGGTCTGAAAATACTTTATCCCATTCTGTAGGTTGCCTTTTCATTTCATTGATTGTTTCCTTTGCTGTGCAGAAGCTCAAAAAAGTAGTTTTTTTTTTTTAAAAAAAAACCACTACTACCTATGTCACTATGTTCTAGAATTAAAGCCTTATCTTCTATCTTTCTATCTTCACTGGTGAGAACTGATCCATTTTCTACAAGAAATGAATAAACTATCCTATCCCTGAGAAAACATCAATATTGAGTAATAATCTGACGTCACTAACCACTTCATTAAGTTCACCTTGTGCGGGATAAGAGATTAATTTTAGCAATTTTGTATATCTTATCTTTGTGCAACACCTGATCCCTGGAAGTTGGCCACCTTGCGTCGGTCTTGGCTTACTGGGCCCCTTGCATGAGATAGGCGGGGAGGAAGCATTTCCACTTGACACTCTAAAGGCAAAAGGGCAAATTACAGAAAACAAACTCAAAATTGTTCAGTTATAAAATGTCTACGAAGACTATTCAAAATGTTCAAGATCTCATGGATGCATTCCACTGAGGAGAGGTGAGTAGAGTTGTGTCTGAGATGTCCAGAGGAAAAACCCAATAAACAAAAAGAAGTTAGATGGTGGTGAACAGCAGTCAGAACTCAGACATATATTTCATATGGATAAAAAACTTTCTCATTTCTTCTGTAAAAACTACTAAACTGAATAAGACTTTAAGTCTAAATACTGCATTAATTTCCTTCCCCTATTTAAGAGCAGATGTTTGGGAAAAGAAATTATATTCCAATAAACTGAATTTTAAGAATGTAACTTCTTTTTTCCTTGATTTCCCTGCACAGCTGGGTCCCACTGTGGTCCTCATGCCTGGATGCATTGTTCAAGCAGAGTTTGGATGGTGATTTGGCTGAGACATTCTAGGTGGACTTTATGTTCAGATGGGTGGGTTCTCCATATGCCCTACGAATCATCTTCTAATCCTTCATTTCCATGACTGGTTATTTCTACATCTTTAGTGTGGTCCTTGGAAGCTCATGGGTCAGGAAAATAAAAACCAGACATGGGTGAGTGAGTTCATTCTGCTGGGGATTTCCAGTGATTGGGGCATTCAGGTCTCCCTCTTCTCCCTGATCCTGGCCATGTATTTGGTGACTATCGTAGGAAACACCCTCATTCTTCTTCTGATCAGACTGGACAACAGGCTTCATACCCCCATGTACTTCTCCCTTAGTGTTCTGTCATTTGTGGATTTTTGTTATACAAAGAGTATTGTCCCACAAATGCTGTCCCACTTGCTCTCAGCCCGAAAGTCCATCCCATTCTACAGTTGTGTGCTCCAGCTCTATGTTTCTCTGGCATTGTGTGGTTCTGAGTTCTTCCTGCTGGGGGCCATGGCCTATGACCGCTACGTGGCCGTGTGCCACCCACTGCACTACACGGTCATCATGCATGGAGGGCTGTGCCTGGGGCTGGCGGCCAGCCGCCTGGTGGCTGGCTTCTCAAATTCACTGATGGAAACAATTATCACCTTCCAGCTTCCCCTGTGTCACAGTGTTATCAATCACTTTGTCTGTGAGACCTTAGCAGTGCTACAGCTAGCCTGTGTGGACGTCCCCTTCAACAAGGTCATGGTGGCCATCTCAGGGTTTCTGGTGATCTTGCTTCCCTGTTCCCTGGTTCTATTCTCCTATGCTTGCATAGTTGCCACCATTTTGCGCATTCGTTCTACCCAGGAATGCCGCAAAGCCTTTGGGACCTGTGCCTCTCACCTCACTGTGGTTTGCATGTACTTTGGGGCTACCATCTTCACCTACCTGGGGCCACAGTCGGCCTCCTCAGCAGAGGAAGAGAAGATGATTGCTCTCTTCTATGGAGTGGTGTCACCCATGTTGAACCCCTTGATCTACAGCTTGAGGAATAAGGAAGTTATGGCTGCTGTCCGGAAAGTTTTAGAAAGATGCAGATAAAGGGTCAAGACTCTAAGAACCTCTTGTTATCTATCATCAAAACCAAAAAGGAGATAAGATAATTGTAGACAGGACTCCCACACTTACACTAAAAGAAGACTATTACGGTCAAATCCTTGCATTTGAACCAAGTGTTCCTCCAAATGCTTAATTTGTTTTATATAGGCCAATATCTGAAGATACACATGTTAGGGATCAATAATATGGCTTCTTTGTAGACATCTTCTCTCAGATATCCAGTGACTTGGGGGCTTCACCTGCCCACTTTTGGTTTTATCAGTTTGTCAGTGCATAAAGGAATGGTCCCCAGCTTCATAAAGCAGACCTGACTCCTGATCCTTGTTCTGTCTCTCACTACCTGTGCTCTCTGGCAAGTTATTTCAATAATATATGCCTTAGTTTTCTTTTTTGTTAGATAAGAAAATTGTACCTAGCTTCTCGAATGGAAGCCACTTTTAATGGGAATAATTTCCTCATGAAACAAACATAAGGATACGCCACACTTATTAATAAACACTTATTAATGCATTTATTTCAGTACAGTCAGATTGTGAGAGGCAGAAAATATTGAGAAATCATGGTTTAAATAAAATAGACATTAATTTAGATTTAGGCAAGGTAAGCCTGCCTAACTTAAAGTTATAGGAATTGAGGCTTCTTCTGTTTCTAATGCACTACTCTAGGCATATAACTTCTACCTCATAGTTCAAGAAGTGGCTTGAATTTCAGCCAACACATTCACATACTGTCCATCAAAAATAAAGAAGAGGCCAGGTGGGGTGGCTCATGCCTGTAATCCCAGCACTTTGGAAGGCCAAGGCGGGGGAAATCACTTGAGGCCAGGAGTTTGAGACCAACCTGGCCAACATGGTGAAACCCTGTCTCTACTAAAAATACAAAAATTAGCCGGGCATGGTGGTGCATGCCTGTAGTCCCAGCTACTTGGGAGGTTGAGGTGGGAGAATTGCTTGAACCCGGGAGGCAGAGGTTGCAGTCAGCTGAGATCATGCCACTGTACTCCAGCCTGGGTGACAGAGTGAGACCCTGTCTCAAAAAATAAATAAATACATAAAAATAAAGAAGAGAGGAAGGAGCATACCCACTTCCTTTAGAGACCTTTTAAAAAACTCACACACAAAAAATTGTTGCACAAATTCTGCTGGCAAAGTTAAACTTAGTTACTTGGCCACATACATACTCAAAGGTGATAAGTGTTACTGTTAGTAATCATGTGCCTAAAACACAATCAGAGCTTCTGATATTAAGAAGGAAGAGGAGAATAAATGTTGATAGATCTAATAATTTGTGACCATAGTACTTGCAAGAAAATTAAACACATCAGGTCAATGAAAGACGAGGTGATAGGACAGCAGAATGAGATACAAAAGGAGCTAAGGATTACAGGTAAAGTAGGGACACACACACACACACACACAAACTATTTCAGATTTTAAAAGGACATTAAAGCAGTAAACAGCAAAAATTAATAATATAGAAAAGTTAATCTGTTGTTTGGAATCCAAAAGAAGATAACTGATACAGACAAAAAAGAAACAACATATGGATAATTAGTATTTCTGATGAAAAGACTGAATAAAAATATTTTTTACTTTTAACTATAATTTATAAAAATGTCATTTAAATAAAGGAAGAATTTGTTATTTAGATGAAAGAGCCTTGCCATGTACCTGAAAATTAAAGAAAAGTAAAAGTATTTATGGATATATTGGTAAAAATGACTGAATTTCAAGTATAATGAAAGGATAATAAAGATTCAGAAAACAAAACAGAGAAGTCACTTAGAAAAATGTTAAGCAAGTGCATTAATTTTCTAGTGCTGTGTAACAAATTGTAATAAATTTATAAGTTTAAAAGAACACAAATTTTTTATCTTAACATTCCTGCTGGTGAGAAGCACAGCCCAGTTCTGAACTCAGGGTCTCACAAGGCTCAAATCAAGGTAGCAGCTGGGGTTGTGATCTCATCTGGGACTCAGAGTCCTCTCTCAAACTCACCAGTCATTGGAAGAATTCATTTTCTTGCATGTGTGTGACTGAGGTACCCATTATCTTGTTTGTGGCTGGCTGGTGGCTCCTCTAAGCTCCTGGAGGCCACCCTCAAGTCCTTAACCCGTGGCCCACTCCTCTCACGACATGGCAGCTTGCTTCATCAAGAATGACAGGAGAATCTCTATTGTGTCAAATCTCTCTGATGGCTAAGAAAGTCTGGACACTTTTGAAGTTCTCACCTGATTAGGTCAGGCTCACTCAGGATAATCTCCCTTTTGTGTAAATCCAATTCAGCTGATTAATTACATCTTCGAATTCTGTTTTTCCATGTAGTGTGACATTATCACAGGGGTGAAATCCCATCATATGTCACAAGTCCTGCTCATATTGAAGGGGAGAGTATTGTACAGGACTTGTACACCAAGAAGTGAGACTCTTGGGGGCCAGGTTGGAATTCAGCCTATGACAGCTAGAATCGGTCTTTGAAATATTAGATGACAGGGACAATAACATCTTTCTATAGAATCCTGAGTGAACATATTGTTAAATAAAAATTACATACCTAGTTAAGCCATCATGCATTTTTAAAGGCGATAGACATATACAATTCCATATGCAAAAGTTCAATAAAATTATTACCCATATACCCTTCATGATGACTGTAAAAACTCTAACAAAAATCTAGGCCAGATGCGGTGGCTCACACCTATAATCCCAGCACTTTGGGAGGCCGAGGTGGGTGGATCAACTGAGATCAGGAGTTTGAGATGAGCCTGGCAAACATGGTGAAACCCCGTCTCCACTAAAAATTAGCTGGGCACGGTGGCAGTTGCCTATAATTCCAGCTACTTGGGAGGCTGAGGCAGGAGAATCACTTGAACCCTGGAGGCAGAGATTGCAGTAAGACGAGATTACGCCATTGCACTCCAGCTTGGGAGACAGAGCAATAATCCATCTCAAAAAAAAAATGGTAGGAACAACTTAGGATGGCTTAAAATAAAATGCTGGGAGGCATGAAAGTTAAGTTGTGGTAGGATAGGTAGCAAACTAAAGCCTTTTGAGTAGATAATTGAGTTTTTAAAAAGACTGCAAATTGACAAGGCAGCCACTCCAGCTCAACCAGAAAAAGTGGCAAGCTGCAACTTGACTAACTGGCCATGTGGGTACTTGAACCAGCCAATGAGGCAGCAAGAGAAGGACATGAGCGTCACTCTGGGCTCTGCAGAACTCCAGCCCCTGCCACTGCCTCACTCCCATGCTCAGTGCTGCAAGCTGGAATTTTTCTACACTTAAAATGCCACCAGCAGTTGGAAGTTCAGTTGGATACACCCCTTCAGACAGATGTTGGGGGTGGGCAGTCGTAGTGGAAGCTTTCATTTCCATCAACTTCTCTTAGCATTTCTCAAATATATTACTGTCTTCTTCAAAGAGATGGAAGGTATACTCCATGCCACCACCAGCAAAGTGTCACAGATATGCTCCATCATGCTGCCTGTCATGTATGGTGGAGGTCTCATCAGCAGTATCCTGGTGAATAATTTGGCAGTTGTTCAGTCATGACTGTTGGTGTTGCTTGTCAGGCTGTAGCTTGATTGTGGCTTCTTTCTGTAACATTATACAGGAACTTTGCTTGTGTATAGGAATCATTGGAGGTCTTGGGCTTTCCTTTAACTTGAACCTAGCTCTGACCATGATTGGCAAGCATTTCTATAGGAAGTGACCATTGGCCAACAGACTGGCCATGGCAGGCAGCCTCTCTATGCTGGCCTCCTCAGTAAGGTTTTCTTTGGTATCTACGGATGGAGAGGAAGCTTCCTAATTCTTGGGGGCTTCCCTACTAAACTGCTGCGTAGCTGGAGACCCGATGTGACCAATAAGGTCCAAGCCAACAAAGGCAGGGAAAGAGATCTAAAGAATTCCTTCAGGAAGCTGAAAAATCAGATGCAAAAAAGGTGCAGGTGATACAATACAGATCTTATTGGAGGACACCCAAAAGAAGGGAAATGATTAATCTTCCAAACAATTAATACATTCTTGTACTCATCCCTGTTTACTTAGAGAGTTTTTTTGCTGTACCTCTCTGGAAATGTGCTCACATTTTTCTGGACTCTTTACACCTTTGGCTTTTCTCAGTAATGATGGCAAGAGTCAGTATCACTCCAGGAGAAGTCTGCCTTCCTTCTTTCCCTTCTGGCTTTTGTTGACACACAGCAAGGCCTTCTATGGGACTTGCAGCCAACACAAAGCAGATAAGGCCTCAAGTTCTCAAGTTCAGTATTTCTTTGCTGCTTCCATTATTGTGAACGGAATGTGCCATTTGCTAGCACCTTTATCCACCAGCTATATTGAGTTCTGTGTCTCTGTGGGATTCTTTGGATTTACCTTAGTGGCTCAGTTCCATATTGTTTGAAATACTGATGGACCTCATTGGACCCCGAGGTCCTCCAGCACTGTGGGTTTGGTTTACCATTGTGGGATGCTGCTGTGTGGGATGCTGCTGTGTCCCCCTGGGGCCACCATTTTTAGGTAATCTCAATGACTTATTGAAATTACAAATAGACATATGGGCATATGGCATAATCTTAATTATTGCAGGTGTCTAGCTCTTCATTGCTAGGTGATAGGTATCAATTATCAACTTTCGGTAAAAGAATAGAAAGCAGAAGAGAAACAGGAAAAGGAAAGTAAAAAGAGAAGAACAGCACAGATGTTACTGAGAAGCCCAAAGAAGTTACTAAAGAAGAGGACTCCCCTAATTAGAAAGGCACAGAAGATGGCCTCAGTGAAGAGGAGAGTCCAGGCTGTACCCATTCAGCTAAAGGGTAAATGGAGCAGTTCATGACCCAAGATATCTGAAAATATTCTACTGGCCTGGGATCTACCAGTGGTGCTCAATGCAGATAACAGACATTTGTGTGGAAACCATACCAGGTGTTCATTGATGGAAGTTTTGTTTCACTCCTTACCAATAGCTTAAATTTAAAATGACATATGCTTTGGGGAGGGGGTGGTTGATGGTAAAGGATGAGGGAAGGAAGTAGGTTTTGTTTTAATCTTAGTTTTTAACAGTGTCATGAAGATTTTAACATGTGCCTTACATTTTAGTCTTTAGAAATCTTCAGAGAACTTAACTTTTAAAATAATTCTGCTGAATTCATGTATTTTGAGTGTTGTGTTAAAAAGAAAAACCATAACTAACTTGAGACGAATTTAAAATTTAAAAGTAATCTTGCTTCTTTGGCATTTGTAATGTATTGTCAGATATGGTCACTGGAAGATTTACGAATAGAAACGTTGGTTGAAAGTTGGAGATTTTATAAAATGCTGATGAATATGTTTTTCCAGCATCAGTAGTTTTTCTGGCATATGGTTCTGCTATCTATATATTTAGGAAATTTGAAGCATAAAACTTTGGAAGCATCTTGGCTGTTCTAGCCAGATTGTACTTGTTGACACTTCTTGGGTACCATTTCTTGGGATACTTATTAGAAGTCAAATAAGTACTTAAGGGTTGTTTTTATTAAAATACTACTTTGCTCCCCTGTTTAAAGACAGATTTTGAATGGTTATAAATTATTGCCCCTGCTCAAATCACTTGGTATTATTTTTCTCACTGTAAAGGTTAGTATTAAAAATTTCAAAACTATGTATTTGTGACTTCTTAGTAAATACAGCACATCCAATTAAATGTAGACATATTTCAAACATCAGTTGAATTCAGTTTAGGTTTTCCCAAAGCCTTGGTTAAATCATGAGACTATTGGATCTTTTTTGTGAAAGTTTTCTCCTTTGATTCACAGAGGTCTCATTTATATCTGAGTTTAGCTTAGTGCTGTGTGTGAGATATACTCTCTGTGTGTTTGGTGGGGTTTTTTTTGTTTTGTTTTGCTTACTTTCACTTTTAGTTTGAATCTTTGCAAATTAAAGAGGGCCAGAAAAATGTGGCACCAAGCAAGCAGATAAGGATAAGGTTATGAGAGAAATTGCTAAGTGTGCCTAGTTTTAATGACTATTTTTTTTCTTTTTTCTGAGAAGGCCTTAAAGAAAATTATGGTATACTTAGAATTATTGGACACATACTTACTCTCCACACAAAGCTAAAAATTATGTGACCCATTTCACTGACCTGAAAAGTAGAGAAGTAGAGGTAGATTCTACATCAGGATAAAAGAGGGGGTGGACCAAAACAAAAACTAAATATTTCTTATATTCAATGCATTTAATTGACAGAATGAACATATTAGATACAAAACCTTGTGTAAGAGGCTGACTTTTCCAAATAAACTTCTTTTATGGAAAAAAAAAGCTGTACATTTCTCTCTGTTGAAAGGAAAGAAATAAAAGCCAAAGTGATAACTTAAAAATGAAGCTGCCACCCACAGGGGATGAGGACTTGGATGGAGCCCAGCATCAACAAGTAAGTTTTAATTAGGTCTGATTAAGCACTTCCCTCTAGGAGGCCATCCTAAACAATTTCTTCCTGCATCACAACCCTGTTTATTTGAACTCAGCAGGAAGTTCATACTTTACAGGTGGTCTTTCTTCGTCTTGGTTTTTATCTCCATTTGGCTTACACATCTGAGCAAATTACTCACCTCCTGTGATTCCAAAATCAACCCGAAAGTGATATTACGAAGTTATTGTCATGAAAATGTGATCAAATAATATGTAGCCAAAACATAGGGAGCAGAGATTTAGAGAGTTGTGTCAGACATCTAATAGATAAAAATATTTTTATTTTTATAAACTTTTGATGTTTAAGGTATTTTCTACCTTATAAAACTTAGTTATCCATCATTTTACACTCTAAATAAATGTTTATTTTCATACAATCTTTGTTTATTATTTTATGTTCTTTTCCCTAAAGGGTACCTCGTAAATTATCTGTTTCATACCCCACAAAACCTGAATGTATTTTTACCTGAATTATTTAAATCATAAATTTTTCATTTTCTCCTGCATCATTTCCATAAGCACAAATTTCATATGCCTTTGCCATCTGAAGGGAAAATGAACCTCCTTAAGACCATATCACACCTACCACTTGAGAATAAATCATTTTTAGATTTAAAAAAACAGATCACATTATGTATCACCTTACAGACATGGTCCCATTTCACTATGCTCCTTTACATAGAGATTCCCTGAAGGAACTAACTGCACCTTTCATTCCCATGTTCTCCCCTTCAATCACTGCCCATGAGGTGGAAAATAAAGAAAGAAAAAAGAAAATTAAAAAGAAAAAGAAACAAACTTTCCTGTATTCAGCTGACTTATCCCAGAGGCAGCAACAGACATGGCCCAGACCCAGGAAAAGCCTCAATAAACACTATCTGAGAAACTAGGACACAAAGGAATGTGCTCTGGAGACTCTCCCAGCACTCCCTCAACATAGGAAGGAGAAAAACAAATTTTCTTTTCTCTTATGGTATGAGTTTATAGATTTCTGTTCTCTGCAACTAGTAACTTCAAATTTTCTGTTTTATCTAAGCAGCACAGTGAAGGTCATGAGCTGTTTGAGCAGGCCTGAGCAACAGCCACCTGGGTGTCATAGCGAAGGTTATGAGATAAGCCCATGCAAGATGCTAGAGCAAAGCCTAGATAACAGCCATCTGGGCTGTGTATCAAGGGTCATGTGTAATTCTGGGTTATGCACCTGTCACAATTTGATTAACTGCCTTTGTTCTGCCTCTGTATCCTTGCTTTCATGCCTTTACGCTTCATGCTACTGTACGCTTGTTTCAAGCTAGCCCACTCCCTTTCAAAGGTGTGTATGTAAGTCAAGTGCTGTCTTTGTTCTTGGCCCAGTTTTTGGATGTTAAGTCTGCTGGGTCTGCGTGCACTCAATAAGGATCCTCTTGTATTCACCCCGTGGTCTCTCTGGTCCTCCTGATTCCTGCAACACTCAGTCTAAACTAAGATTTTGATCCCACCATTCGTCCAAAATTGCTAGTGTATAAATCACTAGAATTTTTCATGTTGCTAAAACCAATGGTCAATTTCAGTCCTCATCTCACTCGGCCTCTCTAGCAGCATATGACACAGTGGATCCCACATTCTCCTTGCATTCCTGTTACCTCATCAGAAAGTTCTCAGACTCCTGTGCAGAAGCCACATTCTCTTCTAGATGTCTATATATTAGATGATTAAGGACTCAAATACAATCTCAAATCCAAGTACACTAATACCCAAGTTGATCTCATCTAATTTTATAATATCAGTAAACACTAAGGACTCCCAAATTATACACACCCAGCGCTGCTCCAGTATCCAACTGCCTTCTTGATAACTCTATTTAGATTTTCACATATCCAAGCAAGTCTCTACTTTTACTCCCCTCACCAAAATATTCTTCTTTCTTATCTTAATATATGGCATCATAATTTTTATACTCTTGTTTCCTCCATTTTCCTCATTACATATTCAATCCATAATAAGCAAATCCTATTGTCTCCACATTCAAAATATTGATTTTAGAAGCCATGTAGAATTATGCAAAGATTACCTGCCATGAAAAATTAAAGAGCTTCCTAAGCAAAACAAAAAAAACATAAATAAAATCTCTTTTTCAGTGTTTGAATCTCATCTTTCATGACAGGTAATTTTTGATTGAGTGTTGGACACTGCGTTTGGAAAACTGAAGGAGTAATTTGAGGCTTTACATAATGTTATCCTCCTCAAGAGAGGATTTATTTGACTTCTATCAGGCAATTATCTACGAGCTGCTTTATGAAGCGTTTTTATTTTTGTAATTTCTTCTTACTCCCAGAGAAGAATACTTTAGAAATCCCAGCTGACCATATAGATGTTTAGAAAAGATCTGTTCCTTAATGAGCCCAGAAAGGTAGCTGTTGCTTTCTCAGTTCTTTGAGTCTACCATAAGTTCTGCCCATTTTCTTAGTCTCTTGACCACTGTTAGACTCAGTAACATTGGTTTTAAGGCATTTTTCAGTTTTATGATTCATGGTAAAAACAATTCCAAAGAAATATAGACATTGACACAATCAGACATAACTATAAAATAACTGATTAACATATTAACATGTTTAAGAAAAGAGAAACCATGTTGGAGAATATTATCAAAAATCTGGAGTCTACTAAAAGGAACCAAATGGTGTTTTTAAATTTAATTTTTTAACATAAAATTAACAGTCTCAATAGCAGACTAGAGAGAACTGCAGGGGATTTGTGAAGTAGAAGATAAGTCAGTAGAAAATAACCTGATTCAGGGGAGAAATAAAAAAAGAAGAAAAATTTAAAACAGCATTAGTGATTTATGGGATACGCTAAAAAGGTTTAACATTTGAATCATAATGAAAAGGTCTAACCTACTTGTAATTGCAGACTCTAACTGAAAGAAGAAAGATAATGGGAAAAAGAAATTTGTAAGACATAATGGCAAAACATTTTCAAAAATTTCATACAGTCATCAAAACACAGATGCATAAAGTGTTACAAATCTCAAACGGGAAAAATACAATAGAAACATACCTAGGCATATCAGAGTAAAACTGCTGCAAACCAAAGGTAACACAATTTTTCTTTTTCTTTTATTTATTTATAATTTATTTTTTAATTTTTTTGTGGGGGTGGTGCGACAGAGTCTCACTCTGCCGCCCAGGCTAGAGTACAGTGGCGCAGCCTCAGCTAACTGTAAACTCCATCTCCCTGGTTCAAGTAATTCCCCTGCCTCAGCCTCCCAAGTAGCTGGGATTACAGGTGCATGCCACCACACCTGGCTAACTTTTTTGTATTTTTAGTAGAGACGGGATTTCACCATGTTGGCCAGACTGGTCTCGAACTCCTGACCTCAGGCAATCCACCCACCTCAGCCTCCCAAAGTGCTGGGATTACAGGGGTGAGCCGCCGCGCTCAACCACAATTTTTCTTTTTAAAGTATTCAGAGAAAGAAATAAAATTATCTTTAAAGAACCAAGATAGAAGCAAAATGTTTTCTTCCCTGAAGGAGGATGGGAAATCTCTCAGCTCCTACCATAAGCCTTGCAAACAAAATCAACATTTGTTTACCTCTGGAGAAAGGTCAGAAAGCCTTCATGCCACTTGTCCAGACAAAAGTGAGTTGCTACTGAGGGAAAAGTAGAAGTAAAAGCAGTTTGCTCTTAGGGAAGAGGTAGAAATCCATTCAAGCTAGGATCCTGACCTGCTACTAGGAGTCCACTAGGATAAGGGCAGAAACTCCCACCCATGACCAGTCACAAATAAACAGTAGAGTCTGGCTGCCATGACTGGTGAGATGAGGTAGGAACACCACTTCCCAAGTCTCAGGTTTATAGGGGCTGACTAGGATGGAGGCTGGATCAGGGAAAACAAGGATATCTTTGCCCCTGTCACAAGCCTTGCACCAAGAAAAAAATCAACAGCACCTATTTCCGGGAAAGAAGCCAAAGTATGGAGATACCTTGTATTACAAAGGCAATGCTACGCTTGGTAAAATTTGGGTAGAGCAGGAACACTGATTAAAATCTCCTATTTAGGTTCAACAAAGCATCATTCTTCATGGTCAGAAGAATTTGTAATCTGTGGAGCACTGAAAGTAATTATAGTGACAATACCCAAAACACCTCAACCACTTACACACATAGTCTGACAGAAGGACCAGCACCCCATTTTTAAGTATAAATACTCTATAGCCTAGTCTTTACTGTTCTTTTACCAACAATTTCCAGCATTTAATAAAAATTATGTTTCAAAAGCAACAAGAAAATACTTACTCATTGTTAAGTGAAAACATTCAAAAGAATCAGAACCAGGAATGATCTAGACTGGATCTATCTATCAAACAGGAATTTCACCCTAACTATAATTAGGATATAGCAGAAAACATAAGCAATGTGCATGAGAACATGAGAAATTTTAGTAGAGCAATAAAACTGTTTCTTAAAGTAAAATAGAAATGCTAGAAACAAAAAAAAACCAACATAAAAATAGATTATTTCTTTGATGGAGTTAAGACTGACTATCACACAGGGAAGAGTCAGTGAACATGAGGTTATGGAAACAGAAATTATCCCAACTGGAATAAAAAGAGAAGAGTGAGTGGATAAAAATAGAACAAGCTGTACAACAACATAAAACAATCTAACAGATGTTTAATTTGAGTCTAAGAAGAAGACAGAGTAACAAGGCAAATGAAATATTTTCAGATATCATGGCTAAAAGTTTTGCAAAATCAATGAAATAAATCCCAGATTCAAGAAGCTCAGAGAATCATAAGCAGGATAGAGAAAAAAATCATATTCAAATTGCCAAAACTCAGATACCAAAATAAAATCTTGAAGATGTGTATAGAAAAAGAAATATTATACACACATACAAAGATACAATTACAACCCATTTATCATCAGAAATGAGGCACAGCATAAGACAAAGGAGGGCACCTTTAAAATGCTGACAAGAAAAAAACTCTCATCTAGAAATCTATACACAGTGAGAATTTCTTTCAAATATAAGCATGGAATACTTTTTCAGATAAACAAAACTGATGTACTTTATCACATGTGAGGGCACTGCAAGAAATATTAAATAAAGTTCTTCAGGAAGAAGAAATGTGATACCAAATGGAAATTTGAACCTACAAAAGAAATCAAGAGTGCCAGAGATGGCAAAAATAATGAAGGCAAAAAATATTTATTTTTATTAATTGTAAATAAGAACTGACTGAATAAAGTAAAAGTAGCAACTGTATTGTGGAGTAAAAGTAAGTGTATTGTGAAGTTTATAACACACTTAGAAATAAATACCAACAACAATAGCACAAAGATGAGAGGGAAAAAAAATGGAAGTGAACCGTTATAATATTTTTACATGTTTTGTAAAGGACTATAATATTATTTAAAATTGGACTATGATAGACTAAATATTTATGTTTTAGGCTGGGCACGGTGGCCCGCGCCTGTAATCCCAGAACTTTGGGAGTCCGAGGTGGGTGGATCACCTGCAGTCAGGAGTTCGAGACCAGCCTGGCCAACATGGCGAAACCCTGTCTCTACTAAAAATATAAAAATTAGCTTGGCATGGTGGTGGGCACCTGTAATCCCAGCTAATCAGGAGGCTGAGGCAGAAGAACTGCTGGAACTTGGGAGGCGGAGGTTGCAGTGAGCTGAGATCGTGCCATTGCACTCCTGCCTGGGCGACAAGACCAAAACTTCGTCTCAAAAAAAATAAATAAAAATAAAAATAAATTATGTTTTAAAATTTAGAGCAACTAGTAAACACATTTAAACAAAGGTATAACTAATAAGCCAATATTAGGTATAAGATGAAATTATTAAAATTAATTAATAAAAAGGCAAAAGTGTAGAAAAAGAAAACAAAAGCAAAAGCAACAACAACAACAAAAATAAATAGCAAAATGGTACACCTAAATACACCTTCATCCTCTAATAGCAGTAAAGGTAAATAATCTAAAACACAATGATTAAAAAGCAGAGAACAACATATAGAATTGAATAGAAAGACCCAACTGTGTGCTCTCTACAATCAATGAACTCATTTTTAATATAAAAGAATAAATTGATTAAATGTAAAAAGATAGTGAAGATCTACCATGCAACACTATGTCAGAAAGCTGGAGTGACTATAATAATTTCTAATAAATTCCCATAAGAAGGTATATTACCAGAATTAACGTAGGATATTGTATAATAAGGGAGTTGATTTTTCAAGACAATATAATAATTTTAACAGTCTAATAATAGCACTAAAATACAGAAAGAATAGACAAACCCATCATTATTAGTGAAGATGTTAACATAATTTTCTCAGTATTTGATAGATCAAGTAAACGATAAGAAAGTCAGCAAATATGGACGACCTGAACAACACCATCAACCAGATTAACCTAATTGACATTTTTATAAAATTCTACTCAGCAATAGAAGACTACAAATGTCAACATATTTGAAATTGAAATTATACAAATATTTTCTTTTAACATAATGATATTAAATTAGAAATAAGGAAGTGATATTAAATAAGAAATAAGGAATAAACCAAAACCTCTGGAAAAATCCCCAAATGTATGAAAATTAAACTCTATACTTCTAACTAATCAATAAGTCAAGGAAATCACAAAGAAAATTAGAAAACATATTTCAAATTGAACAAAAAACAGAGCCTAGAGAAAAATGTGAAGCACTAAACACTTTTGTTAGAAGTGTCTCAAATCAATGACTCAGTTTTACCTTATGAAACTAGACTGAAAAGATAAAACTAAAGACAGAAGATGCAGAAGAAACAAAATAAAATATAAAATGATGGGGAAAAACAGAAAAATAGTAGAGAAGTTCAATGAAATCAAAAGCAAGCTTTGAAAAGATCAATAACGTTGAAAAATCCCTAGTCAGTCTGATCAAAACAAAGAGAGAAAACACAAATAAAGACACATACAATTAAAGATAACACATCTCTACAGATCCTGCAGACATTAGAAACAATACTAAGGTAATAGTTTAATATCTTTATACTAAAAATTCAAAGAACTTGAGTGAAATAGTTAAATTCCTGAAAAATCAAAAGCTGCCAAAGCCCACATAAGAGAAAATAGGTAGCCTGACTCCCTATCTATGAAGGCAATTGATTTTATGGTTAAAAACCTTCCTTGTGGAAAAATCCAGGTCCAGATGGCTCCACTAATGAATTCTACCACATATAAAAAGATAATATAGTGCTACTTCTACACAAGTCTTTCAGAAAATAGAAAAGAATACTGACTATTATTTTATGAACCCAGATTTACCTGATAACAAAACCAATATATAAGAAAAGAGGCTGGCCACAGCGGCTCACACCTGTAATCCCAAGATTTTGTGAGACCAAAATAGGCAGATGCTTGAGCCCAGGAGTTCAAGACCAGCCTGGGCAACATGGCAAACCCCATCTCTACAAAAATACAAAAAAATTAGCCAAGTGTGGTGGGGTGCACCTGTAGTTTCAGCTACTCAGGAGGCTGAGATGGGGGGTGAAGGGGTGGCCTGCCCCTCCACACCTGTGGGTATATCTCAGCAGGTGGGATGAGAGACTGAGAAAAGAGATAAGACACAGAGACAAACTATAGAGAAACAACAGTGGGCCCAGGAGACCGGCCCTCAGCATACCAACGACCTGCACCCGCACCGGTCTCTGAGTTCCCTCAGTTTTTATTGATTATTATTTTCACTATCTCAGCAGGAGGAATGCAGTAGGAGAGCAGGGTGATAATAGGGAGAAGGTCAGCAAGAAAACATGTAAGCAAAGGAATCTGCTTCACAATTAAGTTCAAGGGGAGGTACTATGCCTGGATGTACACGTTGGCCAGATTTATGTTTCTCTCCGTCCAAACATCTCAGTGGAGTAAAGAATAAGAAAGCAGCATTGCTGCCAACATGTCTCATCTCCTGCCATAGGGCAGGTTTTCTCCTATATCAGAACTGAACAAATGTACAATCGGGTTTTATACGGAGACATTCAGTTCCCAGGGGCAGGCAGGAGACAGTGGCCTTCCTCTATCTCAACTACAAGAGGCTTTCCTCTTTTACTAATCCTCCTCAGCACAGACCCTTCATGGGTGTCGAGCTGGGGGATGGTCAGGTCTTTCTCATCCCATGAGGCCATATTTCAGACTATCACATGGGGAGAAACTTTGGACAATACCTGGCTTTCCAGGGCAGAGGTCCCTGTGGCTTTCCGCAGTGCACTGTGCGCCTGGTTTATCGAGACTAGAGAATGGCGATGACTTTTCCCAAGCATACTGCTTGAAACATTTTGTTAACAAGGCACATCCTGCACAGCCCTAGATCCCTTAAACCTTTATTCCGTACAACACATGTTTTTGTGAGCTCAAGGTTGGGGCAAAGAGGCTAGGGTAAAGAGGTTAGGGCAAAGTTACAGATTAACAGCATCTCAGGGCAAAGCAATTGTTCAGGGTACAGGTCAAAATGGAATTTCTTATGTCTTCCCTTTCTACATAGACACAGTAACAGTCTGATCTCTCTTTCTTTTCCCTACAGGGAGGATCACTTGAGCCTGGGAGTTTGAGGCTGCAGTGAGCCATGATTGTGCCACTGCACTTCAGCCTGGGAACAGAGCAAGACCCTGTCTCAAAACAAACAGACAAAAACAAAAGAGTCCAATAACCTTCATGGACACACAACCATTCTTAATAAAATATTAGCCAATCAAGTCCATCAAGTTACAAAAATATAATAGATTATGACCATGGGGAGTTTATGAAGGAAATGCAATGTTGATTCAACATCCAAAACTAATTCAAATCAATGTATTTTGTTTATCAACAGACTAAAAGGAAAAACCAATTGATCATCTTAATAGATGCAGAAAAGACAGTAAATATAATTCAATACTCATTAATGACAAGGACTCTAAAAGGCTAGTTATAGAAGATACTTTTTAACCAAGGATGGTGTCTAGCGAATAACTTGCAGCTAACAACAGCTAACATGATGAAAGATTAATTTTCCTCTAACATTCAAAAAATGACCTGTATGTTTATACTCATCATTTCTCTTCAACTGAGAGTCCTAGCCAAAATCATAAGGTCAGGAAAAAATAAATAATAGGGATACAAATGAGAAAGAAACAAAATAAAACAATTTTAAACTTCAGGCAATGTTATTATATACATAAAACATAAAGACTGTACAATAAAGCTTGTAGACATAAAGGAGTTTGGCAAGGTTGCAAGTGGCAAAGACAATATATAAAGTAAATATATATATACACACACACACATATACATATAAGTATAAAAAACACACCATTAAAAAAATGAAGTAAGGAATTCCATTTCTTCATAGCTCCGTAAAAACAACTAACAAGGCCGGGCATGGTGGCTCATGCCTGTAATCCCAGGACTTTGCGAGGCCGAGGCAGGTGGATCATGAGGTCAGGAGTTAGAGACCAGCCTGACCAACATGGTGAAACTCTGTCTCTACTAAAAATACAAAAAGTAGCCACCATGGTGGTGCGGTGCCTGTAATCCCAGCTACTCAGGAGGCTGAGGCAGGAGAATCACTTGAACCTGGGAGGCGGAGTTTGCAGTGAGTGGAGATTGCACCACTGCACTCCAGCCTGGGCAACAGAACAAGACTCTGTCTCAAACAAAACAAAACAAAAAACAACTAATAAGATGGCAAAAACTGTCAGAATTAGCTTTTGTTTAACTATGGATTCTAGCCAAAAGTTTAAAACAAACAATGGAAGATTAATGAAAACAGAAGCTGCCACATTGCAGTAACAGAGTTTTGGGCATTTAAACTACCCACCTATCCTCGCTCACTTCCCAGAATGGTGTCAGCTGTGAAGATAACAACCCACACTTCTGGCACAGATTTAACAATGTGCGTGAGAAACAGCAATATGAACCTTATTCTCAAAGAAAACTGGTTACAATTTTCTAACCATTTGGAAGCCAACCAAAGGGCTGGTGGAAGGGCTTACCTTTGTGTTTCTTGAATGGAAGTTTTCCCAGGGCTGGGGTAGCTTCCTAGGTACCATTTGCTGAATGCAGTTAAAAGCAAAAGAATTGGTTGCAGCAGTCTTGGTCTAGGGATAAAAGTGGTAACAAGCAACAGACAGAAAAGATTGGGAAGAAAATAGGTTGGGGAAGAAGGTACATTGGAAAATAAGGGATTTTTTTATAACTCAGGTGTATGCCAGAAAACTAAGAAAGCCAGGTGTATATCCAGAGCAGAATGCATGCTCAGAAAAGGCCTGAGAAGGCCCTAAGATTTCACCTCTGAATGACCTTCAGGGTCTGCCCAATAACAATTGACGGCTAAAACCGAGTTGTAATGGCCAAAGTGTGGAGGTGTGCCCCAAACAGAACTAGTGTCAACCCCAACAGAGAACGATAATAAAGAATAAAATGCTCCTTACAATAAAAACAAACAACAACAAAAAAAACTGGACATAACAACAAATATACGTGGACTCCGAAAAAAGAAGGCAGATAGCCAAGGGACCTCAGGCACAACACACAGGTTCTTGGAGTTTCCCTATTGCCTCCCATATACATTGAAGAGGAATCTGCAGAAGACTTCAACCTGAAACCAATTGGTATAGGAAAAAAAAAAAAAACACTCTAAGGAAAGCCTGTACACCTGAATTCTAGGATAAGATTGTGTCAACATGTCCTAGAATACAGCCAATTTTTATCTGCTAAATATCTCCATTCTAGAATTGCTTGTATAAAATGTTGACTCCAGGAGGCAAAAATGATTGTCACAGTAATTCACAGAATCTCCTCACAGTAGATGGGCATTTTCTATCTTTGGAGGAGAAATGTGGTCCCCCTCAGTGACAACCATATCACAGCAGCTTAAAACCATGTTGAAAAATTGTGGTTAATATCAAATAATACATTTTAGAGAAGTCAGAGTTTTTCTGAGACTTGGAGATAAATCAAGGCCAGAGATTTGAAAGAGATGGCTTATTTTTATTTGCTATTTGGTTTTCATACTTCAGTCCTACAAGAGAAATTGTATTGAAGGCTGCTTGCTTAATTACCATAAACATGTGTGGCTCTCCACACTGAACTGTTTATAACTTTTAATATCTTCATCTACCATTGCATCAAATCACAGTGAATCTGATAGCTTTTCGTTGTGAGAGGGCAACTTAAGAGTTCTGCCGGCTACAGAAGAAGTGATTTTTAGTACACTAGAGCTTTGTACCAGAATGTGAACTATTGGTCAAATGGTACCCATGGGCAGCTGACAAAGTGACAATAATTCTATCAGGATAAATTTACTTAGTGAACAAGTTGACATAAGTATCTAAAACAAAAACTGTCATTTAAACTTGTACTAAAATGTACTAATATCAGTCTCCTTTGGGCATCAATATCACATTTGGAGCACTTGCATGATCATCCTGTTTCAAGTAAGCCAAAGATGGAAGAATATTCGAAAGTCTATATATAGAGATTTCACTGCAGTACATTTTTCTCTTCATCTGTCAAAAAAATATGGTTCTTTCCAAAGTGTGTGGTCATAAGTGGACTTTTTTTCCTATGGAACTAATAACATATAAAACAATTAAGATCACCACAATGGGCAAATGGAAATTTCTCTTGGATCCCACAAGAGAACTGAACTGCCATTGTCAAGGTTCTTTTCTCTTGGGTCTTGGCAGATATGTAGGGAAAGTCTTGGTACTCTATAAAGCCCTCAGAATCCAAAGGTCTTCACAGCTCAGTGTGCCTAAAATCACTGCCATGTTCACCAGGAAGGTGATGGGCACCCTAGTCCCAGGGTGCTGGACGAGCCAGCCTCGTGCCACATCAGATGCAGATGTGGTCCTAGTGCCTAGGGCTCTCCTGTCATCTTATCCTGGCTTTCAGCTTGAAAGCAGTGGGGCAATCTGTACCCGGTCACTCTTTCTAGGTTTAGAAAGTGGGTTCCTCACATCTATTCAATACCTGAATCTTTTTCTTCTGCTTATTCCTATTTTAGAATCGGTGAAGGCTTTGTTTTCACATTTCATCCTATCAGAGGCTGCTGTGCCAAGGTAAGTGCTCCCTCTCAGAGCATTACTTTCTCACTATGCAGGCAGCCCTGTTTCAGGCTCCTACAGTGCAGCAACATTTAAACTCTAAAATGTTTAATGCCTCTCTGTTCTATCCACTCTCAATTCCTAGCAATCGGTCCGGATAATATTCTTGTCTCCTGAAATCTAAGTGCAGCCAGTTATGCAGTGAGCTGAGGAGCAGGCTCCTCTTGCCACTTTGGAGACATCTCTCTGTGTGGGATCAAAAATTAGTGCCCCAGATTATGATCCCAAACTTTAGATCCCTACCATTGACCCGATGACCTGATATCCCTGTGCTGCAACCACTGCATCTTCCTGGCAACTTGTTTCTGGTGGTGGCTACAAAAACTGCTGCTATCTTGGCAGGGGCGGAGGTTAAATGTCCATCAAATTCAAATTACTTGGAACCTACGTATGTATAGAACCCTGACAAAATTGGGGAAAAGTGCATAGCAGCAGACATAAGAAACAAAGATGTTTGATTCTAGACCAGTGGTAAATTTGCTATGAGGGGTAACATGTTTGAGTATGCTTAATGGAGTAAAAACTATTATAAGTAAAAAGGCTGTACATATTTTGCAGCAAGGTGATACATAAAAATACCAGTATGCAATAATTAGTGCCAGTGCACCTTCATTTAGTTAATGAGAAATAAGGAATTCTTTGTTTTTCTTGTAGAGCTTCCTCTAGAAGTGAAAACTTATGTAACTTGTGAACAAGTATAGCTAAATATGTCCATCTTTGTTTCTTTGACAAATGTTATAAGCTAGAATGATTTTTCTCTTCTTTGTGTGTATCTTTAAGTGTCTGCTATGAGGGTGCTTTCTAACGGGTCTATGAATCTCTGGTTTGGCAACCTTGTCTCATCCTAACCCATCCTCCCACATCAAAAACAAGAATATAATAAGAGGATGTTGCCATCCTGCTGACAAACAGTGATTACTTATTGTCTATACTTCAGGATAATTCTTAAATGCCTCACTATTCCATGATCTGGTCCGTGACAACAGAGTCTCTCTCTTTCTCTTTCCATCCATCTCTTTTCTGCTCATTCACTCACTCACAATTTACCCACTCACGCAGCAATTATGAGTTGAGTTCCTGAAAATTTCAAGCTGTTTCAGATCTCCGTGCCTTTGTTCACTCTGATTCATCTGCCAAAAATGCCTTTTCCTCCTCCTAATTTATATTTCAAAACATATCCAATCATTATCTATTCTCAGATACATTTACCAAGCATTTCTATACATTCATTTCTGTTATGTGTGTCTGATTGAATATGTACTTGTATCATATCGCTTTCTTTTTAACATTTGGGTTCATCTCTAATAGTCTCAGCTTATAATAAAATTTCAGCAGGATTAAAGAACACTTCCTAAAATAGTCAGGAATTTTAAATGTAAAATATGTTGGTAAGTCCAAAATGTGATATTCTTCATCAGTGTGTTTCACTCTAGTGGTTAAGGACATGCCTTTGTAGTCGGACCTGGGCTTTATGATTCTGATTTTATCACTGTCTAACTTGGAAATATTATTTAATCTATCTAAACCACAGTGTCTTCTTTGAAATTAGAATAGCAATGTCTAATTAACATTATTTTGTGGATTAAATGGGATATTGCATGAAAAGAACTTCCCAGCACCTATTAAATACTCAATAAATTATTATTAGAAGATTTTCTGAACTGATAGTAAGACAGTTAGTAAAGATAGTAAGATAGTTAGTAAATGATGCCATCTAACTACCTTAGTAAATGGCATCACCTCTAGGTAACAAGCTCTATATTTGGGGTTCCTCTGTGATTTCCTTCTTTCTCTCACCTTCCATATCCAAGTCACCAATTACTGTTAAAGATTCTGCTTCTAACGTGTATCTTAAATCTGCTTCTCTGGAACCACAGTATTTAAGTTCACTGTCACCTATTCTGAGTAGCCTCCAACTAGTTTCATAGCTCACAGCTCACGCTCTTGCCTCCAAGGAGTCCGTTTTGCAATGACAGAGTTATCTTTCCATTGCGTAAATCATATCATGTCCCATTCACCTTTAATCTTTTGCTTGTTTCCGACTGCTTTTAGACCACTGTTCAGATCCCTGATTGTTATAACTTCTGGGGTCCTGCACCTTCTGGCCCTGGCTTCCTGCCTTCTTCCTTGGCTCCTTTCCCATCCATCACAGCATGGCAATCACATCTCCTTCAGCACAGCTCCCTACAACCTCAGCCCTTCAAAGAGCTGGGGTCCTAGAATCCTTCCCAGCCTTAATATTACCTCCTCAAAGGTCAGAGGGACCTTTCCTGATTACTTTAGTATTATGTTGTGTCTGTTAACCTTCATAGAAAATATTTCAAATTTTATAATGCATCTCTATCTTTGTTTGCTTATCTTTAAAAATCTCCACTCAGTGATCCCCATTTTCACTCTCAAGAATGTCAAATTCCCTGAATGAGCCCATGTTTACTTTGCTCATGGCTTTGCCTTGGATCACAGCAGATCCTCCCCTCCCTCCAGTTAGTGTATTCCTAACTTCATCACTGCTCTAATATGGGGGAAAATCCCCTTTCACGATTATTGCCATTAGTTTATATAAAATTTCATTTACATTAACTCGTTTGGATTTTGATCCTCAATGAAATAAGCTGAATAAATATGAATATTCACATTGACAGAAGAGAAAACTGAATCTCAGAGAGGGTAAGATTTCAAGGTCATAGCAAATCGGTGGCAGACCTTAGACTTGAATGAGGTCCAGGAGGTCTTTAATACTGAAAAGCCCAAATCTCCGCTACTCACTTTCTCATGTACCTCATAGGTGATGACAGCTACTCTCTATCTCCAGGGATGGTAGATGACAATAATAGCATGTGAAGGATAAAGGAGTTGTAAGGAAGAACTTCCAGAGCTCTGGGTAGGTGGAGAGACAGGAAGGTCAGGTGTATCTTTTGGAATTGGCAATTGTTAGGTGTCAGACGGTGCAAGATATTAGAAGGAGCGTGGGCTTTAGACTGAGACTTGAATGTGATTCCTGCCCTGCTACCAGTGACAACGTGGTCAGTTACTTAATTCCTCTCCAAGACACGATTTCTTCATCTTTAAAACAGATACAATCACACACACACACATACACACACACGGCTATGTGGAAATTAAATTACGTTGTGCGCCTCACGTACCCAGTTCATGGTCTGACCTGTCATATGTATTAATAAATGATAACTGTTACTGATAGAGAAGACAAGTATGGAAAAATATAGCTGGGCCATGGAGTCTGATCAAATGATTTTTCCTCCCCAGGAGAGCTAAGCCCTGTGTCTCCAATATGGAGTTGGAGAACCAGACACGAGTCACCAAGTTCATTCTGGTGGGATTCCCTGGGAGCTTGAGTATGCGGGCAGCCATGTTTCTGATATTCCTTGTGGCCTATATTCTGACAGTGGCTGAAAATGTGATCATCATCCTATTGGTGCTGCAAAATCGGCAACTGCACAAGCCTATGTACTTCTTCCTGGCCAACCTGTCCTTCTTGGAGACCTGGTACATCTCTGTGACTGTGCCCAAGTTACTGTTTAGTTTTTGGTCTGTGAACAACAGCATCTCTTTCACACTCTGTATGATACAACTGTACTTCTTCATTGCTCTCATGTGCACAGAATGTGTGCTTCTGGCTGCCATGGCCTATGACAGGTATGTGGCCATCTGTCGCCCACTCCACTACCCAACCATAATGAGCCATGGGCTCTGCTTCCGCCTCGCTCTTGGTTCCTGGGCCATTGGCTTTGGCATCTCCCTGGCGAAGATCTACTTCATCTCCTGCCTCAGCTTCTGTGGTCCCAATGTCATCAACCACTTCTTCTGTGACATCTCTCCAGTACTTAATCTCTCCTGCACAGACATGTCCATAACTGAGTTGGTAGACTTTATCCTGGCACTGGTCATCTTCCTATTCCCACTCTTTATTACTGTCCTGTCCTACGGATGCATTCTGGCCACCATATTACGCATGCCCACAGGAAAGCAGAAAGCGTTCTCCACTTGTGCCTCCCATCTTGTGGTGGTCACCATTTTCTATTCAGCCATTATTTTCATGTATGCTCGACCTCGAGTTATCAATGCCTTCAACATGAACAAAATTATTTCCATCTTCTATGCCATTGTCACTCCTTCTCTCAACCCTTTCATTTATTGCCTAAGAAACCGAGAGGTCAAGGAAGCTCTGAAGAAACTGGCATATTGCCAGGCCAGCAGATCTGACTAGTCAATTACAGTCGATTAGAAAGAAAGGTCTCAGTGGGTGCCTGTATGTCTTCCTCCATCCTTTCTCCTTTAATGACTCAGTTAGGACACTGCCCATGTTAATATGACATCACCATGTCTACTTCAATCTCAGGCGCTTGGGTATCTGCATCTGTGCATATGGTCAGTGCTCTAAGGCCATACACCTTCTAGAGAGCTAGAGAAAACAGTTCTCAATGGTTGTGACCCCAAATGGGGTTTCTAAGACTGTGAGTAAATTTATAACTGAGTTAAGTAGGAAGAGAGATGGTGATGGGTGAGTTAGCTGTTTTTGGATCTGCCATACACTAATAGCTCTGGGGCCAACAAAATAGGTGATAGCTTCCTGATTTCCCATCTTTCTAAGACAGAGGTAGCAACTCCCTCAACAGTCTCATTCTTGATGTGCTTGGAGTGAATTTTGGTGGCAGAGACTGCTTCCTGAGTTTTTGCAACACTTTTTGCAAGCACTTACTAACCTGTATTAAATCCCTTTCTGCTTAAACTAGTTAGAGTGCTTTCTTTTATCTGTAAGTGAATTGTACCTTACACAATTGTGTTTTGTCTTCTGATATAACTCACACAGTTGCCTT
Source organism: Gorilla gorilla gorilla (assembly GCF_029281585.2). Taxonomy (NCBI): domain Eukaryota; kingdom Metazoa; phylum Chordata; class Mammalia; order Primates; family Hominidae; genus Gorilla; species Gorilla gorilla. The sequence continues at coordinate 153,086,022 of NC_073230.2, forward strand.
TTATTGAATTTTATATTTCCCTTCTAGGTGCCACAATGTATCCTTTAGTGGATGAACATAAAATAGATGATAAATAAATATCATCAAATATATGAATTGCCAAACAATAATTGCCCTCATTACTTCTCTTTTCTTTTGATCTTGATATCCTCTTGTTCCCGCCCTGCACCCCCCTTCCCGCCCTCTCTTTTATCTTCTCTTGGTTTTCCACTTTCTCCACACTCAACTCAGAGATAAGTAACAGGTTTCAGGAATTGACAGAGATTTTCATTCCATGCCATAGTGATTCTCAACTTTCCTTACCTATATATCTAACACCCTCTACACACACGCTAGAACCTCATTGATCAAATGTGCTTTACACCCATAGAAGGTACATAGATATGCTTGTTCTTGGTTCATAGTTTTGCCAATGGCAAAGGGAGATATATTTTTAAGCTGTATTCAACATAGTGGGCCAACATCAGTGGGAATTTAATTCTTTTATTGTAACAGTTTTAAACAGGAGAGTTTCTTGCATTAATAACATCTTTTAGCTAAGAACAAACCACACTTTCAAGAATGCTTTCTCTTTCTTCTTAATTAAGAAACGTTAGGCAGAATTATTTGTTCCATTTTATAAACTTCCAGAACAGATGTTCAAGGAAGTAAATAACATACAACCACAGACAGTGGGAGAGCAGAGGTCAAAGTCCCAGTTCCCTGAATCCAAACCCTGGGTCTTTCTCTAGTGAATGGGCTCTCCCTAGAGAGAAAACATACTTCTTTAGAAGCCAAGTATGAAAGCTAGTTGTAAAGGAATATAGTTGGAATTATGAATTACTATACCTGCAGAACGGTAATAAAATAAAAATGAAAAAATGTGAATTATAAGGTCCCAGAGGAAAAAAGAAACAAAAATAAAATGCAAGCACAACTTGCTTTAGGGAATAAATGTGCAAAAGAAAACAATGCTTAAAATGGAAAGGATTTAATGTTTGCTTCTGGAATGTAGTTTGGTCCCTTGATGCAATAAGTAAGTTGTGATGAATATATTTCTATTTAAAATCTAGACACACAAAAAAGAGATTATTTTCTGAAAACTTCAAATGAATCAAAATATAATTGCATAGTCATATAGGGATATTAAATGTGTGAATTAAGAAAGGAAAAGACATGTTCAGTAGGGATTAGGAAATGAAAGATAAAAAAAACTCTGGCAATAACTTGAATTTTAGCCCTGGATATATATTCACCATGTGACCTTGGCCAAACCATCTATACTTTTGGAAACACTGAGTCTTTATGTGTAAAACAGGAGTGATAATAGTTGCTTGGTGTTTCTTACGCAATGGTTATGAGGATCAACTACCATGACGGAAAAGACATTGATTGTTAAATATCTTGGGCAGTGCATGATCTAAGCAAGCTGCCACTAGATTAGGGTTTGCATGGGAAAACTGTTTGGGAAGGCTATGCTCTCTGGACCTGTCTAAAACCATTCCACACCTAGTTGACTCCACATACTATAGTTATAGTTAACCTGGGAGGCTGCAACTATCAGAGGCAGTTTATTTCTTTATTATTTCTCATGAATATCTTGGAAAGGGAGAATGTAGAAGTAGGGTTTCTTGGGGAATTCTATTAAATTTTTTTTTCAAATAACAGATGGAACATTGAGCTCCTTCCCCTTTGTGGAAGGAATACCTAAGTGCACAGGCTCAGCAAAGTAAGGACACAGACCAATGTAGAAATCTGCCTCAACAGAGAAAATAATGTATAGTGGATTACTGGTTAAATTCATATAGAAACAAGCTATTTCTAAGGTGACACACAAAGCAAGCCGGAAGTTTCAGGGCATTTGGTGATCTTGTTGGGGTAACCATCATAAAAGGCTGGTAGTCAGTTTCAGTAGTTTATCCAGAGAACACGCCCTGAAGATTTGATTATCACCAGCCAAACTCATAAGGAACCCCACAAAATAAAATATAAATATATATTAATTACACATGCAGTATATATTTTAAATCACTATATTTATTCATTCATTTAACTAATATATATTAAGGATCTATTATGTACCTGTAGGGATACAATAGCAAAATATTAAAACTTGTTACCTTTGTGAGCAGAAACAGATAGCAGATAATACCTTTGTGTGTGTGTGTGTGTGTGTGTGTGTGTGTGTGTATATACATATATATATCTAACATACATACATATTGTAATGGGTTGAATGGTGGCTTCCAAAAATATATTTTCACACTTTCAACCTGGAACTTGTGATTGGGAACTTATTTGAAAAAAAAAAAGAGTCTTTGAAATATAATAAAGTTAAGGACCTCAAACTGAGACCATTCTGGATTATCCGAGTGGACTCAATGTCCAATGACAAGTTCCTTATATGAGAGAGAAGAGAAAACAGAGAAGGTGATGTGAAGGTAGAGATAGAGATTGGAGTTCTGCATCCACAAGCCAAGAAATACCTTGGGCCACCAGAAGCTGGAAGATATAAGTAATGATTCTCCCCTAGAGCTGTCAAAGGAAGAGAGCCCTGATGACACCTTGATTTTGGACTCCTGGCCTCCAGAACTATAAGACAATATATTTCTGTTGTTTTAAGCTACCAAGTTTGTGGTAATTTGTTATAAAAACCCTGGAAAATAAATACACATCCCAATTTGGGTGGCAATAAGTGCTATGGATGGGGAGGAAGAAAGCATGAAAGTATAATAGGAAGTGCTGCTGGAGATGAGAAATTTTAAATAAGATGGTCACAGAATCACCAAGTGAGGAAGAAATGTTTGAGCAAAAACCTGGAGAAGCTGTGAGAGTAAGATATATGGCTACTTTGGCAAAGAACACTCCAGGTAGAGAAACAGCAAGGGAAGATATGGAGTCTTGAGTAGTATGTTTGAGGGACATTGAAGAGACCGAGCAGCCAGAGCAGTGAGAAAAGGGTAAGCAGGTGATATGGTCTGGCTCTGTTTCCCCACCCAAATCTCATCTTGATTGTAATCCCCACATATCAAAAGGGGAACCTGGTGGGAAGTGATTGCATCATGGGGGTGGTTCCCCCATGCTGTTCTCATGATAGTGAGTGAGTTCTCACAAGATCCGATGGTTTTAAAAGTGTTTGGCAGTTCCCCTCCCACTTTCTCTCTCTCTCTCGCCGCCATGTTAGATGTGCCTTCCTTCCCCTTCGCCTCCTGCCATGATTGTAAGTTTCCTGAGGCCTCCCCAACCATGTGGAACTGTAAGTCAATTAAACGTTTTTAAAGTAAATTACCCAGCCTTGGGTAGTTCTTTATAGTTGTGTGAAAATGAACTAATACAGAAAATTCATACCAGGAGTGGGTCACTGCTATAAAGATACCTAAAAATGTGGAAGCAACTTTGGAACTGGGTAATGGGCAGAGGTTGGAACAGCTTGGAGGGCTCAGAAAAACACAGGAAGATGTGGAAAAGTTTGGAACTTTCTAGAGACTTGTTGAATGGTTTTGACCAAAATGCTGATAGTGATACAGACAATGAAGTCCAGGCTGAGGTGGTCTCAGGTGGAGATAAGGAATTTCCTGGGAACTAGAGCAAAGGTCACTCTTCCTATGCTTTAGCAAAGAGATTGGCAGCATTTTGCCCCTGCTCTAGAGACCTGTGGAACTTTAAACTTGGGAGAGATAATTTTCTGGTACCTGGCAGAAGAAATTTCTAAGCAGCAAAGCATTCAAGATGCGACCTGGCTTTTTCTGAAAGCATATAGTCATATGCTTTCATAAAGTGATGATCTGAAATCTGAACTTACATATAAAAGAGAAGCAGAGGATAAAAGTTTGGAAAATTTGCAGCCTGACTATATGATAGGAAAGAAACAGGCATTTTCTGGGAAGAAATATAAGCCTGCTGCAGAAATTTGCATAAGTAACAGGGAGATGAATTTTAATCACAAAAACAGTGGGAAAAATGTCTCCAGGGCATCTCAGAAATTTTCACAGTTGCCCCTCCCATCACAGGCCCAGAGGCTTAGGAGGGATAAATGGTTTCCTGGGCTGGGTCCAGGGCCCAACTACTCTGTGCAGCCTTAGGACATGGAGCCCTGTGTCCCAGTCACTCCAGCCATGGCTAAATGGGGCCAACCTACGGTTCAGACTATTGCTTCAGAGGATGTAAGCCTAAGCCTTACTGGTTTCCACATGGTGTTGGGCCTGTGGGTGTGCAGAAGACAAGATTTGAACTTTGGGAGCCTCTGTCTAGATTTAAGAGCATGTATGAAAGTGCCTGGATGTCCAGGCAAAAGTCTGCTGTAAGGGTGGAACCCTCATGGAGAACCTCTACTAGGGCAAATGCAGAGAGAAAATGTGGAGTGGAGCTGTAAGAAAAGGGCCATCATCCTCCAACCCCCAGAATAGTAGCTCCACAGCTTGCACTGTGCACCTGGAAAAGCCACAGCACTCAATGCCAGCCCATGAATATTGGGGGAACCCTCCCCCAATATTTCAACGTAGGTTCTTTCTATTTTCCATAAGTGTCAGCCATCTGAGAAATAAAGAGAAAGAGTACAAAGAGAGGAATTTTACAGCTCGGCCTCCAGGGGTGACATCATATATTAGTAGGACTGTGATGCCCACCTGAGCTGCAAAACCAGCAAGTTTTATTAAGGATTTCAAAAGGGGAGATGGTGTAAGAACAGGGAGTAGGTCACAAAGATCACATGCTTCAAAGGGCAAAAAGGAGAACAAAGATCACACACTTCTCAGGAAACAGGACAAGGGCAAAAGCAGAACTCCTGATAAGGGTCTATATTTAGCAGTGCACATGTTGTCTTGATAAACATCTTAAACAACAGAAAGCAGGGTTCAAGAGTAGTTTGGTCTGACCAGAAATTTACCAGGGCAGAGTTTTTTCCCCACCCTAATAAGCCTGAGGGTACTGCAGGACATCAGGGCATATTTCAGTCCTTATCTCAACCACATAAGACAGACACTCGCAGAGGGGCCATTTGTAGACCTCCCCCCAGGAATGCATTCCTTCCCCAGGGTATTAATTATTAATATTCCTTGCTAGGAAAAGAATTTAGCGATATCTTCCCTACTTGCACGTCTGTTTATTGGCTCTCTGCAAGAAGAAAAATATGGCCCTATTTTGCCCAACCCCGCAAGCAGATAGACCTTATGATTGTCTTCCCTTGCTCCCTGAAAACCGCTGTTATTCTCTTCTTTTCCAAGGTGCACTGATTTCTTATTGTTCAAACACACATGTTTTACAATCAATTTGTACAATAGTGGTTCTGAGGTGATGTACATCCTCAGCTACAAAGATAATAGGATTAAGAGATTAAAGTTAGACAGGCATAAGAAATTATAAGAGTGTTATTTGGGAACTGATAAATGCCCATGAAATCTTCACAATTTATGTTCCTCTGCCACAGCTCCAGCTGGTCCCTCCATTCAGGGTCCCTGACTTCCTGCAACACATGAAAGCAGCCACAAGGGCTGTACCCTGCAGAGCCACTGGGGTAGAGCTGCCCAAGGCCTTGGGAGACCACCTGTTGCATAAGCATGCCCTGGACATGAGACACGGAGTCAAAGGAGATCATTTTGGAGCCTTAAGATTTAATGGGTGGCCTGCCAGGTTTCAGACTTGCATGGGGCCTATAGCCCTTTGCTTTGGCCAATTTTTCCCATTGGGAATGGGGGCATTTGCCAAATGCCTGTACTCCCATTGTATCTTGGACATAACTAACTTGTTGTTGATTTTACAGACTCATTGGCAGAAGGGACTTGCCTTGTCTCAGATGAGACTTTGGACTTGGACTTTTGAGTTAATGCTGGAGTGAGTTAAGACTTTGGGGTACTGTTGGGAAGGCATACTTGTGTTTTGAAATGTGAAAAGGACATGAAATTTGGGAGACTCCAGGGGTATGGTTTCACTCTGTGTCTGCACCAAAATCTCATCTTGATTGTAATCCCCATTTTGTCGAGGGAGGGACCTGGTGAGAGGAGATTGGATCATGGAAGCAGCTTCCTCCATGCTGTTCTTATAATAGTGAGTGAGTTTTCACAAGATCTGATGGTTTTAAAAGTGTTTGGCTGTTCCTTCCTCACTTTCTCTTTCTCCTGCTGCCATGTAAGACGTGCCTTGCTTCTTCTTCACCTTTTTGCCGTGATGGTAAGTTTCCTGAGGCCTTCCCAGGCATGTGGAACTGAGTCAATTAAGCCTTTTTAAAATGAATTACCCAGTGTCAGGTAGTTCTTTATAGCAGTGTAAAAACAGACTAATACAGCAGGGTAGGAGATAAGATAAGAGAGACAAGAATAGGCCAGACACTGTTGAACCTGTAGCCACTGTGAGAAAATATTGGGTTTTACTCTGAATGAGATGGGAAACCATTGGTAGGTTTAGAGCAGTGGGGTGATATGATCTTTTTGCTTTAAAAGGATCACCCTAGCCTTTGGTGAAGAACAGGCTTGCATAAGGCAAGGGCAGGAGAAGAAAGAATATTTATGAGTCCATTATGGTATCATGGTGACACACAGCGGTGGATATGATGAACAGTAGTTGTGGAAATGGGGTGAAATGGTCTGATTTTAGATGTATTTTGAAGATGGAGACAATGCAGCATGTATATTCATGTCCATGTGGACCAGCTTGATAAAATATTCAGAGCACACTTTGCAAAGAGCTCTCATTAGTTAGATTTTGCTGCAAACAAACCACCCCAAAACTTAGCAGCTTAAAATTATTAAGTTTAAGTCTGTAGTTTGAAGTCTGTAGATTTGCTGGGCAGGTCTACTGATTATGTCGGGCTTGCTCATCTGCCTGCAGTCAACTAGCAGGTCACTGGGAACATGCCTGTGAGGTCTTCCCTCCACCTGGTCTCTTATCCTCCAGCAGGCTGTCCTGACCTTGTCACATGGAGATCAAAGTGCTCTAAGAGAGGAGAAGCTTGACAAACCTCTTAAGATCTATACTCAGCATTCACATTCTATTGGCCCAAGCAAGCCCATATTCAAGAGGTAGAGCAATAGACTCCACTTTTTGATGAAAAGACCTGAAAAGAATTGTGGCCTATTTGTAGTCTGTCACAGCTTTTTCCCTGAAACAAAAATAAATTTTAAAAATGACCTTTTCCAAATTATTTTTCCACTGCTTTTTTATAGCTGTTAACAGATGCAACTCATTTTATACATGTCACTATGAATTTTTATAAGAGGCAACTACAAATATGAAAAACAGTACCTCTATAACACTGATGGAAAGAGACAGTAAACCTGAGGAAGCACAAAAGATAGGATCATTTAAATTTTTTTAGAAGTTTTCATTTAAGTAAAAGTACTAATATCCTAAGTCTACAGCTCAAAGCATTTTCACAAATTGAACACAGCCCATGAAATCAGCACCTGCATCAGAAGAAAAAGAATCACCAGAAACTACACCCCCATGTGCATTTCCAGTCATAATTCCAAGAGTAACTTTTGTCCTACTTCAAACAGCAGAGGTGGATTTTGCCAGATATTTTAGTTAAAAAAATGAATTAGACAATATGCAATCCTCTGTGTATAGCTTCTTTCACTCAATTTTATGTTTCTGAGATCTTTCCCGTTGTTCCATGTAGTTGTAGGTAACACATTCTTATCATAGTATAGTATTTCACTGTGTGAAAATACTATAATTAGTCAGAATGGTGATTATTGAAAAGTCAAGAAACAGCAGATGCTCGTGAGGCTGTGGACAAATAGGAATGCTTTTACATTGTTGGTGGGAATGTAAATTAGTGCAACCATTGTGGAAGATATTGTGGTGATTCCTCAAGGATCCAGAACCAGAAATACTATTTGACCCAGCAATCCCATCACTGGGTATATACCTAAAGGAATATAAATCATTTCTTTATAAAGATACATGCATGCACACTTATGTTCGTTGCAGCACTATTCGCAATAGCAAAGACATGGAATCAACCCAAATGTCCATCAATGATAGACTGGATAAAGAAAATGTGGTAACTATGCATTACGGAATACTATGCAGCCATAAAAATAAGTGAGATCATATCCTCTGCAGGGACGTGGATGAAGCTGGAAGCCATCATCCTTACCAAACTAACACAGGAACAGAAAACCAAACACTGCATGTTCTCACTCATAAGTGGGAGTTGAACAAGGAGAATACATGGGCACAGGGAGGGGAACATCACACACCAGGGCCTGTCGGGGATGGGGAGGGGAAGGGAGAGCATCAGGATAAATAGCTAAGGCATGTGGGGCTTAATACCTAGGTGATGGGTTGATAGGTGCAGCAAACCACCATGTAACACATCTACCTACGTAACAAACCTGCATGCTCTGCACATGTATCCCAAAACTTAAAATAAAATTTTAAAAAAGAGAAAATACTGTAATTTATTTATCCTTCTCACTCTTTCTGTAGAGTGTCCAGTTTGGGACCATCAGGAATAGCATTGCATGGATATTCTAGTACATATCTTTGCTGAACCTATAGATGTATTTCTGTTGGGCATGTAACTAAGACTGGAATTGCTAAATCACAGGATATGAATATGCCCAGCTTGATAACATATTGTGAAATAGTTTTTCAAAGTGGCTGTACCAATTTACACTCCCATCAGCCCTGTATGAGCAGTTGAGAAGGTAGTTTTAAATGATTAAACTTCTAAATTAAGTGGAAACATTCTATTATAAAGAGACATGCATGCATATGTTCACTGCAGCACTATTTGCAATAGCAAAGACAGGCAATCAATCTAAATGCCCATCAGTGATAGGCTGGATAAAGAAAATGTTGTATATATACACCATGGAATACTATTTAGCCATAGAAAGAATGAGATCATGTCCTTTGTGGGAACGTAGATGGAGCTGGAGGCCATTATTCTTAGCAAGGTAACACAAGAACAGAAAACCAACTACCACATGTTCTCATTTATAAGTGGGAGTTAAATGATGAGAACACATGAATGCATAGAGGGGAATAACACACACTGGGGCCTATCAGAGGGTGGAGGGTGGGAGAAGGAAGAGGATCAGGAAAAACACCTAATGGGTACCAGGCTTAATACGTGGGTGATGAAATAATCTCCACAACAAACCTCCATAACACAAGTTTACCTATGTAACAAACCTGCATTTGTATTCCTGAACTTAAAATAAAAGTTAAAAAAATCAAATGAAAAGTTTTTTTCCAAATGGAAAAAAATTCCATGCTCATGGATAGGAAGAATCAATATTGTGAAAATGGCCATACTGCCCAAAGTAATTTATAGATTCAAAGCTATTCTCATCAAGCTACCATTGACCTTTTTCACAGAATTAGAAAAAACTGCTTTAAATTTCATATGGAACCAAAAAAGAGCCTGTATAGCCAAGACAATCCTAAGCAAAAAAACAAAGCTGGAGGCATCACACTACCTGACTTCAAACTATACTGCAAGTCTACAGTAACCAAAACAGCATGGTACTGGTACCAAAACAGATACACAGACAAATGGAACAGAACAGAGACCTAATAAATAACACCTACACATCTACAACCATCTGATCTTCAACAAACCTGAAAAAAGCAAGCAATGGGGAAAGGACTCTCTATTTCATAAATGGTGCTGGGAAAACTGGCTAGCCATATGCAGAAAAGTGAAACTGGATGCCTTTCTTACACCTTATACCAAAATTATCTCAAGATGGATTAAAGGCTTATGTGTAAGACCTAAAACCATAAAAACCCGAGCATAAAACCTAGGCAATACCATTCAGGACATAGGCATGGGCAAAGACTTCATGACTAAAACACTGAAAGCAATTGCAACAAAAGCCAAGGCAGACAAATGGGATCCAATTAAACTAAAGAGCTTCTGCACAGCAAAAGAAACTATCAGCAGAGTGAACAGGCAACCTACAGAATGGAAGAAAACTTTTGCAATCTATCCATCTGACAAAGGGCTAATATCCAGAATCTACAAGGAACATAAACAAATTTACAAGAAAAAAAAAACAACCCCATCAAAAAGTGGGCAAAGGATATGAACAGACACTTCTCAAAAGAAGACATTTATGGAGCCAACAGACATATGAAAAAAAGCTTATCAACACTGGTCATTAGAGAAATGCAAATCAAAACCACAATGAGATACCATCTCAGGCCAGTTAGAATGGTGATCACTAAAAAGTCAGGAAACAACAAACGCTGGCGAGGATGTGGAGACATAGGAACACTTTTACACTGTTGGTGGGAGTGTAAATTAGTCCAACCCTTGTGAAAGTGTGGCGATTCCTCAAGGATCTAGAACTAGAAATACCATTGACCCAGCAATCCTATTACTGGGTATATATCGAAAGGATTATAAATCATTCTACTATAAAGACACATGCACACATATGTTTATTACAGCACTATTTACAATAGCAAAGCCTTGGAACCAACCCAAATGCCCACCAATGATAGGCTTGATAAAGAAAATGTGGCACATATATACCATGGAATACCATGCAGCCATAAAAAAGAACGAGTTCTTGTCCTTTGCAGGGATGTGGATGAAGCTAGAAACCAACATTCTCAGCAAACTAACACAGGAACAGAAAACCAAACACCACATGCTCTCGCTTATAAGTGGAAGTTGAACATTGAGAACACATGGACACAGGGAGGGGAACATCACATACCTGTGCCTGCCAGGGGGTGGGGGTGCAAGGGGAGGGAGAGCATTAGGACAAATACCTAATGCATGTGGGGCCTAAAACCTAGATGATGGGTTGATGGGTGCAGCAAACCACCATGGCACATGTATACCTATGTAACAAACCTGCATGTTCTGCACATGTATCCCAGAACTTAAAGTATAATTTAAAAAAAGAAAGAAAAGTTTACTTTCATAATGAGAAATTCATATCACATTAAAATACAATAATATAATAAAATATTTTTAAAGTAATTATAATGTAGATATTTTATATTTACACATGAATACAAACAACTGGGACTAAGAGTTATTATTATAATCTTATTTTTATGTTTATTTAGGAAGTTACAGGATAGTTACCTCTGTACCCATTAGGAAGAAAATTGGGGGATATAAATAAATACCTTTATGCTTGAGTTTGGAAACCACTTGGAAGAAGTTGTAACATCCAAGGATTGTGAATATTCAAACACAGTATATCTAGTCTAATCTATCTAAAATTACAACTCTGGAAATTTAGATTGCAAATAATACCCAATTAACACTCCTGAAAAAGCCTCTCACACATAGAAAGACAAAAATTCACAGGTATATTGATAATTAGCTATATAAAGGAGCTCTTAACATTTAGTTTGTGCTTGTCTCGCAAACTAGGAAAAGAGAGCTGATGAGAATCCTCAGCACAGTCAGTACAACAAACTTAAGATGAGCAACACTGTCAATGGCTGTGATGCTGCTCTAAGAAAAGACATAGAACTTTCCATGTGTCCTTGCTGCCACAAATATGTAGAGATATGTTCATTTCCAATAATGTTTTACACTCTAAGAAAATCAGAAGCAGTTGGGCCAATGAAAAGTAACTTCCTACCTCTGGTGACAGTGACAGCATGGCAAATGGGGTTATTATAGGTATATTATAAGTAAGCTGAGCCCTGGTCACAGGAAGGAAGCTGTGAGAACTATCCTGCTTGCCCAGATAATGTTTTGAGATCCAACACTTGAATAGACATCTAAAGTCAGGGCCAAGAATGGTTAAAACACAGCCAAGAGGCCGGGTGCGGTGGCTCACGCCTGCAATCCCAGCACTTTGGGAGGCCAAGGCGGGCGGATCACCTGAGGTCAGGAGTTTGGGACCAGCCTGACCAATGTGGTGAAACCCCGTCACTACTAAAAACACAAAAAAATTAGCCAGGTGTGTTGGTGGGTGCCTATAGTCCCAGCTACTCAGGAGGCTGAGGCAGGAGAATCACTTGAATCCGGGTGGCAGAGGTTGCAGTGAGCCAAGATCACGCCATTGCACTCCAGCCTGGGCGACAGAGTGATACTCCATCTCAAAAAACAAACAAACAAACAAACAAACAAACAAACAAACAAAAACATAGCCAAGAGAGCTGTTATTTATTCTCTCTAATCACCTGTACCCTGAGAGTATGAGCAGACTGCATCCTTCCTAGGAACCAAGAGTGGGAAACTGGGGACTGCTTTCCTATTTTGTCCACTATAACTTAATTAACTGTTTTTTTTTTTCTTAAATAGATCCCTATGTTAACAATCTACTACCTTGTATATAGTGGGTTTCTCTAACCATATCCCTCTAATTTGGGAATGATCACCAGACCAAAGCCCAAGACTGGCACTGCCTAATGCCATAGGCTGGGCTGAATGAAACAATTGTAAGGAAGGAAACTGGTCTTGTTAAAACCTATTTTGATTTGATTTCATGAAAGAAAAGATCTGGAAAAAGATAGGAAGATGCTTTGAACCTCTGTATTGAATCTTGGCAAATTTCACCTTAGTTAAAGATGAGCTAGAACAATGACAACAGCACATACCTATGGATACGAGGAAGCCACAGTGTGTAAAGACCCAGGGAAAGAGTGTATTTCTGAAAATGGCATATGGCAGAATCTACAGGAAATTCAAGGAAACTGTTTTGCATTCTCCCAAGAGTCCAAGGATTTATGGCTTTTATCATTAAAGTACATAGTCAGGGAAAAAATAATATGACATATATGAGATGAAGAGTCTAGTGTATAAACAGGAAACAGATTATTAAGAAATATTTTAGATGCAAGCAGTGGAGGTTTGACCCAAGCTGGATTAAACAGTAAGGAGAATGTATTGTCTTGAGTAGCCTAACAAAGGATGGACACATTTTAGGCAAGCCTTGATCCTCAGGTCAGTTGTATCTCCAACATCCCATTTCCTTTTATCTGTCTTTCTGCCTTCCACGTAGTTTGCTTCCACTTGGAACTGACTTTCTTTGTGGTCATAATATGTCTGTCAGCATCTTCTGGGACCCCAGACTTCTTCTAGTAGGAAGAGAATGCCTCTCCTGGCACTTGTTTCAAACAAACAGACATTTCTTTCCTAGAAACCCTTATAAAATTTCTCCTCAGGTGTTATGGGTTAGAATTTAGTCATATGTCCATGCCTTCCCCTGAAACCATCTCTATGCCCAAGAGACTGAAACATACTAATGGGCTTAAGCGAGTCAGGGATTACACCTGGGACCAGAAATGGAATCGACCTCCAAAGCTCATGGGCTACACAAAGAAGAGTACACACCTGAATTAAAATTGTGATTCTGTTACCAACAGGAGTGTGTTAGTCCGTTTTCACACTGCTGATGGGAAATTTACAAAAGAAAGAGGCTTATTGGACTCACAGTTCCACATGGCTGGGGAGGCCTCACAATCGTGGCAGAAGGCAAGGAGGAGCAAGTCACATCTTACGTGGATGGCAGCAGGCAAAGAGAGAGCTTGTGAACAAAAACTCTCGTTTTCAAAACCATCAGATCTCATGAAACCCATTCACTATCATGAGAACAACATGAGAAAGACCCAACCCCATGATTCAATCATCTCCCACAGGGTCCCTCCCACAACACGTGGGAATTATGGGAGCTACAAGATGAGATTTGGGTGGGGACACAGAGCTAAACCACATCAAGGAGGGAGCAGTTGATGCTGAATGGCTCAAAACAGTACATACCCACTATACTACTTCATTTTGGTTGTGTAAAACCCTCATTTATTTTACTTCCCAAGATGAATGGGGAATTTCTAAAATGCTCACGCTAAAAAAACAGAAACAAAACAGAATAAAACCAAACACACACACACACACACACACACACACTCACAACTTCTCACACTACTGCTGAATGGAGATAACATAGAGTCCCATCGATCACATCAAGCTCCAGGTCTAAAATAAAATATCAAGCAGTCTTGTTCATATGTGCAGATAAAATTGTTGTTGTTTTTTTCCTTTTAAAATGTCTTAAACTTGGAAACAGACAAAATAATCTTTGATTGCCTCTTTTTGTTTCTGGGAGGATCTCCTGTTCATTTTCTTCCACGGTTACATGTGAGTTACACAACAGGGAAATTTGTTTTTCTAAGCATGCTCTGCTCACCAAGGGCATCTTCATTGGTTTATTTAAGTATTCAAACTCAAAAGACTCCCGAAGGCCACATTAGCCACCAATGACTCAGAAGGATATCAGATAAGAACAGCTGCTATTTAGTAAGACAATGTCAGGCATTTCTCTCAGCAGAAGCTTTTGCATCAACAATCTGTGTACTAGTCCACATAGCCGCCCACAGGCTGTCCTCTTCATAGGTGACAGTTTAGATCACAGGTTGAGATTCACATTGGGGGGTACAGGGATTTTCCTAACTTAAAAGCTGCATGATCCATAGGAACCAGTATGTCCTATAAGAACTGCAGGGACATAGATTGCAGGATTCTCATAACAGGGACGTGCCCCTTATAAGAATCACCACACACACCAAAAAATTTGCCGTGCCTATTAGAATAACTATTTATAATTATTTTATTGTTACTCCAAGTCCAGATGTAACTTAACAATCAAGAGTCCTTTTTTGTTTTGTTTTGTTTTTTCAAAATCATTGTGAACCAACCATACAGTTGACATATTCCATCTTAGCCAGTTTCCAGGTTAACAGAGTCAAAATCACATAACTAAACAGTCCAGAGCACTTAAATGAAGGTGCTTCCTCACTGATCTACAAGGGACCATGGTGTTTTAGAAACCCACTTCTCAGTTCACTTTTAGCATTCTGTAGACACTTTAGAAGTTGAGTTAAGTAGAGGCTATTAGCAATCTGGCGTGGAATTTCTCTGTCAATACTACCACACATTTCTCTGTCAAAACTCCCACAAATGTATAGTGGGGTTTTATTCTCTTTGGTCCCATCAATTTGGGCTAGTGACCAAAGTGAAATACTTGATTCTAAAATTAGGTTTGGGAATTTCTGCATGGCCTAGAAATGGGCCTTCAATATTCATTCCCCTGTTTCTCTTTAATGACGTACACTTTGTCTTCTACCCCTGAGTGAGAAGAAATAATGGTCCCATGAGGACTCACCAATAAGCTGCACTTGGCCCTGGGGCTGTATGTCTGTGAATAAATGACCTTCTATAACAGGAATAACAACTTTGTGTCAGGAATAACATGTATTTCAGAAGTTCCCTGAATGGAGTTACTTTGGGCTACAACTAGAGAGTTTAGCTTTTTTCTTCATGCCAGCTCAAGACTACTGGGGTCTTTGACGGTTTGGATTGCTAGTTAAAGGCAAAAAAAAAAAAAAAAGCTTCATTTGGACAAGGGAGACCTATGTGCCATCCCCCTCTGCCTTCAGACACTGACAGTCGAAGGTCATTTCTTTCTATCTGAACCACAAGAAGTACTTAATGTACTCTGATAGTCTAAAATTTTCCTATCAAGTCTATTTTCCTATCTATAAAAAGCTTCTTTTGGTCAAGGGAGACCTATGTGCCATCCCCCTCTGCCTTCAGACACTGACAGTCGAAGGTCATTTCTTTCTATCTGAACTGCAAGAAGTACTTAACGTACTCTGATAGTCTAAAATTTTCCTATCAAGTCTATTTTCCTATCTATCTATCCTATCTATCTATCAAGCTAGTTTCATAGTCTGACTCACAAGACAGCATAGGTGGCATTTTAACCAGCTGTTTTGCAAACACGTAATGAAGATCACTAACGTCCCAGCATGGGAAAGAGACATGCCCACTACCCTCCATCCTATCTCATTGTAGCCGATCTCACCTCTTAGGGCCTCCTTGCCTCACGCATCTCTGGTACCAGATTAATTATCAGTTAGGAACCTTTCCAATATAAGTAATAGAAAATTCAGCTCAAAGTGGCTAAAACAATAGACTGTATTGGTTCACATAACTAAACAGTTCCGATGCCACAGGTGAAGTGGCTAACTCACTGATCCTCAGTGCACAAGGTCAGCGGTTACATTCCAGCTGGCTTTCTGTGCTGTGTATCATATAAGGGAAGTCCCTCAAGGGCTTGGCCCCTTGCGAGGAGGGGACTCCATGGCTTTTCCTCATTGTGCTGAGTCTTCTCCCTCTGTCTTTATTTCTCTTCCCAAAGCCATCCTCCTTATCAAAACTCTCTGCTAAACCCCAGTTCCCCCGCCCACCCCATCTTCCAATTCCTCTTGGTGAAAATGCAGCCCCTTCCACCGGGAGGTCTTGCTGCTCCTCAGATCTTTTCTTGCCCAAAGCTTCAGCCAGACAAGCCTTAGTATTCACCGCCATTCAATCCCTGAGAATGAACGTGGGTTCTCTAATTAAAATTCATTTTTTTTTTTACCAGTGCTAACCTCCAGCCTGCTTGTTCCATTTCTAGATTGCCTGTTAAATAACAACAATTTTCAAAGAAAAATGTTGACTTTAATCAGAGAAAATACAGGACTCTGATTGTTGGGCTCCAGCCATGGCCTTTAATCAGTGGCTATTAGTAAGTGTTTTGAGAGGCACCTTTGAATTGGTCTCCCTGGAACTCAATGTCTATTTTATAGGCTGTTTGTTTGTTTCAGGATGCATCTAACAAAAATATTTTGACTTAAGGCCACTCTTTGACAGAAACACAGACATATATATATATATTTTTTTTTTTTCTGGAGGGCAATTTAATATGTAGACCCTTTAATAAATAAACACATAAGTAAGTATGACAAATATTTATTGCATGCTGAGGAAACAGAGTAATGGAATTCATAAATTCCATTTATGAATTTTAAACTTGAAGCTAGAGAAACACAATATACACATGTTGACTTCAGATTATAAAAAAGTAGCATGAAGAAAATAAAGAGAATATACTGATTCTATTAGTCAGGTTCTTGCCAGGAAACATAGTTTATCTCAGATGATTCCAGTGAAGAGATTTTAGTGAAGGCACCATTTACAGAGATGTGAACTGGGATACAGGAACAAACAAGGGATGCGGAGGCACCCAGAGACCAGCAACATTAGGAAGCCATTAACATCTCTAAGAGCTGGCAGAACAGGCAGCTCTTCTAAGAGCTGGAGGGATTCAGTTATGCTAGAGACATAGTATAAAGCATAGGGAGAATTGGAAGGAAATCCTGCTATCTCAGTCTCCTTTTGTTCTTTTATCTCCAAAGGGAGACTGAGATAGCAGGATTTCCTTCTAATTCTCCCCATGCTTATTCTGTTGGCTGAATCTATCCAGAAACCAGGCAGCAAAAAAAAAAGTTGGGAGATGTAAATGATAGGACCCAGTCTCTTGGGGAAAGAAAAAGTCAGAGAGCAGATTTGGGGTAGTGGGGCAGGGCAGGTCAGGGTAAGCATAGACTGCTTTAGGAACAATGATCAAGGGAAGGACAGGAGGAGGTAGCATTGTACACAAAGCCCAAATGATGAGCAGGAGCCAGCTGTGGGAAGTATAGGGCAGTGGCTGCAAAAACCTGTCTTTGGGCTAGACTTCTGATTTGAAGCTAGTTCCTGGTGTGTAAACTTGGATGACTTTACCCTCTCTGTGCCTCAGTTTCCTCATAATTGAAACAAAGCTAATAATCACACCGATTCCATTGCATTGTTTTGAAAACTCCATTAAATACAGATAAAGTACTTAGACCCATGCTTGGTATATAGTCAGTGCTCAATAAAATATTATTTTATTTGTATCTGGGCAAATATTTATGAGCAGAGCAAATACTGAGTGTAAAAGTTTGTAGTGAGAACTAGAGTAGCATGTCCCATGAATAAGGCTGATAATGATGTGATTAAAGTAAAACTTGCAGTATAGGAATTCCAATTAGAAACTTATACTAAGAAAATGAAGTTATGTAAAAGTAAAAATGGGATGCTCATTGCAATGTTGTTTATAACAGAAAAATCAGGGAATGGGACAGCATTTCAAAAAATATAGTTCAATGGAGTATAATGTAGCATATTCTTATATTGGAAAAGGTAGCTAATGACATGGAAAGTGGCGTATAGTGATGATATATTATTGTTAGCTCAGCAATAATATAAATTACATATTTAGATTTAATATTATAAATTAAATGATTTATATTTAATAATATAAATTAAATATAATTTTATTGCACTGCACTCCAGCCTGGGTGACAAAGTGAGACCTTGTCTCCAAAAGAAAACAAACAAACAAAAAGATGTCTGGTGTAAAACATGGCTTTTGTAGGAGGAGGCTGGCCATGATTTACTTGACATTAAAAATTATCAGAGATCTTCTGGATCAGAGCAGCTTCATCAATCTTTCCTTTTGTTATGTTGTCATGGTAACAATAGGGCTCAGGCTAAAGCAGCCCTTATAGTTCAGTGTAAATCATATTTAACATTTGAGAAGTTTCCCCTTTTGACTCATGCTTTGACTGAGACGTTGAAAGATCCGCATGGTGTGCTGAGACAATGTGGTCAATAACGATCTTGATCCTAAAATCTAGATATACTAAAATTTAAAAAGTGTTTGTCTAGGAGTGGATGGCTTGCTGGGTTTTTGTGTCTCTTCCTCTTCACCCTGACCTTCCTTCTTCTTCACTACATTGTATTTTCTACTTTTTTTCCTGTTTAAAAATGCTGTATCACTTGTTTTTAAGATAAAATAATTCCCTGTCCCCTCCACCCTGCAGATTAAAATGCTAATCTGATGCTGTTGGCCTCCTCTTCAGAACACCTCAGTGTTTCTCTCCACACCTGCAGTCAGAGGCAGGGTCCTGTGTGCTTCGCAGCATCATTGTACCTCTCAGCATCACCTGTACCTCTCAGCATCGCCTGTACCTCCCATCATTGCCTGTACCTCTCAGCATTGCCTGTACCTCTCATCATCGCCTGAACCTCTCATTATCGCCTGAACCTCTCATCATCGCCTGTACCTCTCAGTACTGCCTGTACCTCTCATCATCGCCTGTACCTCTCAGCATTGCCTGTACCTCTCAGCATCACCTGTACCTCTCAGCACCGTCACCTGATACTCCCAACTAGCACTTGATGTTCTCAATCTTCCTGTAGTTTCCAAAACACAACTTGCTGTTTCAGGCCTCCTTGTCTTTGTTCAGGCTGTTCACTGGGCCTAAAGTATCATTTCCTCTTCAGCTATTCGTATTTTTTATTCTTCTAGTTTATTTAGGCATCACCTCCTCCAAGAACCTTACTCACTAGCAACCCCTCTTCCCACCCAAGCCACTCAGCTGTCCTATCATCTATTCTCTGACCTCAAAGAAGCAGGAATCTTGTGTCATTCATCATTGTGTCCCTAGAGCCTAGCATAGCACCTGGGATATAGTTGATGCTCAAGTAACATTGTTAAACTAAGCTGAACTGAATCAAGGGGGATTTGTGCTTCCTACAAGAGAGAAAAAGACAAAACATTTTTCTGGGGCCATGTACAGGTATTTTTCTGATACGATTCTAAATGTCTTGAAAATTTCCTCAAGAGAAGCATCCAGAAGGTCACACAAGCTGTTTCTAACTGACTCCACAAAGACTCAGCTATGAGTTGTTTGCTTTAGACAGACTGCAATCGTAACATGGGCTCAACAGATCTAGAGGCTTTTTAAGGCATCAGCAAACATGTAGCATGCCACAAAAGCAGCAGGTGGGTTTATTGAGGGGGAGAAGCCAGAGTGTCAGCTTCTCAAACTCAAGATGTTAAAAACTCATCATTTTTTTTATTCCTTCATCACTCACAAAAACAAAACAGACTCCAGTTTTCTCCAAGGTATCCAGTTTATTGTTCGTTCCCATTTTCCTTGCCCTCCACTTCAATTTATGTTCCCTACATTTTTTGATGCTGTGTGTCCTCCATCACCATGTCCATCATCCACCTTCAGGCCACCATCATCTCACGTGAACGTGCTATCACATCCCTTCAACCTGCAGCCCTGCTTCTTTCCTATCATTCTCATCAAATAGCTTCACTACCAGCAGACATATCTTTCTAGAACACAGGTCTGATAATGAGTCTATGTGTGAAGAAGTCTTCAGCGTTTTCCCCATTATCTACTGAATGAAATCTAAAGACCTGAGTTTGACATTCAATGTCCTCTACTATCCTCCACTATTTGCTTTTTATGCGACTAAGCAACTTGAGCCCATAACCCGAAATTCATCTAAAATACCCCAATTTCCATGAATATCAGTGATGATTTCTGCAACTGAAGGTCATATCGGCACCCCTGACTGTTCTCATTTTTAAGTTTTTTTTATGGTTTTAAGCCTTTTTGTTTCCTTTTTCTTTAACAGCGTCCATACATGATTTATCATTGTGTATCCTCAAACAACTATCCTATTTTTGTGTATACAGAGTAAGCCATCTATAAATATTTGTTAAATAAGGCATTTGGGGCTAATTTCATAAACATTACTCCAAATAATATTTTTTGAGGATACACATTAAATTATTTATAGTCAAATAACTTCCCAATTGAAAAACTCTGTGGTTCTCTATAATTATTTAGCTTTATTGTGATATAATTGATATGTGAAATTTACATATTATATCTCAATAAAGCTAAAAATGTTAGATAATCGGAGTTTTTCTGCAATGTACAATTTAGAAAATGTACACAATGTACAACTAAAGATAAAATGTGCAATTTAATGTACACATTTCGTTGAGCTTTGACATATGCATACACCAGTTATACCATCCTTTACGAGGTATCTAAAGTAGTAAAAGTCATAGAAACAGAGAAGAGAGTGGTGGTTTTTAGGGGCGGGCTGAAGAGGGAAACAGGGAGTTGTTGCTTAAATGATTAATTTTAGGTATCAACTAGGCAGGATTATGGAATACCTAGAGAACTGGTAAAGCACTGTTTCTGGGTGTGTCTCTAAGTATGTTTCCAGAGGACAGTAGTGTGTGAGTCAGTGGACTGAGTGGGGAAGATCTGTCTTTAATGTGGGTAGGCACCATGCAATCTGCTAAGGGCCAATTTGATAGAATAAAGAGGGAGAAAAGGATTGTCCTCTCTCTCTCTTTCCTAGAGCTGGGACACTCTCCGCACCCTGCCCTTCCACATCAAAACTCCATGCACTCTGGCCTGGGACCCTGAGACTGCAGCACTTACACCAGCGCCCCCCGGACCCCCAGGTTCTCAGGCCTTCAGACTTGAACTAAAGATTAAATCTTCTGCTTCCTCGATTCTGAGGTTTTTGGACTTAGACTGAGCCACAGTGCTGGCATCCTAGCAAGTCTCCAGCTTGATGGCTTGTTACCATACTCCTCAGTCTCCATAATTGTGTGAGCCGATTCTCCTAACAAATCCCCTCTCAAATTATCTATTTATCTATCTATCTATCTATCTATCTATCTATCTATCTATCTACCTACCTATCATCTATCTATCTATCTATCATCTATCTATCTATCCTCACACATATCCTATTGGTTCTGTCTCTTTGGAGAACCCTAACACATGGGCATAAAGTTTCAGTTATGCAAGATGAATATGACATAGAGATCTGCTATATACAATACAATATTGTGCACTTTAAAATATGTTAAAAGGACAGATCTCATGTTAAGTGGTCTTACAAAAAAACACACACTCAAAAGAATACAAGTACGTTTTTAGAGGTAATAAGATATGTTTGGTTCCTTGATTGGTTTGATGGTACCACGGTTGAATGTATATGTCTCTAATGTATTTTTCCAATTAGAACTGTTGTACATAACAGGCTACCCATCCTGATTATTCATCTCTGCCACTCAAAAATATTATCAATTTTCTTGAAACATAATAATGCATCTCATGCTGCAGCTATTAGTTTATGTTCAGCTATACCAACAGTAGACTGTTGTATAGTATCAGAAAAAAATGTGTATTTTGTCTATGTACATGATAAATAATTAGTCCAGGACAAATAAAATAGTGCAGTGGCCTTCTGGGGAAAAATACTATCAATTTTCTCAAGTAGTGTTTGTTTGGTGTTAGTACCATCTAGTGGGAAATGTGAATAGTGTTCAAGAATTAAATCGGCATTGGAGAGTTAGTATTGAGACAGGCCTTGAACATTCACGTGGTCCGATATTCTCTATTATTCAAAGGAATAAACTGAGATTTAGAAACTTCAAGGACTTTCTCAAGATTTAGGTAAGGCTGAGCACCTATTATGTGAAATAAACTGTTAGGTGAAATGCAAAGAATTGTGTTTACCACCAACATGGAGTTATAAGATATTAGTAAGTAAAATGTGATAAAATATTTGAATTATTCAATATGAGTAAAAAACTACTAATAAAATGAACACAAATTTCTATAAGAACTCAGAAGAGTAAGAAAAACATGCTAAACGTGCCATGAATAAAAATGCAGTTTTAGAAGAAGCGTAATTTGTGTTAAATCTTGAAAGCTGTGTAGGATTTGGATAGCTAGAGAAGCAAGGAAGGAATATTTAATGCAATGGAAAGGAGAGAAAAGGAGATATTCAAGGAACAAAAAGCAAAAGAGTAAGATGAGAAAGTAAAAGGGCATTAACTAATTTAAGTGAAATAGGTATGAGTAAATCAATTTGGTATGAGAAGATAAAGAATAAATCACAAACTCTAATCACTAAATTGGGTCAGTGTAATGAAGGACTTTTGTAATTCAAAGGCACAAAGCTTGGAATTGGTAATTCAAGTTCTTAAAGTAGCAGTGGTTACAGTTTCAAATTATGACTACATATCGATAATTTTTTAAAAGGCAAATATCTTAATGGTTTATGAAAGAGTACTTCTGGCTTGAAATAAGATTTCCACTAAAGGATCACACATTGATTCAAAAGGTGTTATACTTCAAATAACTTAAAGGGGAGTGAAAATGATGTGCTTTGGAAAATTGTGTTGGATGATTCATAAAGTAGCTCTGATGACAAAGACACTAAGGTCAAAGACGTAGGTGAAAAGTTAGAATGAAATTGTGGCATGAAGTCCAGCTGAAAAAGGATTCTGACTAAATCATTCAACTTTATTAAGTATTACATGTGACTTAAGTGTGGAATAAAATGAATAAATGAAATAGAAACATAAAAAGAAGTGTGGTAATAACTGCCACTTATTGCTTTTTGGCATTATCGGGATTGTGCTTTACTTTGTCTCGGTTATTTTTGATGTGTTCTGCATTCCTCACATTTTTATAACATGTTTTTTGTATAATCAGAAAAATACATTTTTCAAAACTGAATAAACAAAGAAGCTTTTTGCATTTAATTTTTCTTTAAAAGTTATACATTGACATGGTTTAACATTCTCAGGAGTATATAGTGAAGAAGTTTTTCTTGCTTGCCCGTGTCTTGGGAATGGATCTTGACTCCTGGGAGACACAGCATAAAGGGAAAGCCATAAATCCAACATTATTATTTTTCTAGCACATTTAGTGGTTTCAGTATATTTATTGAGTAATCAAACTTTGCCTTACTGATTTGTGATGTCATAATCATCATAAACAAAATATCAATATATATTGAAAATTATGTACTTTATAATTCAATATATATTGAAAATATGTGCTTTACTTAAAATCTTTTTATTCTGATCCATTGACGTGTCTCTCTAACCATGCACCAGTAACAGACTTCAAATCACTCTGATTTTGTAATGTTTGAAAATACAAAAGACCAGGCTTCCTCATAACTCTTCTCTTATAGAAGTGTGCTGCTGTTCATTCTTTTTTCTTTTCCATGTGATTTCAGCATCATCCTGTCTACAGTTAAAACAAATCCGGTTGCGACTTTCACTGGGTTTGCATTATAATTATTAAATTGCTTAGGGGAAATTGGCATATTTATAATGTTCAGTCTTATTCAAGAACATGGTCAAGTTTGTTGCTTCAGTAAACACTGTTACAAAGCTTTTTTCAGATAGTATTTACATGTTTTGTTAAATTTTGGAAATTTAATTTTCTTATTTTATTAGTAATTTGATTTTTTTGAATTGTGTTTAGAAAATAATGCAGGCATTCATTTTACTTTTGGAAATTAGGTTTATTTTAGGCTTGATATGTGGCCCTTCCTTCCTTCCTTCCTTCTTTCTTTCCTTTCCTTTCTTTCTTTCTCTTTCCTTATGAGTTTTCTACTGGCATTTAAAAAGAAGGTTCGGCCGGGCGCGGTGACTCACGCCTATAATCCTAGCACTTTGGGAGACCGAGGCGGGTGGATTATCCGGGGTCAGAAGTTCAAGACCAGGCTGGTCAACATGGTGAAACCCCGTCTCTACTAAATACACAAAAATTAGCCTGGCATGGTGGCAGGAGCCTGTAATCCCAGCTATTCAGGAGGCTGAAGCAGGAGAATTGCTTGAACCCGGGAGGCAGAGGTTGCAGTGAGCCGAGATCACGCCATTGTCCTCCAGCCTGGGCAACAAGAGCGAAACTTCGTCTCAAAAAAAAAAAGAAGAAGGTTCATTGTCTGTTTTCAGAGACTGTGAAGTATTAATTATATCTATTTTGTTAATTATGCTATTTAGACCTCTATTTTTTTTCCCATAATCTGATACAGAGTGAAAAAAGTTGAATTCCTCACTCCTGCTAGTTCTATGTTCCTATTACCTCTTGAGTCACTTCTAGATTTTGCTTTATAAAGGTTGACTTTATTTCATTTGAAGTTTATGTAGTTATAACTATAATATCTGCTGTGTTAATTATATTATTTGGTCTTATTACATGCTCTTATATGACATTAACTTTTTTGTCTGATATTAAGATTACAATTCATGCTTTACTCTGATATTAAGATTACAATTCATAATTTTACCGTTTAAAAGTGTAATACTAAAGTATTGCATAGTGTCCCTAAGTACAAGAAAGCTGTGATGTGCTTTTACAGAGAAAATATAGGTGTTAAATAACATTTGGCACACCATGAGTTCAATGTTAACAAGTCAACAATGTAGTACTTCCAAAAACAGAAACAGAAAAAAAGAAAAAGTATGCCACTACTCATGCTTTTCTTTTTAAATATTATAAATCTCTTTGCTTTAACTGTTTCTTGTGAACAGAGTAAAATTGAACTTTGTTATTTATATCGAAACTCTAAGTTACTTTAATAAGTGAGTTTGTCTATTTATAACTGAAATGTTTATTTTAGGATAGAGCATTGGATTTTATGTTAAACTTGGTGGATTTGTAGCTTTAAAAAACATGTGTTATATGTTTTATTTTTTGTGTCATTCTAACATTGAAGATTTAAGATCATTCTAACTTAAGATTTAAGTTTCATTCTGGAGGTTATGTTTTAGATCTGTAATTTTGTGCAATATCCTTAATCTTCTGTTTCTTTACATTGAATTAATTACTTCCCACATGAAGGTAATTACCTGTTATGGACAATAATGGAATTTGTCTATATACTCTTCATTCTGCCTTCCTGTCTCTCCTCTCTCATCTGATTTTAGTTGGGTATATTATCATTCTTAGTATTTATTCTTATCAATTAAATGTACTTATATCTGTTTTACTTGATTTGCCAGATTTAAGTGAAATACTTTTGCTCTCAGACATTAAAGATGAGGAAGTCAGCATTACACAATCTCCTATCTTCTTTTCTTCCATTTTTTGTCATTTGTATTTATTTCTATATTTTCAAGTCATGTTTTTGGCATTTGCATTCTGCCCTGCCAGCTAAGTCCTCATATTTACTTTCATCACAGTCCTACAAATAAAAAGTTTCAATGCTCACTGCCACTTCTGTCACTGATTTTCTGGGACTGATATTCTTTGGTTTCTGTTATGTTCTATTACTATTTGTGTCTTTTCATTTGTACAAACATTTGGCTGGGTAAAAAACTTGTGCGATACTTTCTTTCCTGGAGGATTTTTGTAAATGTTGCTTCACAAACTTTAGCTATGCTGTTGGATATTGCTATGAAAATGTACAAATCTAGACTGACTCTATAAGTAGCTTTACTTTTGCCTAGCTAACCACATGATTCTCTCTTTATATTTTAAATTTAGTAACATTACTAGGATGTATCATTATACTTCCATTCTGTGTCAATTTCCCAAGGACATAGTTTGCCTTTTCAATATCTAGATTCATGTCTAATTTTTACTTCAGAAGAATATTCTTGAATTATAACTTAAACTACTTTTACTTTATGACTTAAATTTTCTAGAAAATGAACATATCAGCACTCTTACACCTATCTTCCACATTTTTCATGTGTCAATTTAAGAAAAAAAGACACCAGAGAAGATTATCTCCCAACAAAACAAATGTATTTGGGAGTAAATAAAGAGAATTATAATCTGGGATGTACTATGGCAAATACAGTGAGGGAAGAGTAAAGGAAAACTTTTTTTGCCAATGGTTGAAGTTTACATAAACTGCTCAGAAATAGAGTTCATTGGATCCATTGGCTCAAAGCCAGAGATATTGGTTCATTGGTGGAGATGCTATTACTCGGCAAGTGTTAAGGGAACATCTTATCAGAATTGCTGCAATCCTAAAGAATGTTTAGTGATAAACCTTATCATAAAAATACGTGTATATATGAGAAACATGCAAGAATTTCTCGTGGGGTTATTTTTTAAAGTCCTTTAGACTGTGTGTGTGTGTGTGTGTGTGTGTGTGTGTGTGTGTGTGTGTGTGTCTCAGACAAGTAAGCATGAGTTCCTTTCCTTCATGCCCTCCTGACCCCAATTTGTGTGTGTTTGACTGGTTACTTCATCCTGGTATCGGCAGCTTTCACATTTCCCCATTCTGATCAAGATCTTTCTCCAAAAGCATTGCTAATTCATTTTCATTCTCTATTTCAATTTGGGTATACTTGCTTTTATTATTTATATGCTCAATATTCCTTTGTGTGTTTCCAGAAATGTCTCTATTCTCCTTATACCTGTTCCAATTTCAACTTTATTTCTGAAGTATTTTTGTATAAAATTTCATTTCTACTTTAAACTTTGTGTGATCATACTTTATTTCTTTTTTAATTATACTTTAAGTTTTAGGGTACATGTGCACAACGTGCAGATTAGTTACATATGTATACACGTGCCATGTTGGTATTTATTTCTACTACATCAAGATATTTGAGTATTTTTGAGTCTCTGCAAAGTCTTGAGTCTCTGAAAGCTCTTCTTATTTTGTAAAGAAAAGGGCTTCCTTTCAGAACTGTTTGCCTACCACATTCATCTGTATTATAAAACAAAATTCTCTTGTGATTTTTTTAATCAGCCATTGAGTTTTCCAGCTTTTTCCTTGTAGAATAATTTGTAGATACAGATATTCTCGTTATTTACAGATTCTGTATTTGTAAATATGCCTACTTGCTAAAGTGTGTTTGTAGCCCCAAATCAATACTCAGGCTACTTTTGTGGTTATTCAAGGACGTGTCCAGTGTGGCAAACATTTGAGTCCCCAGATGTGCATGTTTCCGGCTGAGATAAAACAGGACAAGGTTCTGTCTTCTTGGTTCAGCTCTCAAACTATAAACTAGTGTTCTTTCTGCAGGCTACCCTGGTGCCACATTTTCCATGTTCTTGCGCTTTTTGTTGATAATTTTACTGTTTAAAATGGCCCTCAAGTGTAATATTAAAGTGTTATACAGTGTTCCTAAGCACAAGAAAGCTGTAATGTGACTTTACAGAGAAAATAAATGTGTTAGATAACCTTTGGTACCGATTTAATGTTAACAAGTGAACAATACAGTACTTCCAGAAAAAAAATAAAGAGAAAATTTACCAATCTGTATGTGAGACTACTCAAGAAAGTGCTAAAGTAGCAACTATAGTGTGCTATGAAGCTATGGCAGAGATGAGTGACTAAATGTGTGCATGCATAAAATAACAACTAATAAAAAGAAAACAAATAACAGTCACAACAGCAAAACCACAGTGGGAAGCACTATTGTGAGGTTGAAAGCCAAAGAAATTTATGATCATATTATCTAAGATCAAGAAAATGTTAAACCCTTCTCAGCTAGTGCTGGCTGGGTCACACGTTACCAAAGGAAATGCAGCATAGAAAATGTTAAACTTGCAGGAAAGATAGGTTCTGCAGGTAAGAAAGCTGGAGAAGAATTTTTAAAATAAAGGCTAAGTGTTATACAGAAAAAGGATTACATGGACGAGTTGTTTTTCAACACTGATGAAACCAGCTTGTTTTACAAGGATATTGGCAAAGGAACTCATATAATATGAATGCAAATTGTATTTAAGTTGATGAAATGCTGCTGTGAAAGGTTTGCAGGACTGTAACCCTGTATTTATTTCCCCTAGGAGCAATAGCTGAGGTTTTGTTAATTCCCCTAGGAGCAATAGCTGAGGTGACTGTATAGAACATAATCCCTGTAAATAACAAGAATTACATTATTCTGGTTTTCTTTATTTTTAAAGCAGATGACTTTATTCCCCAGACAAGCATGTTTCCAGGGATTTGTATGATGGAAGAGCCAAAACCAACAGAACATTTCCTTATGATCCAGGGTTTTCAGTGTGTTTGAGCTTTACTTTCTCACAGCCAGGGAGAGTGTGCAACTTCAGGTTTTGTTGTTGTTGTTGTTGTTGTTGTTGTTGTTGTTGTTGTTGTTTTTAACAATAAAGAATATCTTCTTTTAGCCTTTGCTACAAAGATAATCCTTTTCATGCAAATGACACTTGCGGCATGGCTCCATATTTAGTTCATCTCTTCTACTTTCTGATCCAAGCCAGGTCCCTGGATGATCTTCCAAGAAACATTCCAAGCCTAATTCAATAATTGCTTTAGCTTACTGCGTAGAGAGAGGTAGAGAGAACTCACCCTGTGGTCTCATGAACTTCAGGAGAAACAGTTCAACTTCCTAAATGCTAAGCTGATTAGTATTAACATGGCAAGGTACCAGAGGAGAAAGACATCTCAGAGAGATCGAGTTAGAGATAGAGAGAGACAGACAGAGAGAGAGAGAGAGAGAGAGAGAGAGAGAGAACTTTGACAGAGAGACAGAGAGAGAGAGAACTCCAGATATCTTCAGAGAGTTCTCCTCAAACCTGTGGCTGAATACTGATCAGCACATCTCTATAAGAAAACAAATGTGGCTGGGGAAAAACCATCAGAAACAAACAGGGAACAGTTATTCTCAGAGCTCACACCAGGCCAGGAAGAGTTCATGTTCCCATCAGCTAGAGTGAAACACCTCTTAACATATGGCCATTGAATAGAGTCCTTGGAAAGTGGCAATAAACAATGGCATCAATAGTTGGATTCAATGGTGGTAATAAGAATAACCCCAGATTAAAGACTGTTGTGGGCTTAACAAGGATTGCTAGCAAGCCCCAAAGGTCATTCTTAATGGGAAATTATTAAGTCTTTCACTTTCACCATGTGAAGGGGTTGCTGCTTATTCCTAGTTTGATGGAAGTTTTATTATGAGTAGATTAATTCAATTTTTTTTCCTTTCTATTGTGAAATTTTTAAATATATAGAATTTTAATAGAATAATATAATGAACACCCATATCTCCTTCTACATTAACTAATTCTTAATTGTTAATATTTTGACATTTTCTATATATTTATTATCCATTTATATTGCTTCCTCTTGATACAGATATAGATGTAGATATAAGATATGAATACATCAGTGGATATATATATTATATATATGCTGAATCACTTAAAAGTACGTTTTAGACATTGTGAGTAAATCTTAATAGAATATATGTACACGTACATGCACACACACACACCCCTATATACCACGGAATAATTTAGCAAGTATTTTCTAAGAACAAATACTAAATACAATATCATTATCACATTCATGAGTTTAACATTAATATGATAACACTATCTAAAAATGCCTCTTTGGGTTTCTATCTTGTTATTCAATTCAGGGTCTAATCAAAGATTGTTTCAGAGCATTTAGTTTCTTACCTGTTTAGTCTAATTTTATCTCAAACCATTCTCTTACTCTTTGTCTTTCATGTCATTGGGATTCTTTGAAGAGTGCAGTCTACTTGTTTTGTAGAAGGTCCTGAAATTTGGAATCCTCATATCCAGATTCAGATAAAGCTTTTTTGGAAGTAATTCTACATAGACATGTTGTATGCTTCTCAGTGCATCACATCAGGAGACATATGATGTCAGTGTGCCCCATTATTGATAATGCTATTTGGTGATTTGTTTAAGTGTTTTCCACCATATTTCTTCATTGTAAGGGTATCTTCTCCCTTGGGAATTCATAAGTACTCTACAGCATGAATCTGGGAGACTACCTGAAGATCCTGTCAGAGGTGTTTAAACCAGAGAAACTCTATCTTGAATAGGAGCTGTGTAAAATAAGGCTGAGACCTACTGGGCTGCATTCCCAGGAGGTGAAGGCATTCTTAGTCACAGGATAAGACAGAAGGTCAGCATAAGATACAGGTCATAAAGACCTTGCTTATAAAACAGGTTGCAGTAAATTAACAAGCTAAAACCCACCAAAACCAAGATGGCTACCACCTCTGGTCATCCTCACTACTACACTCCCACCAGCACCATGACAGTTTACAAACGCCATAGCAATGTCAGGAAGTTACCCTATTTGGTCTAAAAAGGGGAGGCATGAATGATCCACCCCTTGTTTAGAATATAATTAAGAAAGAACCACAAAAATGGGCAACCAGCAGCCCTCGGGGCAGCTTTGTCTAAGGACTAGCCATTCTTTATTCCTTTACTGTCCTAATAAACTTGCTTTCATTTTATGGACTTTTCCTGAATTCCTTCTTGCATGAGATCCAAAAACCCTCTCTTGTGGTCTGGATTGGAATCTGTTTCCGGTAAAAATCCTATCTCCTAAGATATTTTCAGTCAATTATTTTAGCATCCACTGTTTGCTTGAATAAATTATTAAGTTGGCTCCAAGGTAGTAATTTCATAATTCTTTCAATTCTTTTTACATTTATTAGTTGGCATTCTTTTCTCCATATCCACCCTCCATCTTTCTCTACCTTGCTCTCTGCCCTGTAAGACTGATCTGTAAAAACTACAGCTCTGCAGCCCTCTGGCTTCCTATGTCTGGCTTATTGGAAGCAAAGACAAGAGAAACAGGAAAGAGGGAGAACTGTGAGGTCAAGAATTTATTCACTTCCTGCAGGGTCAATATGGACTGAACCAACTGACTCTGATTCAAGTTCCTATTTAGCCAACCCTTCCACATAGTCATCCTTGTCTCCAGGTTCTAATAACAGCCATCCTCTCTTCTCATTTAGGCCTAGAGGTTGTATAGGAGTTTTATTACAAGCTCAGAATCCTGCACTATCCTGGTATCTTGCACCCTTGCTTGTGGTTTTCCCATATTCCTCTCATACCTTTGTAAATAGTCCTTTTATTAAACTTTTCTCAAATGGCATAACTTGTGTCATTGTTTTCCTGCTATGACCCTTGGTGTTTCATTTGCTTTGCTCACTTCCTTTTATTTCTCTTTCACAAGAATCACAGCTGCATTCAATGGCTCTTCCAAACTTCTCTGGATTCCTGCTCATTTTTCCTCATGATGTTTTTACAACAAGTCTTTTGGACATCTAGTCTATCTTGGCATTTGCTGCTTGGAGGACCTAGACAAACATTGTAGTTTATTAACTTCAAGCATTCCCATGCCATAGACTTTAGTTAAAGCTTACAGAAGAATTGAAAGAGTTGAATATGTTGCCATCAATTTAGTATCTATCAAGAAAGATTCTCTTGTACTAGCATTTCAATAAAGGTGCCTGAATTGAGTGTGTGTCAAGGGGGTGGTTAGACTTGGGGTTAAAAACAACTGGGAAAGATATAAGCTAGCAGCACATGTTAGAATCAGAACAGTATTAACTTGAAGAAGTTCTAACTCATATCCTTTATTCTTATGTCTTCAGTTAATGTTGTCCTGTTTTTGTCTTCCTTGCTGTTTCCAGGGAAAGAATATTCAAGGCATTTGTTTGGATGGTTGAACTTGGGTCTATGTGTAGGTCTAGAGATGGCACATGCACCTTCATGCTAAACTCTCCATCAGCAGAAAAGTGGAAAAGACTTTGGAATGAGTTTTCATTTCTGGGGCTGTCACTTATATGACCTTGGATGAGTTCTTTAGCTTCGATGAACTTGTCTCTTATTTTATGAACAGGGAGGTAATAAATATTCACTTTTAAATATTTTTTTGAGGATTGGTGAAACTGCCTATAAAGGACTTAGCACTGTGCCTAGAATATTGTAGGATATTTGGTCTATTATTTTGTCTACATGTGTGAATTAGAAAAAAGCCCAATCTATTGAGAAGATGTTTGGATCTCCAGTCTCCAAGGAGAGTGTCTCCTCACTCCACTTAAACACCATTGCTGGTGCCCCACAGCTGTGTAACCAGGACTTGTTCCCAAAGGCCAAATGCCTGTGGTCTCTGGGGCAGTTGCCTGAAGAGTGCTGTTGCTGTAATTAATTGTGGTAAAGTTTTAATGAACCCCATAAGGATATTTTTTTCTGACACTTACTTTGTAAAACCTAAAATAGTTTCTATTCCTATGAGATCAATTATAAAGTTTTTTTTATCTTTGCCAAGATGCCTGAGGCAACTTTCCAGCTGTGTCTTTTTAATGAGTTCTCCACATGGCTCCTGGGCCATTGGTTCTTCCTACACTGAGACAGCAGGAGCTCCAGGGGAGCAAGGCATGGAAACTTCTGAGATCCAGAAGATGATTTCCCTGGGAAGGCTCAGAAGTGCACATTCCTTTCAACTTAGAATCTCTCTAGATTCATTCACAGCCACTGAGGGAGGGAGGAAGTGATGGAGAGTACTCCAGAAGGCCTTAATATGTCTCTTATAGATCAGGCCTTTCTCATTAGTTTTATATTTGAGTCTAGACTTTGGGCCTCTCAGCTCTGTCTTGTTGACTAGCAACTAGAGGAGGTGTACTATAGATCAGATCCTCAATATAGATATGAAAAGCATATCTATACTCTTACTAACCCCAACCCCAGACTCAGGCTACCTCTGGTCTTTAATTAACCTGATGGATGTGCCAAATGATCCCTCACTCCCAGGAAATGTGCTTATCCACATACAGGCCAGTTTGGACATTCAATTGAACGAATTACTCAATTTGTGATGAAAAACATTTAATTTAAGCTACTTTGGAGAAATAAGTTTAGGTCTATAAGGCCAAGTTATGAAATAGACTGACATTTATTGCTGAAGTAACCAATTCTTTTGAGCTTTCATTCACATTGGTTTTTACACTTACCATCTGTCTGACATCTCAGCAGCATTGAGATTAAGGTAATTGAAAAAAGAAGCCAGGGTGGATTCGATTTAATATAGACAGTCCAGTCAGTAGAGGTATTGCCAAGATATATCTGATGGAATTTTATAAAGAGGCTTCAGCTCATTATTTAAAGGTAAACAATACTGCCACTTATAAAATACTTCCTGGAAAAAAGTAAGCCAGCAAGGTACTAATAGTCAAAAAAGTTTCCTGGATATGTTAGGCAATTTTGTTTAGATAAATTCAATTTAATTTATATAGGGTGATCAGATAGTCAGAGATTTTAGAGAGAAAGTTCTTAGAGTGAAGAATTAGTTAACAGAAATATACAACTTTAGGTGATTATAAGTGGTCTCTTAAAGCAGAGAACATTTATCATACATGTTTATTCTCTTTCTCCTCCCCAGCTACCACTAAAATGGCAAAAAAGCAAAGGTATAATCCACAGAAAAATATAAAATTAGAGGGAAGACAGAAGCAGACCAGAGAAACTGCAGATTTATTCTTCAATACAGAAAGGCACAAGGGGAGCAGTAACCAACTTATCAGATAAGAAGCTACCAGCTAACAAGCACGCAAAAGAGAAACCACTTAGAAGCACAGTGCATTCCTTTCAAGGGTCCCCAGGAAACTTCAGACTAGCAATAGTTGAGAACGAGAATACAAAAAGGGTGAAAACAGGGGTGTAAGCTGAAAGTCTATTATTACAGCAGCTGAA
The DNA here is from genome assembly GCF_029281585.2 of Gorilla gorilla gorilla. Lineage (NCBI taxonomy): Eukaryota > Metazoa > Chordata > Mammalia > Primates > Hominidae > Gorilla > Gorilla gorilla. The sequence goes on from NC_073230.2 coordinate 153,119,910, forward strand.
TCCTCTGACCTCTTTACCACCACCACTCGGCTAGGCAAAAACGTGCCCTAAGCAGGAGCCTAGAGGTTATTTTACGGAAAAATTGAAGATAAGGCTTAGATTGCAAAATCTTAGACAGAGCAGAAGACAGTGAGGCTTGGGACTGAACTCAGAGAAATCAATCACCAATGTGAAGACCCAGGGAGGAGAGTACGCCCCATGATGCTCCCTGCCTCTCAGTCTTTCATACTCAGGTACATTCTCTTCTTTCTCATTTTATAAATTAACAATATGTTAGAAAGATCATTCATCATCACCAGTGGGATTTATCCCTGTGATGCAAGGATGGTTCAACACACAAAAATCAATCAGTGGAATACATCATATCAACAGAATGAAGGACAAAAACCATATGATTATTTCAGTTGATGCTGAAAATACATTTGATAAAATTCAACATCCCTTCATGATAAAAACCCTAAAAAAACTGGTGATAGAATGAACATACCTCAACATAATGAAAGCCATCTATGACAGACCCACAGCTAGTATCACAGCAAATGGGGAAAAACTGAAAGCCCTTCCATTAAAATGTGGAACACGACAAGGATGCCCTCTTTCACCACTGTTATTTGATGTAATACTGAAGGTCCTAGCTAGAGCAATCAGACAAGAGAAGGAAATACAGGAATCTGAATTAGGGAGATACAGTAGCTGTCAGTAGTATATTTGCAACTTTTTGTAAAATTATTTTAAAATAAATTATTTGTAAAAATTACATAATATTATGACAAAGAGAAGAAATTTTATTCTTAAAACAAAGTCATCCTTTGAAACTATTAAACTTATAGTAAATTTTTTAGATGTCAACTTAAAATAATGCAAGGGAGTTTGGAAGTTTTCAAAATTCTTTCAATGCCAATGACTTACATCATGCTTGAATTTTCTACCTAAACATAAACTCATTTCTCTAATTCTAATTACAATTAGATATCTTAACCTATTTCTATTTGAAAACAAAGGAATTAATAATCATATAATCCATTGGATGAATTTGTAAAATTTAAAATCAATGAAAAATCTAAAAGAATTACTGTTTCTCCATATAAAAACCCAAACATTAAATGGAAAAATATTTGTAGCAAACAAAAACACAGAATCCATAACTCTAATGAATAAAAAATGCATGTAAATTAATAACAAATATTGTTATATGCACGGTTTGCTGATATTAACTACTTTTTTCATTCATTCATTCAACAAGCATTTATTGAGTGCTTTCCATTGGCCAGGTCCTGAGCCAGGCACTCTGGATAGAGTCCTGAGCTAAATAAGCAAAGGACAGAAACTGACAACTCATAAGATAGGAAATGCAAATGGCCAATAATACAATAATGTTACATTCAAATTTCCTAGTAATCAGACATATCCAAATTAGAAAGTTGTAGTTTTAGACTATCAAATTGTTGAAGACAGTTTAGAAATTATATGCAGGCACACCGAGAGAAACATGAAAGCAGGGAGTTGTTTAAAAAATTAGTTGGGAGGGAGTGCATCAGGATAAATAGCTCATGCCTGCAGGGCTTAATACCTAGGTGATGGGTTGATAGTTGCAGCAAACCACCATGGCATATATTTACCTATATAACAAAACTGCACATCCTGCACATGTATCCCAGAACTTAAAATAAAATTAAATTTAAAAAAAATTAGTTAAAAATGGAAAAATTAATTGAATCAATCTTTTTAAAGAATAACTTTATAATATTATAATAACTACCTCTTTATTTTTCAACTTAGCTCTAATAAGAACTCTGCAATATTACTTTATACCCAATTTACAGATGGAAAAACAATTTGGAGATGTTAGCTATCTTGTCCAAAGCCACACAGATAATCATCAGTTAAAATTATATTGATTGATAGATTGCCTAGATTATCATGGTAAGTGGCAAACAGCATCAGAAATTTTATGTATAATGTGAGGTCTATTAAGCTAAAAATATATGAAAATTGGGAAAAAGAAACCACCAAATGTCAACAAATCTACCTTTGAGGTGTGGCCTGATGGGTGAATTTCATTTTCTTCCACGATGAGCACAGGTGGTATTTTAAAATAAAAGAAAGACAAAAGCATTTTAAAAGTTGTTCTGCATGAGAAGCACTAAGGCCCGTGAAACTCAATCAGACAGCAAGACCATCTTTCCATGTGACACTAATGTGCCTCCTAACGCTTCCCAAAGGCAACATAATAGACATGGAATAGGGCAGTGGTTAAGAGCATGGAATTTGATGTGGATTTAAGGTTACTTAAGCTCTTGGATTTTTAATTTTCTTATTCATATAAAGTCATTTCGTTTTGGGTATGCTGCATGAGAGTATATATACAAGGTTCCTGTCACATATCAATAATAGAACCAATGTTTCAGTTATGGTTACTAGTAAAGCTTAGAAGATGGGTGTTGTGTTTCTAGAGATAAATGTGTACTCAATTCAAGCCTTTCAGATACAGTTAACAACTAAACATATAAAGAATACATCTAAGAAGAATATACAAATTTAAGTTAGATAATTTTTATTTATTTCAAGTGAATTCAAAGGGAGACTGACTGATAAGTAATTCACTGTAATGGATAATTCCAACTCCTCTGTAGTTGTTCAAATACTGAGAACTGAGCAAGATACACCAAATCTCAAACCTCTAAACTCCTCTGAGTGATGAAGAGGAGATATCTTATGGCCTGGAGCCCTTGGGGATATTGAAGATTCTGTACGTGGGTCCTTTCCATATCAGTAATCATTAAATCTTATGATTTGCACCCAGATATCAATCTAGAAAACTGAAGAAAAAACTTGCTTTGAACTCCAGTTTCCAGGCACTCTTGAATTCTCTTTGACTTATGCCCATTCTAGTTATTAAAATATGAAGCTCCTCTTACTCTCTTGATCAATGATAAATCAATAATCTTTGATTAATATACAGGCATTTCAGATTTTTATACAGTTATGCAGGTTGTTGTTAAGAACAGAAAAGACATTTATATTGCTACTTTCCGTGACAATAATGTGTCCAGACTTGAAAACATGAAACAACTTAAAAATTAAAAAGCCTTGGGAGTGGTGGCTGCTATCTCACAATAACACTGGGTCACAAATGAGCCCTCCTGGATACGGGTACATGGCTTATGCCCAGCCAACATTCAATGTGGAATGTTGGTATAAATGTGAGGAATTCAGCATTAGACTTTTGCAAAAGATCTATTGGTTAATTATGTTATTAAACATTAATCTATAAGCTATTTGTCAAGAAAGAGGGAAGGACAAATTAAAATTATATTTTTCTTGAAATGAAGAATCAGGCTACCTGTGAGAGAAGGAATCACTGAGTCAGTGGGATTTCTGTCTAAGGTAGCCTACGCATGGTCTCACATTTGTGCCTTCCTAGGGATAGGTAGACTGGGGAGGTAGAGGACGTGTGTACACAACATTAGTTAACATGGGAGCTTTGGGATCTGAGGCTGCTGATAAGTTTTTTGTTGTTGATATTCTGGGTGGGGGTCATTCATTTGTTTTTGCTATTTGTTATCTCATTACCTCAAATCCCTTGTTTGAGATTCTTCATTAAATTATGATCTCAATTAAATCTGGAAACAATTTACATTCAGAAGAGAGAAGATACCCTGCTGTGGAGACAGGACCCGAGAGAATATATGGAAGAAAAGTGACAATGAGGAAAGGTTAAAGATGAAAGTAAGAGAGGGAGGTGAGAAGGCAAGCATGCAAAGAAAACGGCAAGGGAGATGGGAGAAAATGATGGAGAAGAAAGAAGTCAAAGGGAGATCAGGAGAAAGAAACAGGATAGAACGTAGGCAGAGGAAGAAGCTCTGCAACTGAGTTTCTTGCAAGTCATTTTAATAGCAGTGGCAATTCATGAGCAAAAAGATATGAGCACAGTCTGCTTTTCTAAGGCCATAAAAACAAGATTTTTAAATAAAAGTGCATATTTCATGAAAAACAAAGAAAGTGACTAACATATAATGATCTTGATGTTTTTCAATTAGTCACTATGAAATAAAACTAAGCATCATTTATTTTTTCACTTATTTATTCAGCAAGTCAATTAAGCATCTAACTACTGTGACAAGCTAGTGGGACTTCAGTATAATGAACAAGCAGACATAGTCCTTGCCCATAATGAACTTCGCTTCTAGCAGAAGAGGCAAAAAAGCAAATAATGAAAAGACACACAAATTCTAGTTTACTGTATGTGCCACTCTGCTAGATAATAGCAATGTGGTTGGGGGAGGAAGTGATAAGAGCTAATTAAAGTGATAACTCTTGACACAGGGACCAGCATATGTAAAAACACTGATGCTGGAAACAGGTTAATGTGACCTAAAATTTGTTCTAGGTTCGGTGTGGCAATGACACACTGATCAAAGATGAGAACAACCGGAGTTATGATTTAAGAAGCAGGGAGGAACAGATCATTTAGTGCTTTTAAAGCATTCAAAGGGAATTTGGATTGTACATTGCTGAAAGAGAGGGCACTGAAGATTTCTAAGCAGGAGAGATAATATACTATATACTAGTATATACTGTACTACATATACTATATACTGGTATATACTATAATACATATATTATATACTAGTATATACTATAATACATATACTATATACGAGTATATACTATACTACATATACTATATACTAGTATATATTTTACTAGATATACTATACTTTGCATTTTAAAATAATAATAGGATACTTTTATTAGTTTAGTGGATTTTGTCAAGTTTGCCCAGAATGAAACCTCACAGAGGTTAAGAAAGGCACAGATCAAGTGTTCTCATTTAACCAATAATGATTTTAAGACAAAGATTCCATTTATTTCTGTTACTTATAAGATAATTATGTAAATAATAAAACATTATGTATAGTACACTACAGGCTGTGCGGTCCAGAACGGGACCCAAATCTAAGGTTATACAATAAAATTTTATTTTGTATAGTGAATCTGTATCTGCTTACATCATTCAATTTGGAAACAGTATGAAATATATAAATTATAAATATGAAGGTCAACTCTCTCTCTTTTTTTATCCATGCACCCCAGGAGACTGTAGATTGTGGTGGTGGCATTAAAGAGCAGGTGAACAGACTTCAACTTTGGAGAGTGAGATGAATTAAGAATGACTCAGTTTTTCATTTGAGTAACTTGCGGGTGGCAGTGATGCAACTTATCATGATAGGTAAGACAAGGAAAAGAAAATTACGCATTCCATTTTGAATACACTAGCTTCAAGATGCCTGGGTTCTCATCTTAAATCTGCCCTTAGTCTTAATGAAGTCATATCTTCTCTAGCGTCAGAGTTACCTTTAAAATGACATCTGTGGATAAAATCGTCTTTAAGATTCTTTGCATGCCTAAAAGTTTCTTAAGTAGCACCTTACATTTATGCTGAGCTTTAGCATTTGCAAGGTACATTTTGATGCCTCATAAAAGGTATAGTACTCTTTTTATGCTGGTAGCGCATGAGCCATGCTTTCAGAAACATTTCTTCATTATCTACGGTGTCAACCAAATGCTTAGCAGTTTAGAGGCAAAGATTGATAATTGAGTGATTTTCAAAAAAACAAGAGATTTATAATCCTTTGGGTATATACCTAGTAATGCTGCTATAAAGGCACATGCACACGTATGTTTATTGTGGCACTATTCACAATAGCAAAGACTTGGAACCAACCCAAATGTCCAACAATGATAGACTGGATTAAGAAAACGTGGTACATATACACCATGGAATACTATGCAGCCATAAAAAATGATGAGTTCATGTCCTTTGTAGAGACATGGATGAAGCTGGAAACCATCATTCTCAGCAAACTATCGCAAGGACAAAAAACCAAACACCGCATGTTCTCACTCATAGGTGGGAATTAAACAATGAAAACATATGGACACAGGAAGGGGAACACACACCAGGGACTGTTGTGGGGTGGGAGGAGGGGGGAGGGATAGCATTAGGAGATATACCTAATGCTAAATGATGAGCTAATGGGTGCAGCACACCAACATGGCACATGTGTACATATGTAACAACCTGCATGTTGTGCACATGTACCCTAAAACTTAAAGTATAATAATAATAAAATTAAAAAGAAAACAAGAAATTAACAGACATACAATTTATCTTTGTGAATTATATTTACTAATGCACTCAATATCTAATACTCTTTTTTCTGCATTTGAAGGTGTTATTGGTCTTTACGTCCATACTGTGGTCCCAGGAAATATGAGATTGTGTTGACTTTTGTCCTATAATTGGAGAAGAAGCAAAAAGGTGTGAAATTCCATTAGTCTCCCAATCATCAGCCTTTCTGAGTGTGTTGTGGAATTAAGAATAATGTTTATGGGTTGCCAGAGTATAAGATGTGCTCCCAAGGTACTGTTAAAAGCTCTTTTGAACACAGTGGATTTCTGCGTCTGAATTATCAATGAGCCTCACTTCGGAAATCTTTGGTCATCTGCCATCTCTGCCCTTGGAATGACATTCTTTCAGTTGAGCCCTCATTTCATTTATAGAATAACAATTACTTTTAATTTTCACAATGAAGTTGCTGCAGATTTGTATTGTATTTCTGATTAACAGCCTTGTACCCCTTGTAAGGGTCAATGAAATTGGGAAATTATGCTAAAAAGCTGCTATATTTTTTCTTGAAGGATAGCAACGGCTTTCTGTTAGTAACTTTGATTTTATTTTATGTTTACTATAAGTATTAACTTAAATGTAGCTTTTTACAGAAAAATATTCTTGTTTCTAAAAAATAGAGTTAGCATTATTGATATGATTAAAATGAGTACCTTAGTTTGCCTCCTGGGATAACATAGAGCATAGCTTGTTGATTTTCTTTATTTTTATTTTTTTAGTTTCCCACCTATCTCTCTGATCTTTCTTCTTGTTCTCTTTTGGAGATTTATCTTTCTCTGTCCATCTTTAAAATATTGGTTATTCTTAAGATACTGTTCTTGACCTTCTTTTTTTTTTTTTCTAGCTAAAACTGCTTTGCTCTCCTTGAATACTCTTACCCATTATCATGACTTTAACTGTCTGTTAAATCTGTACTTTGACCCGGATGTCTCTAATAAACTCCAAAACTATTTAGTTAATTCTTTATTGTTCGTCCACCTAAATATCCATCATGTTCAAAATTATATTCTTTTTTTAACTTTTGCTTTTAAATAATATCTTCCTTAGTTATTCCTCATATAATTGAGTGAAAACACTTTATATACAGCCACACAAAACAGAAGCCTGGGGAGCACACAAACCAGAAACCTGGGGAGCACCCCAGCTCTGCTTGGCTTCCTCACCACACACCAAGTCACTGAATGCTGATAATTACATTTCCTTCACATGTTCCATACCCATTCCCTCCAGCCTGTCCCCATGGATACCATCTCAATTCAGGTACTCACTGTCACTTGAAAATGCAGACTCTACAGATAGCTTGGGCTCACAGTATCCAATCTCATTCTGTTAAACAATCCTTCACTTAACCAAACATTAATCTTTGTAATAACATATCTTAGTCAAATCGTTCTACTCTTTATTTCCAATGAAGTCCAATAGAAGCTCATTTTTGAACCTCTTTCCCAGTATTGTTATTATTGGTTTTATTGCTGTGCCCTCCTTATACCTTAAGGTGCAGCCTGGTGTGTCTTTTTTTCTTGTGGTTACTTCTTTATTATTTTTACACAGTTTTACAATTTTCACTGAAATCTCTTAACTCCTCCATGCAAAGTCAAAGCCTTCCTAGATTGGACCTAATTCCTCCAGTACCAATGGGAAAATAACTTATAATCTTCTAAATCTCCAGACTCAGATGTCACTTCAGGCATAATTGAATAGGTAAGGTCCAGCCTGGCATGTCTTCCTGAAGAGTGTCTAAACTTTCCATCCACAGCAAAGCCTTTCCCTATCCACTTTCAGAAGGATCTACCCCACCTTTCCTTGCTGCCTGCAGTATACTGTGCACACGTATATCCCAGGTCCTACACTGCTTATTTGCATGGCTCACTTGTAGGCAGACCGTAAACTCTTGGAAGATGGAGACAGTATCTCACTAGTGTTTGCTTTTCCAGTGTCTAGGATGATCCCACACAGAGCAGATGCTCAATAAATGTAAATTGAATGAAGCGAATTAATAAATGAATGATTAATTATTCAGTTTCTACACATGGATAATTGTGGATATCAAATATCTATATGTAGATAATATATGAATAATTGAAAAGCATCCTGGCAATATTTTATTTAGTTCTCCAGTTTTAGGTAGTTAGTAAGCTTACTTTATTTTTGTTAAGTGCTTCAGCTATTTTTTCTAACCACTGTCCATAGTTACAAAACTTTTCTTGTTATTCTTCCAGAGATTTCGGGACAAATATTCATTGAGCTTCTTTATTCTGTCCATAGAAATACACCTGCTTTGAAACATTTATAGTCTGTGAGCCAAAATCATAGGCATATTTCCGAGTCTCCCGTTAGCTCACACATTAACAACCTACATCTCTCTGGAGTAAAGAACCCAGCGTGTTCTGACAAACGAGATTTGGATGTTTCTCTCTAAAATGTTGCCCAACCAGCAAACACACACACACACACACACACACACACACACACACACACACAGACACACACACATAGATATATACATAATACATATACACATAAGGGACGTACACATAAAGGGGATAATCAGAAACATTTTCAAGGCATCCTCTGTCTATGCTTTATTATGTGAATATAAACACAGCCCTTACACCTGAGGCATCATTATATCAAAAGTTTTGTTGAACTTTAGGAGTATATCATAGTAAAGATGAAGGTGTGAGTTACACATTTGCTGCCCTTGAAACACCAGGGCTTCTACCATGACACCTCTTCAAGGCCAGCCTTACTCTGGCTTCTGTCTTCTATTATTTCCTACACCCTATATCAAATCTCAGGTACTATGTGGAAAGGCCTCTATCTTTCTCACCACAGTGTGGGAGGGTTGATAGAAGTATTTTTTTTCTAATCTATCAATACCAAGTTACAATTAACTAAGAAGGAGAAGATTTTCAAGCATTTATGACAGAAGCTTGATGTTCTGCCTCCTCCAAGCTCCATTTAATCCATCCAGGGCAAGACTGAGATCCACGAACTTATCACAATCCAAATACTTATGGGGTGTAATTTGCAATGTGGCCCCTGGAGAATGCATGCTCTTGTTACTACAAGAGTTTTATGTGTAGAGATCCAGCTGGTTATTAAGCCATCACCTGCCAGCTTTTTTTTTCTGAATGCCCATCCCCAGGGCCCAGAGAAATGGAGACAGGAGGATAAACTACTTTTGTTTCTTCTGGTAGACACAGAGTCTGACTGCTGTGTATCCTGTTTCCCTTAGGGACTCTACCCTGTCCTCAGGGACAATCCGTGAAGGCTTGAGTGGAGATAACCCCACCATAAAACCTATACTGTTGGTGTTCCCAGAGAGCAGGCTGCAGTCTGCATCAGCCTATGCTAAGAAAAGAGAGACAACTCCTGCATCTGGAAATTCCTTCTCTCAGGGGCTGCTGGTGGGAGCAAGATCCTCAGCTCTGGCCTTCAAAAGCTCCTGTGATCTCTGCACAATTTCTCTAAATAGAATTATATTTCTGAGACAAGACCAGGCCTGATACCACAGTGAGTAAAGGGTCTTTTGCAAAGTCTGGTAGTTTAGAGAAGCTAGGGTCTGGATGAAGGCAGGGCTCCAGAAATCAGTACATTGAATGGGAGATACAGAGATAATTTATTGGCAGACAGTTTCCTGGGCTAAAGGTGGAGTTAGCATTTGCAGAGGTGGAGTCATAAGCTGCACATTGAGAATGACGCATTGATCATTTAACATTTGTGTACTTCTATGAAACATCCTGGTTTTCCCTTTCTATAGCCCCTGTGGCTATGTGGTTGGGGGAATGACAAGCAGAGAAAATTTAAGAAGAGTCTGAAGACTTGATTGAAATCTAGGATATGCTCTTTGAATGTTATTCCTAATGTAATGCCTTTCATTAGTCCATCCATCCATCCATCCATCCATCCATCCATCCATCCATCCATCCATCCATCAATTCATCCAACAAGTGTAGTGGGCATTGTGCCAGCAACAGCACCTGCTAAGAACCAGGGAAGCAGCCCTGCAAAGGGGTGGGGTGAAGGCAGGAATCAGAATATTATCCTGTTAACTCTTCACATAGATAACCACTTGCCCTGGCCATATATCAGAAATGACTTCAGTGAATGCTTGCTGGATTAGTGATGGCACTCTTTCTTGGCTTGCAAGCAAAGGGAAACAGCCAGATTTTCCTAAGTTGCTTCAGGAAGTAAAACATTTAATGCAAGCTTTATTTTCCCTAAAACTAGTAAACACAGGGAAGCAAACCTCTTTGAAACTGCATTTGTAAACCTCATTTCCTAATTCATGCTTTTATGTATTTTCTATATCATTTACTGGAGCACCTGCATGTGCAATGCACTCTGCACAAATTACAAAATAATTGAAAACCAAATATGGAAGAGAAAGTGGGGGAAAATATGCAAACTAAATAAATTAGAAAGTAAAACACATAAGAACATGGCTGTGATCCTTACTCTAAAATAAAAAGGCTAGCCATTCTGAAAAACAACTTACTCTGTGGCTGCCCTTCTGATAGCAAAAATGTGGGTCTTGCAATCCAAGTTAAGTAAAATTCTGTAGGACTGGATATAGTATACATCACCCTGTCTGCATTTACACTAGTTCTCTGAACCAAATTTATTTTCTGCTTTACTCTGGATTAAAGGATTTGGCATAATGGCTCCGAAAAAGCTTGCTGACTGAGTCAGCACCCTGTGTGCACCATAAACCCCCTCCTTCTGTTAACTGACTAATCCGGGTCTGCATTTGCTCCTCAGCACATAGCTCATTGCCACAGCAGAGTCCAATGCAGATACTGTCACTAGGGCATGACAGAAAATCAGACATGGGTCACAGAATTCATTCTCCTGGGATTTCCGCTCAGCCTAAGGATTCAGATGCTCCTCTCTGGGCTTTTCTCCCTGTTATACGTCTTCACCCTGCTGGGAAACGGGGCCATCCTGGGGCTCATCTGGCTGGACTCCAGACTGCACACCCCCATGTACTTCTTTCTCTCACACCTGGCCATCGTTGATATTTCGTATGCTTCCAACAATGTCCCCAAGATGCTGACAAACCTTGGCTTGAACAAGAGAAAAACAATCTCCTTTGTCCTATGCACAATGCAGACCTTTTTATACATGGCTTTTGCTCACACTGAGTGTCTCATCTTGGTAATGATGTCCTATGATCGGTATGTGGCTATCTGCCACCCTCTGCAATATTCTGTCATCATGAGATGGGGAGTGTGCACAGTCCTGGCTGTCACTTCTTGGGCATGTGGCCAGAAGGGAGTTCTGGCCCTGGTCCATGTGGTTCTCATCCTGAGGCTGCCCTTCTGTGGGCCCCATGAAATCAACCACTTCTTCTGTGAAATCCTGTCTGTCCTCAAGTTGGCCTGTGCTGACACCTGGCTCAACCAGGTGGTCATCTTTGCTGCTTCAGTGTTCATCCTGGTGGGGCCGCTCTGCCTGGTGCTGGTCTCCTACTCGCGCATCCTGGCGGCCATCCTGAGGATCCAGTCTGGGGAGGGCCGCAGAAAGGCCTTCTCCACCTGCTCCTCCCACTTTTGCGTGGTGGGACTCTTCTTTGGCAGCGCCATTGTCATGTACATGGCCCCCAAGTCCCGCCACCCTGAGGAGCAGCAGAAGGTCCTTTCCCTGTTTTACAGCCTTTTCAACCTGATGCTGAACCCCCTGATCTACAGCCTGAGGAACGCAGAGGTCAACGGTGCCCTGAAAAGAGTGTTGTGGAAACAGAGATCAAAGTGAGGGATGCCAGGGAAAGTCTAGAGGGTTGAAGATTTGCTCCCAATGAGATTTGTAGGAACAGTGGTGTAAATGCCTTACAGTCTCATCTCTTAGATTTCTGATATCAAGAATGTATATTGATTGGATTCTATCCCTAAACGTGGAGTACCATGCAGATCACAAAGCACATGCAGAAAGGCGCTGAGCCGTGTGGTGCAGCAGAGGTGCAAAGTGCCATGAACTCCTACTCCCAGGTCCCACCCCTACCCAGGATCTGCTTTCTGTTCTTTTGAGGCTTAGTTCTCTCAAGTTTCCTCTTAAATTCCTCTATTATTTCCATCTCTTTTTGCCGTAAGTATATGCTGGTAATCCCATACCATATGCTACTATAAGAGAGTACTTGTAACCACACAGAATAAATACTGACCTTGGTTAAGCAGCCCTTTACCGGGAATGTAACAACAACTAAGAGTAGAGAAAATGCCTGGTTTGGAACCTAAAGCCTAAGGATGATGATATTAATACGGGAAGTTCATCTAAATCACCCTAACAAATCTAATTCTGTAAAAAGCAAAGTTTAATTGTATAGATTTTTTTATATAAAAGGCAGAGAAATATCAGGATCTTTGTTTCATTTCACTTAATTCTGCACCATTTAATTAGTAAGAGTTTGGAAAGATTTTGCATTTAAAATAAATATGAGAGAATGTTATTAGGGATAGTTACCTTTTTCATAATTCAGATCGGAAAGCCGGGTGTAGGTGACAATTTATCATTATGGTGATTACATAAAATATTGTAGGAGTAAGAAAATACTGCAAAGGAAGAAAGCATCAAGGGAAACTGACAGCTTGATGTAACATCATAGACCAGCGCTTAGAACCAAGAACATGTCAAGTCTTGATAAAGACTTTCAGGAACCTCAACAAAATTCCAAAGAGAAGCTACTCCATGTGACATAAATCACTTTTCCTGGACCCAAGTGGTCAGAATGACATGGACAGATAATTTGTTTTATTTTAACACAAGTCTGAGTCCTAAATGATCAGCATAATATGATAATATGATTTCTTTAACACATTGGGTATGGTACCTTTTGGAATTCTCTCTTTTTTCTCTCAACCCTTTGTAGTATTGTGTGAATTCAACTGTATGACCCATGATGTCATTACATTATCTGCTGCCTGTACATTTTCTATTTTTACAATTTTAAAATATATTCTTATCACTTCATATATTTCTTCTTCCATGAAAGAAAGAAGCAAAGGGGGAACTCTTTCCTCCCACCCCCTCTCCAAATGCACTGTTTTCTTTTCAGTTCTCAAAAAGCCTAGTTGCTGACTATTCTGCTCATCCATTCATCTCGGTTAAACATTCTGCCTCTGGTGATGGTCTTTGTTTTCATATCTCCATACTGTGAGGACATTTTTTTGGCCTGCAGAAATTCACAAACCTTGCTCTGCCCCTCCCAAAGAGAGAAATTTGAATTAAAAAAAAATACTGGATCTAAATTTAACTGTCAACCACTATGGAATTATTGTGTGCACTACTCTGAAGCTAGAAAGAGAAAACAGGCAGTATTTTCATATAGAAAGGACTTTCTAACTATATCTGAAAAAAATTATTACATTCCCTAAAATATGTATACTTCAGTTCTGCTTAAAACCTTTAAAAGAAAAGGGAAAGAGGAAACATATAGAATAGTTCATCTCATATAAAACATAAGCAATAGATTTGGATTCAGAATTTTTTTACCTAGGGTACAGTAGAAAAATCAGGGGGTAGAATTCATCCTATGTCAGTTCTAAGTGATTGGGAAAGAATAGACCAAAAAGACCACATTTCTACAGAAAGTGACAAATATAGATAAATTACAAAGAAATGTTCTCTAGCAGGTCTTAATAGTGGCTCTAATTATATATATATATATATATATTTAATACATTACAGAAAATACCTGAGTATATGAAAAATTTCTATTAATTGTTTCCATATTTGAGTTATAGGATTTTAACAAACTAATTAAATGTTGGTGTTATGACTGCTTTATATATACATATTTTCAACACTAATCAGTTTTTAAAGGTCTGGGGGAAAGTGAAAGAAACAATTGCATTGTTTTAGGCTGCAAGTTCTACTGACTGCTTCACAAATGTTACCCCGTTTATCTTGCATAAACATCACAATGGAGTCGCTATTATTTTCCCCATTTAATAGATAAGTAAACAAAGTTCAGAATGATTTAATAACTTATCCTATACTATGCAACCAGTAATAGAACTGAGTGTTATGGATCGTACTGATTGCAAACCCAAGCTGCTTCTTAGCAGCTTTCTGCCCAAAACATTACAAATTTTAGCTCAACAGGGGTTAGACTCAGCATCCACATGATGGGGCAGAGTCCGGAACAAAACAGAGTTTACAGTATTATAGCCAAAGTCTTAACACCAGAAAGAATACATCCTGTAGCCAACCCATCTTTGGAGGATTCATTACCATCTTTGGGAAGAGTAGAAACACTCACATTAGCAGCAGCATCATTTGCCAATAGTAACTCCCTCTTAATGCCTGTCTGCAAAATCACGTGGCCTCATAAGGCATTGCCCCAAAGGGACAATCTGAACGAGAGACACCCTGCTGTTCTCAGTGTTCATCTTACCTATGATTCTGGTCTTCTTTCTATCATTAGGTGTACCCACCTGTGTTCTTTACCTTTATGATGTGATTAATGCTTTTCCAGGAAGTGTCCCCATCTCTCCTGTGTACAGATCCGTGATGGACCTACCTTACCAGTGCTCTAGGCTGCTAGGACTGAGAAAGGGGGAATCCAGCACAGGTGCAAGCTGAGATGCTTGCTATGTTAGATTCACATCTCAATTGTGCTACAACTTGCGAAATAGGTCTGCTTCTAGGAATAATACAGCCTCCTCAATCCTGAGTTTTATTTTAGGTCAGATGTGGCTAACAAGGTTTCAGCTAGGTGCCTTATATAACTTTTACGAATGCTAAATGAAAGACTTTATGTGACTCTGATTTGAAGTGATGTATTTTTGTGAGAAGGATATAAGGACAATGAAAATGAAAAATGATTACATAGTAAGACTAAGAGCTGGCAAAATTCATGACTAAACAACTATAAAACTACAAAATGCAATTTTATTTTAATGATTCATAAATTATTATGATACTTACTGAACAATGGAAGTTTCTCAAAAAATCTCAGCTCTTTGTGTTTGCAAGTTTCTGGGCCTGTCTTTGTTTTTATTTGGTTGGTGATATTGGGGAAGGTCTCCACCAAAGGAGGTTGAAGGTTAGTACACAGGAGGTTGGGTATGAAATGGTGTTCATTGTTCCTGCTAGTAGACAAAACTGTAAGAAGAATCCTACATAAAATTTTACATTCTCTATATAGGTTCAATTCGAAAAGGATTCTTGAGATAGCATCCAGATAGGAAATATATACAAAAATAATTAGTCCATAGCTTTGTTACGTTCATTCTCCTACCCACACACTAAGAATTCTCATCAACTGTGTATCTAGAATAGCTCCTCTAGGAAATCTCAGTCTCTGTATGTAGAGATAGAAACTCACCCTGGTGACACCTTGTTAGTTGGCTGAAATTTTGGCACTCATAGTAGCCAACTCCTTATATTGGTCTCCCTGGCCTTACTATTGCCCTGGACACTAATCATATTAGGAAAGAAATATATAGATGAGCAAATAAATGAGTGCATAGCCATAAATAATTTTTGAAATGACTGTGTTTCCATAGCCTGGAAAAAAGGAGGAATAAAGCAAACAGGATAATTGTCTTCATATGTCCCATTCGAGAATCTTGCAGGAGGCAAACATAGTTGTTTATTGCCTTCCCCAAAGTGGGGAAAAATACCTTAGAACCAAAAAGTAGGTTTACATAAAAGTGGAATTAACATCAATACGAGAAAATATTTTTGAACATTATAAGTTATGCAACAATGAGGTCTTGTGAATTAGTGTGCAGCCTTACTATAAAAGGAAACATAAAGGTTGAGTAAAATATAAATACTTTGAACAGGCATTTGCAATAGAGTCTTTCCAATGTCTCTTCAATCTTGAAAATTTAATATTTCATAATAAACTTTTTCATTTTTTTAATGAGGGGCGGAGTTTAACCTGATTTTAAACAAACTTACAGTCATTTGAAGATTTGTAAATGGTAATTCTAAGATAATCTTTTTTCTGTGTCAAAATCCTGTCTTGTTCTTCCAAGGATTCAGCAGAGTCATCAAAAGACAATATTCAAGTAGGAAAAAATTGTTGTATAAGCTTCATACTTGTGGCTCTCACACTTTTATTCCCACAATGCTATCACAACTTTATTTCTAGATATACTTGGTTTCACATTTTAAAATATTAGCCTGATATTCAGTGATAGTAGCTCAATGACTTTTGCCTTAAACACAGGCACAGGGGCTTGCACATGTAATCCCAAAAACTGAAGAGATTGAGGTGGGAGGATCGCTTGAGCCCCGTAGTTTGAGGCTGCAGTGAGCTATGACCATGCTACTGCATTCCAGCCTGGGCAACAGAGTGGGACCCCATCTTTGAAAAAACAAACAAACAAACAAATAAAAAACCCCACAGGGCAGTGACAGATTAAACCACAAGGAGAGGAAATGAAAAAGACAAAATTAGCTCCCAAAGCAAGATAAACATCTCTGTGGATCAGAAACAAAACATAAAATCAGATGTGTGAGTGATGCAGAAGCCATGGGTTAGCCGACTGTTTGTAAGCTGGCCTGAATGGAGATAGCTTTGCTCTTAGAAACTAAATATATTAAAGTTCTTCATGCAATAATGGGGAACTGAGGCTTAGCACCGTCCTTGAAAATAAGGTATGGAGGAGGGTGGGAGGGACTGACTTCCTTTGCTTACTAATGAAGACCAAAAAATGTACTGTGCTATACTGCTTCCCTATGTAGCCAGTTGAAGACTTGTGAGAACCCAGGCCCTGCGCTGCAACCAAATGTGGAATCCAGACACCCACTCTTGGTGCTGGGATTCCCAATATACTCAGTCTCACTATAGGTACATAATTCTAAACCGTTTATGTAAGATCCAGGTCTGGATAGGAAGCCCAAAGAGCTGGGCCGAGACAACCCCTGAGCTTCTAGATGAGAGAATAGGGAGGGAGAGAGAAATGGAGAGAGAACTGGGTTTTTAAATCTATTTTCAGAAGCTGCCAAGAGATGCAGCCCAAAATATCAACAACTGGAAAATAAATTCACTTCTGATGATGTCCATTGTGCATGTTCAGGAATGAACAATTGATAAATATTTATGTTTATGTTTAAATGCATAAAAGATTTCTTAAAGATATGCCAACTATTTTAGATGGCCAGGGATTAAGACGGAAAATAATTAGAAAATAACAGATGGATCCCAAAAGATAACAATTACAGAGCTTAGAAATAAAACACGCATTCCCTGAAATAAGGACTAACTCTTGTTTTTTTTGTTTGTTTGTTTTTGTGGGTTTTTTTTGTTTTTTTGTTTTTTTTGAGACAGAGTCTCCCTCTGTCGCCCAGGCTGGAGTGCAGTGGCACAATCTCGGCTCACTGCAAGCTCCGCCTCCTGGTTTCATGCCATTCTCCTGCCTCAGCCTCCCGAGTAGCTGGGACTACAGGTGTCTGCCACCATGCCCGGCTAATTTTTTGCATTTTTAGTAGAGACGGGGTTTCACTGTGTTAGCCAGGATGGTCTCGATCTGCTGACCTCGTGATCCACCCACCTCGGCCTCCCAAAGTGCTGGGATTACAGGCGTGAGCCACCGCGCCCGGCCAACTCTTCTTAAATATGAAAAAAATTCAACTAACAGGATAAATTCTAGATGGAGTACATTAGGGGAAAAAATGTGAAATAGAACATGGAATGCATAATTTTCCCAAAATGCAACAGAGACTATTTTTTAAGAAAATGGAATAAAAAGCACATAGAATCTAGACTCAGATATAATATCTATTTATCTTATAAGGATATAAAAATAATGATGAAAATAGGATAGGACATTATTGCTGAAATTTTTTTCCTGATGGCTAAACACATGAATTCTCAGAACAAAAGATACTCTGAATATCAAGCCACATGAATAAAAATAAATTCATATCTAGACATATCATAATGAAAGCACAGAACATTAAGGAGGAAAATAAAATAATAAAACCTTCAGAGAATAAAATAATAGCTACAAAAGAATAACAAATAATAGTGGACTTCCCCTCAGCAAAACAGATGCCAAAAGAGAATATTCAAAAGGATTAGGAAAACTGTTACTCTACAATTTCACACACAGTTAAACTATAATTCAAGAAAAAGAGAAAAATGAAAATGTTTTCAAACAAAGTCTAAGGAAAATTACCTCCCTTAGGTCTTCAACAGAATTATTAATAAATATATTGGATAGAAAAAAAGATGAAAACAGAATAAAAGTGTATAGGATACATGCGAAGCATATGAATTGATAAAGAATAATAGTAAATGTAATTGTTGAATGTAAACAAAATAGCTTTTTATATGAAATAGTAAGAGCTCTTAGCAGCCATAACAGGTTGATGTAAATAATACCAATGAATAATTAAATCATGGTAAAGCTCTTGACTTGACTAGAAAGGTGAAAATGCTGAATAATTGTAGATTGCTTTAGAAAAATTTATAATTTAGTGTGTGTTAAAAATTCAAAAGTAGATCACATTTGCCATCTTTGAGCCCCCCACCGCTGCTGCAGTTGTAGCAGCCAATACGTCTGTCATCCACTCCTCAGTGGCTTCACCAGCCTTTCAGCCAGATACAAGGCTGTTGTCCTAGTGATTACAGCCACATGAGTCACTGGTCAGCTCAGTGGCTATCCCGACCTGCTGCCTGACTCCCATAATCTTCACACATTTATGAGTGAGAACATGCAATATTTGTCTTTCTGTGCCTGGCTTGTTTCACTTAAGATAATGACCTCTAGTTTCATCCATCTTGTTGTAAAATACATGATTTCATAGTTTTCTAATGGCTGAATAGTATTCCATTATATATGTATAATACTTTTTTTATACTTTCATTTATTGATGGACACATGTTGTATTAGTCTGTTCTCATGCTGCTAATAAAGACATACCTGAGACTGGGCAATTTATTTTTAAAACAGGGTTTAGTTGACTCACAGTTCAGCATGGCTGAGGAGGCCTCAGGAAACTTACAATCATGGCAGAAGTGGAAGCAAACACATCCTTCTTCACACGGTGGCTGGAAGAACTGCCAAGCAAAGCAGGGAAAGCCTTTTAAAAAACCATCAGATCAGCCTGGCATGGTGGCTCACACCTGTAATCCCAGCACTTTGGGAGGCTGAGGTGGGTGGATCACGAGGTCAAGAGTTCAAGACAAGCCTGGCCAATATGGTGAAACCCCATCTCTTCTAAAATACAAAAATTACTGGGCATGGTGGCACGTGCTTGTAGTCCCAGCTACTTGGGAGGCTGAGGCAGAAGAATCACTTGAACCCAGGAGGTGGAGGTTGCAGTGAGCCGAGATTGCACCACTGCACTCCAGCCTGGGTGACAGAGAGAGACTGTCTCAAAAATAAAAAAATAGAATAAAATAAATAAAAATCAGATCTCGTAAGAATTCACTCACTATTATGAGAACAGCAGCATGGGGGTAACCACCCCCATGATTCAATTACCTCCCACCAGGTCCCTCCCACGACAGAGGGGATTATGGGAACTACAATTCATGATGAGATTTGGGTGGGGACACAGCCAAACCATATCACTTCACACTTGGCTCCTTCCAAATCTCATGTCCTCACATTTCAAAACCAGTTGGGCCTTTCCAATAGTCCCCCAAAGTCTTAGCTTATTCTATCACTAACCCAAAAGTCCAAGTCCAAAGTCTCATCTAAAACAAGGCAAGTCTCTTCTGCCTATGAGCCTATAAAAATCAAAAGCAAGTTAGTTATTAATACTTCCTAGATACAATGAAGGTACATGGATTGGGTAAATACACTCATTCCAAATGGGAGAAATGGGCCAAAACAAAGGGGCTACAGGTCCCATGCAAGTCTGAATTCCAATACGGCAGTCATTAAACCTTAAAGTTCCAAAATTATTTTCTTTGACTCCATGTCTCACATCCAGGTCACACTCATGCAAGAGATGGGCTCCCATGGCCTTAGGAAGCTCTGCGCCTGTGGCTTTGCAGGGTACAGCCCCACAACTTAGCTGTTTTCATGGAGGCTTTGAGTGTCTGTGACTTTCCCAGGCACATGGTGCAAGCTCTCAGAGATGAGGCACTTGTTGGGGACTGGACTAAAGGTGACTCTCGCTATGCTTTATCAAAGAGACTGGTGGCATTTTGCCCCTGCCCTAGAGATCTGTGGAACTCTGAACTTGAGAGTGATGATTTAGGGTATCTGGCAGAAGAAATTTCTAAGCAGCAAAGCATTTAAGATGTGATGTGGGTGCTGTTAAAAGCATTCAGTTTTATGTATTCACAAGGATATGGTTTGGAATTGGAACTTATGTTTAAAAGGGAAAGAGAGCATAAAAGTTCAGAAAATTTGCAGTATGACAATCCAATAGAAAAGGAAAACCCATTTTTCTGGTGAGAAACTCAAGCCCACTGCAGAAATTTCCATAAGTAACAAGGAACCAAATGTTAATCACCAAGACAATGGGGAAAATGTCTCCAGGGCAGTGAGAGGTCTTAATGGCAGCCACTACCATCATAATCCCAGAGGCCTAGGAGAAAAAAAAAAAGTTTCCTGGGCCAGGCCCAGGGCCTTGCTGCTTTCCTCAGTCTTGGGACTTGGTGTCCCACTTCCCAACCATGGCTAAAAGGGGCATACACAGAGTTCAAGCCATTGCTTCAGAGGGTATAAGCTCCAAGCTTTGGTGGCTTACATATAGTGTTGAGCCTGTGGGTGCACAGAAGTCAAGAACTGAGGTTTGAGAACATCCACCTAGATTTCAGAGGATGTATGGAAATGTCTGGATGTCCAGGCAGAGGTGTGCTGCAGGGGCAGATCCCTCATGGAGAACCTCTGCTAAGGCAGTGTGGAAGGGAAATGTGGGGTTCAAGCCCTAATACAGAGGCCTCATTGGGGCACTGCCTACTGAAGTTCCTCCAGAACCCAGAATGGTAGATCCACAGAGAGCTTGCACCATGTGCCTGGAAAAGCCACAGACACTCAATGCCAGCACATGAATGCACCCAGGAGAGGGGCTGTACCCTGCAAAACCACAGGGTCAGAGCTATCTGAGACCATGGGAACCCACCCCTTGCATCAATGTGACCTGGATATGAGACATAGAGTCAAAGGAAATCATTTCAGAGCTTTAAGATTTGACTGTCCTGCTGTTGGGGGAAGTCAGGAACACCAAACAGAGGGACCTGCTGAAGCCATCTCAAAAGAACATAAATTGTGAAGATTTCATGGACATTTATTAGTTCTCCAAAATTAATACTTTTGTAATTTCTTATGCCTGTCTTTACTGCAATCTCTGAACATAAATTGTGAAGATTTCATGGACACTTATCACTTACACAATCAATACCCTTGTGATTTCCTATGCCTGTCTTTACTTTAATCTCTTAATCCTGTCATCTCGTAAACTAAGGAGGATGTATATCGCCTCAGGACCCTGTGATGATTGTGTTAACTGCAAAATTTGTTTGTAGAGCATGTGTGTTTGAACAATATGAAATCTGGGCACCTTGAAAAAAGAACAGGATACCAGCAATGTTCAGGGAACAACAGAGATAACATTAAATTCTGACCACCGGAGAGCCGGGCAGAACAGAGCCATATTTCTCTTCTTCCAAAAGCAAATGGGAGAAATATCACTGAATTCTTTTTCTCAGCAAGGAACATCCCTGAGAAAGAGAATGTGTCCCTGAGGGTAGGCCTCTAAAATGGCCCCCTTGGGTGCGGCCATCTTCTATGGTCAAAACTGTAGGGAAGAAATAAGCCCCAGTCTCCCATACACTCCCAGGCTTATTAGGATGAGGAAATTCCCGCCTAATAAATTTTGGTCAGACCGGTTGTCTGCTCTCAAACCCTGTCTCCTGATAAGATGTTATCAATGACAATGCATGCCCAAAACTTCATTAGCAATTTTAATATCGCCCTGGTCCTGTGGTCCTGTGATCTCACCCTGCCTCCATTTGCCTTGTGATATTCTATTACCTTGTGAAGCATGTGATCTCTATGACCCACACCCTATTCATACACTCCCTCCTCTTTTGAAAATCACTAATAAAAACTTGCTGGTTTTACGGCTCAAGGGGCATCACGGAACCTACCGACATGTGATGTCTCCCCCGGATGCCCAGCTTTAAAATTTCTCTCTTTTGTACTCTGTCCCTTTATTTCTCAACCCAGCTGATGCTTAGGGAAAATAGAAAAGAACCTACGTGACTATCGGGGGCAGATTACCCGATACGCTGCTAGAGTTTGGACTTGCATGGGGCTTGTAGCCCCTTTGTTTTGGCCAATTTCTCCCATTTGGAATGGGTGAATTTACCCAATGCCTGTACCCCCATTGTATCTAGGAAGTAACTAACTCGCTTTTGATTTTACAGGCTCATAGGCAGAAGGGATTTACCTTGTCTCAGATGAGACTTTGGACCATGGACCTTTGAATTAATGCTGAAATAAGACTTTGGGGGACTGTTAGAAAGGCATGATTGGTTTTGAAATGTGAAGACATGAGATTTGGGAGGGGCTGGGGCAGAATAATAGGGTTTGGCTGTGTCCCCACCCAAGTCTCACCTTGAATTGTAATAATCCCCACATGTCAAGAATGGTGGCAGGTGGAGATAATTGAATCATGGGGCGGTTTCCCCCATAGTGTTCTCATGGTAGTGAGTAAGTCTCAGGAGATCTGATGGTTTTATACATGGGGGTTTCCCCTGCACACTCTCTTGCTCTCTTGCCAGCCACCATGTAAGATATGCCTTTGCTCTTCCTTCACTTTCTGCCATGATTGTGAGGCCTCCCCAGCCATGTGGAACTGTGATCCATTAAACCTCTTTCCTTTATAAATTACCCAATCTCAGGTATGTTTTTATTAGCAGTGTAAGAACCGATGAAAACACCCACATTATTCTGTCTTCTGAGCTATTCAAACTGTTGCAACCTCTGCCTGTTACCCAATTCCAAAGTCACTTCCACATTTTTGGGGATCCTTATAGCAGCGTCCCACTCTCTGCTGCACCAATTTACATGTTGGTACCACATCTTTGCTATTGTGAATAGTGCTGTGATAAACATGAATGCAGTAATCTTTTTGATACATTAATTTATTTTCTTTCAGGTAGATACCCAGTATTGGGATTGCTGGATTGAATAATAGTTTTGTTTTTAGTTGTTTAAGAAATCTTAAAGGTTGGGAAGTTTAAAGTTCAAGGCATTAGAGTATCTTTATGCACTGGTGACACTGCACCTTTAAATTTCTGGTACCACAGTGGGTAACACCAGACTGGCTGGCCTAAATTCCATTCTGCATTCTTGGAGTGAGCTATGGAGATACTGACCTTGAATTCACACAATTTGCTCACAGGCTTAGAATGCTTCACTCCTACTCCATCACTGAGGGCTCAGAATTTTTTAATGACATAGTTGTCCCTTCAATGTAAGATATCCAAATTATAGATTACACAGGAAAATATGGAATATTTTATTAATATACGTGTAAAATCAGTCAAAGTAACTCCCGAGAAGATATATCCCTTATTTTGTTTAATGAAGGAAATGACCAATAGAAATTACTGTAAACCCAGAGAATAAGAAGGCAATTTTAAAAACATATACCTGGAAAGCTCTGTCTGTATCTGGAGATCAGGTTTGCTTAGATACTCAAAGTGCAATTAAAGTGGTTTGGAAATTCAAAGCAGCTTTAGAGCACCATTATAAGAGCACTGGAAGAATAAAATGATATAAAAGAAAATTAGTAAGCTAGACAAAGGGAGAAACTTCCTTACGAGAAAGCTTAATATCTTAGAAGAAGGATTCGGTAAATACAAAAGAGGAAAAAAAGTGGTGCCCATGGTAATGGTTCTTAAAGTTTTTGTTTTTAAAAAGAGATGTTTTTGTCATTGGTGGAACTGAAAAGGTAACGGGTAATCAAAGAGCAATTCGAGTGAAAGAGGCATGATCTTAGTGAGCAAATTAAAGTGCTGCCTCAGAAAGTGATATGATCCAGAAATTAGTAGATGGTGAAAAACACCTCCTGTATAGAAGGTCTATAATAACATCAGCCAGAAGTGCATACTATGAGTCCTCTAGAGGTGGATACAGTGAATATTACGAGTTTGTGTCAGTTAAAAGGTAGAGACATCTTAGTATGTGGAAAGGCTAGTTGCATCATACCTAACTAAATCATAAAGTTGTAATTGTTTAGATGTTTAAATGTATATAAAAGTGCGTTTATAAATGCCAAGCTGCCAAAGGGGGATACTGTACTAATTCCTAAGTTACTGTCTTTCTGCTCCAAACTCATCCTTCCACTCTATGCTTAGTGGTAGCTGAAAGTCCCCAAATTACCTTTGCCTTTTTGCCCGGATGTCTTCCATTTAGGTTCCACCAATAGGGGGCGCTAGAGGAAACTGGGAGCGTTGAGAGGAGAAAAGGAACTTGCTCCTCCTACCTGTGTGCTTGCTGCTCTTTTTGGTGTTACCTCAACTCTTCACTTGGGCAGTTCCCAGAATCAGCCTCATCACTCCCAACCTGGGGCCATAGTTTTAGTGGGGTTTGTGGGGGGCACTTTCTCCTCAGAGGTTGAAGTTCCCACACCGTCTCTCCTCTGAATCTGTAAATTGTAATCACTCTAACCTCTGTTCTTTCCTGACTCTGTCCTGTCTGTTCGTCTGAGAGCTTCTTTGTTGCTGCTTTCCTTCTTCAATGTTCATTTAACCACGTATTTATCTAAATTCTCCGTTGAAGTACCAGAGTGCTTTGTTTTCCTGGTGGATTCCTGCTGGTTCAAAAACAAGTTAGAAAAACATTTAGAAATTCGGGACAATTATTCAAGTAATTATTTAAAAAAATCTGGCCATGTATGGGAGTTTACAAACAGCATTAACATAAAATATTTTTTATCTGGTGTGTTGCAAAGCAATCTAGTTATTATAGTTTGGTGTATGCATTACTTGTATGCTGAATGAACATGCCAAAGAAATTTAGGAATTGACTGCCAAGCAAAGGCAAAATGATGATGAGCCAAAAAAGTGGGAGCCAGAGTTGACAATCTTATACCACCTCTTTATTAAACTAGCAGAGGGAGAGAACAAATATAAAAGCTAAGTAACAGGATGCTAAACACAAAACACAAATAATAGAAAGCCCAAATATCTCAATATTTACATTGAGAGAAAACTGATATTTTCCCATTTTCATATTGTATTGTATTTCATATTTTTAAGCCCATAAAATACAGTTATATATTATTTGTAAGACTAGCTAAAACACAATCACAAAGAAAGTCTGGGAATATGAGAATGAAGAACACAGCCTATGCAAATATTTAATAAGTTGATGCGGCAATATAAATACAAGCTGGATGTTTGCACTCATGTTTATATCAGGCAAATGCACTAATTGGTATGAAGAGTACTCCATAAAAAACTCTATCAAGAATATGTAACAATCATAAATGTGTATATACAACAATATAACCTTAATGTAGAAATAGGAAAAAAAATAGAATTACACTGAAAAGATTACCAACTCAACTTCTTAGTGGGGGAATTAGAAAAATGCTCTCAGAAAATAATAGATAATCCTGACAAAAATTGGAAATAAAAACTACAAAAAATTTACACACTTGATCAAACAGATATATAAAGGTTCCTACATTCCCTAAAATAAAGCATATACATTAAAGTCAATATAACAATTGCAAAAAGTGAATATATACAAAACAAAAAAACCCCTCATATTTTCAAAGAATCAATATCACAAGGATTCATTCTCTTACCACAAGTGATAATAAATGTAAAATTAACAACAGAAATGTAACAAAAATATTTGGAAACCTAAAAATGCACTTCTTCATAATTTGTCCTTTGAAGATGAAGTCAACCATAATGAAAGTTCTAAATGTCAGACTTAAAATGTATGGCTAAAATGGTGGGGGAAAATAAATTTACAGCTAAAATTACATTTATTTTAAAAGTAAGATTTATAATAAGTTAAATATTCAACTCAGAAATATACAATGACCAACAATTAAAATAAAAATAGTATATAATTTATATAAGAGCAAACGTTATTGGAAAAATAAAGAATGATGAACATTATTAAAATAGAATCTTAGTTCCTTTTTCAAAAAATACTAATAAAATAGACTGATCAGAAAAAAGGGGAAAAGATGTGTATATAGAATATTAGGTACAAAGAGTTATAAAAACAAGATGTAGATTTTTTAAATGACAATAGAATGTTATAAGCAAAACTTATTTCAATAAATTTAAAAGATTTGAAGATATTCCAGTTCTCAGAGGGAATGCTTTCAACTTTTTCCCATTCAGTATTATGTTGGCTGTGGGTTTGTCATAGATGGCCTTTTTTACATTAAGGTATGTCCCTTGTATGCCAATTTTGCTGACAGTTTTAATCATAAAGGGATGCTGGATTTGTCATATGCTTTTTCTGCATCTATTGAGATCATGTGATTTTTGTTTTTAATTCTGTTTATCTGGTGTATCACATTTATTGACTTGCATATGTTAAACTGTCCCTGCATCCCTGATATGAAACCCACTTAATCATGGTGGATTATCTTATTGATATGTTGTTGTATTCGTTTAGCTAGTATTTTGTTAAGGATTTTAGCATCTATGTTCATCAAGGATCTCGGTCTGTAGTTTTCTTTTTTGGTTATGTCCTTTCCTAGTTTGGGTATTAGGATGATGCTGGCTTCATAGAATGAATTAGGGAGGGTTCCTTCCTTCTTTACCTTGTGGAATAGTGTCAAAAGGATGCGTACTAATTCTTCTTTGAATGTCTAGTAGAATTCTGCTGTGAATCCATCTGGTCCTGGACTTTTTCTTGTTGATAATTTTTAAATTACCATTTCAACCTTGCTGCTTGTTATTGGTCTGTCACTCTCACCACCCCTCTTCAACATAGTACCGGAAGTCCTAGCCAGAGCAATCAGACAAGAGAAAGAAATAAAGGGCATCCAAATTGATAAAGAGGAAGTCAAACTGTCATGGTTTGCTGACTATATGATCGTTTACCTTGAAAACCCTAAAGACTCCTCCAGAAAGCTCCTTGAACTGATGAAAGAATTCAGCAAATTCTCTTTGGATACAAGATTAATGAACACAAATCAGTAGCTCTTCTATAGACCAACAGTGACCAAACGGAGAATCAGATGAAAAGCTCAGCCCCTTTTACAATAGCTGCAAAAAATAAAATAAAATACTTAGGAATATACGTAACCAAGGAGGCAAAAGACCTTTACAAGGAAAATTACAAAATACTGCTGAAAGAAATCATAGATGACACAAACAAATGAAACACATCCCATGTTCATGGATGGGTAGAAACAATATTGTGAAAATCACCATCCTGCCAAAAGCAATCTACAAATTCAATGCAATTCCCATGAAAATACCACCATCATTTTTCACAGAATTAGAAAAAAAAATTATAAAGTTCATATGGAACCAAAAAAGAGTCCACATAGCCAAAGCAAGACTAAGCAAAAAGAATAAATCTGAAGCCATCACACTACCTGATTTCAAACTATATTATAAGGCCTTAGTCACCAAAACAGCATGGTACTGGTATAAAAATGGGCACATAGACCAGTGGAACAGAATAGAGAACCCAGAAATAAACCCAAATGCTTACAGTCAACTGATCTTCAACCAAGCAAACAAAAACATAAAGTGGGGAAAGGACACCCTTTTCAACAAATGGTGCTGGGATAATTGGCTAGCCACACGTAGTATAATGAAACTGGATACTCATCACTTATACAAAAAATCAACACAAGATAGATTAAGAACTTAAATCTAAGACCTGAAACTATAAAAATTCTAGAAGAAAACATTGGACAATCCTTCTAGACATTATCTTAGGCAAAGATTTCATGACCAAGAACCCAAAAGTAAATGCAATAAAAACAAAGATAAATATTTGGACTTAATTAAACTAAAGAGCTTTTGCATGGCAAAAGAAACAGCAGAGTAAACAGACAACCCACAGAGTGGGAGAAAATCTTCACAATCTATACATCTGACAGAGGACAAATATTCAGAATCTACAACAAACTCAAACAAATCAGTAAGAAAAAACACACAATTCCATCAAAAAGTGGGATAAGAACATGAATAGACAAGTCTCAAAAGAAGACATACAAATTGCCAACAAACGTGAAAAAATCCTCAACATCACTAATGATCAGGGAACTGCAAATCAAAACCACAATGTGATACCACCTTACTCCTGCAAGACTGGCTATAATCAAAAACTCAAAAAACAGTAGATGTTGGCATGGATGCAGTGACCAAGGAACACTTCTACACTGCTGTGAATGTAAACTAGTACAGCCACTATGGAAAACAAGTGTGGAGATTCCTTAAAGAACTAAAAGTAGAACTACCATTTGATCCAGCAATCCCACTACTGGGTATCTGCCCAGAGGAAAAGAGGTCATTATATGTAAAAGATACTTGCATATGCATGTTTACAGCAACATAGTTTGCAATTGCAAAATCGTGGAACCAATACAAATGCCCATCAATCAACGAGTGGATCAAGAAACTGTGTGTGTGTGTGTTTGTGTGTGTGTGTGTGTGTGTGTGTGTGTGCATATAAAATAGAATACTACTCAGCCATAAAAAGAAATGAATTAATGGCATTTGCAGTGACTTGGATGAAATTGGAGACTATTAATCTGATTGAGGTAACTCAGGAATGGAAAACTAAATATTTTATGTTCTCACTGATATATGGGAGCTAAGATATGAGGATGCAAAGGCATAAGAATAATACAATGGACTTTGGGGACTAGGAGGAAAGAGAGGGATGGGGACGAGGGGTGAAAGACTACAAATAAGGCGCAGTGTATACTTCTCAGGTGATGGGTGCACCAAAATCTCACAGATCACTAAAAAACTTACTCATGTAACCAAATACCACCTGTACCCAAATGACTTATGGAAAAATAAAAAATATTTGGAAAATATTACTTAAACTTCCTTATGTAGAAGTAGAAAATCCAAAACCTTAATGTTCAAAAAATTGAATTGGTTACCAGAATTTTCTTCTAATCAAAGAACATCATGCCATATAGTTTTAAAGACAAATTTTACCGGTCCTTAAGGAACAGCTAATTTTCATACTATGTAAAACTTATTGAGAATAGACAAAAGAAATACAGCAATCCAGCTTGCTTTATAGGGCTAGTATAACAATGATAACAAAACTAGAAAAGTACAGTAGAAGAAAAGTGATTTATTGAACAAATCTCTAAAATGAACATAAATGCAAATTAGTCTAAGTGTTAGTAAACCAAGTTCAGCATTGCTATTATCAAACAAAATACATCTTTTTCAGATAAAATAGAATTTGAGGCAAAAAAATTATAAGACATATAGAAGGCTTTTATATTTATAAAATTAGAAATAGAAAAAGAAGAGATGTAATTTATGAGTTTATATATTTAATAAATTGGACCGTGAACAACATATGGGTCACAGTGATTGTTTCTCTCTAGGCATTAGATGCCCTTGGGCATCAATATGAGGAAGCAGCATCTTTTCAGTATATGAGGACACAATCTGAACACCAATCACCAACAAGCCTCTTACTGAACAGGTCTGATGGGGAAAAGCACATTAAAACCTGCTACAGGTGAGCTCTCTCAAGGTTAAAATAATAGGTTTTTTTACTTTCTTAGTTGGCAGTCATAAACATTAAAAAAACTTTAATTTAGCAAATTACATCCTGCCTCCTTTATATTTAAGTATAAGAATGGATTTAGGTAAAAGACTAAAAGAAAAATTTAAAGCACAAAGACACCATTGGATTGTCTCAGCTGGATTTCCGGAAATTATAAAATAGGGTCAGTTCATTTTCATTTCTTCATTCTCAGAAGACAGAGAAAATAGTAATAGTCACAGACCTCAGGGATTATGGTCATCCTCACTTCACCTCACACGCCCCTTGCATTCAAAATCACTAGAAATTAAAGAACAGGGATTGCTTCTTGGTAAGAACTGTCCTTCCTTGTTTGTGCTCCAGTTAAATCTTACAAAAAGGGTTCAACAAATCCCATTGGGATGCTTTATCCTTCTTTCTGATCCCTTAACATGTTGCCCACAGCTTCTATAGCTCTTGCTACCTGGTCCTACTTTGGGAATTTGATTCCTTGCGGAGACTTGATGGAAAAAATTACAGAATATATGTTCGGGTTGCACAGAAGATAAAACTCAGTCAAAATGGGATGGGAATACTATATGGGTTCCACCTGCCCTGAAACAAGTGATTCTATTTGGAAGGTTGAATCTATATGAGTTCCACCTGCCCAAAAACAAGTGAATCTATTTGGAAGGTTAGTAGGTGGGGATATTTTGGAGTTCCTGAAACTAAAATAAGCCTGGGGAATCTGTAATGTATGAAGAGGTCCTGGAAGTAATTGTATTCCTGTTTAAATTTCTGATCATGAATCCTACACTGACTGAAGAAATTAACAGCAGCAACATCTTGACATCAACATCCTTCCAGAGAAAACCAGAGAGATAAGTACAGGGAAAGCCCTTTCCCTAGGACAGGAGCAGATGGCAGTGTGCATGATGGGTCTTTATCTCTCCACTGCAACACACTTTCATAGCATACTGAGGCATGGTTGATCTAAGCAGAGAATAACGTCATCTCTTCTGAGAGCTATCCAACCTCCACTGGGGCACTTTTTTCCCCCAATAATCTTTTTGGAATGAAAGAGTTTCAACACTAGCTTACAGATGCTTTTTACTAATTTGTGAAGCTTTACCTAACTCGTATCCACCTTGTTTTCTCATTTTTAGTTGTTAATCCTGATGTAAGATGTAAGTTTTTATATTATCCAACCTTTATTTATTATACAATTTCAGAAGCACTGTAATAAAAAATCACAATGCAAACTGTAATTCTTACCTGTTAATGCCAAATTTCTGCTATTTACAGACTTAGCTACTAGACTAATTTAAAATTTTTCTCTTTCAGATATACCTAATGTAGATAATTTATTTTGATACTTTTGGTGTTGAATTTCTTGTTTAAATTGTAAGGTAAAATAGTTGTTTGTGGGGGGTTGCCTCATGTTTCTATTGCCTCATGAAATTAAGTAGTGGTTTTATAGAACAATGGGCCTAATTGACTGCAAACTAGATTTATGTTACATAAGAAGAAGAGTGACACAAAGGATTTATTTTTTAATATGAAATTCCTTTTTCTGAGCTATTTAAACATGAGAATTATCATATTTGTGAGTCCCTTTTTTTCTAAATTTTTGTAGGTACATAGTAGGTGTATATATTTATGGGGTATATGAGATGTTTTGATACAGGCACACAATGTGAAATAAGCACATCATAGGGAATGAGGCACCCAGACCCTCAAGCATTTACCCTCTAAGTTACAAAAAATCCAATTACATTCTTTAATGTGAATGTAATCCAATTACATTCTTTAATGTGAATGTAAAGAATTACAATCTTTAATTATTTTAAAATGACAATGAAGTTATTGACTATGGCCACCCTCTTTTGCTAACAAATAATAGGTCTTATTCATTCTTTTTAATTTTTTTGTACCCATTAATGATCCCCACCTCCTCCCAATACCCCTGCTACCCTTCCCAGCCTCTAGTAACCATCCTTCTACTCTGTATGTCCATGAGTTCAATTGTTTTGATTTTTAGGTCCCACAAATAAGTGGGAATATGTGATGTTTGTCTTTCTTTGCCTGGCTTATTTAATTTAACATAATGATTTCCATTTCCATCCATGTTGTTGCAAATGACTAGATCTCATTCTTTCTTTATGGCTGAATAGTGCTCCACTGTGTATATGTACCACATTTTCTTTATCCATTCATCTGTTGATGGACACTTAGCTTGCTTCCAATTATTAGCTATTGTAAACAGTGCTGCAACATAGGACTGCAGATATCTCTTCGATATACTGATTTCGTTTCTTTCGGGTATATGCCAGTGGGACTGCTAGCATATTTGTGAGTCTTTTTAATAGTCTTATCAATCCAACCAGGTTACATGTGGCTACAAACAAGTACAGTCTTATATGCCCTCAGCTAAGACATGTAGCAGGACGTAGTATATGTTCAGTTAATACCTGTGGATTTATATTTTGTGATTTAGCTACTTGGAGATGGGTGAAGATGAGATGACACCATTGGTCCTTCTACTTTACTGTGTGCCTTTATTATATGAAATTTTAAAAGTGGCATTGTTATCTTCATTGGACTCAGATATTGCAAGGAAGTTGAGGTGAAAGTGAATAACACTTTTCTATACATTTGGGACCACTGAATCCTATTGTTGGAAAGGATCTTGGCATTCTTCTAGTTCAACTTCTCACATGACAAAGGAATCCCATCTTGAATAGATGGTTAATTAATCTATGAATTAAAACACTCACTGAAATCTTCATTCCTAATAAAATTAATTTTCAAGAAGGCAATTTCAATAATGATCAGATTATTTATTGACTAAGATAATATCACCTTCCAATAATTTCTACTTTGAATTATGATTCTTGCTTTGAAGCAAAACTTATTTACCTTTGCTGATGAAATCTTTCAAATATTAACTTATCAGAAAACTTGAATAGGGAACTCATTGATAGGAACTCAATTATGAATTTTTCTGTTTTTATTTTAGTGAAATCCAGATGGATTATGGGCTGAAGAAGGCTATAGAGTCAGGCAAAAAAACAGAAGCAATAATTTAGAAATTACAATGATTCAAACCTCAGTATACCCTCTTGGCTTTGGAAGGATTTTAAAACATTTGATAGGCCACAAAAAAAAAAACTAAAGAGTCACCATAAATAATAAGTAGTTATTTATTTGTACATGATAGTTAAGAAGCTATAAAATATGTTAAACATTCTATGAATATAAGTATATGGTTAGAGTTTTAGCTCTAGTTTTGGATAGAGATCAGTATTTTTTAAATCCCAGGCTATGAACCATCATGAAATAATTCAGCCAGCACTTTTACTAATGAAATAGAATACATTAGACTAGAATAAAATAGAAAACAAGTGCATTACACAGAGTAAGGATTCAATTGTATATATACTCATGTGTGTATGTACTGGGTAGACATTTATTACTGTAGGAATATAGCAGAATTTTAGAAATTTCCAAATGTAACTAAATAAATCATATGTAACTATTTCACTACTGGGTATATATCCAAAAGAAAGGAAGTGAACATATCAAAAAGATATCTTCACAGCCATGTTTATTGCAGCACTATTCACAGTAACCAAAATATGGAATAAGCCTAAGTGCTCATCAATGAATGAATAAAGAAAATGTGATATATATACACAATGGTATATTATTCAGCCATGTAAAAGAATAAAATCCTGCCATTTGCAGCAACATGGATGGAACTGGAGGTCATTACATTAAATGAAACAAGCTAAGCACAGAATGACAAATATTGTATGTTTTCACTTATATGTGGGAGCTAAAAATGTGCATCTCATGAAGACAGAGAGTAGCTTGGTGGTTACCAGATGCCAGGAGGGGTAGCAAAAGGGAAACAAAAGAGAAGTTGACTAATGAGTACAAACATATGGTTTCATAGAAGAAATAAGATCTAGTGTTCAATGGATTAGAAGAGTGACTATAGTTTACAGTAATCTATTGTATATTTCAAAATAGCCAGAAGAGAATAATTTGAATGTTTCTAACATAAAGAAAAGACAAATATTTAAGGTGACAGATAGCCCAAGTACACAGATTTGATCTTTATAAATTAAATGAGTATATTAAATTATCGCAGGTACCCTAAAACTATTTACATCTTTTATGTATCAATTAAAAATTGTTAAAAATAAATTTGCAAAAAACAGAAACATATATATACAAATAAATAATATAAATACACATTTATAGTATAAGAAGTATACTATATATACAATAGATTACTGTATGATGAAATGTACAATGAAATATACAATAGATCACTGTAGTCTAAGAAAGGTGACAGGTAACTACATTCTGATCATAAGACAATACAAACAGAGTAGACCCTCTATGGGTACAAAAGTCAAGACACAAAGATCTCTGTTTAAATCCAGCCAAAGTTAGGGCAAACTGCCATTCTCTTAACTTAATTCAAGATTATGCAATCAGTAAAAATCACAAGTTTAAAAAATAATTCATATAACAAAGGCACAAATTGGTGAGAAGACCTGATAGCAGGATCATTGACATGGTCATCATCCCTCTTTCTATCCTTATATATAGACATAGACACCAGCACACTTCCACATGCATGGATATAAGTACCCTGCAATGAAGGAATACAGAGGGCAAGCATCTGATATAATCATCACAAACTGAGGAAAGAGTCCATGCTATGAAGGCAATTTAAGTATTAACATATTTTGAACTGTGATGAAAGTAGATTTGAAAATAAGATGTAATGAATACTATAATATCCTACTAACATTGAATTTATCATAGATGACAAAATGTCCTTGTGCTTCATTTGTAATGCATAATTTTCTCTTAGTGACTAAGATCAAAATATAATTGAAGGTGTTTTCTTAGAAAACACTCAAACAATAATACGTACAGTTGCAGCATGCTTAAACATTTGCCTTAGACATTCAGACTTGGTGAGCTCCTTGTTTCTTCTACAGGGAAATGGGGGGAAATCAGACTTCCATCGCAGAGTTCCTCCTACTGGGATTTCCCATTGGCCCAAGGATTCAGATGCTCCTCTTTGGGCTCTTCTCCCTGTTCTACATCTTCATTTTGTTGGGGAACGGGACCATCCTGGGGCTCATCTCACTGGACTCCAGGCTCCACACCCCCATGTACTTCTTCCTCTCACACCTGGCGGTCGTCGACATCGCCTGTGCTTGCAACACGGTGCCCCAGATGCTGGTGAACCTCCTGCATCCAGCCAAGCCCATCTCCTTTGCTGGCTGCATGACCCAGATGTTTCTGTTTTTGAGTTTTGCACATACAGAATGTCTCCTCCTGGTGGTGATGTCCTATGATCGGTACGTGGCCATCTGCCACCCTCTCCGATATTCTACCATCATGACCTGGAAAGTCTGCATCACTTTGGCATTGACTTCCTGGATTTTAGGAGTCTTATTGGCCCTTGTCCATCTAGTGTTACTGCTACCACTGTCCTTCTGTGGACCCCAGAAACTTAATCACTTTTTCTGTGAAATTATGGCTGTTCTCAAACTTGCCTGTGCGGATACCCACATTAATGAGGTAATGGTTTTGACAGGGGCAGTGTCTGTGCTGGTGGGACCCTTCTTTTCGATTGTAATATCTTATGTTCATATTCTATGTGCCATTCTAAAGATCCAGTCAGGAGAGGGGTGCCAGAAAGCCTTCTCCATCTGCTCCTCCCACCTCTGTGTGGTTGGACTCTTTTATGGCACAGCCATCTTCATGTATGTTGAGCCCCAGTATGAGAGCCCCAAGGAGCAGAAGAAATATCTCCTGCTGTTTTACAGCCTCTTCAATCCCATGCTTAATCCCCTAATTTATAGTCTTAGGAACAAGGAAGTCCAAGGTGCTCTAAAGAGGATGCTTGAAAAGAAGAGAACTTCATGAAAGCCTGAAAGAATAGTAAAATAGCTGGCTTTAAAGGGCTTTGAGATTACATCTGAACCCATACCTACTCAGGATACATAATCACACTCTAGGGAACCCTTTCCATCTTCTTGAAATTTTCCTGTGACTACCTCCCGAGAAAGCCCATTCTGCTTTCCTCTCTCCAGCATTGAAGGTCGGAGCTGCACAATTAATAAAAATATGTTTATACTAGCTGTCTAGTGTACACACTTTTAATATAATTATGTGAAATATTCTGAAAGTTGGAAATAAATGTGTATCTTTTTGTTCTGTAAATAAGACTTGAAGGCGAATTTTTGTAGAATAAGGATATAGGAGTTAGGAGAGACTGATAACAAAGTCATTATTTAATTATTCTTAATTTAGAAAGTGCCGGCCGGGCGCGGTGGCTCACGCCTGTAATCCCAGCACTTTGGGAGGCCGGGACGAGCGGATCACGCGGTCAGGAGATCGAGACGATCTTGGCTAACACGGTGAAACGCTGTTTCTACTAAAAATACAAAAAATTAGCCGGGCGTGTTGGCGGGCGCCTATAGTCCCAGCTACTCGGGAGGCTGAGGCAGGAGAATGGCGCGAACCCGGGAGAGCGGAGCTTGCAGTGAGCTGAGATCGCGCCACTGCACTCCAACCTGGGGGACACAGCGAGACTCCGTCTCAAAAAAAAAAAAAAGAAAGTGTCATATTTAGGCCAGGCGTAGTGTCTCATGCCTGTAATCCCAGCACTTTGGGAGGCCAAGGCAAGGAGATCATGAGGTCAGGAGATTGAGACCATCCTGGCCAACATGGTGAAACCCCGTCTCTACTAAAAACACAAAAATTAGCCAGGCATGTTGGCGCAGACCTGTAATCCCAGCTACTTGGGAGGCTGAGTCAGGATAATTGCTTGAACCCAGGAGGTGGAGGTTGCAGTGAGCCAAGATCGTGCCGCTGCACTCCAGCCTGGGTGAGAGAGCGAGACTCCATCTCAAAAAAAAAAAAAAAAAAAAAAAGCTATATTTAAAAATAGGTCTACATATAAAATATTTGCACATATTTCTCTGGTGGTGACATTTTCTAAGGTATAATCCACGTAGATTAGAAAGAGCATGAGCCATGTCTTCACAGGAAAGAGAATGGAGAATATAACTGTAATGCAACTAACAAGAAAACCTGGGCAGATGTCATGCTAATAAATATATAGACATATTGGAGCCTTCTCCATTCCTTTTTCTCTGCTTGTGGAGTGCACGGGAAAGCCATGGGATGTAGAGCTGAGTGGAAGAGAGCACAATGGGAATAACAGAGCTCATGGAAGAACTATGTTTTCTCTCATGGGTTTGGTCAATTGTCTCCTACTGAAAATGATTAAAACTCAGAGGAGATAATCCTGAAAAGTAAGAACAGACTGTAACTGTTGTGGCTAGTTGATCAATATTACTACAGCTGGAAATTATCAGGAATAATTTAATTTTAAATTGAGGTATTTGAAGTAATTTTAATAATCTTTTTATTCAAACATGAAACTCTTCCACTTAGTTATAAAGTGATAGAAAATAATAGTGAAGAAGTATTAGGAAAGGATGTATAAAGATACTTCTGTTTCTCAACTCTTCTCTCAAATTAAGTATAACTTAATTAAGCCTAAATATGCAAACTGTATAAAAGGGAAATATTCAACTTTGTTAAAAAGATGTTTTCTGTGAAAAAGTATGTTGATGAGGAAAATACATGGATTTTTCTCTCACAAAGCATCCCTTTTGTTAGGACATCTGTTATTGCAGACACGATCACATAACCAAAAAAAAAGTGGGGGAGTAAAAACACATGTACTTTGGGTTCAGCTAGACCTGGGATTTTACAAAGTTCTGCCAGTTGCTAGATGTGGAAACTTTTGTAATTTACTTAAATTCTTCAGAAATTATTATGTATAAAATGAGGTCAGTAATGCCAAGCTCACAGATTTGTTGGGAAGATTAGAGGAAATACATGAAAATGTTTAGCAAGATCTATAACTCATAATAACACAGTAAGTAGTATTCATTAATATTATCCACTACATATGCTTATTATGTCCTTAAAGAACTAGAACACCAACTTATAAATGCGATAACAAAATATCAGATTTCCCATTTTACCAGAAAGAAGGAGGAATGTTGCAAAATTTAGCTTTTTATCTGATACAAAATGCTATGATGTCAAATAATTTATGAAGTAAATGATTCATAGAGCTTTTCCTTTGCACTCTCAGTTCTCTGAAAAAGTAATGACTATTTTAAAATACAAGGATAAATACAATTCAAAATTGCTAAAATTCATATATGTGTGTATATATATTACACACACACATCAGTGCTAGGTCCTGGAAACAAAAGGATGAATAGGGCACGTTTCCTATTACTTTATTCATGTGTAGTAGGAGAATTAAATGGATATATGATGGAAATTATCAACTTATATAATAAGTTAATAACTGAGCTCTGCCCAGGATGCTATTGTAGCCCAGAGGAAGGATAACTCCCCCAGAATGGGAGTGTTTCAGTAAGACTTCCTGGAGTGGAAGTCTGCATCACTCTGGCATTGACTTCCTGGATTTTAGGAGTCTTACTGGCCCTTGTCCATCTAGTGTTACTGCTACCACTGTCCTTCTGTGGACCCCAGAAAGTTAATCTTAAGTAAGGATAAGTAAGAGTTAGCCATCAGGGGCTGGGAGAAAGGCGTGGTGTGGCAGGAAGGGGTGTTCCATCCAATGAGTGAAAGAAGCAAAGACCCAAAGGGAGTAAGCAGCTTGTAAGCTGTGGGGGAAGCAAACATAGCTCAGGGTTTTCCAGGTGTAAAATACAAGGCAGGGACTGATGACAGGTGAGCTTGGAGAGAACAAGCATGGAGGAACACATATTCCAGGCTAATGACCCTGAAGTACGGCCTATATGAAATGCGAAGCCAGATTATAAGTATGAAAATGCCAAGTAATCAGACCTGAATTTAGAAAGATCTTCTGGAGCTATGAGGACTGAGTATTTGAATTGACCAAACTGATATCAGAGCTACTGTAATATAAAGGCTATCATATCAGTTGAAGCAAGAAATGCTGGCAGAGGCTGAACGGAAAAGTACACATGAGAATAAAGTGGGGGTGATTTCACTGGGAGATGATAAAGTAAAATGAGCATAATTTGGTGGTTGGTAAGTATAAAGAATAAATGGAGGAAAGAATTTTTTTTTTTTTTTGAGACAGAGTCTCCCACTATCACCCAGGTTGGAGTGCAATGGCGCGATCTTGGCTCACTGCAACTTCCACCTCCTGGGTTCAAACGATTCTCCTGCCTCAGCCTCCCAAGTAGCTGGGATTACAGGGGTGCATCACCATGCCCAGCAAATATTTTGTATCTTTAGTAGAAATGGGGTTTCACCATGTTGGCCAGGCTGGTCTCGAACTCCTGACCTCATGATCCGCCCACCTCAGCCTCCCAAAGTGCTGGGATTACAGGCGTGAGCCACCGCGCCCGGCCGAATAATTTTTTTAAAAACTTTTTAAATTAAAGACACACAGAGAAATGTATAAATCATAAGTTAAATTCAGTGAAAGATCATGAAGTAAACATATTATGTAACCACTTTCTGGGAGGAGAAATAAAACATTCTGGCCTTCCGGAGCTACCATCATGCTCTCTCCCAATTACTGCAACTTCCCTCCTCCCACAAGATACCTATTACCCTAACTTCTAATAGCACATATTAGCATTGTATTTTCTTGGACTTTATATAAATTGGATAGGTACATAAAGAGTGTACATTCTTTTCTATCTGCCTACTTTCACTCATTATTGTCTTTGTGAGATTCACCCAGGTTGCTGTATGTAGCATAATTTATTATTTTTCTTTGTTTTATAGCATTACATTGCACAAATATTTCATAATTTATTCACCATATTCCTAATGGATATTTGAATTGTCTACAATTTTGGCTATAACAAATAATTATTCCATGAATGGTATTATATGCACCTTTCAGGAGACATATATAATCACTTCTGTTGGCTACATATGAATGGGAATACTGGGTTATAAAAACTCTGGACTTTCGGTCAGGCGCGGTGGCTCACGCCTGTAATCCCAGCACTTTGGGAGGCTGAGTTGGGGGGATTACAAGGTCAGGAGATCGAGACCATCCTGGCTAACACGGTGAAACCTGTCTCTACTAAAAATACAGAAAATTAGCCGGGCATGGTGGCAGGCGCCTGTAGTCCCAGCTATTCAGGAGGCTGAGGCAGGAGAATGGTGTGAACCTGGGAGGCGGAGCTTGCAGTGAGCCAAGATCGCGCCACTGCACTCCAGCCTGGGCGACAGAGCAAGACTCCGTCTCAAAAAAAAAAAAAAAAAAAAAACCAAAAAAAAACCTCTAAACTTTCATCTGCTTTGGAATGAACTCTTGAACTCTTGAAAGTCAGCCTATAGAATTGTTATTATTATTTACTCATGATCTGCAGTGTGTCTCACACTGAGCTCTATATTGTAAATACAATGATGAGCTCTCTCTCTATATATATACAGTTTCTGCCCTTTGGTGTTTCATCCCTCCCTATCTTTCTCCTTGCTGGTGCTATGAACCTCTGACTTGGTTGGATGGCCCCAAAGACCTCTTGTACGCAGTTTTTTCTCTTGCACCACGATATTTTCCTCTGAAATCACTATCCTTACTTTTCTGATATTTGCATCTACCACCTCTTAGACAATAGCTGACTTTCATGGGCACTGTGTTGCTCTGGATTGAAAAGAAAAGAAAAAAAAATTCTGGCTGTGAAAATCTGGGTATAGATTGACTCTTTGTGCTTGCATATTTGCTATAATTATCTTAAGCCCATTGGAAAACTCTAAGTTTGAATAATTACAGTGTGGCTCTGTTTGTAGCATGTAACTTATTTTCAAAAGAGAATAACATGGCTCCCTTCTGCGATTATTTGGTTTTTGCATTTCTCATTTCTGTTTCCAGGAATAGAAAATCATCTTACGACAAGACACCTAAAAAGGCTTGGTAGAATGTTAAGCAAACCAACATCACTTTAAACACAGAGCTGTGTTTGCAGGAGAGTCAATAAAATTCTCAAGAGGACAAAGATTAGACAGAAAATAAATGGACAATTATGAGAACACAAGCTAGCAACTAGCAGAAAAACAAATTAGGAAAACGGAAGGCTATACCTGCTTTTAGGGTATTTGTCAATCCCCCAAATCACAGATTAAAATGACTCCAGAGGTCATAT
This sequence comes from Gorilla gorilla gorilla, assembly GCF_029281585.2. Taxonomy (NCBI): domain Eukaryota; kingdom Metazoa; phylum Chordata; class Mammalia; order Primates; family Hominidae; genus Gorilla; species Gorilla gorilla. Next base: position 153,160,958 of record NC_073230.2, read on the forward strand.
TCTATAAACCCTTCACCTGTGTAAGGTGTTATGTTAGAGTAAGAATGACTTCATAAAAACTGGAACCTCTACCCATTGCTACCAGGAATCAATAATAAGAGTTGTGACTGACATTTGATTGAAGCTAAGGAATTCAGAGGAAAATAAAATATTATTTAAATTGTGAAAGAATTAACTGCCAACCTAGAATTCTACATCCAGAAGATATAATTCAAATTTCAGATGAAAGAAAGATGTTATCACAGAAGATAAGAAAGAAAAAAAGAAACACCTGAGAGTGTTCATGCACTTCAGGAGACACGAAAGGAGATTTTTTTCTGGCTGAAGAAATGCTCCCGGTGGTGGTAATGAGTGGTTGTGTTTTATGCTCCTGAACACGATGATTTTTTTTGTGTCCTTGGTTTTCTTAAGTGAGGCTGTGATACGACCATGATATGCCTATGTTATATTTTCTTTGCATTTAACCTGCCGTGAATTGTTAAACTTTCTAAATTCATGGAAGGGTTGACTTTATATATTAGAAATGCTCAGACAAAATGTGATTTGGGCCCACTTTATTTTCTCTTCCTCTTGGGAATATGATGGCTTTTTTTTTTCTTTTTTTTTTTTTTTGAGATAGAGTCTCACCCTGTCGCCCAGGCTGGAGTGCAGTGGCAAGATCTTGGCTCACTGCAAGCTCTGCCTCCCAGGTTCACGCCATTCTCCTGCCTCAGCCTCCCGAGCAGCTGGGACTACAGGCGCCGGCCACCACACCCGGCTAATATTTTGTATTTTTAGTAGAGACAGGGTTTCACCGTGTTAGCCAGGATGGTCTCGATCGCCTGACCTCGTGATCCACCCTCCTCGGCCTCCCAAAGTGCTGGGATTACAGGTGTGAGCCACCGCGCACGGCCTATGATCGAATTTTAACATCAACCTATATAATCTGCTCCATATCTGTTATTTTGCTTTTATGCGTTTATCTGCATGTTTCCTATTTATCTTTACTTCACTTTAATAATCTTCTAATGAATCAGGATAATCAGTTAAATTATCCAATGTTTCTTAATTTCAGATATTACAGTTTGTTGTTTTAGAATGAATATCTGATTATTTCTATAGATTATATTTATCTGTGGAATATGACAATTTTTTCAATGTTTTATATCTCTGCCTCCATTTTCTTCAAAATATGAATTATTGTTACTCTGAAGCCTTTATTCAGAGCTTTGGTATCTGTGTTATGTTTGGCAGTCTCCCAGTGACTACATTCTCTCTTGATTATTGATCAATTTTTTTTCTTTTTTTTCAAGTTTTCAATGAAAAGTTGTAGAGGCTTTCTGTTATGTAATTTTCCTCTAAAGATTTTTGGTATTTTTTTTTCATAATTACGATTGTGGCAGATCTACTGTTGTTTGTAGGGCATAATTTTTCTTTCTATAATGTGGTCTTTATCAAAATCTCTCAACCCTGGTAGATTGTAACTCCAACATCCCCAGCACTTTGAAATTTCTAAAATCACTTTTCAGTTCTGTTCAGCACTTCTCAGCAGTCAGCCCCACAGAAACCATCCTTTGCTATGCCTCCAGGAATCTTGCATGTTTGGATTCAGCCTAGACTTAGGAGAAACACCTATGCATACTTTGGAAGTTCCTTTTGTACATATTCTTCTTCAGTGCCCTACCCTGAAATCTCGGTTTCCACATTGGCCCTCAACTTCCGTGTTATTTGTACCCAAGGAGACTTCAGCTTTCTCCTTGGACTCCATTTTGCTAGTTGCTGCTTGGAAAATGACTCTTGGGAGGAAGTCTATTTGAATGTGAGGCTTGTGTCATATTTCCCTTCTCACAAGGATCACATCACTGTACTATCTACTTTCCTGCAACTGAAAATGGCTGTTCCATATATTTCATTTAGTTTTATATTTACAGTGGGAGGGAAAGACTGATACTACTCCAAATTCCTTACATTTATTTTCTTCTATCTCACTTCTTGATTTTCTGACCTTTTTAGGGCTGGTAATCTGGCTGTTACCAATCTATATTCTCTATAGTTATTGCATGAAAATTAGTGACTGAATTTACTAAGGACACAATTACTTCTAAGACACACTCATTAGAAGCTTAAGCTCACGTCAGATTGATTTGGCAGCTTTAGCTTGCTTGAGAAAGCACTGAATTTTGTGAAAGAAAAAATTCTTTGGCAAATTAATGTTCAGGACTTGGCAAATGTTTCATAAGTTAACTAATGAGTGAAGTGGCGGAAAGAGATTGTGCCAGTTTAAAGAGGCACGTGTGTCCAACCAGTTCAGTTCTTGGTTTTGTTTTTTAGAGTAGAGTTTGTATTTGTAGTTAGGTAAGAATTGGGACACAAGAAGAAACAAGAGAGTACTCAAATTACTAAAATCAGGAAAGAAAAAGGGGACATTGCCACTTCCTTTATGGAAATAAAATGTTTATAAGAAATATGAGCAATTGTATGCCAAAAAACTAGATAATCTAGATGAAATGAACAAATTCTTAGAAAGATACAAAGTGTAATACTGACTCAACAGGAAATAAAATGTAAATAGAACTATAAAAGTAAAGAAATTGCATTGATAATTTTAAAACTTTTTAAAAAGAAAATCCCAGAACTGCGTGGCTTCCCCGATGAATCCTACTAAAGGTTTAAAGAAAAATTAACACTAAATCCTTCACGAAGCCTTCCAAATAGAGAATGGAATACTTCCCAGTTCATCCTCTGAGGCCAGTATTATATTCATACCAAAACCAAGAAAAAGATATTACAAAAAAGAAAACTAAAGAACAGTACCCCTTTTTATATACATGCCCAAATCCTGAACAATATGTAATACTAGCAAACGAGTTTAAATTGCATATCAAAGGTTTTACATATTATGACCAAACTGGATTCATCCCTAGAATCTGAGGTTGCTTTCATATCCAAATACCAAATCAATAAAGTATACCACATTAATTACATAAATGAGAAAAACAACATGATCATTTTAATAGCCAAAATAAAGCATTTGACAAATCTAATAATAATAAAAATACTCAACAAAATAAAAATGAAGAGTACTTTCTCAACCTGTCAAAAGGCATAGATGAAAAAGCTCACAGCTAACATTGTACTTAATGGTGAAAGATAGAATGCTTTTTCTTAAGATCAGGAACAATACGTGGATGTCCACTCTCACCACTTTGATTCAACATTGTACTGGAGGTGTATAGTGGGACAGTTAGACTTGTCTTATTCCAAAAGCTTGGAACCTTAGCCATGAGATAGCAATACCAGCTTGCCGGTTTTACTTTGCCCCAACAGATAATCCAATGAAGACTGTGAACCAAATTTTTGGGTAAAGCAGTCTCCATGGCAGTTTGATTTTTAAAGGCCAAACCTCCCCAGACTCCATAGATCACTGGGGCCAAACAGTACCAAAGGAGGGTGTCATACATTAACCAGGACCCCTGCTTAGAACTGCAGCACAAAAGCCTGGATACATGCAATGCTATTCCACTTTCCCAGTAGACATTGAACCCCAGGTTCCAAATAATGTTGGGGCCAAGCAGCATTGCAACTGTGAGAGAAAATTCTAAGGAGGGCTTAATACTAGACCGCAGAACCTCTGCCAAGAGCGTCGTCTTTGGAGAGTTTGAGGTCTAGAGGATTCCCCAGGGTGTCCTCCTGTGGGGTCCAGTCTTAGAGTTCCAGACCTCTCTGGCCTTAGGTGGGCACTGGTGCCACCTTGCATGCATTCCCTCCAGAGCCTACTATGAGCTTTAGAAGAATAGCCATAAACTGTAATGTGAACTGAATGCTGGGTGGGCCTTTTTGTTCCTTAGCCAGTTGAGTAGATAAGGGAAGATTTTAGCATAAGAAAAGAATGTTCAAGTTGCTTGAAACACGTGCGAGTTTGCTGTGAGCTGGTGCACCACACGTAGGGATCAGGGACCACGCGTGGAAAATATGTATATATATATAAAAGTTTTTCCCCCTACGGGTAGGGTAATTATAACCTCATTCCTAGGCCTTAAGACACTACCAGGGAGTGACCCCAGGCAATTGCCCTCAATTTCCAAGGAGCTACTAGGAAACAGCACTGAAAGACTGAAAAAGAAAGAGAGGGGAAAAAATGAAAAATATCCTGGTCCCTTAAGCAAACCGGCGGCGGCGGTCAGTCTTCTCCACATGGAAAGCCCCTAGTTTCACTGGCCATAGCCAGAAACCTGCAGTTGCTTCCATGTTTAGTTGCTGCCCACCAAGGGTCCCGGTTTGGAAAGAAAAACAGAAAGAGATTCCCCTGTATGGAGCAGAAGGAAAAGAATAAATCCCAAACTTTGGGCTTACCTCTTACTCCTGGGTGGCTCGCCAAAATATGCTAACGGTGGAGGGTGTCCAGGTTCTTGGCATCTTGAACAAAAGAATTGGACAAAATGCACAAACAAAGAAACGACAAAGGGTTTTACTGAAAATGAAAGTATACTCCACAATGTGGGAGCGGGCCTGAGCATCAGGGTTCAAAGGCCCTGTTACAGAGATTTTGTGAGTTTAAATGCCCTCTTCTTGGGGTACACCCCATTTAAATGAAGAGGATGAAGTAAAGTTAGAAAGTCATTTATGGTGTGTGCCCTATGGAGAGGATATTTCCTGTTATAGCTGAAGTATGAATCGGCCTTATGTTTCCTCCCTCCAGACCCTATTTTCCTGCCCCACTGATCACCCTCATAATACTAAAGTTTCTTATTAAAGTAGCTACAGAAGATTTTGAAGCACTTGATTCTAGTAAGTGTAGGGAGATACTTTAGGCCTGAGGGTATCATTAGTAAAATAAGTAAGAGAAACAGTTCCTTATAATATCTCTCTTTAAAATCAGAAATGACAGAAAAATCTTGGAAATTACAGGTAGGGATTGATGAGAAATATATTATATTGTAATTCAAATATACTTTTTAAAAGAGAGTGTCCTAGCAGCATCCTCTTTAAATAAGGGTCCAACTGAGATGAAAAATCATGAACTTAAAATTCATTATGGCTCTGTGTTTTTCTCCAAGTCTGTTGTCTACATGACAGACATGTCATTTGTCTGTCATATAATTTTAATCAAACACCGAAATGCTTAGAGTTGAGAGATCTTTATTATTATTATTATTATTATTATTATTATTATTATTATCTTGAAACAGAGTCTTGCTCTCTAGCCCAGGCTGGAGTGCAGCGGCACGATCTCGGCTCACTGCAACCTCTGCCTCCCAGGTCCTGGTTCAAGCAATTCTCCTGCCTCAGCCTCTCGAGTAGCTGGATTACAGGCACGTGCCAACATGCCAAGCTAATTTTTGTATTTTTAGTAGAGATGGGGTGTCACCATGTTGGCCAGGCTGGTCTTGAACTCCTGACCTTGTGATCCCCTGCCTTGGCCTCCCAAAGTGCTGGGATTACAAGCATGAGCCACTGCACCCGCCCGAGAGATTTCTTAAAAATTGAATCTAAAGGTAGGATACATATTTGGAAGAAAGATATGTTTTTAAAATGGAACAAATAGAGAGTGGCTTGAAATTGAAGGAAAGGAAAAAAGCACAGGGGAAATAGAATCTGATCTCTATGAGCTTCCAAATTTAAAAATATACTGCAATGGAAATTTTTGCAATTCACACACAATAAGATTTTCGGCAGACCAAGACTCCTCTCCTTGGAGGAGATACAGTCCTCTGAGGTGCTGCCTTAACAAGCTCCATGGGGGCCACATTTATCACATCATCAAATTTCAACCTTTTTGAAAGGGGGGTATGTAGGCAGGCAAAATTTTGAGATCACAACAAGTCTAGATGCTTGGAGACTGTGCCATGTGACATAACCCATATAAGGTGACTTATCTGTGAAATGTTCATGCCAAGATTCTCCTGGGTAGGAACAACCTTGCCATTCTTCCTGAGTTCTCACTTCTTTGCATAAGCAGGAACACAAGTGCACATGCGTGCACACACACACAAACAGAGGCACACACACCCGCCCCACACCTACACACGCTGACACTCAAATGAATAACAAAGCTGGAGGATAGAGAGGAGAGGGGAAGGTGTTACACTGCTCAGTAGGGAAGACATAGGATGGTGGGAAGACGCTTCATATGTTGTTCTCTGGACTCCACAGGTATGTCTCTGGATAATGGGCCTCTTTTAAGTAATCAGAGTATAAAGTCTACATATCTAGAAGCCCCCTGAATATCCCTGGGTCCTGTCCCAGTCCTCAGGATAGAAAGAGATCTGGGACTCATCGTCCACCCAACCTGCTTCAGGTGCAGGCAATTCAGCTCCAACCTTTCCCCATCTCTGTGTTTTCCTGTGCATTCAAGGGCAATTTGAGGCAAATACCAGAAATAGTATCTTCCTTTGTATTAATCATTATTTATACACTGATTAGTGGTTTCCAGGAGAAGAGCAAGGCAGAAGACTGGCAGAAATGTTCAGGTTTAGGATGGAGGAAAAAAAGAGAGAGAGAGCGAGAACACCTTCACGGAGACCCCTTCCTGGCACTATGCCAGGTCTCAGAGTAACATCTGATACTTACAGTGTCAAAACGTTACATAGGTTTCAGACTTGCCTTTGTCCCACCCTTTTCCTATCACTTGTGGGAAGGAGCTGGTAGCAGTAGATCACTCTGGTTCATGGTGTCAAACTGGAAGAGGCATAAGAGTCATATATATATTCCTGCTGCCTCCTTTACAAATGAAGGAGGTGAAGCTCCAGGTGTTACGTAGTTTTTCCTGTGATTTCTTCATTTCTTCTTCTACCGAGAATCATCTGCTTCTGCTACATCCTAGGAATATCCTCCAGCCAGCAAAGTGACATTAGGGTTCCTTTTCTTTGTTGCCCTGGAGGGAGATGTCAGGTGCCGGGGGAAAGTCCTAGAGTTATTTGACAAGGATTTCTCTCCTATTTCTTCTAATAGCAGAGAAGCCCATATAGGTGCCAGACAAGCCAGATAAGCTTTTCCTGATTTGTGTACCAGGAATGGTTGTCTTCATCTTATGGAAACCCTTTATCAGATCCTAGAGTGGGATAACTTGACTATGGTGTCACATATTAAATTTTGGGGAAAAGTCCTGGCTGGTGGAAATATGGTAAAATATTCCTACTACAAAAATAACTTCTCTGATTCACATGTATCTGGCAACACATTCAGTGAAAATTTTGCTTTTAAAAAATAAACACAATTGAATGCATTCTTATTCCCTTTACATCCATTTAAAGGGAGAGATGTTTCTCACTTTTGAGAAGAAGTTTTTTAAAATAATGTGTTTTCTTACAATTTAAAAATGGAAAAGGAAAACAGAATCCTGTCTGTATTTGTAACACTGTAATGACACAATCTTTTCAGTGTGGATTATGTTTAAGAAACGTCCGCTACTCTCAAAAATATACCCCTAGCTTGTATTCTGGAGAGTTTGTTTTGATCCTTCCTATTTAGATCTAAAACTGACCTGATGTTTATTTTTGTGCATGGTGTGTGGTAGGGGCCATGTTTTGGTGTTCTTCGACATGGATAGCCAACCGACACAGCATAATATTATTTTTCAAAAACACCAGTGCCAACTTTGTCTTAGACCAAGAGTGTGCATATTCTTCTGGATTTTGTTTTGTTTTGTTTTGTTTTGTTTTGTTTTGAAACAGCATCTCGCTCTGTCTCCCAGGCTGGAGTGCAGTGGCATGATTTTGGCTCACTGCAACCTCTGCCTCCTGTTCAAGCAATTCTCCTGCCTCAGCCTCCCAAATAGCTGGGACTACAGATGCCCAACACCACGCCCTGCTAATTTTTGTATTTTTAGTAGAGACAGGGTTTTGCCATGTTGGCCAGGCTGGTCTCGAACTCCTGACCTCAAGTGATCCACCCACCTCCACCTCGGCCTCCCAAAGTGCTGGGATTACAGGTGTGAGCCACCGCGCCCAGCCGTTCTTCTGGATTTTTGAGTTAACCACTCTGTGTCACTGGTATATTTGTTTATCCTTCTTCCACTGCCACATTCACTCAATTGCTGTGGCTTTATAAGTCTGAAGAGTCAATGGAGTAAGTTCTTCCATTCATTCTTCTTTCTCAAGATTTCCTTGGCTATTCTGGACCTTCTGCATTTCATATAACATTTAGAGTACAATTATTAATTTTCATTGATAAAAAAACTTGCTAGTATTCTGATTTGAATTTCATTGAAAGTATAGATCAAATTGAATAGATTTAGAATGTTTACAAAACTTCCAATCTATAAACACACAATTATATTAATGTATACGTGCATATATACATCTTATTAATTTTGTATATTGACCTTGAATCCAGAAGTTTTTATAAATACACAGTAATTTTAATAGTTCATTGATTGAGTTTAAAATTTTTCTACAAACAACATCATGGTGGTGTAAATAATGACATTTGATATTCTTCATTTTAATTCTTATGCTTCTTACTCTTTCTTTTGGTGTTATTACTGGCTACTTTATGAATCAACATTAAATAGAAGTGGCTAATACCTTCTTCTTCTTCGAAGAACACCAAAACATGGCCCCTACCACACACCATGCACAAAAATAAACACCAGGTCAGTTTTAGATCTAAATAGGAAGGATCAAAACAAACTCTCCAGAATACAAGAGGAGCACCTTATATTCTAATGCAGGGGGAAAGCTTTTAAACATTCACCGTTAAGTATAATGTTTCTGTTGGTTTTATGGATATTCTTTTTCAGATTTAGGAAAGGTTTTTTTTCTATTTGAATCTTGCAGTCTTTTCATAGGGCATAAATTCTGAATTGTCTATTCTTTGTGGATTTTTCTTTTCATTATTATTGTATAGTATCACCTACATGCTTACACATGCTGATAACAAAATTGCTACTACCAGTTTCTACAACATGTTTTTCATTATTTTATTTTTAATCTCTGTGTGGGGGTGTGCATGTGCGTCTGCGTCTGTGTGTGTGTGTTAGAGAGAAAAAAAGAGAATTTATGTTTAAGGGGTTTAGGTGTGGCACATAAGGATTTTGTAACTCGATTTTCTGTTTTCAATTAAAGTGCCTAACTCTGTCTTTTAATGCCCTGTAAGTACATATAATGTGATAATTCATATACACAGACTTATTTATACTTGCTTATTTTGTGTTTTCTATTTGTCAAAAAAAATTGCTTTTTTTTTCTTTTTTGGCCTGCTGCTGGATTGATAACACTTTCAAATTTCTTTTATTTACTTTGTAATTTTGGAAACCATATATTTTGTTTATTTTTTATGATTCTCATTAATTGCTAATATACAAGTTTAATACATTATTTTAACAAATCTAAAGTCACTCCTAGTTTCAATTTTCATCAAGAGTCTTAGCATTCTTTATTTTTCACACATCTCCCTCTGTTTACTTATTATTTCCAAAAGATTTAATTTTACCCTTTCAAAACACCAAAATAATCATTTTATAGCCCATTGTTTATAAAATTTACTGAGATATTATATTTGAAATTATGTGTAAATATTGTTTTCATATATTCAATTTACCTCTGGGTTCACTTTTGTTCTTATTAAGGAATATAGTGCTATACTGAGGATCTGTAGGTCCTCAGTGCCCTTCTGATTTGTATATCCAATAATATCTTACTTTGCTCTCATTCATTCAAGAGAGTTATTGCAGATATAAAATTGTAGAATGACAGCTTCTCCCCTTCTTGGCACCGTGACAACAGTAGCTCATTATCTTCTGAATTCTTCTTGTTGATGAGAAGTCTCCGTCAGTGGAATTGTTGCTCTTATTAGATCATTGTCTTTTACCTTTGATAATTTTTAATATTACCTCTTACTACTAGAAAAATTAAATTTTAAGAGAATATAACAAAGACTTTACAAGACAAATAATATTATAGTTTCTATTAGAAATCAAAAAGGTTGTGAAACAAAAAGGCACTATAATGAACCAAGAAATATGTGTAGATATGTATTATAGACATATATAAGTATATATATTTATATGTATACATACATATGTGTATCAACTTAAAAATCTAAGAAAAACAAAGTTATTAAATTTTTAAAAATTAAGATGAGATAAATTTTAAACTGATGTCAGTCATAGGATAAACTCTGTAGGTTTTATGGATACTCTTTTTCCTTTTTTAACTTTTAAATTCAGGTGTACATGTGCAGGTTTGTTACATAGGTAAATTCATGTCATAGGGTTTGTGGTACAGATTATTTCATCACTCAGGTATTAAGCCTAGTACCCATTAATTGTTTTTCATGATCCTCTCCCTCCTCTCACCTTCTGCCTTCTGATAGGCCCCTGTGCCTGTTGTTTCCCTCTATGTGTCCATGTGTTCTTATCATTAAGCTCCCACATATAAATGAGAATATGTCATATTTGATTTTCTGATCCTGTTTTCGTTTCCTAAGGATAAAGACCTTCAGCTCCGTCCATGTTCCTACAAAGGACATGATCTCATTCTTTTTCATGGCTGCATAGTATTCCATGGTGTATATGTACCACATTTTCTTTATCTAGTCTACCAGTTTTTAATATTTAGGTTGATTCCATGTCTTCACTATTATGAATAGTGCTGCAGTAAATGTACATGTTTATGTGTCTTTACAATGGAATGATTTATATTTCTTTGGGAGTATACCCAGCAATGGGATTGCTGAGTCAAATGGTAATTCTGTTTTTAGTTCTTTAAGAAATCTCCAGGGCTGGGTGCAGTGGCTCATGCCTGTAATCCCAGCATTTTGGGAGGCCGAGGCGGTGGATCATTTGATGTCAGGAGTTCAAGACCATCCTGGTCAACATGGTGAAACCCTGTCTCTCCTAAAAATACAAAAATTAGCCAGGTGTGATGGCGTGTGCCTGTAATCCCAGCTACTCAGGAGGCTGAGGCAAGAGAATCGCTTGAACTTGGGAGGCGGAGGTTGCAGTGAGCCAAAATTGTGCCATTGCACTCCAGTCTGGGCAACAGAACAAGACTCCGTGTCTAAATAAATAAATAAGAAAGAAAGAAAAAGAAAAGAAATCTCCAAACTCCTTTCTGCAGTGATTGAATTAGTTTACATTCCCACCAACAGTGTATAAGTGTTCCCTTTTCTCTCTGCAGCCTTGCCAGCATCTGTTATGTTTTGACTTTAACAGTAGCCCTTCTGACTGATGTGAGATTATATCTCGTTGTGGTTTTGATTTGCATTTATCTGATGATTAGTGAGGATGAGGATTTTTTCATATGTTTGTTCGCTGCTTGTATGTCTTCTTTTGAAGTGTCTGTTCATACCATTTGCTTACTTTTTAATGGGATTTTTTTTTGTAAATTTGTTTAAGTTCCTTTCAGATGCTGGATATTAGACCTTTGTCAGATGTATAGTTTACAAATAATTTTTTCCATTCTGTAGATTGTCTATCTACTTTGTTGATAATTTCCTTTACTGTGCAGAACTCTTTAGTTAATTGGATCCCATTTGTCAATTTTTGCTTTTATTGCAATTGGCTTTTGGCATCTTCATCATGAAATTTCTGTCCATTTCTATGTCCAGAACAGTACCACCTAGATTTTGTCTTCCAAGGTTTTTATTGCTTTGGGTTTTATATTTAAGTCTTTAATCCATCGTGAGTTGATCTTTGCATATGGTGTAAGGAAGGGGTCCAGTTTCAATCTTCTGCATATGGCTAGCCAGTTCTCCCAGCACCATTTATTGAATAGGGAGTCCTTTCCCCATTGCTTTTTTCAGTCAGCTTTGTTGAAGATCAGATGGTTGTAGGTGTAAGGCCTTATTTCTGGGTTCTCTATTCTCTTCCATTGGTCTATGTGTCTGTTCTTGTACCAGTACTGTGCTGTTTTGGTTACTGTAGCCCTGAAGTATAGTTTGAAGTCAAATAGCATGATGCCTCCAGCTGTGTTCTTTTTGCTTAGGTTTGCCTTGGCTATTTGGGCTCTTTTTTTTTTGTTTCATATGAGTTTTAAAATAGTTTTCTCTAGTTCTGTGAAGAATATCATCGGTAGTTTGATAGGTATGCCATTAGGCAGTACGGCCATTTTAACAATATTGATTCTTTCTATCAATGAGCATGGAATGTTTTTCCATTTATTTGTGTCATCTCTGATATCTTTGAACAGTGTTTTTTAGTTCTCATTGTTGAGATCTTTCACCTCTCTGGTTAGCTGTATTCCTATGTATTTTATTCTTTTTGTGGCAATTGTGAATGGGATTGCATTCCTGATTTGGCTCTTGGCTTGACTGTTGTTGGTGTATAGAAATTCTAGTGATTTTTGTATGTTGATTCTGTAGGTTTTATAGGTACTCTTTTTCAAATTAAGGAATTTTTTTCTATTTAAATTTTGCAGTCCTTTAGTCTGAGTAGTAAATGAGTAATGAAAAAAATGAATTTTGCAGTTCTTTTGTAGGAAATAAATTCTAAATTTCGTATTCTTTGTGAATTTTGTTTTGAAGAAAATGTCAAGAACATGGTGAAGAGTGAAAGAGACAAAAAATATCTTAAAGGGCAGATAAGAGACATACAAGATATGTTGATAGATGATAATATTGATCCAATAGAAATTCCAGAAAGTCTACACACAGTGAAACGTGGAGTATGGAGGAAAGATAGTCATCCACGAAAATTGTCGGTCATTTACATTTATTTAGAATTTATTTTTTATTTATTCTATTTTGTTCTCAGGGTTCATTTTTAATCTAAAGACTCAGGTCATCTTCAGTTAGGAAAATTTCAATTTGCTTGAGTATAAATTTACCTTTATTGTATTCATTAAGTGGAATGCATTTTTTTAGTGATTTAAAGACAAATTGTTTTCAATTCTCGAACTTTTTTGGTGAAATCTCTTCATATATTGTTTCTTCCCCATTTTCTTCATTCTTTTGCTTAGGAAACTATCACATCTAAATTTAGCCTCTCAATCATTTATGTCTCTAAGTGGTGCTTTCAAAATGTTATCCCTTTGCCTGTCTGTATTAAAATCTGGGTAGATTCCTTCATGACATCTTCCAATACACAACTTCTTCCCTTTAATGGTAGATGTGGACATTATCCTCTTTATTGTTTTTAAAATTGTGTGTTATATTTCTCTTTTTTTAATACTTTAAGTTTTAGGGTACATGTGCACAACGTGCAGGTTTGTTACATATGTATACATGTGCAATGTTGGTGTGCTGCACCCATTAACTTGTCATCTACATTAGGTATATCTCCTAATGCTATCCCTCCCCGACCCCCCATCCCACAACAGGCCCTGGTGTGTGATGTTCCCCTTCCTGTGTCCAAGTGTTCTCATTGTTCAATTCCCACCTATGAGTGAGAACATGCAGTGTTTGGTTTTTTGTCCTTGTGATAGTTTGCTGAGAATGATGGTTTCCAGCTTCATCCATGTCCCTACAAAGGACATAAACTCATCATTTTTTATGGCTGCATAGTATTCCATGGTGTGTATGTGCCACATTTTCTTAATCCAGTCCATCATTGTTGGACATTTGGGTTGGTTCCAAGTCTTTGCTATTGTGAATAGTGCCGCAATAAACATACGTGTGCATGTATCATCACTGGCCATCAGAGAAATGCAAATCAAAACCACAATGAGATACTGTCTCACACCAGTTAGAATGGCGATCATTAAAAAGTCAGGAAACAACAGGTGCTGGAGATGATGTGGAGAAATAGGAACACTTTTACACTGTTGGTGGGAGTGTAAACTAGTTCAACCATTGTGGAAGTCAATGTGGCAATTCCTCAGGGATCTAGAACTAGAAATACCATTTGACCCAGCCATCCCATTACTGGGTATATACCCAAAGGATTATAAATCATGCTGCTATAAAGACAATTGCGTGTTATATTTCTTACTGCAAAAGTCTATAACTGATTTGTTTTTATATACTAATTGTATTTTCGTGGCTATTTTATTTTTCTCAATTTATGTGTCATTTTAGAAAATATTATGTCTTCATTAATTTATTAAAGCATCCTAATCATCCTTACATTAGTGTCTTTGGAAGGTTGTTCTATACATTTAATTGCATCTTCAATGAATTTAAGGTTCTAATTATTTACTTTGTTTTCCCTTTTTAGTGTTAAATTTGTGTTTTAAAACAAACACGTTTATTAGGCAAATTTTGAGTGGAGGAGTTTTTGTTTTTATTATTGTTATTATTATTATCATTATTATTATTTTATTTTTCTGTCTTGTTTCTCCCTCTTGTGGTCTTTAGATTTTGTTGTTCTTCACCTGACTCCAAGGGCCCCCTTATAAAAATCAGGTCTTATAACACTTTCTCAGGTTCTGTTGATCAAATTATAGAGCCGGCAAGCATATTGACTTCTTGAAAGTCACTTTATCCAGCAACCCAATAGTTGTTTTAAAACTTCTTTCATGGCCCCAAACCAAGCCCTGAGCTTCAAACAGTCACATCAGTACCACATCTCACAACAACTTGCCTTAACCCCATAAAAGCTAAGTTCCAGGTATTACTGTCCACTTCCAGACTTGGAGCATATTATGTTTCTGATTCATTTCCAGTCTATGAAGGAGTTGTCACATTTTAAACTCTTTAGGGTTTGCATTTTGTATTTTATCTCTCATATCCATGTATTTGAAGTAGAGGAGAAATTGGGAACCCATCTTGAGCAAAAATCTTTACTCTCTTCTTATGTAAATATGTCATCAGTAGAGTAGGTACAATGATAAAATTGTTCAGTGTCACTGAGCTCAACTTCTGGGAGAAAATAAAGATTGGTAAAAACACTGGTAAATGAAAGAGGACCAGCCTCTATCTATTGCCTCATTAGACTTAGCTGATTATTGCTTTCAATGAATATCATGAAATGACAAATCTTCTATTTTTCTCCAAAGAATCTAGAGACACCAATTTTATCATGAAATTGCCTAGTTTTTAATATTAGTCAATAACCACAGATTTTAAATATCTCTAAAAGCCAAATTTGTAAGTCAACATCATAGGACTTTGGGCTGGATGGACCTATGAAATACTGATTTGTGGCCTCTGACATAAAATTCATGCTCTATAATGAAATGTTTTTTATTTTCTCCCATTAGCTGTGAAATTTCTGTCTTAAGTACATCACAGGATTTTTCTGTCACGAGAACATGGAAAGCAATCAGACCTGGATCACAGAAGTCATCCTGTTGGGATTCCAGGTGGACCCAGCTCTGGAGTTGTTCCTCTTTGGGTTTTTCTTGCTATTCTACAGCTTCACCCTGATGGGAAATGGGATTATCCTGGGGCTCATCTGCTTGGACTCTAGACTGCACACACCCATGTACGTCTTCCTGTCACACCTGGCCATTGTGGACATGTCCTATGCCTCGAGTACTGTCCCTAAGATGCTAGCAAATCTTGTGATGCACAAAAAAGTCATCTCCTTTGCTCCTTGCATACTTCAGACTTTTTCATATTTGGCGTTTGCTATTACAGAGTGTCTGATTTTGGTGGTGATGTGCTATGATCGGTATGTGGCAATCTGTCACCCCTTGCAATACACCCTCATTATGAACTGGAGAGTGTGCACTGTCCTGGCCTCAACTTGCTGGATATTTAGCTTTCTCTTGGCTCTGGTCCATATTACTCTTATTCTGAGGCTGCCTTTTTGTGGCCCACAAAAGATCAACCACTTTTTCTGTCAAATCATGTCCGTATTCAAATTGGCCTGTGCTGACACTAGGCTCAACCAGGCGGTCCTATTTGCGGATTCTGCGTTCGTCTTAGTGGGGCCGTTCTGCCTGGTGCTGGTCTCCTACTTGCACATCCTGGCGGCCATCTTGAGGATCCAGTCTGGGGAGGGCCGCAGAAAGGCCTTCTCTACCTGCTCCTCCCACCTCTGCGTGGTGGGGCTTTTCTTTGGCAGCGCCATCGTCCTGTACATGGCCCCCAAGTCAAGCCATTCTCAAGAACAGAGGAAGATCCTTTCCCTGTTTTACAGCCTTTTCAACCCGATGCTGAACCCCCTCATCTACAGCCTTAGGAACGCAGAGGTGAAAGGGGCTCTAAAGAGAGTCCTTTGGAAACAGAGATCAATGTGAAGAATCATTTGAGATATCCTGAGTGTGTAAGCATGGTTCTCATGACCCTGGGTCCTGAAATTTCCTTTTTAGTTCTTTAATTTACCACACCCAATACTGTTTCTCTTTAGACTTCTTATAAAAAGAGAAACTGGCCTGGCGTGGTGGCTGAAGCCTGTAATCCCAACACTTTGGGAGGCTGACCCGGGCGGATTACCTGAGGTCAGGAGTTCGAGACCAGCCTAACCAACATGGCGAAACACGGTCTCTATTAAAAATACAAAAATTAGTCGGGCGTGCTGGTGGGCGCCTGTAATCCCAGCTCTACTTGGGAGGCTGAGGCAGGAGAATCGCTTGAACCCAGGAGGCGGAGGTTGCACTGAGCCGAGATTGTACCACTGCACTCCAGCCTGGGCGACAGAGCAAGACTCCCTCTCAAAAAAAAAATAAATAAATAAAGAGAGAGAAACTAATTACTTTTACTATTTAAGGCATTGATACCAAACCTGAGATAAACTTATGAAACAGAAAATCACAATCTAATCCTACTCATGAACATAGATGCAAACCTCTTAAAGAAAATATTAATGAAACAAGTCCATCAGAATGAAGTAAGGATGTATTATAATGAAACTATGTATACCCTTAAAATGCAGCAATAATTTAACATTAAAACAAACAACAAAAATAACTTCCCTACATTAACAAATTAAAGAATACATTTCATATGAACATCTCAGTAGATCCAAGAAAGTGTTTGACAAGATTTAAGATCAATTCTTTATAAGCTAATATCGCAGTAAGACTTTCTAAACAGAATCTACCAAAAACAAAACAAAAATAAAAACAAAGCAGACGTCATGGTTAATGGTGAAATGTAAGCATCTGTCCTTTTCAGGTAAAGAATCAGACACAAAAAAAAATCACTTGTTTTTCTTGATTTCACTTTTTATTAGAGATCCTAACCAGTACAGTTAGACAAAAAGAACAAATACACCCATGCATGTGCACACATGCACACATGCACCCACACACACACGCACACACACACATTTGAGAAAGAAGAAACAAATTGTAATTACATACAAACGACATTACTGTATATGTAGGAAATTCAAAAGAATTATGAGAAATTTTAAAGTAGCTTGATACAAAATCAGTATAAAAATATATTTTTAAAGCAATAACAAACAATTAAAATGAAACTTGAAAAAACGCTACCATACACAACAGCATTTAATTCTCTAATGCTTAGGAATAATTGTAACAAAGATTATACAAAAACTCTGAAGAGACAATTAAAAATTTATTGAGAGACTATGGTAAATAAATAGAAACACAATGTGTGGTATGCCAAGTTCTTGGACTGAAAAACATAATATTACAAAGATTCAATCTCCTTAAATTGATTATTAGATTTAATACAATCCCAATCAATATCCCAGCAGGGTGTGTGGATGTGTGCAGAACTCAACAAACTAATCTTAAAATTCAAGGGACCAAGGCTAGCTCAAACCCTATTAAAAGAGAAAGAGTACAACGTGGGAGGATTTAATCCTTCAGATATCAAAACACACTATATAGTGCTAATAAATAGAACAGTGTGGTATTTATACACAGATAGACCAAAAAACAAACAGAATAGAAGGCAAATTAGCATATATTTGCTTTTATTAGCACTTGCTATATTAGAGGTGTGGCATGGCATATCACTGGGGAATGAAAAAGCTTTGAAGTAAATGGTGTTGGGACAACCGAGTCTTTATAAAGATATTCAAATCATGCAGAAAATTCAACTTCTGGTGTATTCAAGATTTAAGTGTCAAAGGCAGAACTCTAAAGCTTTTAGAAGATATACAAGAGAAGGATTTTTTAAACAATACACGTAATTGCTATTGTGAAATAATATCTGATATTATAAAATCTTTAAGCTGCATTAAATAAAAATATTGGTGTATGTGACTGGGTTGAAATTAAGAACTTATGTTAATCAAAACAGGGCATAAAAAGTGAAAGGACAAGCCACAAAATCTTCTCCTGGAAGACTTTCTGATTTATCAGCTTTCAAGCAGTACATCCCCAAAGACCAGCATATTTCAGAGTCTCATGCATTGTCTTGACTAGGTGACTTTCAATCATATCTCTTCAGTCTGTCTTTTTATGGCATTATTAAGTACTTGAAGTTTTTCTCTTTATATATTTTTTTCACATGTGTGTTGTCAGTTTACAATCAGTAATATACAAGATCGTCGTACACATCAATTTTGTCTTGTCATAGCTGTGTCTCTAGTATCTAGAGCAGAGCTAGGTACAGAGAAGATTCTCAATAATTATCTGTTGACAGACGACCAATAGGTATCCCCAGGAAAGTGTAAGCCCATCCACATTCTTCCTGAAACCAAGGAGCAACCAAGTTAGGGGGAGAGAGATGCATTTTTATGTTCTATTTATTAATAATTTCTATTTTGCACATGAGAAGATCGAGGAACACAGAGGTTGAGTAACTTATCCTGAGTCATTGAGTTAGCATAATCAATGGAAAATATAGAGTTTAAAAAAGTAGGTTCTCTGGCTCCAGAGCTGGTATTCTTTTATTGTTAAACAATAGAAATTTATGTCCAAGATCAGGTGCCAAGCATCGTCGAGCTCTAGTGAGGACTTTCTTCTGGCTTTCAGAGGGTGTCTTCCCACTGTGTCTACACATGGCAGAGAGAGAGAGAGCCCATATTCTCAATACAATACTAACTCTATGTACAACTGTAGCTTACACCAATGACCCAATGATTCAAGACAAAAGATAAACATATCTCCCTTCTACCACCAGGAAGGAAAGTTATCAGGATCATTGAAGGAGGACTTTCTTTCTTTCTCTCTTTCTTCCTTTCTTTCGTCTTTCCTTCCTTCCTTCCTTCCTTCCTTCCTTCCTTCCTTCCTTCCTTTCTTTCTTTCCTTCCTTCCTTTCTCTTTCTTTCTTCCTTCTTTCCCTTTTCTTTCTTTCTTTCTTCTCTATTTTCTTTATTTCCTTCCTTCCTTCCTCCCTCCCTCTTTTTTTTAATGAAGGACACATTATTGTCTCCTATGGAATTCTCAACTGTGAATACTCTATTGGAAATAATTATTATGATATTGGACCACTGTCACTGAAGGGAATTAATATTCCCTTCAACCATGAGATCTAGTGATCATTAATTACCATGTGAGATATGGGGGGTGGTAGTTTTACAAACTTAACAAAAAAATTATTTGTCAAAATGTAAGTAAAAGAGAACTTATATTAAAGGTAATATAGACACTAGGCTTGAAAAACTAAAATTAGTAGGGGAAAAAAGATAAATCATTCAGGTAAAAAGAACCGCAAGAGTCATCATAATGTATGGCATCTACAAAAATTAAGATAAGACAAAAGTAGGATAAAAATAGAATTTTTAATTCTAAAATCACCTTAAAATAGATTTTAAAATGAAAACAGAATAGAAGTTTTTTGACAATACAGTATATGAGTCATTTTCAGATTTTGTTGTAATGAGAAAATTTTCTGACATAACAATGTCTAAAACTAATAAAGAAGCAAGATAAACTTATTTTTTGTCTTTCCCCGTTTTATCAAGAAGAAAAATCTTTTCCAGAAAGACTTACTCTCAGCAGATTGTTTGCTTGTATTGCTTTGGCCAAGAATGAGTCAAATGGAAGTCTTTAATCCACTTACCAACAAAGAAGATGAGATTGAATGCTTGGCTTATATCAGTCATGGTTTAATCTCCCCTGGCTCATAGCAAGGACCATGTTCTCTGATATCTGCACTGCCTGAGAATCAGTATAGGGTCAGTAAGGAAGTGGGCAATGACCACTGAGCACACAACTGGCTTATCGGCCAAATGGTTTAAATTCTGAAGCTAACCTCTTGAAAAGAAGTAGGCCATTGAAGTTTGCAAATTTTCTCATCCATCAATTTTTGGGACCCAAATGATACTCTGTGAAAATAAGGCACAATGTTTAAAACTATAATGGCTACAATCTGTAAATATAATAAAAAATTATTCTTACACCAAAGGGACTCCTTTAAGAACCTAATCTAATACTGCTTTAAAAAAAAGATTCTGAATTAGAATAAGTATTTTAGTTACACAGTAGATGCTCTTCCTTCTGCTATATTAAATATATACATATATATATACTTCAAAAAGCGTGAGGAGTATGAAAACAGTTTTATAAATATATCTGAGATTGTCAGTTTATCCTTCTAGCCATATGTTTCTTTAAGATCACAGAAGTATCAGCAATTCAATTAACCAAATGTGTAAGGGATGTGATTGTATTTTCCCTGTATTGCCTAACTTATTTTCATATTGGGCAAATGTTCTTTTTACACAAAAAATAAAAGTCAAAATACTTTCCTGAAATATTGTCGGATCTCATTTTTGCTAAATTATTTATCTGTCTGTACTACTGTCTTTGCATCTGTATATGTTAATGAAGAAATTTGGGGGATATTGAGCTATCAATCATAATTATTTCTGGGTGCTGTGACCTAAAATAATTTTAATTTTTTTATTGAACTTTAAAAAATGTCTTTATTTTGTACATGTTGAGCTTAAGTCCTTCTTACCAAAAAGAAGGCAGTTTTTTTTCCCCTTGAAGTGGGTAGGGAGACAGGATGATAAAGAAGTATTAAGACTTTTAAGAAACAGGCAACGTGATTACAGATTTCCTGTTTACCACCAGCATGTGAGCAAAGGGAATGCAGACAATTTTCTCTCTTGATCAGTCATATCCCTCATGCCTATAACCTGAACTATGCCTGACACATTACTGGTGTATGATAAACATTTGATTAAGGTAGACACTGGGGGCCAGCACCAACTTTCCAACTGTTGAACAAAGTGCAATGCAATACTATTGTCCCATTAATAAGCCCAAACATGGAGACTAAATCGCTGGAGAAGTCTGTGGCTGTAAGAGAGAAAGGCAACATCCCCCTTCAAGCCTGTTCATCTACAATATATCAACAGTGGCAGCAAGTTAGAAAATTCTCTATTTGGCAGTATTTTTCTCACTTGATTTTCTAGGAAGGAAGTATGTATTCATTAGAATGCATCAGCTGCAAGTAACAAAAGTCATGTTAATTGCCCCTTCCCTCCTCTGCATGGATTCTTTGTGCCAATTGCTAAGACTGCCTACCTCTTCCACCCCCTCATATGATACATCCATTCCAACTTTTTATTGAAGACTTCCCTTAATAGTCTGCTATTCTCTTTCTGTCTGGACTGGTTCCATCCCAACAATTCCATCTGCCTTTACCTTCTGTTGGACTCTCTAATTCATTAATCATGCCATCCTCTTTTTGATTTACTCCTTTGTTTTGATGGAGCACCTCCTACAAAAGCTTTGTAAGGTTAAGGTGAGATGCAATCACAGAAATGATGGTGAAAACAGCCCTTAACATTTCAAATCCCTTATCATTGTTTATATTATTTTATCTTCTTCCATAACCCATTGAAATCCTATAAAGGAAGTAGAATTTTTAAAAAAGAAACAAAAACAGTAAAAACTCAAGCCCTGCAAAGGAGATACTTCTCTCTCAGAAATGGCAAATGTTAAAATATGCTTAGGCCAGCTGTAGGTATAGTAATTGATATAATCCACAAACACCTACTTCAAAATTGACTCACTTAATAAAGGTCCATCACCACTGCTGGAGCAATGTATACTTTACAGTATTTATTATTGCTAAAATATAAAATGTTAATCAGTGTAAATTTAACACTCACAAGAAGTCTAAGACTTTCCATGAAAAATGTTTTGCTGTCACCTTTTCAAAGAGTAGAAGCAAAAATAGGCAAATTATGATATGTGAATTTGTATCTATAGTAGACTGTGTTAAATGTCATTATATTGTACTCAACAAAAGGAATAAAATTGTGCTACTAATGCCAGTCTGAACAAATATGCAGCAGAATATTATTCTTAGCTCTATCCAGGTGTTGGTGAGTCAAATTTATTTTTCTGTAATAACCTCATAAGAAAGATGGACAATAAAAAATACTAAAAGTAAAATATTACTTAAACTCAATCTTGAAGCATTCTTACAATAAGTGCTTCTTTGGTCTATCACAGAAGGGAGACTGATTTGAGCTGAAGTAGTTGAAGAGGGCTCCATGAGTGCTTTGAAGGATTGGTGTTATGTATGAATTCAAGTGGGTAAAACAAGATTAAATGGACTTGAAACAAGGAATAGGAATTTCAAGAATGGGAGCTGCTGGGGGATAGTACTTGAAGAAAATATAGTGTGTGCATTGGAGAATAAGGAGGTAAGTGGAGGGAAGCTCTACTGGCCCACAGATCATTTTAAAAGAAAAATAACCCCATTAGCCTCCTCTTGAATAGATATATTTTAGTGTTCTCCACAATAGATTAAATACATTACTATTATTGTGAAGTGCTTCTTCCACCACAGTTCAAAAACTGAAACTCCATAGAGAACTAGATTGAAAACAGACATGTAGTAAGAAAGAACTGGAAGGATTTTGCAATCATCACTCAGTGAAAATGAGAGAAAGAGAGAGAGAAAAAACCATGCTCATTTTATCTGTAGACCCTAACTTAGGATGAGGAAATCAAAATGTGGCTAAGAAATTTAGAGATGTTTGAGATAAAGACACATTGAAGAAATTTAAGGAAGAAGATGAGGTATACCTGAACTGCGGAGTCAAAAATATTTGTAAGTGAGAAATGTGGAATGATTATCAAGAAGTCACAGCCTCTCCTCTACAGTCAAACAGCAGGAATTGGAAAGTGGAGCAATTTTAAGGCTGATAAAATAAGTAAGTTTTAAGAGAATTTAATTGATATACTATCTTGAATATTTTGTTTTCTCTCCAAGGTCTTATCTCATATACAGAAATCCTGTCCCCATCCAATTTCAAGTTAACACACTAAAATAAATCCCATGAGAATACAGAAGGAACAAAATGAATAAACATGTGAGATGCTTTGATTGGTTTACTTGCTAATAGAAAAGCAATAAATTCTATAATTCCCTCTAGGGAGAATGTGAGTAGATGCAATCTCACATGGTTCTGTTCACTGAATCATTATTTTTGTCTGGAGAGTTAGTTGTAGACAAATGATAATAGAAAAAGCCCTGGCTTGCACAAACTAAGTCTATCATAAAGTTCAGGAGAGCTCTGTTGCTGGGCTTCACCTCCCAAGGAGTCCCCTTTAGAGACAAGAATCAATTTCAGTCTATTTATCCTTCCCTCCTGTCATTGAGGTTTCTTCTAAGCCCAAAGCTATGTTTAAAGAAAAGACTACATGTTATGCCACTGTAAGTAAAAGTGGTTCATTGACGCTGAGAAGAAGTTTGCAGGTGGGAAAAGGGAACCAGAAGTGAATGACATTTCCAGCTTAAGGTATTTTTGACAAAACACTGCCCTCGTGTAGTTTCCTTCTGGCCCTAAGCCTATGTTTGTAACTGGGGTCCTGAGAGGAGCTCTGGGGACCACTACTGGTCCTCACAACCATGGGGTGGCCATGGTTCCTCTCACCCTCCTGGTCCCTCATCCTCACATGCCAGTGCCTGGCTTTGTCATGACTCCGCCAGAGAAGAGGAAGAGATAATATCATGTAGGATATTATCTGACTAAAGGGCTAAAAAGAACTCCAGGGACTACGTGGCCCAGGTTCCTCTTCTTACAAATAAGAAAACACTAAATCAGAGTTATTAAGCAGTTCACTTGTCCTGAGATTGATTGATCTTCCTTCTGCCATTGCTAACTGTCTGCCCTTCCGATTCTTGAACCATTGTCAGACTAACTAGGACCCACTGCTCAGTTGTTCAAGAGAGAGATGCCACTCTCTCATAGGGCAACCCAATGCCTGTGGGGAAAAGATTCTCTTTTTGTTTCCTTATGTAGCAGAGGAACTGTTAAACATATAACGCATTTCCTTGTTATTATTGGATCCAGAAGTCACTTTCCAATGATTGTTGCAAATCATCAATAATGGTTTTTATGCACTTATTAAGTGTCTTATGATAGATAACTCATTTAATCCTCACAACCATCCTATAAGGTAGGGTTTGTTACCCACCCCACTTTGCAGATGGGGGAACTGAGGCACAGCAAGGCACAGAAAAGTCATAAATTTAGTGTGTAGCAAAGCCAGGATCTGAACCCAGGCAATAGGGCTCTATCTAGAATCTTTGCTTTTTTTTTTCTAAATTATGCTATTCATTAGGATCAAATTGAGTATCAAAGTAACTACTGAGATGGTAAGTAATTTCTGAGTGATTGCAAATATTTGAAAAATCTGTGCTGTCCCAGAACCCCGTCTTTGATAGCCATGGCTTCCATTCTGACTAAAATATCAGTAAAAACGTTTACTTTTGATCGGTGTTAAATATCCTAAATATGTCCCCTTTTCTTCCATAAGATTCTCTCTCTCTCTCTCTGTCATAGGCATGGCAGAATAGCACTTTGAGTTTTGAAAACTTGTATTTTCTTCTTTAATACAGGAATGAAGTTACATTAAATGATTCTTTTCATCTCTTCAAGTTTCTTTTTAAACTTAATTTTATGAATCAAAATAGAAAAACAATGGCAATGAAAGCAAAATGTGGTTTGATTTAAATTCAAAAATAACCAAAAAGGAATGCAAAATAAATGTGAAAGAGTTTGCAAAACTGTAATGACTGCATTGGATTTTTAATTCCAATGATTTAGATTCTTTCCTCAATTTTGTGGTCTCCATAATGCTGTTAATAACAGCTAACATGTATTAAACCATTAACAGGTATCCTGGTGGTACTCATTCTTCACATCAGCCCTTTAGATATCTGTTGTCATCATTTTACAGATGAAAATAGTGAGGTTCAGAATAAGGTACTCAACTTTGTAATGATCAACATTCAGAATCAAGGTCAGAATGACTGTCTAAAGAGCACTGCTAACAATGCTTATCTCATTGTTCTTCAGAGATCATATTTTTTTTCAATTACTGCTAATTTTGTCATGCTATGGAAGAATAGAGAACTGTATCCATGAAGGCTTTTTCCTCATTCTATGCACTGAAGATCTTTCTTTGATGTGTAGCTGGAGTACACTCTCAAAGAAAACTTTATTTCAGGCAACTGTGTCTTTATTGTATCTGCTCAGGCTTTTTACTCAGAGAAAAAAATAATCTGACTTCTTAAACTATGAAATCCAAAACGCAAAACCATGCCAATAATGAAAAAAAAATGTGTTCAGCTTATAGTATACTTTTCTATCATCCTTGGCTTCACAAATGAGCTGATACAACATTAGTGTGTGTGAAGAATCACCATTATGGAGTTGTCACCTTATGACCCTTGCTAGCAAACTCTTAAAATGTACATTTGACATCTCATGTTAGATGTGGTTTGGATGCAGTTCACATCTAATTAAATAAGACTAACAGTTCTATTTGCTCCTTTATTTATTCCTTTCCTTTAGAAATAGTTTATTTTGGCTACTACTTTCTTTCAGAAATGTCATACCAAAAAAATCACATGTAAAATTCTATAAATGCAGATTATTTTACTTATAAACTTTGATTAGTCAAACAATTCTAACCATTTGGCAAAAGGAAGCTCATGATGCATTTGTAACTGCTGAGGCATCCAAGTGCTTGCTACCCTGGGTCCCTGAACTGGGTGCAGAAACACAGAGATGCACACAGCACAGTTGACAGCCACGGGGTTTGTCACATCCCACTCCCAGGATTCTGTCTCAGGCTGCCCTCCCTCTGTAAGTTGTGACCCTGCTTCACCTCTGGGAGGTCTCCTATGTCTCATCGAAAGACTACCTTTGGAAAGAAATTTAGTCTTTTCGGTTCCCTGTTTCTTTCTTTTGATTTTTAACTGGAAATTCCCAGAAGCTACTTTACAGATGAGAAAATTAAAAGACATTGAAATGTAGTTCTCTGTATGATGAAGCTCATTTTCTTTGACCTGTGCAGATTTATAACTTGGCTTTGCTTCTGCCCTTGTTCATAATTTGGTGGACGTGACAAAAATTTTCAACCTGGTTTAAGATCCACTTCTACTTTTAGTCAATAGATGATGTTGATTGTTTCTCAATCAGGACAACTCGGGAAAAAAGTACATGCTTCTGTAGGAGAAGTGATACTGAGATTTTTCAATTTCTACTTACTTGTTAAGGATTAATACTTTCTCATAATTTAGTGACATTTCTCCCATTTGAAGCTCTAAGAAAGTCTTCTAAGATCAGATGTTCCTGTTAAAACTTGGTGAGAAGACCGGGCACAGTGGCTCACACCTGTAATCCCGGCACTTTGGAAGGCCAAGGTGGGTGAATCACTTGAGGTCAGGAGTTCGAGACCAGCCTGGCCAATATGGTGAAACCCCGTCTCTACTAAAAATACAAAAATTAGCCAGGCATGGTGGTGCATGCCTGTAGTCCCAGCTACTCTGGAGGCTGAGGCAAGAGAATTGCTTGAGCCCAGGAGGCAGAGTTTGCAGTGAGCCGAGATTGTGCCACTGTTCTTCAGCTTGGGCAACAGAGCAAGACTCCATCTCAAAAACAAACAAACAAACAAACAAACAAAAAAACAACTTGGTGAGATGCATAGAAATAGTGTAAACTTTAATTCTATATTTCATTGTGAAGTTTTTCTAAATAAGAAATGCCCTGTTTTGTTTCCTGTAAAGCACAAAGTTCATTAAAAACAAATGAACATGTGTGCAATTTATACAAAAGATAAGTTGCTGAATATTCCTACTTTGTAGAGATCATCAGTATAAATAACTTCATGCTTAAAGAATTTTCCTGCATATATGTGAATAGATACAAAAGACATAAATATGTTTATATTCTAAAATACAAATCAGGTCATATAATACACACATACGTTAACTTCATGGAATGACCTAAAGATCAAAATTGTCCTTTTTCATGGCTGCATGGTATTCTGTGTTGTAATAACAGCCAAATGAAAATAATCGATCCCCAACTGATAAACTTTTAAGTTGATTCCAATCTTTTTTTTTTTTATTTTTTTAATTTTTGTGGGTATATAGTAGGCATATATATTTATGGGGTACATGAGATGTTTTGATAGCAGCATGCAATCTGAAATAAGCACATCATGGGGAATGGGGTATCCATCCCCTCAAGCATTTATCTTTCGAGTTACAAATAATACAAATACAATTACACTCTTTAAGTTATTTTAAAATGTACAATTATGTTATTACTGACTATAGTCACCCTATTGTGCTATCAAATCATAATTCAAAATTTTTAAATATATAAACAAGATTACGAAGAATAAGTACGACCTTTTGCTCACTATGCTTCAGTTTCATTGTGTTTCTTTCTCTTCCCAGAAGTCACCAAGCGCTTCTTGCCCAGAGACTTTGCCTTTACTGTTCCCTTACTGTTCCCTGTGAGGAGAATGGTCCTCCTTTGGCTCTGGGCAGGGTTGCGGCCTTCATTGTTTAGGTTCCTTTCACCTGACTCTGCTTGAGAGAGACCTTTCCTGACCATCTCATCTAAAGGAGTCTTCCTCAAACCAAGCAACTTTCTATTATTTTACCCAGATTATTTTTTTACTGTTCTTTTCACAGTCAGCAATTATCTTATTTACTCATTTACTCCTGCTGTTTTAGTGGTAGTAACTAACCATTCCCTCTCTCTGCTCCAGAAAAAAATCAGTTAAGAAATGCACACAAGAATCAGATATAATTTTAAAATATATATATTTTATATATTTTGCTAGTAAGGCTTATTGAAAAGCATGGTTCATATCTTCAAAAAAATTTATCTCCAAATTAAAATCATAACCATTAGCTGACACCTCTCCCGACCTCCAAATGGGAAGAAACATGCTCCTGATGCCTTATGCTAAAGCGGGTGGAAATTCATGTGGGTGAAACAGAGAAGGGGTATCCTTAGTTTCTCTTTCTGGTTCACAATCATATAAATTAGGGGACAGAGAAAGGCAGGTATATTCCAAGACAATTTCATCCAGGGGCATAACAATTTCCTCCTCTAAATGGGAATGTGAGGAGTGGAAGAGAACACTGCCTTGACATCACTTCTTCATGACCTGGTCCCCTTCTGAATGCATCTACCTCCACCACTGTGCCTCCTGCGCTTAGAACAGTGGCTAAAACAGATCATGCACTCCAGGATCATTTGTTAAAGGATGGATGAAGTACAAATTGAAACTGGATAATATTGTTCTCTTATCGAATTAGCAAAGGTTGAAAATAAAAATACTTGGTGGTGATGACCATGTGGGAAAGAGGCATGATTCTGAGGTACACATCAGTGATATATTATATTGGTATAAAATAATAGAATTTATATAGATAAAAACTAGTAGAATTTATATTGGTAAATTTTCTGAAGCAAAGCTGGAAATAGATATCAAAAGCTTGGAATTTCAATATATTTAGCACCTGCAAATTCACTTTTAGAATACATTCTCAATTAAAAATCATCAATATAAGCCAAACATAAACTTGTAAGAATATTTATCTCAATGCTACCAAACATAAGAGAAATAGAAACCAAAAATTTCTGACAAGAAAAATGATTCAATAAATTATAATAAAAAGGATATTGTACTGCTTTTATATATTATTATATATTTGTATATTGCCTTTTTATTTTTTGTATATTATGTATTTACTATTTTGATTTACAGACTTGAAACTATTTTCCTACATTTTCTTCCATTTTAATTCTTTCACATGTGACTAAATTTTAGCATCAAGTGCTGATGAAGAATTAAATAAAATTCTTGAAATAGAACTACAAACCCTAGAGATGGAAAATAGGTACCAGAGGTGCTTCCAGGGAGTATTGGCCAGTGGCTGAAAAAATGACGGTTGTAGGAAGTTTTAAAGAAACTACAAAGTTGAAAAGCTATTTACAAAAGATTTTCAATCTTAAATATGAAAGTAGAATTCATGTGAGAAGGTAAATGGGTTGCTAAGCAAGAATATGAAGAACAGAATGCCCTAACCACTTCATACTGGGTAGAAAAACGCAAGCATGCCCAGGATATAAAACCATCTTGTATTGCAGCATTTTGTCAGTGTCATCTCTCATTTCACTACATCAATAACTAAGGATTCCATCCTATAAAAGAAGCAGAGTACCTGAATTCTCCAAAATGACACGTGTTTCCATGCATGTATGTGTACACAGTAATACAATATATATTATATTACACTTTATGTTAATTTTTTTTTTATATAAGAATTAGCTATATTTTTTTTCCTATTACTCTATTGGTACAAGAGGATTTTTTTAATTTCATGAGCATAATTGAGTTGGTTCCAGCAACATATTTGAAAACAAATTCAACAAAGAATCCCTTCAAAATAATACATTTCTTAATGCTCCCTCTGAAACACTCAGCAAATATTGTGCATCTTTGACCCACAGCTCTGACCTTCCTGTTCTAGATGAGGGTTTGTCTTTCTCTGCCACAAAAGCATGGAAGGCAACCAGACATGGATCACAGACATCACCCTGCTGGGATTCCAGGTTGGTCCAGCACTGGAGATTCTCCTCTGTGGACTTTTCTCTGTCTTCTATACACTCACCCTGCTGGGGAATGGGGTCATCTTTGGGATTATCTGCCTGGACTCTAAGCTTCACACACCCATGTACTTCTTCCTCTCACACCTGGCCATCATTGACATGTCCTATGCTTCCAACAATGTTCCCAAGATGTTGGCAAACCTAATGAGCCAGAAAAGAACCATCTCCTTTGTTCCATGCATAATGCAGACTTTTTTGTATTTGGCTTTTGCTGTTACAGAGTGCCTGATTTTGGTGGTGATGTCCTATGATAGGTATGTGGCCATTTGCCACCCTCTCCAGTACACTGTCATCATGAGGTGGAGAGTGTGCACGATCCTGGTTCTCACGTCCTGGTCATGTGGGTTTGCCCTGTCCCTGGTACATGCAATTCTCCTTCTAAGGTTGCCCTTCTGTGGGCCCCGGGATGTGAACCACCTCTTCTGTGAAATTCTGTCTGTCCTCAAGCTGGCCTGTGCTGACACCTGGGTTAACCAAGTGGTCATATTTGCTACCTGTGTGTTTGTCTTAGTCGGGCCTCTTTCCTTGATTCTGGTCTCCTACATGCACATCCTCGGGGCCATCCTGAAGATCCAGACAAAGGAGGGCCGCATAAAGACCTTCTCCACCTGCTCCTCCCACCTGTGTGTGGTTGGACTATTCTTTGGCATAGCCATGGTGGTTTACATGGTCCCAGACTCTAATCAACGAGAGGAGCAAGAGAAAATGCTGTCCCTGTTTCACAGTGTCTTTAATCCAATGCTGAACCCCCTGATCTACAGCCTGAGGAATGCTCAGCTGAAGGGCGCCCTCCACAGAGCACTCCAGAGGAAGAGGTCCATGAGAACGGTGTATGGGCTTTGGCTTTAAAACATGTGGTTTGCTGAAGCAAGAATTGTGAATATATTTTGTAGAAGTTTAATATAAAAATGGTGAGTGATTGAATTCAAGCTTTGAAAATAGGGCAATATTCAATGGAATATATGTTCTCTAAAATCGAGGAACCATCTCAGTAGATAGGAGAGCAAAATTACCAGAATATTTAGACTTTCCTTTAAAAGTGTTAGAACATCTTTTTGCTTTTATTTTTATTTATTTACTTTTTATGTCATAGTGCTATTTTATATAATTTCCTGAAATAAGCAAAATGAAACTCTGGTGTTAAAGGAGATAACAGCATTGTTTTATAATAGCTAAAACCTGAAAAGAATCCAAATATCTATCAACAGGGAGAAGTTGAGTAACTTGTATATTCACGCAGCAGAATACTAAGTAACAAAGAAAATGAATGAACCTCAACATACAGTAACATGGATGAATATTACAAACACAGAGTGATAGAAGCCAGACACAAAAGGATGTATGATTCCACCTACATAAATTTCAAACATAGGCAATAACTAAACTATAACATTAAAGCTAGGATATTAGACATCATTAGGATGAAGGGAGTAGATAGTGACTGGGAGGGGTAGGAAGGCAGCTGGGTAATGGCCATTTACTGATAATCCCTTGCACTATACATTTATGCTTTGTGTACATTTCTCTTGTGTACATTTTAAAAATAATTTCTACATTTATTTTAGATTCAGGTTGTACATGTGCAGGTTTGTTACGTGGGTGTATTGTGTGATGATGAGGTCTGTGGTACAGATGATCCCTCCCCCAGGTACTAGGCATAGTACCCAATAGGTTTTTTTCAGTCCACACCCCCTTCCTCCTTACACTCTCTAGTAGTCCCCAGTGTCTACTTTTCCCATCTTTATGTCCATATGTACTCAAAGTTTAGCTCCCAGTTATAAATGAGAACATGTGGTATTTGGTTTTCTGTTCCAGATTTAATTTGCTTAGGATAATGGCTTCCATTTGCATACATATTGCTGCAAAGGACATAATTTCATTTTCTATGGCTATGTAGTATTCCACGGTGTATATGTACCACATTTTCTTTATCCAGTCTACTTCTGATGGCCACCTAGGTTGATTCCATGCCTTTGTTATTGTGAATAGCACTGTGATGAACATACGTGTGTATGTGTTTCTTTGATAGAAATATTTCTTTTCCTTTGGGTATATACCCTGTAATGGGATTGTTGAGTTGAATGGTAGTTCTATTTTTGGTTTTTTAAGAAACCTCCAAACCGCTTTCTGCAATGACTGAACTAGTTTACATTTTCACCAGCAGTGTATAAGTGTCCTTTTATCTGCAGCCTTGCCAACATCTGTTATGTTTTGACTTTTTAGTAATAGCCATTCTGACTGATTTAAGATAGAATGTCATGGTGGTTTTGATTTGCATTTATCTGATTATTAGTGAAGATGAGCATTTTTTCATGTTTGTTGGCTGCTTGTATGTCTTCTTTTGTAAAGTGTTTGTTTATGTTCTTTGCCCATTTTTAATGGGGTTGTTTTTTGCTTGTTGATTTGTTTGTTTCTTATAGATTCTGAACATTAGACCTTTGTTGGATGCGTAGTTTGCAAATATTTTCTCTCATTCTTTAGATTGCCTATTTATTCTGTTGATAGTTTCTTTCACTGTGCAGCGTCTCTTTAGTTTAATTACATCCCATTTGTCAATTTTGGTTTTTTACAATGGCTTTTGGGGACCTTGCCAACAATTCTTTGTCAATGCTGATGTCAAGAAGGGTATTTTCTAGATTTTCTTCTAGGATTTTTATAGGTGTGGTTTTACATTTAAGTCTTTAATCCATCTTGAGTCATTTTTTATATATGGTGAAAGTAGGGGGTCCAGTTTCACTCTTCTGCATATGGCTAGCCAGTTATCCAAGCACCATTTGTCAGATAGGAAGTCCTTTCCCCATTGCTTATTTTTGTTGACTTTGTCAAAGACCAGTGGTTTTAGGTGTGCAGCTTTATTTCTGGGTTTTCCATTCTGTTCCGTTGGTCTGTATGTCTGTACAACATCTTGTATCCCTTGATGAAATAATTTAGGAGTAAAAGGGAATAAGATATGGAAAGCTTTAGATCAATACTAAACTGTGTAAAAAACCCTAAAATATATTAAAGCTTTAGGATTTGGTAAAATGAAGAAAATCCATTAGTAAATATTCAAATGGTCCAGGAGACAACAATGGTCTTGAGCATTATTCAAACTTTACACTTACTCTTGGGTGATGATAATTACTGAAAAGGCAAGATTTAATCACCTGTTGAAGCTCTTGAAATTTTTTTCATCAATATTTTTTAATGTTTGAACCAACTTGTATGTAGATGGTGACACCAAACATCCCAACACAGCTTTGTTATAGCCAACATCATCTATCTTTCATGGTGGCAAAAGATCTCCTAGATTCATGAGATTGGATTGAAACATTGTGTTTATGATGCTGATGGTGATAAAATAAATAATGAATACTCTTTGTACAGTTGTTAGCTAAGGCAGTATATTAATAAATCAGTTTTATAAGTATTATCTTTATTTAGGATTTTAAAAACTGTGATTTCCTTTGGATGTACAATACTGTCAAGTTATTAATTTCTTTTTCAATTATTATTAGGGTGTCTGACAAAGTTGGTAAATTTCTATATTTTTATAACACACTAAAACTATGATCTATCAAAAAGTCAAATTTTTACTAAAGGTGTAAATATTTAAACTTTTAGCAAGGAGACATGGTTGTTTCAAAGCTATCAGGTTAACCATTTTAGGAGATTAATATTGGAAAAAGAGGTAATTTCTACATACATATTTAACATTTATGGCATATACAATGCAAAGGATATATTGATTATTTTTAAGTACACAAATGATAATAAAGAATGACATGTCAGGGTTAACTAACAGAATGTACCTCAAACTAAGGGAGTAGTCATTTAGAATTTGAACAAGTTATAGACAATCACGAAGTTCACCTTGATCAGAAGAAGAAAGCAGTTAAATGAAGTGGGTTAGAGCAATATTTAACAGTAAATATGGGGGGCAGATAGTAAAAGCTTTGATAGGCATTAGTATAGTTGGCCAAGCTCAGTTATTTTTATGAATATTAGGACTTTTACCACATGAGGGCCCTTTTAGACAGAGCCTGCCAAGGCTTTCATTAGTTTGGGTAAGATCACTATGGAAATGAAGTGTAGAATGTCATATAGAAGGTCGTGAACTATGGTAAGTAAACAACGTCTTGTGATGAATTCATAGCTGTTTGTAGGCATATCTATAGCACATTGTTTTTCATGTACAAACCATGAGAAAAGTTTAGCTTGTTTTTGAATGCTGTTCTCCAGGGTTTGCTGTAATGTATGATAAGAACTGAGAAGCCTATTCAACACTTGGATCTCAGCTATGGGCTACTCAGCTCAGAAAGAAGTTGCATTAATCAAACATGGGACACACCAAACAGGACTATTTTTATCATTTTTTAATAAAAAGAAGGAACAAATCATCATGGATACTTAGTAATATATGGAAAACCCTAAATATAATTTAAGTGTAGAAGCCATGAAAAGAGTTTTATTACTTGAAACTTAGGAGTCATATTAGGAAAGAAAAATGAAAGAAAGAAGAAAGAAAGAGAGAAAGAAAGAAGAAAGAAAGAGAAAGAAAGAAAGAAAGAAAGAAAGAAAGAAAGAAAGAAAGAAAGGGAAGGAGAGAGAAGTTGTTAGATAAAAATCGGTTATCATATTGAAATTAGGTCATATTTTTAGGTGTTGAAAGACAACAAAGTCTTCAGCCTTGCTGTAGAATAACAATATTTAATCACCAGTAAGATGTTTTTAAATTTTTGTTATGAGAAACTCTTTTAAATACAAAAGCACGTCAAGAGCATACAGTATATAAAATGTCAATCTATTGTTGAACTATTACATTTCTTCTTTATATTATTAGTAGGCATTTCATCTACTAAGCTTGATAACATGTGATACATAACACATGCTACAACATCAATGAACCTGAACGACATTATGCTAAATAAAATAATCCAGTCACAGAAGAACAAGTACTGCATGATTCTACTTATATGAATTATCTAAAAGTAGTCAAATTCATAAAAACAGCATAGAGTCTTGTTGCCAGGGACGGACGGCAAGGGGAGACATGAAGTTGCTATTGAATGAATATGCATTTTCAGTAATGCAACATGAGTAAGTTCCAGAGATCTGGTGTACAACATTACGCCCTATAGTTGATCATACTACATAGTGCAATTAAAAACTTCTTAAGAGAGTAGAACTCATGTTAAAGCCTCTTGACAAAATAATAAATAAATAGATGATAAATAAACAGATAGATAAATAAGAAATCCTAACCTATGTCATTCAGGAAAGATTAGGGACTTGGTTGGGATAATTCCTTTATAATTTATTTTAATTGAGAACTTCTGGAAATATGACGCCTTAATACAGGGGAATAAATCTCAGTCACTCTGAAAGCCCAAAGGATAAGATGCTGTGGGGAGACAAATGTATTTTATTGACACATTTCAAGTCATGAAAACAACTTTACCTAATTATACAGCTTATAATATACACTGAAATAAAATACTCTTACATTTCTCCATGCTTAGTATTACTCATTTGTAATTATCCCATGTGTGTATCACAAAACATAAACTTTACAATCCAAGTCATTTAAGTACTGTGTGCTTCTAAGTAACTCAGAGTGTGATGAAGTTGAACTGTAATTTAAATAAAAAATAATTTTAAGATAAAATGTTTTGTATTAGCTAAAATCAAAATTAAGAAGGAAAAACAAAATATTAGTAAGTCAAATTCAGCAAAATAAAGTAGTAGCAGATTATGATTAAGTTGTTTTTATCCCCTGAAAGTAGGAAATATTTAACATGAAGCAAATAATGAATATAATTTGTCACATTAATAAATTAAAGGATGCATATAATATGGCCATCTCAGTAGATCGAGAAAAGTATTAAACAAAATTCAATGCCAAGTCATGATAAAACTTTTTATAACTTATATGGCAGTAAGCCTTCTTAAAGATAACCTACAAAAAAAAAAAAAAACACCAAACAAACAAAAGACGCAGCAGATAGCCTACTGAATGGTGAAATGCTAGCATCTTTCCATTTAATATAAAGGACAAGGTAAGGATGCACATCGTTGTCACTTTTTTTCCTTTTTCTCAGTTTTTTACTAAAGATTCCTACCAGTACAATTAGACAAAAGGAATAAATAGACACCCATGCGTGTGTGCACACACACACACACACACACACATTTGAGAAAGAAGAAACAAACTGTAATTAATGCAAAGGACACAATTTCCAGATATGCAGAAAATCTAAAATAATCTTCTAACATATTATTAAAATTATATGAAACGTTAAGGTAGCTTGTTACAAAATTGATATGAAAATCTATTATATTTTTGAAAAGCAAAAACAATTAAAATAAAATTTTACAGAATTCATACAAGGATGTACCAAGAAACAAACTGAATAGAATATAAATTATGGAAGTAGATTTATGCCTCTTTTAGCTCTTGCTAAACTACAGGTAGCACAGCATGATCAATCATTGGAGAAGGAAGGACTTTGCAGTAAATGGGGCTGGGACAATTGAGTCTCCCTAAAAATACTCAAAGCCTGCAAAATCACTCAATTCCTGTGTATTGAAGACCTTTGAATATTCAAGACCTATTTCAAAGACACAAATATAATGTTTTTATAACATATCTAAGGGAAGATTTTTAAAAATAATGCACAAAGTTGCTTTTGTAAAATAATATACCAAGTTGAAAAATCTTCAGATTGCATTAAAAGCAAATATTGATAAATTGGACTAGATTGGAATACTGTTGACAAGTTATGAAATAGATTTATTTTTGTTTCATTTTGCTTTTAGAAATCAGGGATTCATCGTTTCATAAGCTTGAAGTTTACAATCAGAAGATATTTTTTCATATTTAAATTACATCACTGTACTTCCTTTATTACACGTTTTAAGACAAATGGTAGCTAGGAATGCCCAAATCTTTTTGTGAGAAGATGGCAAACCGATATTTGAAAGCAAATGGCACAGAGCATTTTATCCATGGAATATTATGCACCAGGGAGCTGGGAGACACTGAGAGAATGTTTATGTACAGGTATATGAAGGCTAGAAATGGGTGTGTTGATTTAAAATTGGCTGAAGAGAAACAAGAAAGGGAGAAGAAAATCATAACATACTGTTACACAACAATTTCTTTCAGGGTAAGAAAAGAAGCTTGATAGATGTAAAATGTTCTGAGATGACAAATTAAGATAACTCAGTCTCTGAATATTGGAGTAATTCTCAGCTTTAGAACTTTCCTGCCCTATTAGTGTATGTGATTCCCCTCTTTACACGGAAAAAGTTTATCCACTATAAGAACTCCAACTTGTCCTGAGGATTAGTTATTTATAATCTTTCCTTGTGATTCCCTATGCAAAATTATTATCAGCTATCAGATGAGGGTCAAGAATTACATTACCTAGTAATCCACGATGAGATAAGAGTGACTTTCTGAATGTATAATTAAAACTAGAATGATTTTAACATAAAGGTATAAACAGCTTCTAGTAAATTGGCTGTAAAGTTTTAAAGTAAATAACTAAAAATCTAAGTCCCTGATATGTCCAGCAGTGAAAAAGCTAATCTGTACCAGATGTCTCTGTGCTTGTTTTTATTGGATTGTTAATGTTATTATTGAATTATATTGGAGCAAGCATGGGTATTTATAGTCCATAAGCCATTATGTCATATATTTTATAAGTTATCAAGAGAAAAGCCTCACTCTAGAATGACTCCAAAGTGACCACTGGGTCTTGTTCTTAAAACACATCTAATCATATGGTATGGTCCCTGAGGCCCTACCCAGTGAAGGTCTCTGACTTTGAATCGGCTGGACCTAGACTAGCTCATAGATCTAGAACAAGTATTGGCAGTCTAGTGTCCTTGGGCCCCTTTGATCGGTCATTGTTTTTGCAAAGAAAATTTTACTAAAACACAGCCACACCCATTCATTTACACATTGTCTATGACTGCTTTTGCCAGAGTTGACCTTTTACGATGAAGAAGATGGTCCTCAAAGTCTTATATATTTTTCTGTGGACATTTACAGGAAAAAGTCACTAACTATTGACCCAGAGAATATATAATGTGCTCTAACATATTAATTCAATGGGTACAAACTTTACTAGTATTGGCTGTTTCCCAATTATTGGAGTTAGATTTCCGATCATTTCAATAACAAATAATCCATTAAAAATTTTAGACAGTTGAGGGGATATAAAATGCTACCTGATGGTGACTGTAATTTACATTTTCTTGCTGACTAATGGTGAAGAGCAGCATTTTACATGTTTATTGACCACTTGTATTTCTTTGGAGAAGTTTCTATTCAAGCGCTTTGCTCATTTTATAAAATTTGTTTGTCTTTTAATATTAATTTGGAAGAGTTCTTTTCATATATTGTCTTTAGTTTCTTTGCTAGATAAAGAACAGTGAATTTTATCACTTTCTGCCTGCATTTCTTGTTTCTTCATGGGGACTTTGATAATCACAGTGATTAATTTCAAAGACGTTCAATGTTAATCAATTATTCAAATTTTACTTCTATGGATTATTGTGTCTTTTCTACAAATATATTTCTACTTAATTAATGAAAGTATTCTTCTATTTTCCTCTCAAGAGTTTAAGATTTCAGTTTATATGTTTAAGTCAATAAATAATTAATTTTAAGGTGGCATTTATCCTAGCAGAAAACAAAAAAGCCAACTTACACATTTTGTAGGGAGCAGGGCCCTCTCCTCGTGGTGCCCTTTGAGATGTCTTACATCAGCCTCTCCTTCCTCAGTGCCCTCTTCTGGGCACTCTTGACCTCTGCATTCCTCAAGCTGTAGATCAGAGGGTTCAGCACCTGATTCCAAAGGCTGCAAAACAGGGAAAGGACCTTCTGCTGCTCCTCGGGATGGCGGGACTTGGGGGCCATGTACATGACAATGGCGTTGCCAAAGAAGAACCCCACCACACAGAGGTGGGAGGAGCAGGTAGAGAAGGCCTTTCTGCGGCCCTCCCCAGACTGGATCCTCAGGATGGCCGCCAGGATGCTCAAGTAAGAGACCAGCACCAGACAGAGTGACCCTACCAGGATGAACATGCAGGCTGCAAAGATGACCACCTGGTTGAGCCAGGTGTCAGCACAGGCCAACTTGAGGACAGGCAGGATTTCACAGTAGTGGTTGATTTCATGAGCCCACTGAAGGGCAGCCTCAGAATGAGAACTAAATGGACCAGAGCCAGGAGGAAGCTGAATACCCAGGAAGCCACAGCCAGGACAGTGCACACTCTCCAGCTCATGAGGACATTGTAACGTAAGGGGTGGCAGATGGCCACATAGCGATCATAGGACAAAACCACCAAAATCGGACACTCTATGTTAGCAAAAGCCAAATACAAGAATGTCTGCATTATGCATGGAAAAAAGCACATGGTGCTTTTCTAGTTCGCAAGATCCACCAGCATCTTGGGAACATTGTTGGAAGCATAGGACATGTCAATGACGGCCAGGTGTGAGAGGAAGAAGTATGAGAGTGTGCAGACTGTGGTCCAGACAGATGAGTTCCAAGGCTATTCCAAGGGAGACGCTCCAAAAGAGGAGCACTTCCATCTCAGCACTGAGCTGGAATCCCACTAGGATGAATTCTGCGACCATGATTGGTGACATCTCATTTCTTTTTTTTTTTTTTTAATTATTATTACACTTTAAGTTTTAGGGTACATGTGCACAATGTGCAGGTTAGTTACATATGTATACATGTGCCATGCTGGTGTGCTGCACCCGTTAACTTGTCATTTAGCATTAGGTATATCTCTTAATGCTATCCCTCCCCCCTCCCCCCACCCCACAACAGGCCCCAGAGTGTGATGTTCCCCTTCCTGTGTCCATGTGTTCTCATTGTTCAATTCCCACCTATGAGTGAGAACGCGCGGTGTTTGGTTTTTTGTCCTTGAGATAGTTTACTGAGAATGATGATTTCCAATTTCATCCATGTCCCTACAAAGGACATGAACTCATCATTTTTTATGGCTGCATAGTATTCCATGGTGTATATGTACCACATTTTCTTAATCCACTCTATCATTGTTGGACATTTGGGTTGGTTCCAAGTCTTTGCTGTTGTGAATAGTGCCTCAATAAACATACGTGTGCATGTGTCTTTATAGCAGCATGATTTATAGTCGTTTGGGTATATACCCAGTAATGGGATGGCTGGGTCAAATGGTATTTCTAGTTCTAGATCCCTGAGGAATCGCCACACTGACTTCCACAATGGTTGAACTAGTTTACAGTCCCACCAACAGTGTAAAAGTGTTCCTATTTCTCCACATCCTCTCCAGCACCTGTTGTTTCCTGACTTTTTAATGATTGCCATTCTAACTGGTGTGAGATGGTATCTCATTGTGGTTTTGATTTGCATTTCTCTGATGGCCAGTGATGATGAGCATTTTTTCATGTGTCTTTTGGCTGCATAAATGTCTTCTTTTGAGAAGTGTCTGTTC
Source organism: Gorilla gorilla gorilla (assembly GCF_029281585.2). Taxonomy (NCBI): domain Eukaryota; kingdom Metazoa; phylum Chordata; class Mammalia; order Primates; family Hominidae; genus Gorilla; species Gorilla gorilla. Next base: position 153,201,054 of record NC_073230.2, read on the forward strand.
ATATCCTTTGCCCATTTTTTGATGGGGTTGTTTGTTTTTCTTGTAAATTTGTTTAAGTTCATTGTAGATTCTGGATATTAGCCCTTTGTCAGATGAGTAGGTTGCGAAAATTTTCTCCCATTTTGTAGGTTGCCTGTTCACTCTGATGATAGTTTCTTTTGCTGTGCAGAAGCTCTTTAGTTTAATTAGATCCCATTTGTCAATTTTGTCTTTTGTTGCCATTGCTTTTGGTGTTTTAGACATGAAGTCCTTGCCCATGCCTTTGTCCTGAATGGTAATGCCTAGGTTTTCTTCTAGGGTTTTTATGGTTTTAGGTCTAACATTTAAGTCTTGAATCCATCTTGAATTAATTTTTGTATAAGGTGTAAGGAAGGGATCAAGTTTCAGCTTTCTACATATGGCTAGCCAGTTTTCCCAGCACCATTTATTAAATAGGGAATCCTTTAACAGGAACTGAAATTGTGGCAATAATCAATACCAACCAAAAAGAGTCCAGGACCAGATGGATTCACAGCCGAATTCTACCAGAGGTATAAGGAGGAACTGGTACCATTCCTTCTGAAACTATTCCAATCAATAGAAAAAGAGGGAATCCTCCCTAACTCATTTTATGAGGCCAGCATCATCCTGATACCAAGGCTGGGCGGAGACACAACCAAAAAAGAGAATTTTAGACCGATATCCTTGATGAACATTGATGCAAAAATCCTCAATAAAATACTGGCAAACCGAATCCAGCAGCACATCAAAAAGCTTATCCACCATGATCAAGTGGGCTTCATCCCTGGGATGCAAGGCTGGTTCAATATACACAAATCAATAAATGTAATCCAGCATATAAACAGAACCAAAGACAAAAACCACATGATTATCTCAATAGATGCAGAAAAGGCCTTTGACAAAATTCAACAACTCTTCATGCTAAAAACTCTCAATAAATTAGGTATTGATGGGACATATTTCAAAATAATAAGAGCTATCTATGACAAACCCACAGCCAATATCATACTGAATGGGCAAAAACTGGAAGCATTCCCTTTGAAAACTGGCACAAGACAGGGATGCCCTCTCTCACCACTCCTATTCAACATAGTGTTCAAAGTTCTGGCCAGGGCAATTAGGCAGGAGAAGGAAATAAAGGGTATTCAATTAGGAAAAGAGAAAGTCAAATTGTCCCTGTTTGCAGACATGATTGTATATCTAGAAAACCCCATTGTCTCAGCCCAAAATCTCCTTAAGCTGATAAGCAACTTCAGCAGTCTCAGGATACAAAATCAATGGACAAAAATCACAAGCATTCTTATACACCAATAACAGATAAACAGAGAGCCAAATCATGAGAGCCATTCACAATTGCTTCAAAGAGAATAAAATACTTAGGAATCCAACTTACAAGGGACGTGAAGGACCTCTTCGAGGAGAACTACAAACCACTGCTCAATGAAATTAAAGAGGATACAAACAAATGGAAGAACATTCCATGCTCATGGGTAGGAAGAATCAATATCGTGAAAATGGCCATACTGCCCAAGGTAATTTATAGATTCAATGCCATCCCCATCAAGCTACCAATGACTTTCTTCACAGAATCGGAAAAAACTACTTTAAAGTTCATATGGAACCAAAAAAGAGCCCACCAAATGTTGGTGATCAAATTAATTTTCTGTGGTAATTTTTTAGAAAACGTTAATGATAAAAATACTGGGAGTAAAAAGCTATTTATGTACAACCTGAAAGCATGCTAAATGTAAATGTTATGTTCTATTTCACAAGGGAGACCAGTTTGGGTTGGATTGGTGAAGAGGGCTCCAAGAGTGCTTTGCAAAATCAGTATTAAGTATGAAGTCAAGTGGGTAGAACAGTTAAAATTGTCTTGAAATAAGGAATAAGAATTTCAAGACTGGGAGCTGCTAGGGGTAGTACTTGAATGAAGTAGAGTGCATGCTTTGAAGAATAATGAGGTAAGTAGAGTAAGCCTCTATTGGTCACACAGATTATGTTAAAAGAAAAATAACTCCACTTATACTCCTCTTGGATATATCTTTTACTGTTCTCCATGATAGGTTAAATCTATTACTATTATTTTGAAGTGCTCCCTCCATCATAATTTAAGAATTAAACCTCTATTGAGATCTAGGTTAAGAAAAGACACTCAGAGGGTAAGAACTGGAAGGATTTTACAATCATCAAACTTTATCACTTAGTGCAAAAAAAAAAGGATAGAGAAAGAAAGAGTATGGCCATTTTATCTGTAGGCACTAACCCACAATAAGGAAATAAATATGTGGCTAAGAAATGCTTGAGATGGAAGGCACACTGAAGAAATTCAAGGAAGAAGATGAAGTATACCTGAACTACCAAGTCAATAATATTTGTGAGAAATTTGGAGTAGTTATTTTACAATGACGTTTTCTCCATTGAGAGAAAGCTATTTCTCTGAAGTGATGCTTTAACAGAATTCAGGGACCTCTAACCAGCAGAGACCAAGAGATCATTGGCTCTTCTCTAGGGAAACTAGGAATTAGAGAGTGGAACAATTTTAAGATTGATAGAATAAGTATTGAAAGAAATTAATTTAAGACATGATCTTGGTATTTAAATCTTCTGTGCAAGAGTCTTGTCTTTTAACAGAAATCCGGTCCCTGTCCAATCCCAAGTAAACACACATAACACATCCCATGGGAATGCTGAAAGAACAAAATGAATAAACATGGGCAATGCCTTCACTGGTTTGCCTGCTAATAGGAAAGTAGCAAATATCTTTAATTGTCTCTAGAGAGATATGATTAGAAAGTTATCACCACTGGGTTCTGTTCTCTCAATTATTATTTTTCTCTGCAGGGAGTGAGTGTCTAGTCAAATGATGGTAGAAAAAGCCTGGCTTACACAACTAATTGTATCACAAAGTTCAGGAGAGCTTTGTATCTGGGCTTCACCTTCCAAGAAGGCCTCATTAGCGAGGAGAATCAATCCCAGCCTATCCATTCTGCCTTTCGTGTCTTTGAGGTTCCTAGCAAGCCCAAGGGTATGTTAGAAGAAAAGACCACAGATTATTCCACTGTAAGTAAATGTGGTGTATTTGCCTTGAGAAAGGGTTTACAGATGGGAATGGGAAAGGGGCAGTGAATGAAATCACTGGCTCCAGATAGTAGCGATGAAATGCCCGTGCTATGTGGTCTCCTTCTGCTTCTAAGCCTGTATTTATAGCTAGGGTCCTGAGGGGACCTCTAGGGGCCACCGTCTATCCCAGGATATGGCCATGTACCTCTGACCTTCTCGGCCCCTCCATCCATATCCCCTCATTACCCTGTGGCAGCTCCTGGCTTTGTCATCACTGTGCCATAGAAGAGGATCAGATAACCATCCCTATAGGGTATGATCTGGCTAAAGGGCTCCAATGATTGTCAGGGGCTATGTGGCTCAGGTGACTCTTTTTACAAATAATGCTAATTTTAAAAACTGAAGTAGAGCTTTTAAGTGGTTTGCTTACCCAGGGATGTATCCTCCTTGCCCCTCTGCTAACTGCCTAGTCCTGCACATTCTCAGAAGCGTTGTGTCGCCAGACAAGATCCCCTTCTCAGTTGTTCTGGATACAGGCACCATTCACTCACAGGGAAAAGCCAGTGCCTGTCAGGGTACAGGTTCTCTTTTTTTTTTTCTGATTTTAGCAGAGGAACCATTGAGCACATAACATGTCTCCTTATGATGACTGGATGCAGACATTCTCACCAATGATGGTTCTCATATCCCTAATTATATATCTAAAAAACCTAAGTTCTTATGTGAGTTAATGCATTTAATCCTCACAACTATGTTATGAGACAGAATTTATTACTCACCCCATTTTGTAGATTGGGAAACTGAGGCATGAAGAGGCACAGGGAAGTCATAAAGCTAGTATGTAGCAAAGCCAGGATCTGAACCCACGCTGCAGGGCTCAGGAATCCATGCTTGTTCATTTGTTTTTAAAACTAGGCTGCGGCCGGGTGCAGTGGCTCACGCCTGTAATTCCAACACTTTGGGAGGCCAAGGCAGGCAGATCACCTGAGGTCAGGAGTTTGAAACCAGCCTGACCAACACGGAGAAACCCCATCTCTAATAAAAATACAAAATTAGCCAGGCATGGTGGTGCATGCCTGTAATCCCAGCTACTCGGGGAGCTGAGGCAGGAGAATTGCTTGAACCTGGGAGGCGGAGGTTGCGGTGAGCCGAGATCGCACCATTGCACCCCAGCCTGGGTAACAAGAGCGAAACTCCATCTCAAAAAAAAAAAAAAAAAAAAAAACTAGGCTGTTCCCTAGGACTAAGCTCAGTGTCAAAGTATATTATTGGAGGTAGCAAGTTATTTCTGAGTAATTGCAAAGATTTGACAAATCAGTGCTGCCTTACAACCCCACTGCTGGAGGCCCCAGGGCTCCCATTCTAAGACAATTTTCAATAGAAACTTTTCTTTTGTGTCAGTGCTAAACACCCTAAATACGCCCCCCTTTTCTTTCCAAAAAATTAATCCTCTCTCTATCATTGGCATATTTAGCATGGTGGGATTGACCTTTTACTATTACAGCCTGTATTTTTTTTTCTTCAGTAAGGGAGTGTGGTTACTTTAAAGGAGTCTTCTATTTCTTTAAATTGCTTTTTAATTTTAAAAATCAAAATATAGGAACATTTATATTGGGAAATCAAAGCAAAATGTGTGTCTTATATTTAAACTCAAAAACAGCCAAAAAAAAAAAGCAAGATAAACGTGAAAGTGTTTGCAACACCATGATGATTGCACTGGATTTCCAATTCCTATGCTTTAATACTTCCCTCAATTTTACGATCTCTTTAATATCATTAGTAACAGCTGACATTTATTAAATTCCTATAATGTACCAGTGCGATGGTATTTCTTCTTCACATCAGTCCTTTTGGTATCTGTGGTCAATGTTTTACATTTGACAATAATGAGCCTTAGAATACGTGACTCAAATGCGTCATGTTCATTGCTCAGAATCAAGACTGGAATAGTGTTCTGGCCAAGACTGTTACTCCTGTTGCTTTCATTCTTATTCAGAGACCATATTTTTTTCTGTCACTGCTAAATTTGCTTTGCTCTTTAAGAACAGAAAAATGTATCCATGCAGTTTTTTCCCTTACTCCATCCACTGAAGATTGTTCTGTAATGTGTAACTGGAGTGGATGCCTAAATAAATCTTCCTTTCAGATATCTGATTCTTTATTGAACTTGCCACATGCTTCTTCTAAAAGAAGAGTCTGACTACTTGAACTGTGAAATCCAAAATACAAAAGGATGCCAATAAATAAAAGGAAAAAAACTATTTTCCTCTTATACTATATATTTGTTTACTTAACTTCACAATTGAACTGATGGACAATTTTTGTGTGTACGTAGCCACCATTATAGACTTTTCTCCTTGTGGCCTCTTGTACACAACTGTTAAAAGCACGGTTGATAGCCAGAGTTTTATACAGTTTGGATGTAGTTCACATCTGATTAAATTTCACTTTCGCTAAGAATTCTATTTGTTTCCTTCTTTATTCCTGCTCTTTAGAAATAGTTTATTCTAGGCTGCTGGGGTTTTTTTCCCCGAAATTCCTTACTTTACAAAAATTACAAATAAAACTATAAACCCAGATTTGCTTAATTATGAATTTAGATTAACCAAACAATTGTATTTATTTGGTAATGACTGGATTGTTTTTACTCCTAAAGTATCCAAATGCCTGCTACCTAGGTCACTGGGCCTTGGAACAGTAGGAGCACAGATGTGTACACCACAGATGGGAGCCAGGAGGGACTAAAAATATGCAAAATATCCATGTGCTTGGAGGTCTCAGGGATAAAAGGCTTCTCCTTTTCAGCTTGATTCATTGGGACATTAACACAACATTTGCTGTGTCCAAAAATTGACAACTACCATTCTGGCATTAAAATTATATTGTGCAGAAAATTAAACAGTTTCCTATTTCAAATATCTGCTCATTGGAAGTTCCGTACATACATATCTTTTAACTGTATTCTGCTTTCATGAATCTAAAAGTAAATCAATTATTATAAAGTCAAAACTATATCAGCTAAACTGATGAATTTTTTATGTCAATTTCAGATTGTTAAAAATATAAACAAGGTTACAAAGAATAAGTACAATCTCCTGCTCACTATGGTTCAGGTACATTGTGTTTCTTTCTTTCTCTTCCCAGAACTCACCAAGTGCATCTTGTTCAGAGACTTTGCGTTTACTGTTCCATTACTGTTCCCTGTGTAGAGAACGATCCTCTTTTGGCTCTGGGCAGGGTTGTGGCCTTCATGGTTTAGGTTCCACTCACCTGTCTCCTCTTAAGAGAGACCTTTTCCAACCATCCCTTCTAAAGGAGACCCCCCTCAAATCAAGTAACTTTCTATTATTTTACCTAGATTATTTCCTTCATTGTTCTTTTCAGGGCCAGCAATTATCTTTACTTGTTTACTCCTGGTCTTTTACAGTGGTAATGAATCTTGCCCTCTCTCTGTTCCAAGTCTGGAAAAAATGAGTTGAATATTACATGAAAGAATCGGATATAATTCAAAAAGGTATTTTATTAATAAAGTCTGTTGAAAAGCATGGTTTATATTTTCAACAAAGTTTCTCTCCAAATTAAAATCACAACTGTTAGCTGACACCCCTTCCCCACCTCCAAATGGGACTGAACATGCTCCTGATACCTTAATCCCAAGCGGATAGAAATGCATGCAGGTGAAACAGAGAACAGAGAAAGGTCACCCTCAGTTTCTCTTTCCTGTTTCACAAATCATATAAATTAGGGGACAGAGAGAGGCAGGTATACTCTAAAACAATTTTATCCAGGGGCATAGAGGTTTCCTTCCCTAAACAGAAATGTGAGGTGTGGAAGAGAAGCACATCACCTTAATATTACTTCTTTATAATCTGCCTCCCTTTCAGAATGTGTTTACATCATCCACAGCTGGGCCTCTAAAGCTTAGAACAGTGGCTGAAACAGATCATGCACTCAAGGATCATTCGTTAAGGGATATACGAAATACAAATATAAGTTACAGAACATTGTTTGCTTATGAAAGTAACAGAGATTGTAATTGGTAATGCCTAGTACTATGTGGCAAAGAGACATGATTCTTACACACTGTGGGAGGGAATTGCAATTGGTCAGATTTTCTAGATGGAAGTTAAAATAGGGATAAAAACCTTTGAAATGTCTGTATATTTAGCATCTGCAGTTTCACTTTTAGAATATGTTCTAATAAATAATTATGAATATAGGCAAATCTTAAGTTTAAGAGAAATGTATCTCAATGCCAATAAAAATAAGAAATAAACAAAAATTCAAACAGTAAGAAATTCAGTAAATTGTGACAGAATATTGTGCCCCTTTAAAATAATGTCCATAAAATATAATTTCGATACAGGAAAAGTATTATATTAAGGGAAAAATTGTAATGTTTAAATACTCTGCACAATATCCTATTTTAATATATAAATTTGAGGATCTACATATTTACTAAAATAAAAGACATCAAAATTGTTTTTTTAAAAGTATCCTGTTGGATTTGAACCTTTAGCCTGATTTGAAAATAAAGATAGTCCTCAGGCTGTTTCTGGAATAAATGTGAAGTGTAACAGAACAGCACCAGGTCACGTGGTTTCTCCACCTGATGAGGCCATCCGTCCTGTTCATGGCCCTTGGTCACCCCCTGCTGGCTGGATAGACCCAGAACCCTCCAGGAAGAGCTCCTTAGAAAGAGCTCACCAGCTGGGGCTGCACCTGATCCCAACCCCATCACCTGCTCAGATTCCATCTGAACAGCAACAGGGCTGCTGGCATGATCACAGGTGATGGAGAAGAATACAGTTAGGGGAACCGACAGCAACCCCAGTTGCTATAGCTGGGAATATATTGATGACAAAAGACTCTGTCACACTGGAAAGTAAGATAAGCTCTGAGAGATGTCAACATATTAAGTTATAATCGAGCAAAGAGTCCAATAAAATACAATTACGATACAGCGATCATCTTTAAATGTAACCACTTAATGTAAATTGGTTTTTCTTTTGAATTTCTTATTTAAAAGACCTCAGAAATGTCACCATGCTTAGTTATTTTAAAGATATATATATGTATTCATTGTATGTAGCCAAGAATTATTTCACTCATGCCTAATTTATAATAACGGATGCTGATGAAGAAGTAAGGAAAACTCTCAAAATAAAACTACAAACACCAGATATGGAAAAGAGGCACCTAAAGTTGCTGCTAGGGAGTACTGGCCAGCTTCTGAAAAGCAGCGTCTTATCTCAGAAAGTTTTAAAGAAACTACAAAATTGAAAGTTATTTAAAAGTGATTTCAAATCTGAAATAAGTGGGTAGAAAAGCCTGCGAGGAGGTGAGGGACAGTGAGCAAGCCCATGGCAAACAGAGGGTCCCCATCCCTGCACATCTCAGACTGAGAAGGAAGCAGGATGAGCAAGTGAAACCACCTCATAATGCAACATTTGTCAAGGTCCTCTCTTCTCAAACTACGTAAAAATCAAGATTTCACACTGAAAGGGAAGCAAGGATACTTGAGTTCTTCAAAATAACACATGTGTGCGTGTGTATCCTCTTATGTAGGGTATATTATAATATATCCTGTTTTGTTATATTTTATTAAATGTTATATACATGTACCCATACACACAAATATATATACACATATACATGTATGTATTCTTATTATTCCATTGATACAATGCGATTTTTTTCTCATTTTTATGAGCACACTTGGTTAGTTTTGGCAACATATCTGAGAATAAATTCTAGAAAATCCATTCAAAGTTATAATTTCTAAGTGCCCCCTCTGTGCATCTTTGACTGGCCCACAGCTCTGACCTTCCCGTCCTAGATGTCCACAAGAGCATGGAAGGCAACAAGACATGGATCACAGACATCACCTTGCCATGATTCCAGGTTGGTCCAGCACTGGAGATTCTCCTCTGTGGACTTTTCTCTGCCTTCTATAAACTCACCCTGCTGGGGAATGGGGTCATCTTTGGGATTATCTGCCTGGACCGTAAGCTTCACACACCCATGTACTTCTTCCTCTCACACCTGGCCATTGTTGACATATCCTATGCTTCCAACAATGTCCCCAAGATGCTGACGAATCTTATGAACCAGAAAAGCACCATCTCCTTTTTTCCATGCATAATGCAGACATTCTTGTATATGGCTTTTGCTCACATAGAGTGTCTGATTTTGGTGGTGATGTCCTATGATCGCTATGCAGACATCTGCCACCCCTTACGTTACAATGTCCTCATGAGCTGGAGAGTGTGCACTGTCCTGGCTGTGGCTTCCTGGGTGTTCAGCTTCCTCCTGGCTCTGGTCCATTTAGTTCTCATCCTGAGGCTGCCCTTCTGCCGGCCTCATGAAATCAACCACTTCTTCTGTGAAATCCTGTCTGTCCTCAAGTTGGCCTGTGCTGACACCTGGCTCAACCAGGTGGTCATCTTTGCAGCCTGCGTGTTCATTCTGGTGGGGCCACTCTGCCTGGTGCTGGTCCCCTACTTGCTCATCCTGGCGGCCATCTTGAGGATCCAGTCTGGGGAGGGCCGCAGAAAGGCCTTCTCCACCTGCTCCTCCCACCTTTGCGTGGTGGGACTCTTCTTTGGCAGCGCCATTGTCATGTACATGGCCCCCAAGTCCCGCCATCCTGAGGAGCAGCAGAAAGTTCTTTCCCTGTTTTACAGCCTTTTCAATCCAATGCTGAACCCCCTGATATATAGCCTAAGGAATGCAGAGGTCAAGGGCGCCCTGAGGAGGGCACTGAGGAAGGAGAGGCTGAGGTGAGACATCTCAAAGGGAACCATGGGGAGGGAGCCTTGCTCCCTGCAAAATATGGAAGTTGGCTTTTTTTTTTTTTGTCTTCTGCTAGAATAAATGCTACCTTAAACTGGAATACTATAGACCTATACATATAAACTGAAGACACAAATCTTTTAGAAAAGATAGGTAAATGCATTTATAATCCTGGATAGGCAAAAATTCATAAAGAAGACACAAAAATCCCTAGATATAAAATTTTTAAGTTCGATAAATATAGGACCTCTTCACATTAATCATCGTGCTCATCAAAGTCACCGTCAAGAAAGAAGAAATGCAAGCCACAAACCAAGTGATCCTATGGAAACTACATGTACCCAGAAATGGAACTATTGTTCATACAGTACATAGAAAGAACTCCTTTAAATCCACAATCAAAAATATAAACAACCAAATTTTATAAAATTAGCAAAACATGTGAACATATACTCTTACAGAAAATACAAGGGGCTGATAAACATATAAATGCTGCTTTCCACCATTAGTAAGCAAGGAATTGTAAATTAAAACCACCATGAGATACTATTATATACCCACTAAAATGTCTGAAATTTTTAATGGCTTATTTATCATTGAGGTTATTGGAAATCTATTTCTAATATTGGAAATGGTCGATACTAGCAGAGTTTGTGCCAATAGTAGCCAAGTCACATTGAGTTAACAGGAGCATAGTACACATCCTCAGGATCAATAATTAGTGACTCTTCCTGTGAAGATACACAGGTTAATGCTTAAGGCTTTGAGGGCCATCTTCTGCATCAAAACAACTCAACTCTGGCAAAAGCAGCCATAGACAATGTGTAAACAAATGGGTGTGCCCGTGTTCCAATAAAACTGTATTTGTAAAAACAGGTGGCTGCTGGAATGGTGCCCAGGGACAGTAGTTTGTGAACCCTTGTTCTAGATCTTAAAACTAGCATAGTTCCAGCTGATCCCACTTTAGAGACCCTCACTGGGTGGGGCCTCAGGGAGCATGTGATTAGACACGTCTCGCGGTCAAATCCCTGTGATCACATTGTACTTACTCGAGAGTGAGGCTTTTCCTCCTTTGACACTTTCTAAAATATGCCATGACTCAATAGCCAGTGGACTGTAAATATTCATGGTTTCTCCATCACACAGGAATTAAGAGCAGGCTCCTCATACTCCATCACTAATTTGAGCCTGAGATCTTAGGATAAAAGTTTGCAACTCAACATTCTAATTGGAGCACAGCAGTCCAGTGAAAACAAGCACAGAGATATCTTGTACAGATTAATTTTTAAGAGTGGATTTAACAAGATCTTAGATTTTTAATTGTTTTCTTTTATATTTAGCAACCATTTTATTAAAAGCATCTTATATCTTGATATTGAAAAAGTCCTAGTTTTAATCATATTTTGAGAGAGCCACTCTCATCTTAGCCTGGAATACCCAGAAATGTAATTCTTAACCCTAAGCTGATAGCTGATAATAATTTTGCCTGGAAAAGAACACAGAAGGAAAAATTACTAGTATCAAAACCTCAGGATATGTTAGAGTTCTTTTTGAGATGGAGTCTTGCTCTGTCACCAGGCTGGAGTGCAGTGGCACGATCTTGGCTCACTGCAACCTCTGCCTCCCAGGTTCAAGTGATTCTCCTGCGTCAGCCTCCCGAATAGCTGGGATTACAGGTGCCCGCCACCAAACCCAGCTAATTTTTGTATTTTTATTAGAGACGGGGTTTCACCATGTTGGCCGAGATGGTCTCCATCTCCTGACCTCGTGATCTGCCCGCCTCAGCCTCCCAAAGTGCTAGGATTACAAGCGTGAGCCACTGAGCCTGGCCTGGAGATCTTATACTGTAGAAATCTTTACTATGTAAAGAAGGGAATCACTAGACTGATAGGGCAGGGATTTCTAAAGCTGAACACTACTCTGATATTCAGAGCACAAGTTATCTTACTTTCACTAATCTCAGAAAGTATTAACCTATCTTGCTTCCTTTTTATTCCTGAAATGTAAAGTGTTGTATACTAATGTATTATTGTTTCCATTTTTTTTTCTTGGTGCTCCTCAGCCAATTTTAAAATCAACCTGCCCATTTCTAGCCCTCACACAATAGCATACAATTTTCCTCTCAGTGTCTACCATCCCTTATGACAAAATATTTCACTGATAGAATTCTCTGTGACATTTGATTTGACAACAAAAAGAATGGTGACTGTCCCACAAGATAAGCAAAGCTTTTAGGGGAAATAGATGCCTACCTAGGCCTCCTGGGACAAGCTGAATTCACTTTAAGAGGGGGAGAAATGTTAACTAGAATAAGCAAAAAAGAGGGAATTCTCTTCCATGAGGAAGGCAAAGGAGTGAACTCAACATAGAAACGTAATGAAGTTCAGGTGGAATGGGTCATGCCGACTCAGCAAATAACGCAGGATACTGCCAGGACTCAGTGTTAGAGGAGGGGTTTGTGCCCTGACCCAACAGGACTTACTGGCTGGTTTTTTTTGTTGTTTGTCGGTTGGTTGGTTGGTTGGTTTTTTTGTTTGTTTGTTTTGGTTTGGTTTGTTTGCTTGTGTGTTTGTTGTTTGTTTGTTGAGACAGGGTTGCTCTGTCACCCATCAAGGCTGGACTACAGTGGGGGGAGTTGGCTCACTACAACCTCTGCCTCACAGGTTCAAGTAATTCTCCTGCCTCAGCCTCCCAAGCAGATGGGACTACAGGCAAGCACAACCACGCTCAGCTAATTTTTATATTTTTAGTAGAGACGGGGTTTCACCATGTTGCCGAGGCTAGTCTCAAACTCCTGAACTAAATTGATCCACCCGCCTCAGCCTCCCAAAGTGCAGGAATTACAGGCGTGAGTCACTGTGCACTGTCCCTATTGGCTGTTGTGATGCAGACAGAAGCAAAAGCAGCCCTGGGGCAATGGCCTTCCATTCTACTTGAATAGGCACAAGGGGATCACTGAAGGGAACCTTGTAGACCTTATAACTTATCGAAGTTCTCTGGGGCACTGATAATTTTCACTGATGGACTATGACTGCCTTCATCCCAAGAGTAGATCTGAATAAGATATAACGTGTAGTACAATTAGGAGTTCTGGGAACTATTCTGAAAACACCATGCCCTCACCCGAGGACAGAGGTGGGCCCCGCTATATAGCAGCACACAATAGAAACTAGTTTCAGTGGAAAGCTTTTAAACCTAGATAGGGTGACTGAATTTGTCCCCAACAGAGTTGGAACCCAGAAATAACCAAATCATGGCTAATTGTAATGATACTTGTCAGTAATAATATGGTGTACGAGCATGGGCCACATCTGTTAGAAAGGGATAGCAAATACTTCTCTAATTCTTACTGATTTGTTCCGGAATGAAACTGCTTATACCATGATCACACTGCAGTATGGTATAACATTGGCATTGTTGGTAATATTTAACTATTTTATGTAAATAACTCGTGTTAATATTGAAACTGATGATGAAATATATTGTGAAATCAGGTTAAAACTTCCTCAGAATGTGATACCAATGGAAAAGGATGGCCTGTGGAAGAACTTAATTTAACTAACCATCAGCTAATATCTACGCTAAATTGTTCTGTATAAGTTATCACAGGGTGCAAATAAAGGGGGAAAGCCGGTAATCAGATTAGTGCGAAAACATGAAAATGTATGTGTATGTCACGACTTTATAGGATGGATTAGCTGTTTTCTTAGGTCCATCCCTACCCCACACTGACTCACAGATATTAGACATATTTATGCTGACACTATTGCTGTATCTGTTATATAAATGCTTTTCTAAATATAGATACTCTGAAAAGTGTGATCATTCTGGTAAGAGAGCCTAAGCCAAGTGCCTGGTGAGTGAACTGTACAAGAAAGGGTTAACTCAGTTAAATTTATATAAACTCATATAAAACTTTAAAATATTCTAATCATATCACTTAGAGTAAGACACAGAAATGGAAACTTTTCCCTTCGGAATTTGGATTCAGGGCCATGTTATTTTGGGTGGGAAATCTGAAGCAATAGCTTGAGGCCTATAATAAAGATAGCATTGATAGAACAGCATGTGTTCAAGGAAAAAATATAGGATCTAAAAAATGAAAACACTGCTCAGTGGTTAAGATGAAATGGCTTTATGGGATAGGCAGAATTCTCTAAATGGCCCCCCTTAGACTTTTGTTATTTAATCAAACACTAATCTAGGTTCTGCTGTGAAGGGGCTTTGTAGATCAATAGGTCCTAAAATGTGAAGGTTACCATGGTAACAATCAGGTGAGTCTTCTAAAGGCTGGGAATTTTTTTCACCTAGTAACAGAGGAGGAAGTCAGAGAGATTTGAAGTGTGTGAAGCACTCAACAAACCATTGCTGATTTAAACATGGAGGTGGTCCCATGTAGGCACCAGAGTGGCAGCAGGCAACTCAGGCCATCCCAGATCCCAGAGGACAGAAAACAGCGATGACAAATGGACAGAGATTTCAGCCCTACAATCACAAGGAATCTAATTTTTCCAACAACTATTAAACTTGAAAGAGGATCTCAAGTCTCAGATGAGAATTGCAGACCAAGCTAAAATCTTGATTTTGTTTTAAAGAGAATCCAGCTGACCACCAGGACTTCTGATCAATGGAAACTGTGAGATAATAGATATGTGCTGTTTTAAGCCATTAAGTTTTTGTTAATTTGTTGCAACTGCAATAGAACGTGAATGGTGAATACACTTTTGGTATTAAATAAAGATCATTTGTTTCCAGCTCTAGTCCTTGCTAGATTGGTGATCTATAATTTAGCGCAATAATTCTCTACCTCTTTGGTCTCAGAACACTTTTAAATTCTTAAAAATTACTGAGGGTCTGAAGGTATTTCATTTATGTAAGTATATTTGTTGATGTTATAATAGAAATCAAAACTGACAAATTTATTATTTACTTTTAATTAATTTAAATGGCTTCCAATATAGGTGAACATGATATTCTTGATAAGATATTCTTATAAATAATATATTTATAAAAAGTAACTTTATTTTACATTTTTGCAATTCTTAAAATATTCAGCTTAATAGAAAGCTGCATTTTACGTTTCCTTCATTCTATCTGTTGCCATATCACATATCAGCTAGCCTCTGAAAAAATTCAGTGTGCACTCATGAAAGAACGAGGGTAAAAAATTAAAACTGTCTAAATAGTATCGTGAAAATAGTTTTTATCCCACAGACTCTTTGAAAGCTTGTCAGAAATTTTCAGAGTCCCTCAACCACACTTAAAGAATAGCAGACAGCATATCAAAATGTCAGTCTTCATATATGTAAAATGAGGATAATGATCAGATTAAAATATATAGTCCATATAAAGCATTTGTCACATTTTCTGAAACATAAAAAGGGCTCAATAATTGATACTTATGTCTATTTTAATCCTTTTTCATTTGTATCTATCACTTCCTACAGGAAATAGAAATTTATGTTGGCATTGAGAGATCTGTTCCTTCTCAGAGTCCCCATACCAGGTTCCATGAAAACCACCTCTCAACTATCTGAAAGTCACGGCCTCTCTTATACCTTCATGGAGATTGTAGGGAAGTATAAAGTAATAAAACCATAATCATTTTAAGAGTTTGGATATTGTAATTTGTGATGTCTGCCTCATGTTTATGACCCTTGAGATCTGTGAAAGCTTGTGCAGAAATAGTGTGATGCCATCATCTGCCCTGCCTGGTCCTGATAATTTTCCTGTAAGGACAATCAGAAAATCTTTGTTCTCCTCCAGAGAGAAGATCCAGAGATCTTCCCTATACCCCTTAGAGAGAAGACAAATAAGTATATATTATTATCCTCCTGGGAATTTAATTCTCAATAGAAACTCAAGAACGTTTTTATTCATCTGATTCTAAAATAAAAGCTATGCTCCTGGAGTTAGCTAAAGAAACTTCAGTGAGTCCAGTGAATCTGTCTGTATCTGGGATTTAATCCTATGAAGGCTTCCAGAGGGAGTAGGAGTCTATATTCATTTTAGCGGTATGTGTCTCATCTCTGTAGGGTTTATTCTAGGTCAAAATATTTTCCTGAGAGAAAGTCTAGTGCTAACATCTCCTTATATAGAAGATATTCATTTCTGCTGGGAGGTGGTTTCCAGTATAGGTAGTTGAACTAGAGCTGGATGACTGCAGAAATCACCATGGCTATGCTGGAAGAACAACATCCCTGGGTGACTTTCCCTCCTGAATCAAAGTGTAGATTGCAGGTAGTTGGAATACACACCAATGTCCCTCTCCTCCTCCCAGGGAACGTCTTCCTGCTCTGCTGTGAACAGGGGTCCCAAGGCTCCCCCAGCATCTCTTGCACCATCACCTGCCAATGTCCCTTGATGGTGGAGGTCAGAGCTAGCCCCATTGTCTCAATGAGAAGGAGCTCAGAGAAGGAGGGGCTTTGTCTCCAGGTCTCTGAATAAGGCTCTGAAATAGCCAAATTAATGCAAGGACTTTATACATTACCCAGCCTAAATAAAGATATACATGGCCAGGAAAAACCTTTCTCAATGGAAAAGAAAAATCTATCAACAGTTACATTACATCTTTTTCTATCTGAAAGAGTTCAAAAGGTAAGTCTGTCACAGAATTATGTCTTTGGGGGAACTATCCCAGGCTATCACTACTACTAAGAGTTGGAGAAATAGAATAAAGAACTCTAGCTGAAGAAACATTCTGGGTTGCAGGACTGCCTGGGTGGCAAATAGCTCATACTGATCAAGAAAACCTTTTGTTTTCTGATCTGCTGTTGTTTTATTTATTCTATTGGAAAGGTGAAATTTTAGGCATCATCACTGTGATATTTTGTTCTCCATTCCAGTGTGTTAGCCACTTAAAGATGTTAATCTGCCTGCAATTTTATTTTTTTTAATTGTGTCTGTTTTTCAACAGCAAATGGTAAGGGTAATGACAATAAAAAGATTTATAATCCAGAAAAAATAAGTAGACTAAAATATCAAGAAACGAATGTTCCTACTGGGTAACAATAGATTGATTATCTTCAATAATATTGTTATCCTTTATATTCAGAAATTAAATGTTTCAGACATAAGTATTATGTCCAACTCTGTTTAATAAAGATTTTGCAATATGATGTTACTATCCCCACTTGGCATACTATAGGAATATATCTTATCGTAACAAAATAATTTAATGCATATTTATATAGAACCCTCTTCAAATACAATGTATTTATAGAAATTTAAGAATTTGTGATTTTGCCTTTCTGTTTTATTGAGTTATTGATCTCAAAGAAACACTGCCCATGTAACTGATCCCTCTTAGGCTTAGTTTGCAAAAGTTCACAATGCTCACACATGTATCTTCAAGCTTACCTCTCAGGTTATTTTACCTCCATATGAAGTACTTGCTTCAAAAATCCATTACTCTAAAATTGTCCTCAGGCATTGATTCAAAGCAGGTATATGATACTATATTTGTTTTTTACAGCTTGTGTAACAAATTACCACAAATGTGGTTGAATAAAACAATAGAAATTCATTCTCTCACAGATCTGGAATCTAGTAAAATTTTGCTCCCTTTGGGAAACCTAAAGGAGAACATATTTCATCCCTCTTCCAGCATCTGGGGATTGTCAGCATTCCTCAGTGTCTGGCCACATCTCTGTCTGCTCTGTCTTTGCATCACCTTGCCTCTGTGTGCCTTCAGCAGTTTGTTTCAAATCTCCTTCTGCCTTTATTGCATAAGAAATGTTGTCATTTGAATTAGGGCTCATCCATAAAATTCAGGATTATCTTAAGATTCTTAATCACATCTGCAAAGACCCTCTTTCAAAATAAGGCAATATTCACAGGTGCTGAGGATTAGGATAGGGATATATCTTTGGGGGTCACCATTCAATCCACTACACATACAGTACATTTAAGTGGGGCCATTTTATCTACAGACACAATATAGTCCCTACCATTATGCTAATTTGAATGTATCCTTTGCAAATACTGTTTTTAATTATTTTGACATGTCAAATAATCAAATTGTAGCTGTAATTTTTTTAAAAAAGTATAAATTATTTTTACACTTTTTTTAAAAAGTATCAATTATTTTTACACTTTTTTTAAAAAGTATAAATTATTTTTACACTTTTTTTAAAAAGTATAAATCATGTCCTGGCCAATAGACAAAAATATATATTATATACATTTACCATATATATTCTATATGTTATATATGTGTAGTTTATAGAGTATATTTAATAAACATATACATGAATAACTAAATCTATAACTAAGTAAAAATGTCATTCATCTAAGTATTATACTTTTTTTAAAAAGTATAAATCATGTCCTGGCCAATAGACAAAAATATATATTATATACATTTACTATACATATCCCATATATTATATACATATAGTTACAGAGTATATTTAATATACATATACATAAATAACTAAATCTATAACTAACTAAAAATGTCATTCATCTAAGTAATAAACATTTTCTGAGTGTCTACTTTTATCTACAAGTATACTAGTTATTATAAGAGATGAAGAAGTATAAGATATATTACCATTCATTATCTGGTGAAGGCATATCTCCATTCAAATAAATGACATTTGATATCCTTGCCCCTTCATCTTTGATTTTACCTTGAGAATTGTCTATATCGTCAGAGTGAGGACATAACTCTTTTAACTGTAATGATTGACCAAGCCTATACCTTTAATAGGTGCCTAAAGAGCCTACCCTTGTGCCTCTACTCTAATTTGCTAGAATAGAAAAGACTCTCTTTATAGGCCGTCTATCAGGTAGGCTTTCAGTGGGGCCTAGACAAGTTCAAGCAGGCTGCTTCCTTTCTTTTTATAATAACTGGTTGTAAACATGCAACAAAATCCTTCCAAGAAGAGGTTATGATTCCACTACAATTCCCCTTCACACTTATACAATGAGGCTAGTGGATAAGCATAGTGATGACATTAGTATTTTTGAAAGATTCATATGACTTTTCCAACTTAAATATAGGCCTGCCTGAGAATTTACATTTACCTATGCCTCAAATCCTCCAAACGGATAGCCAAAATTCTCAAAATTTTATTACTGAAACCATCTTACATTCTTATGCACTAAGAAATAAAGTCAGTAATAAGTATAAACTGAAAATATATCCATCATAGAAAGAGATTTAACTTATAACTATCTGGGAATGTGTCTGCTTTATAGAAACCTTGCCATTAGCCATGTGTGATAAAATGAAATTATATTTATACAACATTTTAAATGCTACGTTATTATTTTAAATTATTTTTTAACTTGTAATTTCTATGTGAGTAAAGATATTATCTTTTATTTAATGTATATGAAGTGTTAACTCATTCTCAATGTCATTCACCTATGAAGCAGGACTTCCCCTCAAGGCAGGAACTGAAATTGAGAAGGAAACACTAGATTAGATAAAACATGAGAAATCTGTATTTTTTGTCCTTAATAATATATGTAGAAAGATGTCTAGGTGGGAAATCTGAAGTGCAATGTTAAGATGGTTCTTTCACATGGGACCGTATGGAACCTGGGGAGTAACAGAAGGTTAATTTGAGATTATAGCATCATGATTGATAAATTAGACATCCTCTTCCACTAGGAGGCATCTTACAGTGATACACCTTAATATATTTGGGATTTTTGCTTGTTTGATTTTTAGATGAGTACAGAGAGATATATACATACATAAATTGATTGACTTGACTGAGCACTTCTAAGTCTCAGAATTTACTATTAAAAATGTCATGAAAAAAGACAACAAATACAAACATACACATATATAATTTAATTACTGAAGCATTATATAGCACACAATCTAATGATGAGATAATACATTAAGTTAATTAGAATATTTGTATTGAATAATAGCTGTTCAAACTATGTTTCAGAGAAATACTTTGACGTGGGAAATGGTTCATGATATATGATAGAGCTAGTTAAACAAATAGCATTTTTCATATAATTTTTATAATAATGATATATATGAAATAAACAGTAGAAAAGTATAACTGCACAATTATTTAAAATGATCACTTTTGTTTGTATGTTTCAACATGTCATCTCTTTAGTCCTTTAACTAGAGTTTCATGTTTTTCTAGGTTTTTAAAACTTCAAGTCAAAATCTCATACAAAGTAGGTATCACATTGTTTACACAAGGGTTCACACAAAATCTGAACTATTCAAGATTCTAAAATTTCTAAATAAGAATAAAAGCAGGAGAATAATATAAAACCTGATGGTTAATAAGGTAGTAGAATTACAAACATGTATTTTTCACCAAAAATAAAATAATAAATATCAAAACCATTTTCTTCAATGCTAACACCATAAAGGAAGTCAGTTAAGTTATATTATTTTCAGAAGAATCTTGAGAATGTATTATCCCCATAACAATTTGTATGCTTTCTCAAATTATATGCTCTTGTTTTTAATGTAGAATACCAGAAATTCATGCTATCCTCATGATAAAAATCATGACAAAATACAAATTATGATGGTAAAATATAAATTATTAAAAATCCAATAAAACTCAGATAAATAGAAATATCGGCTTATAAATATAATTCTTTATTAAAAGTGATTATAACTTTTGGAGGAAATGGCTGTTTTGTGATTGAAGTGGGGAGTATACAAAGGGAGCTTGAAACATCTGGTCATATCAGAAGGAAATAACTGCTCAAATATTACGGGAACATGTTAAAAAGACAGAGGAGCATGCTTAGAAGGCCTAGATATAGGAAAATTAAGCACCAAAAAATGACAACAATGAAGTACAACCCACTGAATAAAAAAATCCATGAGTCTATACTGATGGATAGATAGATGACAGATAGCAGATAGATAACAGATGATAGATAACAGATAGAGAGCAGATAGATAATAGATAGGTAAGTGAATGAAACATTTTTTATACTAAAGTTGCCAACTAATAAATGTAAAAGCAATTATAGAGTCAGAACAACACATTTTGAATCATTATTATTATCTGAGTTAGGCAAGATAATCAATGGATGCTAAAACTAGTGACTGAAAGGAACTAGTGAAGTGACATTATGAGGAACAAGCTACATATATAATAATTTTAATGGGTACTCCAGAAACTAATTAGGGAAAAAAAATCACATAATGGAGATATCTGGGAAGCACCATCTTCACCAAGTGATCCAAGTTAGCTTCACCCCAATAATAGGACAAATTAATATCATATACTTGCTCAGAACACACAGAGGAGAATACTATTTTTCCTGCGGAAAGTGAATAATTTGAACAAAAACATTGAGGAATATTGTACACTCTCAATTTGTTGGACATTATGCTAAAGAACTCTTCAAAATATCAGTGTTCAGAAAGGCACAAAAAGGCTGAGTAAATATTACAGGTACAGGAGACTAAAGACAGATGACTTTAGATATAATGCATAATCTTGGATTAGGTCCTAGACTGGTGTGGTTGGAGGGAGAATATTGTATATTAGAGAAAAGAAACATGTCAATATCAATATCAATATCAATACTAAACATGTCAATGTCAATATTAAATTTTCTGATTTTAATACTTATATTATGGTCAAGCTAGTGGGAATTAGTTTTTTCTTACTAAAAGATCAGAAATTTATAATTAAATAGGTATTATGTCTACACTTTAATCTCAACTGGTTCAAAAAATAAAAATTACATAGAGAAAGAGAATAAGACAAATAATAAATGTTAACATTTGCTGAATCTGTATGAAATTAAGTGGGAGTTCTTTGAAAAATTTGTGACACTTTTTAAGTTTAAATTTATTTCATAATTAAATGCTAAAAACAGAGAGGTAATAAATCTTGGGAATTTGAAGGGGCTTATCTAATAGGAACAAACATATAGCCTTTATCTTAGCTCATTTTCAGATAAAAACTCAAATTTTCTGACCTTTCTACCACACTTCAGTCCTTGACAGACTTCCATTAAGGAATGGGAGTCAACCAATCATGGGTCACAGAATTCATCCTGGTGGGATTCCAGCTCAGTGTCGAGATGGAAGTGCTCCTCTTTTGGATCTTCTCCCTGTTATACATCTTCAGCCTGCTGGCGAATGGCATGATCTTGGGACTCATCTGTCTGGAACACAGTCTGCATACCCCCATGTACTTCTTCCTCTCACACCTGGCCATCATTGACATGTCCTATGCTTCCAACAATGTTCCCAAGATGTTGGCAAATCTGATGAACAAGAAAAGAACCATCTCCTTTGTTCCATGCATAATGCAGACCTATTTGTATTATGCTTTTGCTGCTACAGAGTGTCTGATTTTGGTGGTGATGTCCTATGATAGGTATGTGGCCATTTGCCACCCTCTCCAGTACACTGTCATCATGAGCTGGAGAGTGTGCACGATCCTGGCTCTCATGTCCTGGTCATGTGGGTTTGCCCTGTCCCTGGTACATGCAATTCTCCTTCTAAGGTTGCCATTTTGTGGGCCCCGGGATGTGAACCACCTCTTCTGCGAAATTCTGTCTATCCTCAAGCTGGCCTGTGCTGACACCTGGGTTAACCAAGTGGTCATATTTGCTACCTGTGTGTTTGTCTTAGTTGGGCCTCTTTGTTTGATGCTTGTCTCCTACATGCACATCTTCTGGGCCATCCTAAAGATCCAGACAAAGGAATGCCGCATAAAGGCCTTCTCCACCTGCTCCTCCCACCTGTGTGTGGTTGGACTCTTCTTTGGCATAGCCATGGTGGTTTACATAGTCCCAGACTCTAATCAACGAGAGGAGCAGGAGAAAATGCTGTCCCTGTTTCACAGTGTCTTTAACCCAATGCTGAACCCCCTGATCTACAGCCTGAGGAATGCTCAGGTGAAGGGTGCCCTCCACAGAGCACTGCAGAGGACGCGGTCTATGTAAGGAGTGGACAGAGTGTTAGTTGGATAGGACTTTGCTTTTAAATAAGTGGTTTGCTAAAGCAAAAACTGAGAATTTTTTTTCAGTTAGAAGTTTGATATAAATATGGTAATTTTTCGAATTCTGGCTCTGAAAATACGACAAGTTTACAGTGAAAAAAACAGCACATTATATTTTACACTACCTTTCCCACTGAAAACTCTATGGAGTATGAACCCAGTTTATGGATTAAATTTTAGTGTTGAGAGTCACTTCTATTTGCAGAGTGGAAGAGATGGAAAAGCTATTTTCCTTTGGAATTTGCATCATTTTCTCAGCATTTTATTGCAAATCTCCCATTTTGAAAGAAAAGCAAACAAAACCCAAAGCAAGCATAAATAGATATAGATTAAAATGTATATAAATAAAATAGAGCAATGAAAAAGAATAAGTAAAATCAGTGAAAACAAAAGTGCTTCTTTGAAAAGATTAACAAAATTGACAAACTTTAGCTACATTTACCAACAAAACAGTGAAAGACTCAAATTACTAAAATTAGGGATATAGAAACATCATCAGCAATCTTACAGGTACAGAAAGGATTATCAAAGAACACTGTGAACAACTCTGTGTGAACAGTTAGAAACTTACATAAAAGGAAAAATTTCAAGAAAGTCACAATCTACCAACTCACTCAAAAATAGATAATCTGAATACACTTCTAGTAAGTAAAGAAGTTGAATCAGTAATTTTAAAACTAACACCAAATAAAGTTGCCAATCACATTGCTGTAGTAACAAATACTATTTAATTTTTAAAAGAATAATTACTACTATTTCTTCATAAAAATCTCTCAAAATAGAAGAAAATGGAACATTTCCCAACTTATTCTATGAGGCCAGTATCACCTGATATCAAAAAAATCAAAGGCATCACAGGAAATAAAAACTATAGACCAATTTCTTTATGAATATAGATGCAAAATTATTCAACGAATACCAGCAAACCAAATGCAGCAAGCATAATTACCAAGTGAGGTTTATTCAAAGAATGCAAGGTTGTTTAAACATTCAAAACTCAATGTAATAGACCATGTTAATAAAATAAAGAAAAGAAAACACATCTAATTATACATACTAAAGGCATTTGACAATTCCAAAATCCTTTCCTGACACACACACTCACACACACACACACACACACACCAGACTAGAAATACAAGGGAATTTCTTCAAACTGATAAAGGGTAGATAAGAAAACCACAACTAAAATTACAATTAATTGTTAAAGACTGGGATGCTTTCCCCATAAGAAACATGATCAAGGAAGTCTTTTGTTGCTGCTTCTGTTCAGCATTAGACTGGAAGTTCTAGCCAGAGCAATTAAACAAGAAAAAGAAATAAAAGGCATCCAGATTGGAAAGGCATAAGGTGAAATGATCTTGTGAATAGAAAATTCTAAGGAATTTTTTAAAATCAGCTCAAACAAATAAATTCAACAATGCTGCAGAATAAAAGTTTTGTACTCAAATATCAATTGTATTTCTGTCAAGAAGCTGAGCTTGAGACAGCTGAGTTTCCGAGTGTCTGAGTAACCAAGCTAAGCAACCAGCCAAAATGAAAGCAACGGTCAAGTGTTTAATCATTTACTGTGATCGCATAAGCAAGAGGTTGAACTAGAGTAAGTTCCAACTCCCACACTGTTTCATTTATCCCTGTGGAACTGCACTGTGCAAAGGTCAGGTGGATCGATACAGAAGTAGGGATCATCTCACAGCTGAAGGATCCCCAAGCAAAAGGTCCTAATATTTTATGAGCCTGAGAATACAAGAGAGGAGAGAAGAGGGAGAGAGAAGGGGAGTAGAAACATACTAAATACTGAGTCAGAGTGGAGAAAAGGTGTCTTCAGGGTCTCCCCTTCATCCCATAAGATCTAGGCCAAGCTTGTCCAACCCAACTCACTCAAAACTAAATAGATAATCTGAGTAGACTTGTAATAAGTGAAGAAGTTGAATTAGTAATTTTAAAACTTACACCAAATAAGGCCATCAACCGCATTGCTGTAGTGGCAAATTATACTTAATTTTAAAAGACTAATGTTATTTCTTCATAAAAGTCTCTCAAAATAGAAGAAAATGGAACATTTCTCAACTTATTCTATGAGGCCAGTATCACTTGATACCAAAAAATCAAAGACATCACAGGAAATGAAAACTACATTTCCAAAGACCTATTGATCAACTATTTGATGTGGCTTTCAGGGTATTCAATAATAGCGATAGGGCTGAAGAGGCTGAAAGAACCCAGCATGGCAAATGACGGGATAGACAACAAGCCCCACTGATAGCAGTCTCTGTAAGCAGCGCCCTGCAACCTGAGGGTCACCCAGGGTGATGCTTCACCCACAGATCAAAAAAAGCCTAATAGCAAGCCTGCAGGTAATGGCTGCTACTTTAAGTGTAGGAAGCCAGGACATCAGAGCAAGAACTACCCCAGTCAGGGCAGCCCACCCAACCCTGTTCTCACTGCAGGCAGGCGGGTCATTGGAAAAGGGATTGTACTGAGCTGTGAAGGAAGAAGAGGACACTTTATGCCATAATGGCCCTAACTGAGGACTGGCGGCCATAACTGAGGACTGGAGGGTCCAGAGGTTCGTAGTGACTCCCACAAAAGGCATAGTAAGGAGTCTTGACTGACTGTTAACATGACAGGTAAGAATATTAATTCCTTAATTGATATAGGGGCCAGTTACTCTGTCCTAAATGGCCACTCTGGGCTCTTATCCTCCAAAAACTGTACTGTCATCGGTGTTGATGGCACCCTAAAATCAAAGATTAAACCATTTTTCTACAAAAAATTTTTATGTAATCAGAAAGACATTACGTTTAGGTTTTGGTCAGTAAAATTCCTAATATTTTAAAGAAACAAAATGTGTTTACATAACCTCCCATCCATTGCTGTTTGATTACTGTTTAATCATCCGTATATTTGTGTCTTTATAAAGATATTGAAAGAGATGGAAGATGCTTTCAAGGTCCCTTATAAAGGCCAAAGTGTCAATTATCAGTAAATGGAAAAGAAGTCTACAATTGAATGAGGCAGGTAGACAGCCTGATCAAACACAGAGCACAATGAGAAGTGCTCTTTCAGGGAATTACTTCATTGAAACCACAGACCTCACCTGAGGTATGTAGTCTAAGCTGAAGTTATTTTGTCCCATCACATTAGCTGCTTAAGCCTGTCCTTTAATTGTACACTAAAATGCTCACTCACATTTGCATCTTAGCCCTAGCTCCCTCAATAATGAGATTATTCCCCACATCTGTACTGATCCATTTGATCCTCAACTGATATTATTTCATCGGAGAAAATGAAAATTGAGCAGGCCAGGACTTACTTCTTCTTGGCCTCTTGCTTATAGTATCACACAAAGTGATTAAAGGCATAAGTGTTACTTTCATTTTGGCCTGTTGTTTTAATTGTCTACTCCAACACCTGGAGGCTCACCTCTCTCTAGTCTGTCTTAACTCTCATATACAAGCAATGAACAATCCTAAATAAACTGAAGAAAAGAATCCAATTTGCAAGACTGAGAAAATAAAATGCCTAAGAATACATCTAACAAAAAAAGAAAGACTTACATACTGAAAGCATAAAATATTGTTGACTGAAATTAAAATTTTAAGTAAATAAAAATACATTCCATGAACTATGCATTGGAAAACAATTGTGCAGGTTTTTGGCTTAGAGTGACATCAGCAAGATGGTAGAATAAGACTTTCCCATACTTGTCCCCTCTCAGAACCATCAATTTGAACAAGTATCCATGCACGAACATATTTTCACAGGAGCTAAATAAACAAGGTGAGTGATTACAGCAACTGTGTGTAGCACAGAAATAAGAAAATATTCATTGTAAAGAGTAGGAAGGGCAGTTTCACAATACCTGCATTAACCCTCCCTACTCCAGGCAGAACAATGCAGAGAGAGATACCGTCTGCATAGAGGAAAAAGAGAGGAGTAAATAACAGATTTTGTCTCAGACTCCAACGCTGGGCCAGCCTAGATGCCAACAGTGGGTCTGCACCAGGCAGACTTTCACAACCACAGTCTCTGAGCTGTTACCCACAGATTCAGCCTATCTGCCACTGCCAAATAGGTCCCCACAGATTCAGGCTCCTGGCTGGCCCCATGGCTCCAGAATTCAGGCAGCACATGCAGACTCAGTCTCCAGTCTCACTCCAGCACTAGGACAGCCCACCCCAATGCCAGGATATCCCAGCAGCTTTGGCCTCCCGACCATCTACAGGACTGGGCTGGCCTCCACAGCCCCACGTTTCAGTCCTGCCCCAAACTCTCTACTGGCCTATAGTAAGGGTTCCCCTCATAACCCCAGGCTTCAGGCATGCCTCAGTGCCAGGCCAGGCCCTGAAGCCTCAGACTCCAGCAGACCCAGGGTTTAGGCCTGCACCAGCCGACTCAGGGTCTAGGCCAGTTCCAGCAGACCCCAGCACCAAGCTAGCCTCTGTGGACCCAGCTTCCGGGCCAGACCCAGGTTCCAGGAACTGGGCCCAACCTCATAGACCCAGGTACCTGGCTGACTCACCTACTGACCTAGGCACTAGGCCAGCTTGACCAAGGACTTCAACAGGCCCACCTACAGACCATGCCAGATGGCCTGCCTAAAATGATTGGACAAGTTGACTTGTGAAGGGCTTATCTAGACAACTCCAGTCTGCAAAGACTGGAATAAGTCTCTGCTTCTTAAAGTGAGCAGACATCAATGCATGGCCATAAGGATCATGAACAATCACAAAACATGGCAACACCAAAGGAACAAATGAAGCACCAACAACTGACCTTACAAAAATGGAGATTTACAAACTGCCTGACTAATAATTCAAAATAATCATCTTAAAGAAGCTCAGTGAGCTACAAGAGAATGTAAATAGACAAATAGATAAAATTAGGAAAACAATACCTGAACAAAATTAGAAGTTCAATAAGAGAAGGAAACCATAAAAAGAATCAAAGAGAAATTCTGGCACTAAACAACACAATAACAGAAATGAACAACTCCATAGAGAGTTTCAGCAGCAGACTTGATCAAATGGGAAATACTTGGTGAACTCCAAAACAGGTCATTTCAAATTACTCAGTCAAAGGTGGGGGAAAGAATGAAAAAGAGTGAAGAAAACCTGCAAAAACTGTGGGATACCATCAAGAACCAATTTAGGCATAATGAATGTCCCAGAGAGAGCAGAGAAATAGAAGGAAAAAAAGAAGCTTTTTAAAATGATAGAAAACATCCCAAATATGGGAAAAGATATAAATATCAAGGTACAGAAAGCTCCAAGGTTTCCAGTCAGGTTTAATCTAAATGAGACTACACCAAGACATATTATAATCAAACTGACAAAAATCAAAGACAAAGACATGATCCAGAAAGAGAAAAGAAGCATATCACATACAAGGGAGCACCAATATGGCTCTCAAAAGATTTCTCAGCAGAAATCTTACAGGCCGAGAGAGTGGGTTGATTTACTCAAAGTGCCAAAGAGGAAAACAAAGACTGACAACCAAGAATACTCGAATGACAAAGCTGTCCTTCAGAAATGAAGGAGAGATAAAGACTGTCCCAGAAAAACAAAAGCTAAGGCAATTTACCACCACTGCACCTGCCTTACAATAACAGCTGAAGGGAGTTCTTCTACCTAAAAGAAAAGGACCCATGTTTCATGGCAACATGAAACATGAAAGGAGATAACTTAATGGTAAAAGAAGTACACAGTCTAATTCAGAATACTCTAAAACCATAACGGTGGTGTGTTAATTACTTATATGTATAGTATAAAGGTTAAATTATAAACAATTAAAAATTACTACAATAATTTTTAAGGGATATGTAACATAAAAAGATGTAAATGGTGACATCAAATATTCAAAATGTGTGGTGGAAGGGAGTAGAATAAAAATGTAGTGCTTTCTGAGAAATCTGTGGAACAAAAAAATAAAAAATAAATAAATTTAAAATGTAGTGCTTTTTGTGGCCAAAGATAAGTTATCAGCTTCAAATAAACTGTTATAACCACAAGACACTTTTTATAAGTGTTATAGTAACCACAAATCAAAAATCTATAATAGATGCTTTAAAAAAGTGAAAAACAAGGAATCAAAACATACTATTAGGGAAAATCACTTAACCACAAAGGCAGGCAATAAGAGAGGAATAGAGAAACAAAGTATAAATAAAACAACTAGAAAACAATTAACAAAACGGCAGTAGTAAGTCCTTACTTTATAAATCATCACCTTGAATGTAAATGAATTAAATTTTCCAATCAAAAGGCAGAGTGGCTGAATGCATTAAAAGCAAGGCCCAGCTTGATGCTGCCTACAAGAGAGTCACTTCATGTGTAAGGACACATATAGACTGAAAGTGAAGGTATGAAAAAAGATTTTCCATGCAAATGAAAATGAAAGGAGAGTAAGAGTAGCTATACTCATACCAGATAAAATAGACTTTAAGTCAAAAACTGTAGAAAGAAACAAAGAAAGTCATTACATAAATAATAAAGGGGTTAATTCAGCAAGAGGGTATAACAATACTCTGATGGAGTGTGCTGTTGAAGATCTCTGTAGAGTTGCTCATTTTTGTCAATGTGGTTTTTGGTGCCAGAATTTCTCTTTATTTTTTTACGGTTTCTTTCCTGATCTCTCTCTCTCTCTCTCTCTCTCTCTCTCTCTCTCTCTCTCTCTCTATATATATATATATATATATATATATATACACGTATGTGTGTGTGTGTATATATATATGTATATATATATACCTGATATATATATATACACCTGATATATATACATATGTGTATGTGTGTATATATATATATATATATATGTATATATCAAACACAGGATCACCTAAACACAGAAAGCAAATATTAATAGATCCAAGAAGAGAGAAGACTTCAATACAATAATAGTAGAGGACTTCAATACCCCACTTTTAGCAATGGACAGATTACCCAGGAAGAAAATGTTAAACTATACTCCAGACCAAATGGACCTAACAGACATATACAGATCTTCCATAAACAGCTGCAGAATACACATTCTTCTTAACTGCACATGAAACAATGTCAATGTCTAGAATAAATCATATGTTAAAGCACAAAACAATTCATAATAAATTTAAGAAGACTGAAGTATCAAGGAGCTCTTCTGACCATGATGGTATCAAAATAGAAATGAATAACAGGAGGAACTTCAGAAAAATTACAAATACATGGAAATTAAATAATATGCTCCCTGACAACCAATGGGTCAATGAAGAAATTAAGAAAGATGTTTAAAATATTTTTAGCCAAATGAAAACAGAAACACACCATACCAAAACACATGGGATATAGAAAAAACAGTTCTAAGAGGGAAGTTTAAAGCAATAAATGCTTACATCAAAAAAGAAGAAATATTGCATACCAACGATCTCTGTTGTGCCTTAAGGAACTAGAAAAACAAGATTAAACTAAGCCCCAAATTAGTAGAATAAATAAAATAATAACAATCAGAGCAGAAATAAATGAAGTAAAGACTAACATCAATAAAAACATCAAAAAAGTCTTCTTTTTGAAACGTTAAACAAAATCAACAAACTATTAGCTAGTCTTAAAAAAGGAGAGAAGACTGAGATAAAGAAAATCAGAATTGAAAAAGGAGACCTTACAATGATCATAAGAAACAATTATAAACAATTATGCACCAACAAATTGGATAATCTAGAAGAAATTGACAAATTTCTTGATACATTTTATTTACCAAGATTGAATTATGAAGAAATAAAAAATCTGAAAAGATCATGATCAGGTAAAGAGATTGATTCCACAATAAAAAATCTGTCATCAAAGAATAGCCCAGGACCTGATAGCTTCACTGCTGAGTTTTACCAAATATTTAAAGAAGAACTAGTAAAAACTCTTCCAAAAAATTAAAGAGGAAGAAATACTTCCAAACTCATTCTTTAAGTCCAGCATTACCCTGATACCAAAACTAGACAAGGATGTGGCAAGAAAAGAAAACTACAGGTTAATACACCTGATGAGCATAATGTAAACATTCTGAACAAAATACTAGCAAACCAAATTTAACAACACATTAAAAGGATTTTTCACCATGATCAAGTGGGAATCAGCCCAGGAAAGCAAGGATGGTTCAACATATGCGAATCAACATTAACAGAATGAAGGACAAAAACCAAACGATCATTTCAATACATGCAGAAAAAGCATTTGACAAAATTCAGTATCCATTCATAATTTTTTAAAAAGACCTCTCAACAGATTAGGAATAGAAGGAATATATCTCAACCCAATAAAGGCCATGCATGACAAACCCACAGATAACACTGTACTCAATGGAAAAAAATTGGAAGTTTTTCCTCTAAGATCTAGAACATGACAAGGATTCCCACACTTTCCACTTCTAGTCGAAATTGTACTGAAAGTACTAGCCACATACATTAGTCAATAAAAAGAAATAAAATGCATTCAAGTTGAAAAGGAAGGAGTTAAATTGTCCCTGTTTGTGGACGGCATGATCTTATATATTTAAAAATCCCTAAAGTTTCCACCAAACAACTGTTGGAACTAATAAATGAATTTAGTAAAGTTGTAGGGTACAAAATCAACATACAAAAATCAGTAGTATTTCCATACACTAGCAGCAAACTATCTGAAAAAGAAATCAAGAAAATAATCCTATTAACAATAGCTTATAAAATAACATATTTAGAAAGAAATTCAGCAAAGGAGATGATAGGCTTGTATATTGAAAACTATAAAACATTGATTAAACAAATTGAAGACATGCCACTGCACCCAGCCTGCATTGATTCTTTTTAATTGTTTGGTTATAAGATGGCTTTACGCTTTTAAAAATTCCCAAGGACTCGAAGAGATTTTATGTGGGTATTCGATGATAATTATTATTGTATTACAAATTAAAACATCATTTTAAAGTATTTGTTTTTATTCATTAAAAAATAATCCCATTATATGATAATATATATATAACATTTATTAAAAATGGCTTTTATAAAGCCAAATAAACTGAAAAGATAGCATTGTTTCACATTTTTATAAAATTCTTTGTCTGTTTTACGAAATGACTGGATTTGTAAGTTTTCTGCTGCATCTGATTTTTCATAATTTCAAATGTCACATAACATCTGGAATACCCTGTTACACCTTCACAGGAGAACAAGAATGGGAAAAACTAATGATATCTTAAATTCTTATTAGAAAAACTTTGTTTTTTGAAACTTAATAAGGACTCAGTAACTGTTGTTTATGGCTATTATTTCCCTTCCTCATTGTGAGCATATACATATTCCATTTCAGACAGAGATACACTTTGGCATTGGGAGATCAATTCCTTTTTAGGGTTGCCATAACAGGTTCTATGGGAACCAAGTCACAACCTCTCTTACACCTTCATGAGAACTAAAGAGGTGTGTGAATTCATAAAACTGTAGCAATTTTATGTGTTTGGATACTATAATTTGTGATATTTCTCTCAAGTTATTTACTCTTGAGATATTTGAAAATCTGTATGCATACAGTGTGATGCCAAGATGTGTCTCTCCTTTTTCCTACAATTTTCCTCCAAGGACAATCAGACACAATCTTTGCTCTCCTCCAGAGAGAAGAGTCAGGGAACAATTTTTTTCCCCTTAGGGAGAAGGTAGAAAGATATGAGATCTCATAATCCTTCTGGGAATTTACTTCTTAGCTAATTCTAAATAAAACCCTTATTCCTTGAGGTTTAATTTAGAGCTTCATACTCTATTTTGATAGCATCAGCAAGTGGAGTATATGCTGCCAAATCTGGGATTTGTTCCTCTGGAGTCAGCTAGAGTTTCTTATAGCACATAACTCATCTATGTAGTGTTTATTCTAGTTCAAAGTTTACCCCTGAGGAATATCTAGTGCTTACACCTTCTTATGCAGAAGAGATTTATTTGCATTGTGAGATGGTTTTCAGTACTGCTAAAGTAGGACAGAGTGGCAGCAAAAATCCTCATGGCTATGCAGAGAGGAATGACACTCCTAGGTGGCATATCCTAGGTTCTTCCTAACTTAAAGTTTGTGTACCAGGTAGATGAAATAGAAATATAGATGCACCCCACTCCCACCCAGCTCTGGGAGGTTCTGCCTGCTGTGCCATGGCCAGGAGCCTTCTGATTGCTTAGCAACTTTCTCTCCATCACCTCCCAGTGTGGAGGGACGGTGGTCATCTAAATTGGCCCAACTCTATCAATTGAGAAGGCAACTAAAAGTAAGAGAGCTTCAAATGCAGGCCATGCCTCTGGATAAGGATATTTTGGATAAGCCAAAAGGATGAAAGGATCTTAGATAGATGAGATAGATAGATGATAGATAGATAGATAGATAGATAGATAGATAGATAGATAGATAGATAGATAGATAGATGATAGATTAACTAGACAGGCAGGCAGAGAGAGAGAACTACATATAGATAATATATATTTATTATATAGATTATATACATATGTAATCTATCACAAATGAAGATATTCGAAGAAACTTCTGTTACTAGAAAATAAAATTCTGGTAGCAGCTGCAGTAAATTCTTTCCCTTGCAGAAACAGTGTAAGAGGTAAGTTTGTAATATAGTTATTTCTTTTTGAAATTTTCTAAACTATTACTCTCACTGTCAAAAATTATTCAACTCAGAAATGACTGTGTGTGATACGGGATTCATCCTAACACAAAATAGAGCAGAATGAGTGCCAATTCTTCTGATCAGAGTTGAAGAAATAGGATAAAGCACAGTTACAGCTCAGTTACAGGACTGTCCCGGGGGAGTATTTTACATACTGATCCTTCATACTATTGTTTTCTGCATTTCTACTATTTTATTGGCTCTATTTGGAAGGAAAAAATTTATTTAGGTACCTTAAATTTTTCTTCTATATTTCAATGCTGCACCTTCTAAAAAGTTTTGCTCTTTCTTCACTATTATTTTCATGTTTATTTTTTAACAGTGAAATATCTCCAGATGGCAATGGAGATAAAGGATTTAATAATTCAGAGAAAAAAATAATTAAACTAAAAAGTTAAGATGTTACTATATCCATTTTTATATTACAGGAATTTTCTTTAGTTGTAGCAAAAATTCATGTTACGAACTTCATGCACATTTATATAAACCTCCCAAAATATATTCATATTTATAGATCTAAGACTGTCTCTCATTTGAGTTTGAGCCATTGCTCTTAAGATGCCACTGCCATAAAATATATGCCTCTCTAAGGCTGATATTTTGCAAAAGTTCACAACATAGCCTTCAAGGTCTTCAAGGTCCCTTTTTACTTTATTTTACTTTCTTATAAACTAATTTTCCAATAAAGCAATTATCCTGAAACCGTCTTCTTATATGCAACATTCAAAGCAGGTATAAGACATTAACCATTTATGTATTACCAGTTTTCCCTACAGATATAATACAGTTCATTTGTTTAAGCTTATTCAAGTATATCCTATAGAAATAATGTCTATCAAATTATGTGGATTATTCATGACATTTTAATAAATCCATTTTCGAATGATTAACTTCTAACTCTGAACGTTTCCTAGTAAAGTTAAAATCATGTCTTGGTAATTGATAGAAACTGACAAATAGAAGACACTAGTATATGTATTTTTCAACTAAATATAACAATGTGTTTAACTAGCATTTTCTATTTTCCTGTTTCATCTAATACTATTTTAGTTATTATCAGGGCCATAAAGATGTTTAATACTTATAACCCATCCATAAGACTTTTATAACTGATTATAGAAGGCATATCAGCTCAAATAGATGACATTTGGTATCAAATCCCTCTTCCTTTTTAATTTTATCTTGAGCATGCAACATATCTTCAAAATAGGAATATAACTCTTTTCACAGTTTTTACTGACAAACCTTTATACACTTAATAGGTGTCTGAAGAGCTTCCTTATAAGAATCTACTCTCATTCCCTAGAAGACTCTCTTTATAGGCTGATTACATAGACTTTCAATGAAATGTAAGGAAACAGGCTATCACCTTCCTTTCTATGGTAGCTGGTTGTAGACAAACAAAAGAATCCCCCAACTTGAGGAGCCCTGTGTCTCTGCTGCTCTCTGAGCCACCCCTGTGGATTATACAGTGAGGTAGTTGATAAGCACAGTAACAACACTAGTATTTTTTAATAATCCAGATTCAATTTCTAGCTTCAAATATGCCTGCCTCATAATTTACATTTACCTATGCCTGGTATTCTCCAAAGTGATATACAATATTTTCCAAAATATTTATATTGTTAAATCCATCCCACTTTCAAGAACATAAAAAATAATGTCAATAATAAACATGAATTAAATTACATCCATCATTGTAAAAGAAATAATTCATATTTATCTGGGAATATGTTAGTTCTGTAGAAAATATACTTTGACTATGAGCAATAAAAATAACAGCACAGTTATGTAATATTATGTATTTTAAAGCTATGGCATTGATATATTAAAATGTTGTTTACACTGTAATGACTATATAGGTAAAGATATCTCTGTGTAATGGATGATGTGGATCTGAAAAATCAAGTCATTCCAGATGTCACTTATCTAGGAAACAGGAGTTCTTCATGGGCCATGAACTGAAATTAAGAATAAAATAATAGATGCAAAATAAAAGACATATAATTTGCTCTTAATTATATAGGTAAAGGATGTATAGGAAGGAAATCCTGAATAGTGGGTTTTGAGATAATGACTTTCACAGAAAGTGTCTAGATCCTGGGCAGTAAGAAATAGTAAAATGTCCCATAAAGCTGTAATCAGTGGATTTTATCCCAGGTTTGACAGAAGTATATTAAAACAGGACCAATGACCAATTAGCCAATGACCAATTAACCTCTCAGGGTCAGCATGTCAAAGCTGAAAATCTAAACGTAGGACAATGTCATAGGAAAGGTGAATGAGAGTATGATGCCCTGATTGCTAAGTCAGAGGCTTTTTACCAATAACTAGTTCCTTCCAGGGTAATATATCTGATTTTTTGTTAGTTTGCTAGACAGTAATGGTTATAACCCATTGAATTAAAAACTCCATGTGTCCACATTAATTGATTGACAGATAAATAGAAAGAAAGAAAAAGAGAGAGAGAAAGAAGAAAGAAAGAAAGAAAGAAGAAAGAGAGAAAGAAAGAAAAGAAAGAAAGAAAGAAAGAAAGAAAGAAAGAAAGAAAGAAAGAAAGAAAGAAAAAGAAAGAAAGAAAGAAAGAAAATAGGCAGAGAGGCAGATAGATCAAGCTCATTCTCACAGTAAAGCCAACTAATAAATATAAAAGGAATGAGGGAGTTAGAATGACACATTTTGCAAACATCATTACTTATAATGGAGTCAGGTAAGATAATCAATAGATGCTTTAATGAATGGCTGAGAATTTAATAAAAACAAGATATGTATATATTAGTTTTAATATATTTCCCAAAAATTATACTAGAAAAAAAGGATAATTTTATAATGGAGATAGACGATTTCAATATTGGAGCAAATTAACATTATCTGCCTACTAATAGAAGGCATTGAGATGGACACATAGATTCATCTCCTGTTAAAAATTTAAAGTCTGGATAAAAATATGGAGGGTCAATAGAAAACCCATTCATTTTGAGAACATTCTGTGAAACAACTTGTTTGTACTTTTCAAAAATATTAATGTCTAGACAGAGGGAGAGTGCCAGATCAGAATAGATTAACTACACTGTGGGATATTGCATCACATCTTGGACAGGAAGGACAGAAGATGCTCTATTTAGAAAAGATTATGTCAAGATCACATTTCCTGATTTTGATAATAGTACTGTGGTTAGATAAGTGAATACCTTTGTTCTTGGATAAAATAGAGAACTTAGGAGTAAACTGGTATCACGGATACACAGTAGTCTTAAGTGTCCCAGAAAAAATAATAATATATATTAATATAGACAAAAAGAGAACACAAGCAAATATGAAAAAAATTATTAACAATTGTTGAATCTAGATGAAATGTGTATGAGAGTATTGTTTCTAATTCTTGATACTTATCTGAAGGTTTGAATTACTTTACAATAAAAAGTTAAAAACAAAAACAGAAAGAAACACTAAGGGAAAAGGTGAGTCAAGTAGGCACAAATATATACATGCTTCCTCTGAGCTCATTTTGAAATAAATAACTCATTCTCTTTGATTCTCCAACCCTGACCTTTCATCACACTCTGGTCCTTTACAAAGTGTCATTAAGGAATGGGGGACAACCAATCACGGGTCACAGAATTCATCCTGGTTGGATTCCAGCTCAGTGTGGAGATGGAAGTGCTCCTCTTCTGGATCTTCTCCCTGTTATATCTCTTCAGCCTGCTGGCAAATGGCATGATCTTGGGGCTCATCTGTCTGGATCCCAGACTGCGCACCCCCATGTACTTCTTCCTCTCACACTTGGCCATCATTGACATATCCTATGCTTCCAGCAATTTGCTCAACATGCTGGAAAACCTAGTGAAACACAAAAAAACTATCTCGTTCATCTCTTGCATTATGCAGATGGCTTTGTATTTGACTTTTGCTGCTGCAGAGTGCATGATTTTGGTGGTGATGTCCTATGACAGATTTGTGGTGATCTGCCATCCCCTGCATTACACTGTCATCATGAACTGGAGAGTGTGCACAGTCCTGGCTATTACTTCCTGGGCATGTGGATTTTCCCTGGCCCTCATAAATCTAATTCTCCTTCTAAGGCTGCCCTTCTGTGGGCCCCAGGAGGTGAACCACTTCTTCTGTGAAATTCTGTCTGTCCTCAAACTGGCCTGTGCAGACACCTGGATTAATGAAATTTTTGTGAACGAGTTCTCACGAAATCTGATGGTTTAAAAGTGCAGCACTTCTCCCTTTGATCTCTCTCTCCTGCTCTGCCATGGTAAGACGTGCCTTGCTTCCCCTGTGGCTTCCACCATGATTGTATGTTTCCTGAGGCCTCTCCAGCCATGTGGAACTGTGAGCCAATTAAACTTCTTTTCTTTAGAAATTATCCAGTCCTGGGTAGTTCTTTATGGCAGAGTGAAAGCAGACTAATACACTGAACTATATAAACTCACTAACGGCATATGTCATAAGATTTAAAAGAAAATAAAAAGGTTCAGCCAAAGAAGTGATTCCCAAAACCCAGCAGCACACTTGTCCATTCTCACACAATTGCACTTTCCCTGTTAAATAGAGGGATTTAGTTAGTTGGGTTGAATGCGCTGAGAAATTTTGTGTAAACCTTATTAACTCATGTACAGGAGTTAACTAGCAGGCTGAGTGAAGGAACAAACTTAAAAGAAGAGATAAGTCAGGCACGGTAGCTCATGTCCGTAACCCCAGCACTTTGGGAGGCTGAGGTGGGTGGATCACTTGAGGCCAGGAGTTTGAGACCAGCCTGGACAATGTGGCAAAACTGCATCTCTACTAAAAATACAAAAATTAGCTGGGCGTGGTGGTGCACGCCTGTAATCCCAGCTATTCTGGTGACTGAGGAATGAGAATTGCTTGAACCTGGGAGGCAGAAGTTGCAGTGAGCCAAGATTGCGCCACTGCACTCCAGCCTGGGAGATGGGGAGACACTGTCTCAAAAAAGAAAACAAAAAAGGAAAAGAAAAAGAACATATATAAGGGAAAAGAGAGAAGAGAAGCAAAAGAACGCTACAGATCGTGTGGGAACAGTGAACAGTGTTTAAAAATTTCAGAGTAAACTCAGTAGCTAGTAGCTGGCAAAGCGACAAAAATGGGCATTCCCTGTTGAAAAGGCTGAAAATGAGTATCCAAGAAAACTATTTGGGTTATTTATGGCTTCTTCAGAAAACACTGAGTGTTGAGCTGTGTATTGTACATATGCACATCTGTCTCTAAGTGTGATTCTCCAGTGTCTTTTCGTCAGCTCTTCCACCTTGGTTAGTCCAGTTGTGGATCATTTCCCTCATGAGAATGTCTTACCCCTGAAAAAGGAAATTTCACCAGACAGTGTAGGTATGTAGCTAGCTCTTCAACCATGGTGGTGAAGAAATTTTTGCTGATCCAATCTATTTTCCTGTTACAAGGCAAACTGAGGCACAATAAAATTTTAAAGAGTTTACTTGAGCAAATAGCAATTCATGAATCAGACAGCTCCAAACTATAAGTGGTTCATGGGCTCCACTAAGGGAAAGCAAGGGGAGGGCTTTTACAGGACAACCACGGAACTAAAGCAAAGAAAATATTTGATTGGTTACCTTTATACAATTGCCTTATTTGGCCTATACTGCTGGAAAATCTTTAGTTATATAACTTATTTGGCAGCTTCTGAGTGGTTAATCTTAAATTTCATTTTGCTTTAATACAAGTATTTATAAGAAATAGTTCAAGTTAATTTTCACTCGTGTTTGCAAATCAATCTGGGTTAGGTCACTTATGAGGCCTAACTGGCTTTCCCTGCTCCAGGAAAAGTGATTCCATAAGTGACCTAACCCAGCCTGAATCATCTAAGTGATTCTCCATGTCTGGTTTCCATTTCAATTTTCTTTAACAAATCTTCACTACAAATCTAATGGTTAGAGATGAGTCCCCATGCATTTTAGGTGGCTGCCCAGAGTGTTACCTATAAATTCTACTTTCTAACCTTCCCTAAGATTAGGATGCCACTTGCTTCAAGAGTCTTTCTCAATTTTACTATAAGAGAGCATGTTAATACTTTTTCAGCAAAATAAGTGTATGCCTTTCACTTAGGGGTTAACAAGTACTCCACCCAACTCATTATTATTCCCTGTGGGTGAAGATACCCAGGCAGAACTTATTAAATGTAAAAACAAAATGAGTTTTTGTAATAATAGCTAACATTTTGACTCACCACTCAATGGCATATGCTACATATTAATAGCACTTTACATGGGCCATTTCATTTAGTCATAACAAATCCAGGAAGAAGGTCCTATTGTCACTATTTTATGTATGCACAAACCAGAAAGCAGCAAGTGTCAGACTTATCCCTAGACAGTCTGGCTCCCAGCCTCTGTACATAGCACATCAATGTAGAATTTTAATATCTATGTTATCAAATAAAGGATAAGGTAAATGTATCCCAAGGCAGAACTGTTAAAAGAAGGAAAGTTTCTTTATAGTCTGATGTATGCCACAGGGAGCTGATCTGTTCTCTCTAAGGCGTGGAGGACCAGAGATCATGTATGAGAGGCTGGTTGTCCTGGATGGTGACTCTTATGTGCTGAGTCACATGAAAGCACTGGACTTCTAGACAAATGCAGAACATGAAGAAGATGAGAATAAAGGTAGTTCTCGCTGAGACTGGCTATTTAGTTCAGCTAAGACCCAGAACCAACACACCCATAGTCAGTCTCTCTCTCTCTTTCTTTCTTTCTTTCTTTCTTTCTTTCTCTCTGTCTCTGTCTCTCTCTCACACACACACACACACACAAACACACAGAGTTTATTTACTTTGTGCCAGTCACTGCTCTAAGAATTTTACATGTATTACCTCAATTAATCCTCAAAATAACACTTTGAGTCAGAAGATAATCAATATCCTACCTTACATATAAAGAAACTGAGGCACGGAGAGATTAAGCAACTTGCCCGGTACCTCACAGCTAACAATTACCCAGTCCAGGATTGAACTAAGACAATCTGATCCCTGACCCTATAGCCATAACCACTACACAGCACGGCCTCTATAAAGATCAAAGAACTCGTGACAGTGAAAGAAAACACATAATTAAGACCAAACTATGGATATTCAGCTTTAGATAGAAAGGGGTATACATCTTCTAAAGGAAGCAGCTTGACTCTAAACAGAGATGTGAAAAAAGTGGGGGAGTGGTAGCAAGAAAGAACTGTGACTCCAAGGGTCAGGGATGCATGGCCGTGAGGACTCTGGGGTTGAGATGGAGAGTGAAACAGACAACACTGAAAGACCGACAATGCAGTGTTACAGCAGTGCCTTACCAATTGATGAGAACTAAAATGGATGTTTTATAGCATTTTATCTAAAAACAGCCCCAAGAAAAAGGAATTCAGTTTCATTATTGATATTAAAAATGGTTATAATCTTTCAGGTGGTATTTACCTGAAAGCTTACCTGAGAACATTGCTCAGGTAGGTATCAAATTTCACATCTAAGATGGGGAGCTCCGCAACAGTAGGAACTGGAATCCATTCATTCATTTATCAGTAACATGAGCACATTGCCTAGCACCTAGTAGGCACTCACTAAGCACTGGTTGCACCAATTCATGCACCTTTAACTATCTGCTGAGTACTTAGACACAATTGTCAGTGTTAAACTATATTCTGATTTCTGTATTTTAAAAATCCTTGGGCTTGGCGTGGTGTCTCATGCCTGTAATCCCAGCACTTTGGGAGGCCAAGGCGGGCAGATCACGAGGTCAAGAGTTCGAGACCGGCCTGACCAACATGGAGAAACCCTGTCTCTACTAAGAATACAAAAATTAGCCGGGCATGGTGGCATGTACCTGTAATTCCAGCTACTTGGGAGGCTGAGGCAGAAGAATTGCTTGAACCTGGAAAGCGGGGTTTGCAGTGAGCCAAGATCACGCCACTGCACTCCAGCCTGGGCAACAGAGCAAGATTCCATCTCGGAAAAAAATTAAATTAAATTAAAATTAAAATTTAAATCATTTTATTTGAATAACAGAATAGTAGAAATTGTAGCTTAAAAATTATTTAGCACTTGTGTACGAGACAATATGTTACATGTTTTTGATATAATCCTCACATCAACACTGTGAATTAAGTACTAATAATATCCTCATTTATAGAGGGGAAATCGAGGTTTAGAGAATTAACTAATTTACTCAATGTCAACGAAATATCAAGTGGTAGAAATAAAACTGTAGTCCAGTCAATCTACTCTACATTAACTGAGAACCATTCTTTTGGAAAGGGCCTATTGATATTTGTATCTTCAGTGGCTAGACCAGGCCAGTTTCATAGTAGTTACTCAATAAATGTTGACTAAATAAATAAATGAGTAATCATGTAGTCCACACTTCTATATTTTTAAAAAAGGATCTCCATAAAATATGTAATTACAGTGTCAGTCAATTTAATCATGTTTAGCTCCAGATACATTCAGTTTTTGCAAAAGTTTCTTCTGAGATGAATATCAATAAACTACATCTCATCTGTCAGTGGCCACAGAGAAACTGTAAACACATTCAGAGAGGATATTTCGAGACTAATATAAAAGAAAACTAGGATGATATATATTTGTTCCTATCATATAGAACAAAGGTTATAGGTCTTTCAAAAAGACTGTCCCAAATTGCCAAACCCTATGGTTATAGTATGACACAACGTGATTGTGCTGGCACAGTAGCCATGGAGAGAGTGTTCCCCTCCTCTGTCTTGCCAAAGAGTAGAGTATTAGGCACTGTAATTACTGAAAATGACACGGATGACACCCTGGGAGTGGAAGTCAGTGCATGCGCCACCTTAAATTGGCCCCCATGGTGTCCTTGGTATGTAGAGTGAGCACTGCCATCACTGACCTGTAGGACCATTCTTTACTCTTTGCTAGGTAATGTAGACCAGTGCTTCTCACATGTCAATGTGTATATTAATCATTCAGGGATCTTGCAAAAATACGGGTTCTGATTCAACAGGTCTAAATGAAATAGGCAGAGATTTGCATTTCTTATCATCTCTCATACCTTGCTGACGCTGCGGATCCATAGACCACACTTTGAATATTAATCATATAGAGACTCATTGTTAAATCTATGGTTCCTAAGAAAAAGTGAAGGCCAGGCAAAATGGCTTACATCTGTAGTTCAGCACTTTGGGAGGCTGAGGCAGGAGGATTGCTTGAGCCCAGGAGTTTGAGACCAGCCTGGGCAACATAGTGAAACTCCGTCTCTTCAAAAAACTTCAAACATAAAAAAATTAGCCAGGTGAGGTGGCACACGCCTATGGTTCCAGCTGCTTGAAAAGCTGAGATGGGAAACTTGCTTGAGCCTAGGAGGTTGAGTTGTTGAGTTCGCAGTGAGCCATGGTTGCACCACTGCATTCCACCCTAGGTGACAGAGCAAGACCCTGTCTCAACGGGGTGGGGGGGGGGGGGGGGGGGAGAAGAAAGAAAAGAAAAGAAAAAGTGGGAGAAAAATAAGAGTTGGAATGCTGTCTCACAGCTCTGATGTTTTCCCAGACCATATCAATTTTTCTTACCTTCTTGATGAACTTTGATTAAGAGCCCTGCTTTCATTTGACTTGCTGTTTTGGTTTTTGTTTACTTTTTTTGACCTGTCTCTGTTTATTTGTTTGTTTTTAATTTTTGTAATCTTGTTGGGTCAAGAGAAGAGGTTCACTACTAGGCACAGCCTGGTTTGGTCCTCAGATGACTGGCTCAGAGCCAAGACATCTGGATTCTCTAAAATATTGAAAAAACCAAAGGTGCTTTTCCTACTCCTTTGCT
Source organism: Gorilla gorilla gorilla (assembly GCF_029281585.2). Lineage (NCBI taxonomy): Eukaryota > Metazoa > Chordata > Mammalia > Primates > Hominidae > Gorilla > Gorilla gorilla. The sequence goes on from NC_073230.2 coordinate 153,244,338, forward strand.
TATACTCACACAGTCACGCAACAATTTACTTCTAACAACAGATATGTTGAGGTTTTTCCCCACACACCTAGCAATCTGCAATGGACACCGACTGCATGCCCTAAAAATCAATTCAATTCTGACACTATCTACTGGGAGACAGTGTCAGATCCCACAAGCCTGTTCCCCCCACCCAACACTACAGATGGCAATTGCAAGCCTCAGGTTGCGACCTGTGCTTCTGTTCAACTGGCTATACGTTGGGACTCTCATGACCCCCCTCCTTAGGCTCAATTAATTTGCTAAAGTGGCTCACAGAACTCAGGGAAACACTTTACTTAAGTTTGACCATTTACTACAAAGGATATTACAAAGGATAGAGATGAACATCCAGATGAGAGAGATGCATCTGGTGAGGTATTGGAGAAGGGGCATGGAGCTTCCATGACCTCTCTGGGCACACCACCCTCCAGGAACCTCCATGTGTTCAGCAATCAAGAAAGTCTGCAAACCCTGTTTGGTTTTCTGTAAAGCCTTCATTACACAGGCATGATTGATTACATCATTGGCCATTAGTGATCAACTCAAACTTCAGGCCCTCTCCCCTCCCCAGAGGTTGAGGTATAGGCTGAAAGTCCCAACCCACTAAACATGCCTTTGTTTTTGTAGTAACCAGCCCCTATCCTAAAGTTATTTCAGAGCTCCCTGCCAGCAGTCATCTCATTAGCATACTGTCTAAGTCCATTTTGTGTTGCTATAACAGAATATCACAGACTGGGTAATTTATTTAAAGTAGAAATTTATTTCTCAGAGTTCTGGAATCTGGGAAGTCCAATATCAAGGTGTCAGCATCTGCAGAGGGCCTTCTTGCTGCATGGTGAAAGGTGAGAGGATGAGAGAGGGACAAACTTGCTTTTGTAACTAACCCAATCTCCACATAACAAATCCACTCCTGAGACAACACCATTAATCCATGCATTAAGTCAGAGTTTTCATGACCTAATCACCTCTTAGAGGTCCCACCTTTCAACACTGTTACACTGGAGATTAAGTTTCCAACTCATGAACTTTGGGGGACACATTCAAACCATAGAACATACAAAAGATACTCTTATCACTCTGGGGATTCCTAGAGTTTTCGAAACTGTATGCCAAGAAATGGGGACAAAGACCAAATATATATTTCACCAAATTATGGGTTCCTCTCCCAATTTACCACCTACTCACTGCATGACCTTAGAGAAGTCACTTAATTCCTCTGCACATTGGTTTCCCCACATATAAAATGAAATGTTGGACTAGATGATTGTTAAGTTCCTTTTAGTTCTCAAATTCTATGCCTTTTTATTAACTTCCTAGAATGTATGTTGTTTTTCTTTTACATAGGAGACAAAATTAAATGGAATTTTTGAGAATAATTGAATATAACGAACTCCTGAGCCTCACAAATAGGAATTCAAGAGTAACCACAAAATTAATTATTGATTTCAATATATTTATGCAGTATGAACTATGAATGGCATAAGACTTGCAGAATAAGGCAAAAGAAGTTTCACATTAACTGTCCTCTCTAAGGAAGTAAAAACAGTTTCATTACCCTATTTGAAAAAGATTAAGAATAACTTTTATTCACAGAGTTTCCCAGATCTGTACATTTGTGCTGGCATTGCACAAGTGACATAATAATATTAATTCCTGGCATTTATTGAGTACTTGTTTCATATCAAACAATGTTTTACACATATGCATTTATGTCTAATCTAATCTTCATAACAATTGCCAGAGGGAAGCATTACTATTATATACAATTTATACATGAAAAAAATCAAGGCACAGAGATGTTAAGTACACCTCAGACAGCGAGTAGGTGGCACAGGAGGACTTTTCTCTAGGTGTTCCAAAGGCCAGAGACTATGTCTGTAACTATTATACTAAGTTATACCAGTCTCCTCCAGCCTGGACATATGGAGTCTTTTCTACCCATGATTAAAAGCTTGAGAAAAATGAGCCTGAATTTTTGACTGGCCTGAAATTTCATCCTAAGAAAGAGGATAGTAATGCAGCTAATATATTTTAACATATATGAAAAAACCAAAAGGGTAACACACAAACCCATGAGAAAAATGGACAAAAATATGTAGATACAGACAACAGAATAAACACAACATACCAATAAATATGACAATGTCATCTATCTCAATCAGGAAATCTACTATAAAATGATATATCATTTTTTTACTCAATAGATTGTGAGGGGAAAATGGTGTTACATGTGATGTTGATGACACTCACACATTGTTGGTGGAGGTATAAATTGGCACACATTTTGGATTTAAAAAACTGAAATTATTTACCCAACATTTAAAACACGCATACTAATTCTAAGAATCCATTCTACAGAAATACTTACATATGTAACTGCACAAAGAAATGTGTACATGGATTTGGTATTAAATTGATTTCAAAAATTCAAAAGATCAAGTGTTAATTAATTTTGAAATTACTAAATTATGAAAAATATGTTACACAGCTAATAGAACAAGTATTATCTAAAATGAGCTGCAATGAAAATAGCTCATCAAATATAGCTAAATGAAGAAAGCAAGTAACATTTTTATAAGACTGTCATTTGTGCAGGGAAATCTCCTAGCTATACATAAATTCATACACCTGTATATGTGTATGTGAGTACACATGTATGCACATGTGTGTTTACATACATCTGTATTTAATTTCGTGATCTGGAATGATGCACATTAAGTAGTCAACAGAAGTTGCTTTAGGCAGAGGAATGAACTAGGAGAAATAAACACTTCTATGTTTTTCAATAATATTACAGGAAACACATATTAATGTTAGAATTTCTAAAAAGCCTTTTCTCAAAAAACGTCTGGCCCCTTAAGTTCTCAAAACAGTACACATTTCTCATATATTTAAGTAAAAGACAAAATTAAGCAATTATTAAAAGCAGTTTAGAATCTTGTTGGATTGTGCTAAATTGTATCAAAGTGTTTCCTCAAAAATATCATTTTGTATCACTTACATTATTATTCAATATTGGGCTATGTTTAAGTAAGTTAACCTATATTATTAATTAAAATAGTTTGCATGAGAAACCAAATAGCACACAAAATAAACCATGACTCCTCAGACTCTAAGATAACTGCATGACATAAGCAAAAAGTCAGTATTTCATGCCATATGTTGATGCTTTTTATAATATGAATTGATCTCGAGAGCTCCTAATACCTTAGCTTTAGAGTTACTAGCCCTTCCTTATTCCTCTCATCACCATAATAATGTTAAATAATGTATTAGGTAGGATAAACAGCAACAGGTAAACTCCCAAATCACAGTGATTTAACAAAATAAAAGTTTACATCTTGCTCATGTAAAGTCCTAGGCAGGGATGACAGACAGCTTTCCACGTGGTGATGCAGGGACCCAGGCACCTTCCATCGCATGGTCCCACCATCCTAGAGCCCTGTAGGCCTTCACTTCCAGCCAGTGATGGGAAGGCCAAACATGGAGGAGGCATACCCTCCTCCTCCATGCATGCCCTCCTTCCACTGCAGCCCTGGAAGCTGCACAAGTCTCTTCTGCTTGTATACCTTTTGTAAGAACATGACCCCACCTAAATATAAAAGGGCTGGGAAATGCAATCCCATACTGGCAGTTAAGTCCAGAGACAATTGTGCAAGGGAAGAAGACCCCACATCTTTTAAGGAATTTGTCTTAGTTAAGGTAACACTAGCAGCTGAAACAAACCCTAAAAGTAAGTCCTTACAATTACTTCTCTTTTGTTCTCTGTTTCAAAGGATTTCAGATGAACTTCTGCCCTTTTAACTCATAATTATTCATGAAATATAATTGAGAACATTAGCATTTTCACTCTCTTCTCATTCCATTTCTGTCATGCCATCCTGAAGATGTATTTACCTATGTCTTGGCTGTTTCTCCGATTATTAGCTGCTCTTTTATAAAACATCTCTTACGATAATTTACTCTGTAAGGTGGCTAAATCCACCCATCTTATGTTAGCTTTTGTCTGTATTACTCTCAAATGAACTCTGTGGTCAAATTCTAAAAGTACTTAAAGCATAAATGTTCAATGAAATCAAATGCCCAATGCTGGAAGATCATGTAAATATTTCTCATTTCAATTAATATTGGCTGTGTCATTTATGTGCTGAGTTCTTTCATATACTTTTGTGTCATTTTTACTCTCTTCAACGTAAGTTATTTCAATTTAATTTTAACAGAATATTGACAATTTTGAGTTATAGCTATTGATATTCATGTTCCTAAAGGGTTTTTGCTAAGTTTTTGTTTGTGTGACATTCCCAAATGTTATACTTACTTACTAATTATTTTCTATCTTTTTAATTTTTATACCCTCAAATGTGTGTTTATAACCAACGTTCCTAAGGTGTTGGTTATATAGAAATGAATTCTCTAAAGCCATTATTCACAGAACTTTCAGTTGACTACTTGCTCCCAAAAGGCAGTTTCCTGATTTCTGCATACTGGCGTATCATGCAAACATCTGTAAGCACATACATTTCTACTAAGATCGGACTGTTCTGTCTGTGTTATTTTCCTTCGTATACTTTTACGTTTTGTATGTGTTTACTCTGACCATTTTTAGAAGCTTAAGCTTCTTCAACTTGATATGTGATAAATCATGTAATTTGAGGCGATGCATTTCCTAAATTTGTTTGTTTGGCATCATAAAAACCTTATATTTAACTTGTTTTAGCTCACATTTTCTGTTTTCTACCTTAAAATGACTTTTTCTAACTGATGTTCATATGATGAGGAATATGGAAAAAAGTTCTAAAATTGTTGTTTTCACAGGCTTGTCATTTATATCTGTTGCACTTCACCGGGGTGTGGAAAGAAAAATAAAGAAAAGATTCTAATGTTTATGGATGGCCTACTAGGCACTAGACTTTTCATATGATCAGGAGCATTTTTGTGTGTCCCCAAAGCAATTCACTGTGGACATATACAGCTGGAACACAGGTGAGCGTGTTCTCACACCCTGATTACCTGGGCAAGATTTTCCTTGGGTTTATACCATAACCCCAGCAGGTCAAAGACCACATTGTAATAAACTCATTAGTTTGTAAATTGCATAATTGCTTAATATAAAATTCATAATCCTCCTATGTCCAGTAGAAGAAAGAAGTAGAAATAAACATGAAAATACCTTTGACCAGCAAATATCTCCACCCTCCAGGGAGAGGTAGTAGCTTCTAGGGAAACCATCTTGGAGAGGGTCCTGTCTTCCCCTGAGGTGGGCTCTGAATCCAGCACTCTTCCCCTTTCAGAGTAAAGATTAGAGAATAATTCTAATACACGATCTACAGTGGTGGTTTGTGTCTTAGGAGACCCTCCCTTCAGGCAGGTTCTAATAAGCCCCACCGGGACACCTTGGCCCCTCTGTGGACTCCCCAGTCTGCTCTGTGCCTCCCTCACCAGCTCTCCAAAGCATCTCCATACTTTGGAGGGTCACTTGGAACCAGCTAACTTTTCAGGGTCCTCTCTTCCCAGTTCTGCTGCAACACAAGTAACCCAGATTACATCAGGGAGAGGCTGAGCTACAGAGGTTCCTGCCAGGAGCTTATTCATTGTCACACTGGTTCTGCTTCCTGACAGGTTCACTTGAACCATCTGAAGCTTGGGGAACAAGGGCAGTGCTGGGATTCATGAAATCCAAGCATTCCGGGACTATAATGAAAGATGTTGTCTCAGAGGTGTGCTCTGTGGCTGTCTGTGTTTCTTAATTGTGCATCCTGCTGCGGTTAAGAACAGAAATAGAAGAAGCCAATTGTCTTGTCTCTCCTTCCCCAAGGAGATGAGCATGCAGGAGGTTTCATGGCCCAGCTCCTCCAGTGATCCCTCAGCTGTCAACCAGGCTGAGCACATCAGAGAATAACACCTCCTTTTCTGAGGATTCTGATACATTTTCAATCAGAAACAGAAGCAAAGATTCTGCAGCTCCCACAGAAACTCCCAGAAACCTTCAGGTGCTTCACTCTTCTGAGATCCTTGAGTCCAAATGTGGGAGCTAACCAGGTTGCCTTTTTTTACTTTACCATGAATTCCTCCTAGACATGTTGTAGCTCCTGGTCTTGGTTAACTTTCACATCCACTACAAACATTGGTAAGGAAATTCACTCCTCTCTAAATATGTGCTGATTATTTTTCTGCAATGGGGATAGTTTGAGGGAAAGTTCATGCTAACTTCTTTGAACATATTGTCACAAATAATGTATGTATGTAGAGAATTAAGCTATTTTTTTATATGATGGAGAAGTAACTGCATGAAAGCAACAAAGCTATAAACATCAATGCCAGATTTAAATAAAGAAAGAATACATCATCCATAAAATTAACATGTTGACTTCCACTGCCATAATCAAGACTACAAAATCAGCTTTAGAGGATCATGGTTTTAAGGGACTATTGTGAACCTTGAAGAGGCAATGCTTGTCAGGTTCATACAATCTTCAGGCTACTCAAGAAATTGTTAAAGACTGATAATAATTGATCTCAGCTATTAAGTGTTCACTGCATACCAGAAATGTGTTCAATGTATAACACAGATCATCTCAATTAATCTTCACAACCACCTCATAAAATAGGTACTATCACTTTTCTCCTTTTTAAAAAAGAGGAAACGAGTTTGGAGAGGCTAAGATATGCGCTCAAGGTCATATAACTAATAAATGTGCATCTGACCACTAAGCCCATGGCTCTTTAATTGCTACTTTTTTTGTTTCTTTCAGTGTTTACTCTGCCTGAGAACCTGATTCACAGAAGAATGTGGAGAGTTCATTAATGTTTTGCTTTCTCATATTTAATCAAATTGCTATCTAGTTAGTCAATAATTATTGAACACCTACCACACTCCAGGCACAATATATAGTCAAATGTATTTCACCTTTTTAGTCACTTACTAGACCAATAAATCAAATGAATGAATGAATGCCTAAATATCATTTTTTGTGTTTTTTTTTTTTGTTTGTCTGTTTGTTTGTTTTTTACCATCTTTGGGCTGAATCTAGAATTTCTGGCTTGCTTAAATCTTGCCTACTATAATCGGTATACTTGAAAGACACTACTATTTCTCCACCCACCCCCACCCCATAGTTTCTTTCATTCTATGTGATACAAAGAAAATCTCATTTAAATGCAAATGGATTAAATTCATCAAAGGATTGGAAAAAGTGAAAGAACATACTAAAAATAAAATTAAATATAACCCACTTGCAAACATAATGTTCAGGCATTGTGTATGTTTTAAATGATATATATGTACAAGTTAGCCATTTAAAAATTTGGCAAATTATTTTATGACTAATAAATTATCCAACATCTCCATGATTTCTAAGTAAATATGTAAGACTGAAATCATTTCTTTGCAGATGACCAAACCTGTCTATTTCAAAAAGGAAAACTTAAGATCTGATGAGCCAACAAACTCCTAATGAGTCACATCATATTCTTTAAATAAAAGCTATTTTTAAATCCTCAGGTCAAATAAAGTATTAGATGCTTTACTCCCGAGTAATAAGAATATTTGAGGCCAGGTGCAGTGGCTCATGTCTGTATTCTCAGCACTTTGGGAGGCTGAGGCAGAAGGATTGCTTGAGGCCAGTAGTTTGAGACCAGCCTGGACAACACAGTGAGACCCTATCTCTAAAAAAAAGTTTTTTTAAAAAGGTAGCCAGACATGGTAGAGCACATGTGTAATCCCAGCTACTGGGGAGGCTAGGTGTGAGGATCACCTGAGCCTAGGGAGGTTGAGGTTGCAACGAACTATGATTGCGCCACTGCACTCCAGCCTAAGTGACAGAACGAGATCCTGCCTCAAAAAGAGAAAGAAAAAAAAAAAGACAAAGGAGTGTTATGAGTGTATTAGTTTTAACAAATATTCTTTTTTTCTTTTTCTTTTTGTTGAGACAGGGTCTCACTCTATTGCCCAGGCTGAAGTGCAATGGTTCTATTATAGCTCACCACAACCTCAAACTCCTGGGCTCAAGCAACCCTCCTGCCTCAGCCTCCCAAGCGGGTAGAACTACAGGCATGTGCCACCACCCCCAGCTACTTTTTTTGTTTCTGTTTTACTTTTTTTTTTTGAGACAGGGTTTCACTATGTTGCCCAGGCTGGTATTAAACTACTGGCGTCAAGCAATCCTCCTGCCTCAGCCTCCCAAAGTGCTGGGATTGCAGGCATGAGCCACCGCACCCAGCCTCAAATATTTCTGATTCTTGAAAATAAATCATCTAATACTTTACTTGACCTGAGGATTTAAAAATAGCTTTCATTTTAAGAATGTTGTGTGACTCATTAGAAAGGAGTTTGTCAGCTCATCAGATCTTAAGTTTTACCTTTTGAAGTAGACAGGTTTGGTCATGCGTAAAGAAATGATTTCAGTCTTACATATTTACTTAGAAGCCATGGAAACGTTGGTTAATTTATTAGTCATCAAATAATTTGCCAAATTTTTAAATGGCTAACTTGTACATATATATCACTTAAAGCAAGCTTGTCCAAATTGCAGGTGGCCCAGGACAGCTTTGAATGTGGCCCAACACAAATTTGTAAATTTTCTTAAAATATTATGTGATTTTTTTTTTAAGTTCGTTAGCCATCGTTAGTGTTAGTGGATTTTATGTGTGGCTCAAGACAATCATTCTTCTTTCAACATGGTCCAGGGAAGCCAAAAGATTGGACACCCCTGAAAGTATACACAATGCCTGAATGTTACATTTGCAACTGGGTTATATTTAATTTTTTTTTTAGTCTCTCCTTTCACTTTTGCCAACCCTTTGGTAAATTTAATCCATTGAGTTAAGTAAGATGTTCTTTGTATCATGTAGAATGAAAGCAACTATGGGGGAGAAAAAGAAAATAAAAGTGTCTTTCAAGTATTCAGATTATAGTAGACATTCCAGATTCAGTCAAAGGATGGCTAAAAAAACTATGCATTCATTCATTTATTCATTTGTATTTATTGATTAATTTGTCCACACAGTAAGTATTTACTGTCAGGATTACAAAAGTGAGAGCACCTTTTCTTTGTTCACAAGGAGTGTGTTAACAACCCAGTCCTGTAAAAGAAATCAGGGTTTCAACCCATGTGGCAATTGTCCTTAAAGAATCTGAGTGTCTTCACCAAGCTCTCCTTTCTTCTTGACTCTCCATCTAGCTTTCAAAGAAATTCATACTTCTGCATAGTGGATTTTTTTCTTTGTATAATCATTTGGGAAGTTACAAAAGGAAATAATGAAGGACTAAATAAAGAAATTAAGTTTTTTATAAGATGTAGACTGGGTACATGGTTCATGCCTACAATCCCAGCACTTTGGGAGGCCGAGGTGGGAGAAGCACTTGAACCCAAAAGTTTGAAACCAGCCTGGGTGACATAATAATACATTGTTTGTACAAAAAATATTTATTTAAAAAAATTAGCTAGGTATGGTGGCATGCACCTGTAATCCCAGCTACTTGGGAGGCTGAGGGGGAGGATCGCTTGAACCTGATATGTCAAAACTACAGTGAGCTGTAATCACACCACCGCATTCCAGGGCAGGTTTCACAGGGAGACCGTCTCAAAAAAATAAATAAATAAATAAAGATTTTTATAAGGTGTAAATTCAAATGCATTTCACAACCAAATATTTCATATGCTTTGCGTGTTTTCCAATTAAATGTAAAAGGTTGGCCTAGCAGAGTATTTTTTTAATAGAATCCTGAAAAAAAAATATAACCCTTGGCCATGTGTTATGAAGTTACAATATTCACTAGAATTTATTTGTGTCTTGCTGATAATAATCAACAATTTATTGATAATTCTTATAAGTATACAATCATTTGTTACCACTGGAAAAGGATCCAGTGGGAACGTTCTTTAGGGTTCCAATTAGATTAGTTTTTTAACTTTTTCTTTTCTAACTTTTAAGTTCAGGGGTACAAATGCTGGTTTGTTACATAGGTAAACAAACTTGTGTCTTGGGGGTTTTTTGTACAAATTATCTCATCACCCAGATATTAAGCCTAGTACCCATTAGTTATTTTTTGTGATCCTCTTCCTCCTCCCACCCTTTACCCTGTGATAGGCCCCAGTACTGTGTTGTTCCCCTCTATGTGTCCATGTGTTCTCATCATTTAGCTCCTGCTTATATGTGAGAACATTAGGTATTTGGTTTTCTGTTCCTGCATTAGTTTGCTAAGGATAATGGTCTCCAGCTCCATCCATGTCCATCAAAGGACAAGATCTCATTCTTTTTTTATGGCTGCATAGTATTCCATGGTGTATATGTACCACATTTTCTTTATCCAGTCTATCGTTGGTGGACATTTAGGGTGATTCCATGTCTTTGCTCCAATGACAGCTGGACCAGGGTCTTATCAAAAGCAGCGTATTTCCTTAATCTGGAGAAGTTCCCCTTAATCCAGAGAAGCTTTTTCTTCAGAGATAAGCAGGTTCAACGGCTCAGCCGCAGGTTATTTTTGCCTAGCAAAGGCACTAACAAAAACATTTGCACTGGCAAAATACTGGATTTCTACATGGTATATTGAGGAAAATGTTATCTAGGACTTAAGGACAAAAACCCAAATATTATTTGGCACATCACCAATTCACAAATACCAATTACCTGACAATTTATTGCTATAATAATCTGCAAAATAATGAAGTCACTAAATTAGCTCTTTGCAAAAAAAGTTTTAATTAGCCACCTGTAAAGTGTTTAGCAATTCTTACGTTGCTGAAGCACAATTAATTTTTCATGAATGGTCATTTCTGGTGTTTTTGAAAGATACTTCATTTAAATTTTTTCTCCATAGTTTCTTTCATTCTACATGTAAAAAGAACATCTTACTTAAACACAAATGGATTAAATTTACCAAAGGGTTGGCAAAAGTGAAAGGAGAGACTAGAAAAGAAATGATATATAACGCAGTGGCAAACATAACATTCAGGCATTGTGAATGTTTTAAATGATATGTATGTACAAACTAGCCCAGAAAAATCTAATTTCTACAAATTGTGAGTTGTTATTGAAAACCAGTTTTTGGTAAATCAGTAACTGTGCATCAATCAGTAGATTAACTGCCAAATCACCAATTATCGGTTCCTATTTATGACCCATTGTAAAATAAAGATTGCAATTAGAACCCATTTGTAGCACATCCATTAGTTCCTTCTTAGGAACCCAAACAATCACAATGTCATTAAAGTTGTTTTTTGTCTTTCTACTTCTTCTGTTATTATATAAACTGCTCCAGAGTGCAAAGGTTGATTTCAGATGTTGAAAGCACAATAGTTGATATTTCTACTGAGAAATTGGGATTACATCATCTTTTTTTCTAGGACTACTCTAATTCCCATATTTGGAGTTCTTCCATTACTGATTATTTCTACACTTCAGGAATTCTCTTAGTAATTTTTATATGTGCAGCTTCAAGACAATCCTTATTAGATGGTCATTTTACTTCCACTTTTGGTACGACATTCTTTCTTCCCATGATGTGTCAATGGCTCTATGTATCCTATCACTGGTGACACAATCCCTTCTATAACACTGGATACTTACAATCAGTAATTAACTTAATGTGTAGCTCAATCACTAATGTTAAAAGTTTATCTTTTAAAAATGACTAAATTCATAAAATAATGTCTAGGTGTTTTTTGACAATCTGGTCCTAAGTGATCTTTTTCTTTTTCACAGGGAAATGGGGGAAAATCAGACAATGGTCACAGAGTTCCTCCTACTGGGATTTCTCCTGGGCCCAAGGATTCAGATGCTTCTCTTTGGGCTCTTCTCCCTGTTCTATGTCTTCACCCTGCTGGGGAACGGGGCCATCCTGGGGCTCATCTCACTGGACTCCAGACTCCACACCCCCATGTACTTCTTCCTCTCACACCTGGCTGTCGTCGTCATCGCCTACGCCTGCAACACGGTGCCCTAGATGCTGGCGAACCTCCTGCATCCAGCCAAGCCCATCTCCTTTGCTGGCTGCATGACGCAGACCTTTCTTTGTTTGAGTTATGGACACAGCGAATGTCTCCTGCTGGTGCTGATGTCCTACGATCGTTACGTGGCCATCTGCCACCCTCTCCGATATTCCGTCATCATGACCTGGAGAGTCTGCATCACCCTGGCCGTCACTTCCTGGACGTGTGGCTCCCTCCTGGCTCTGGTCCATGTGGTTCTCATCCTAAGACTGCCCTTCTGTGGGCCTCATGAAATCAACCACTTCTTCTGTGAAATCCTGTCTGTCCTCAGGTTGGCCTGTGCTGACACCTGGCTCAACCAGGTGGTCATCTTTGCAGCCTGCGTGTTCTTCCTGGTGGGGCCACCCAGCCTGGTGCTTGTCTCCTACTCTCACATCCTGGTGGCCATCCTGAGGATCCAGTCTGGGGAGGGCCGCAGAAAGGCCTTCTCCACCTGCTCCTCCCACCTCTGCGTGGTGGGACTCTTCTTTGGCAGTGCCATCATCATGTACATGGCCCCCAAGTCCCGCCATCCTGAGGAGCAGCAGAAGGTCTTTTTTCTATTTTACAGTTTTTTCAACCCAACACTGAACCCCCTGATTTACAGCCTGAGGAACAGAGAGGTCAAGGGTGCCCTGAGGAGAGCACTGGGCAAGGAAAGTCATTCCTAACTGCTGTGACATTTGACTCTCCCTCCTCAGTCATCTCCTGGAATCTTGGTACCAAACACCACCTAAGTTCACTACTCTCTTTATATCTGAGACTGAATGAACCAAGAGACTCTGCAAAGCATTCCTTTTTCCTGCCTGGGAAGTATTTAGTTTTTGATGCATTTGTTATACTTAACATTTTTTAATTTAAGCACTTAATGAGTTGAGAATGTTGGGGCAAGATTTATTTTGTACACTGCTATGAGTCCAGAAGTTTAAAACAGACACTCCACCTGTGACTTAGTCAGGTATGCTCAGTAGTAGAGGAATAGCAGTTATTACCAGATAAAGTCATATCTATAAAAAGTTTTTAAAAATACAGCCACAGGCAGAGACTCCAGAACCCATTGATACCTCTGTCCATTTTCATCCTCATTTGGATGTTTCCCCTCAATTGTACTACCTTTCTTATAAGCAGTAAATGTACCTAAGTGCCTACTTCAGCTTGGAGGGAAATTGATTTTTATAAAATCCTACAAACTGTCTGACAATTTCTGTTGTCAGAGAGAGTGAATCCATAAACATTCAGCTGGCAATCTGAAGCAATTACACAACAAAATCCACTTTCCAACCTGCCCTGAGATTGTGATGGTCACTTGTTTCTACTCTTCTCACCTCCTCCAGGGGACTGTCTATGATTGTCTCTGAATAAGCACATGCTCTTCACTTAGAGGAAGTTAGTACCGCCACACAACTTTTCACTGCTGGGGATGAATGGAAAGCCCCACACAGAGACAATTCAATGGAAAAAAGCGTTTTAATAATAATGTTAATAGTTAGCATTATTATAAATTACTCTGCGCCATCCACTGCACATTGATAGGTACTTTATAGAGATAACCTCAGTTTATCATTATAGCCAATTCATTTCCCATTATTATCCCATTTTATAGATGTGAACTTTAAGCAGATGGAAAATGTTAGACTCATACCCAAACAATCTGGCTCCCAAGCCTTCTTTACTTAACCAGGACAATGTGGGACTTTATTAGCAACATTTCAAATTAAGAATAAGTCTAACCAATCCTAACGTAGGATATGTTAAGTGAATGTGGGTTTCTTCCCCATCTAGAATGTGCCATGATGAGGCCAGGAGAGTCAGAGATTATTTATGGAAGGCTTCTTATCCTGTTTGACGAGTCCTGTGAGCATGGCTGCAAAGGAGGTTAAGAGATTCAGAGGAACACAGAACACAGACAGGGTGGGAGTAGAGGCTGTTCTCAATGAGATTAGAGAGTAAGTTTAGAACTGTACTTGGTTCTGGGTGGTAAGATCCAGAACAAAGACATCTCTAGTTCACATACAACACTCACATGCTCACGTACATGCGCGTGCGCGCACACACACACACACACACACACATACACACAGTGCTTAGTGAAGCACTATTCCAAGAACCTTACAAGTAAGAGCTCTTTAAGTCCTCATAAAAACCCTATGAGGTAGAGACTATTACTACTATTTTTAGGCGAGAAAACAAAACTATAGAGAGATTATATAATTTAACCAATGCTCCCAGCTAATAAGTACCTAGTCCAGAATCAAACTTAGGCAATATGACTGCTGAACCCATAATCGTAACCATTATATAAAAATCAAAGAGATCATGAAATTTCCAAAGATGGAGAGGAGGAGAGATGAAAAGCAATTTTCAATCTCTAGCCAAAGATAGGCATTGGGCTCCAGACAGAAAAGTACTTAAAGCTGGGGGAAAAACAAACAAACAAACAAACAAACAAAAACAGCTTTTTTTATACTGGTGCATGAAATGAGATGAGGTGGTAGCAAGAAGGAACTGTGACTCCAAGGGTCAGAGATGGAGGAGGAGCCTCTTGACGGGCAGGATGGTGAAACCAAAAACAATGGATAAAAGTTTTAAGTTGATGGTTCATCAATTGAAGAACATTAGAAAGTGTTTTTGTAAATTATCTAGCCGGGCATGGCAACGTGTGCCTATATCCCCAGCTATTCGGGAGGCTGAGGCAAGAGGATCACTTGAGCCCGGGATTTTGAGGCTGCAGTGAGCCATGATCGCACCACTGCATTCCAGCCTGGGTGACAGAGTGAGACCTTGTCCCCAACAATAATAAAAATAAAATAATTTATTAAATTTTTTAAAAGTACCCAAACTGGATATACAATTTGTAATTCCATTGCTGCCGAACAGTTTTTAAACGGTTGTTTAGTTTCACGGCAGATGCTGCATGCTGCATTGCAACTAACACTGGGAAGGGATACATTCAAGTGGCAGGACGAAGGTGAGGAGCTCTAATACCAGGGGTAGGTTTCAAGGGATAAATACTCCCCTGGTACCAGAGGAGCAGCAGGAAATCATGGTGTGCAGAAATCATGCTCAGGCGGTTGCCTGTGTGGACCCTAAATTCTGTGTGTGCAGTCCTCTCTTAGGATTGGCCCAGGCATCCAGGAAGCCCACAATGCTGCCTACCCCTTAAATACACAAGGTGCGTACCGGAGGCCCTGGTTCTAGTTCCAGGTGTACCATTTGCTAGCTGTGTTTTTTGCAGAGAAGTCCCTTACACTGCTTAAGCTTCAGTCCTTCATCTGAAAATTATGCATATGGAAGCTGTTTAGGACACCACAGAGTGCCACTGAAAACCCAAAGCAAGATGCAAATGGACATATTTTTTTTTTTGAAGACTTAAAAGTGCTATGTGAACATAAGATAAACTGTTATTATTACCCTGCTGTCAGAAGTTATTTTAATCCTGTCAGGGTTGCTAAACTTTCTGATCTGGAACCAAAATTGCTCTTTAAACAGGAAGAGCATTGGTGCTGGTAGGTCACCTACGCCTTTGCCCTCATGGCTTCCCCATGTCCCACCTAGAGGCACAGGAGGCCACTCACTCTTGGAGGGCATAGCTGGACCAGGAGCATGAGCTGTGGCCCAGACTCAGGGAACCTCTGCGAGTCAGCTGGCAAAGGCTCCCGGGGAGCCTGTCTCTGAATCTGGTCCTAGCCCGTTCACTTGGAAAAAACAAGAGGCTTCTCCCATGGTCAAGGAATTCAGATTTTGGTTTTGTTTTCCAACTTTTTGTAATCCTCAACCTGGGATTTACACTACATGTCTCAATTATGTTTCATTCATTGCTTCACAAAGGGAAGGACAAGCACTGGTTCATCTCTTTACACCTATACATTCCTAACACAGAGTGAGTACTCACAAAAAACATGGAATACATAGAGCACACTTTATCTGTTGACCCCATTTCCAGATTTTCAGTGTTGAGCCATCTTCTGATTTCTAAACTTCTTTAAATCCCTCTAATTTTAGGTTATACTACAGTAGAAATTTAATTGTAGCTGATAATTATTGAGCACTTACTATGTGGTCGGCACTGCATAAAATGCTTTAGAAAAATTCTTACATCAAATATGTGGAGTAGGTACTAATACTATCCTAACATTAAAGGGAGGGAAATAAAGTTTAGTGTAATTAATTAATTTATTCAAGGTCGCCAAATCATTCAGTGGTAGAAACATGACTCAAGACCAGGCAGTCTGACTGTAAATAAATTCTGAGCCACTCTCTTGTAGAGGACCTCCTGATATTCATCTCCTGCATGGTTGGCAACAGGCCTGTTCATAGTAGACACTCAATAAACTTTGACTAAATGAACAAATGAGTGGTCGTGTTCAAATTTCTACTCACATCATATAGGCCTAGGGATGTGTTACCCTTTATTCTTTTTATTTATTTATTTATTTATTTATTTATTTATTTATTTATTTGAGAAGGAGTCTTCCTCTGTTGCCCAGTCTGGAGTGCAGTTACTGGCTCACTGCAACTTCTGTCTCCCAGGTTTAAGTGATTCCCCTGCCTCAGCCTCCCGAGCAGCTGGGACTACAGGCGTGGGCCACCATGCCTGGCTAATTTTGTATTTTTAGTAGAGAGGGGGTTTCACCATGTTGGCCAGGCTGGTCTCGAACTCCTGACCTCAGGTGATCCACCCGCCTCGACCTCCCAAAGTGCTGGGAATACAGGCGCGAGCCACCGCGCCTGGCCTATTCTTTTAAGGTTGGATATCTTGTGCATTTGGTTTGTCCAATTCATCCTTTTAGCATATTCTTATGCAGTAGATATTAATAATCAAGAATATCCTATTGCTCTAGGATCACAGAGAAGAAAAGAAACAATTTAGGTTTGAAATTTAGCACTTACTATTAAAAATGCTGGGAATACTTATTTATGTTTTATCGTAGGAGTCCACGGCCATTGCCTTCTCACAGAAGTGTGCCAAATGACTGAAATTGTGATTCCAGAAGGCCAGGATGGTATTCGTGCTACACAGGAAGTCATGTCAGGGTGTTGATCTTGAAAACTCTGGCAAGAGGGTGGAGACAACTGTAGGCAATAACTACTGGAAATGAAAGGGATGTGAATTTGTGTGTTGTAGTCAGTTTCCTTGCCACCTTAGATTGGCACCTGCAGCATCTTTGGCATGTGGACCAGGGATTGCCAACTGCCGACCTGTAGGACTGGTGTTTACTGTTGGCTGTGAGTGTAGAGTACCATTGTTAAATACGGGTTCTTGAGAATAGACAAAAAGGAAAGACATTTGGAATGCTGTCTCACTGGACTTCACAGCTCTCATGTTTTCGCAGCCAGCAGAGAAGTGTCTTACATCCCTTGCTTTCTTCATATATTTTAAATAGCATTGGCTCATTTTTATCTGTGTTTTTCCAAGCTGTGTTTCTCTGTTTTTAATTTTTGAAATCATGTTGTGCCAAAAGAAGAAGTGAATCCTTGAACACAGTATGATTTGGTCAACAGAATACTGGCTCAGCATGAGAATGTCTGGGCTCTCACGACAATTCCCTCACATACTGTGTGACCTTAGAAAAGTTGCTTAACTCCTCTGGACTTCCATTTCCACACACATAAAATAAAGAATTGAACTAGAAAAACTTTAAGGTCACCTCTTGTTTTCTAATTCCCTGTCTTTATTAGTTTCTTCACATTTCATATTAATTTGGATTTTCATTTTTGTCAAAGGAGTATAAAATAAATTCCATACAGAGAAAATGAAATGGACTTCTGAGGCTAACTGAATCTCTCAGACCTGAAATACAGTAGAACCCCAAAAATACATACTGGCCAGGCACAATGGCTCATGCCTGTAATCCCAGCACTTTGGGAGGCCGAGGCGGGAGGATCAGTTGAGGCCAGGAGTTTGAGACCAGCCTGGTGAATATGATGAAACTTTTCTCTACTGAAAATACAAAAACCAGCCAGGCATGGTGGCATGCGCCTGTAATTCCAGCTACTTGGGAGGCTGAGGCACAAGAATCGCTTGATCCTGGAAGGCAGAGGTTGCAGTGAGCCGGGATCATGCCACTGCACTCCAGCCTGGGTGACAGAGGGAGACTCTGTTTCAAAAAAGGAAAAAAAAAATAGTACATACTGAAGTAATTAATTAGTTGACTATTTTAGTGCTCTGGGAAATAGAAATTTCATAAGACTGGCTAAAAGTTAACACGAAATGCCCACCTTAAGGAAAGAATATTACTAGGAATAACTTTTATTGGGAATGGTTCTAGGAACTAGACTAAAACATAAATATCTAGTTTTGTACCCATATTACCCACATTGTAGATATACTTTTAAGAGCTAGTATTTGCTGAGAGCTTATGAAATGTCAGGCATTGTGCTAAGGTACATGCATCATTATCATGTCTCAACTTCATAACAATTCTATGAGTTAGTACTTTTATTATTATTATTATTATTATTATTATTATTATTACAAAAGAAGAGATAGAGGTTCAGAGATAGTAAGAAACTTTTCTATGGTCACACAGCAAGTATCTGACATAACCTGGACTCTAATCCAGGTGAGCCTGACTCTATAACCACTGGGTCATATGGCCTCCCTCTATCCTGGACTTACAGAATCTTTTTCTGTGAACAGTTAAGTAAGGATCAAGAAAATCAGCCTTGAGATCTATTGTACAACTTGGTGATGATAGCTAATAACAATAGATTGTATTGTGAAAAATGTTGACAGAGTAGATTTTAAGTGTTCTCACCATAAAAATGACAAGTGTGTTAGATAATTCATATGGTAATTTGCCCAATTTAGTCATTCCACAACGTACATACATTTCAAAATATCATTTTCTGCATGGTAAATCCATATAATTTTGTCAATTAAAAAATAAAACACTTATTTTACTTAAGTTTATTTATTTATTTATTTATTTTTGAGATGGAGTTTTGCTCTTGTTGCCCAGGCTGGAGTGCAATGGCACAATCTCGGCTCACTGCAACCTCCACCTCACGATTCAAGCGCTTCTCCTGCCTCAGGCTCCTGAGTAGCTGGAATTACAGGCGGCCACCACCATGCCTGGCTAATTTTTTGCATTTTTAATAGAGACAGGGTTTCACCATGTTGTCCAGGCTGATGTTGAATGCCTGACCTCAGGTAATCCACCCGCCTCAGCCTCCCAAAGTGCTGGGATTATAGGCATGAGCCACTGCACCCGGCAGAAAAAAACAAAACGTTTAAAAAGTCCACCATCTTTACCACACACAAAGAAAAGAAAATCAGCTTTAAGAAAATGATTAAAATATAGCTAATGTAGTCCCCAATATATATAACAAGCAAAATAGTAATACACAAACCAGTTTTTTATTGGAAAAAAACACACATATACAAGTAGAGACAGATAAACTATTTACAGTAGAACAAGTGACAGACAATAATAAATATAATGAAAGATGTATAGTTCCTCTAGTAAGTAATAAATTTTAAAGCACAAGATACCATTTTTCGCCCATTAGATGGACAAAAATTAAAAGATGGATACTTTCTAGCATCGCTAAGCATGTAGGCAAGTGGATACTTCCCCCACAGTCTTAATAGATTTCGGGGAAATTTGGTCATGTCTCTTCAAAAACTAAATTGTTAGTTTTGTTTTGATTTTTCAGAGACAGGGTTTCACTCTGTTGCCCAGGCTAGAGTACAGTGACGCAATCACAGCTCACTGCAGCCTCGGACTCCTGAGCTGAAAACAGCCTCCGACCTCAGCCTCCCGAGTAGCTGGAACTACAGGTGCAAGCCATCATGCCTGGCTAATTTTGTTGTTGTTGTTTGGTAGAGATGGGGTCTCACTATATTGCTCAGGCTGGTATTGAATTCCTGGGCTCAAGCAATCCTCCCTCCTCAGTCTCCCAAAGTGCTGGGATTACAGGCATAAGCCACTGTGCCCAGCCTCAAAAAATAAAATGTGCATACCTTTTGATGCAGCAATTTCAATTCTAAGAACATATCCTACAGAAATAGTCCCATATGCATAAATATATACATGTAAATATATTTTAAGCAGAAGCAATATTTGTAAATTGATAAATAACCTAATATCAATAGTGAGGTTATTAAATAAAACATTGCAAATATATACAATGAAATATTATGCAACTTTTAATATAAATAAGTTTTATTAGTATATTAACATCTAATTAGATATTAATGTACAGTTAACATATAAACTAATATTACCATAAGCAAAATTTTCACAAAATGTGAAGTGAGGAAACAAAGTATATTGATACTGTGCTTTCTCATTCACTTAAAAACCTATAGATATGTGTATGTGTGAGAATATAGAGAGAGAGACATATACTGAAGCATGGGAAAATGTTTAAAATAATACACATTAAAGACTTAAAGAAGAGACCTCTCAAAATGTAGACTGAACCATGGGAAAGAATATTGCATTATTTCAAAATTTTACAGTAAACCAATGTTCATTGCTTGTTCAGAGAAGGCTTTCCTGACCAGCAGACATCACGCCATCAATTGGTGATTCAGGGACCCAGGGTCCTTACACCTCATGGATCTGCCCTCATTTCCACACGGTTCCCATGATTGTCATGTGTGTTGGAGGAAGAAAAAGCATGAAAGTTTCAGTGACCTGGCCCAAAAGTGGACTCTTCATTTCTGCTCACATCCCATTGGCTAAAATTTGGTCACCATGGCGATAAAAAATGCAAGTGATTCTGAGAAATGTGGTCCGTGTACCCAGGCATAAGAGGAACAATTTTGATAAACATCTAGCAGCCTGTGCCACAGGGAATCAGAGGTTCTGAGTTTCTAGCTCTCTGCCTCTTCAGGACAATAGTAAAACTCAAAAGAAGTGGAGGGACCAAGAGACTTGAGACTCCTCCACAGATCTCCATCATCAGCACCTCCATAGAATTTTTTTTTCAATTTTATCTGAATATTTCAATTTTACCTGAATATTTCAATTTTATCTGAATTCAATTTTATCTGATTTTTTTTCAATTTTATCAGACAATAGATTTTTTTTCAATTTTATCTGAAATACAATCCAAATAGAGCTTCAAGACAAATCCCCTAGCCCGCATTTCAGTACAAAAATTCTGAAACTGCTACTGCCCTGATTACCTTCTGAGGGACCCAGACAAAGTCAACCCTGAACCATCAAGTCTCAAGATGTTGGGAAATCCTATAAACCTGGATTCAGGTGCGCCATGATCAGCCTTATCCTTATTTTCCTTCCCTGTCTGTAAAATGGTGATAAGACACCACCCCATTTATTTCAAGGAAATGTGAGCTTCACAAAAGGTAATATACACAGCACTTTGTAAGCTGAAAAGAAGTACTAAAAGTTATTCTTAATCATGAAGCATTGAGATCCATCTATTCTCTTCTCTCACCTTTGTTTTCTCCTTCCTTACTTTCTCTATGTATTATTTACCTGATCACTTATAAAAGAGGTAAAGGATATACACCTACTATGTACCCACAAATATTAAAAATGTTTTAAAAAATTTAATGTGGTATCTTAAACTAAAACCCACTACAATTTAGTCCCAGGGAAGGCAGTTCTAGGAAAGAGCCAAACAAGGACATATGAACAAAAGGTAATACTGGGCAATAGGACTGGATTTGAGGTAACCAAATCAGACAGGTGCATGATCCTTTGTTCTCAAAAAGTGGGTTGTGATAGGAGATCAGCCATTCCATGCTTTAAGGGGGTAGAGAGAATAAACAGGCTGAATTTCCAGCTATCCCAAATGTGTTTCCCATGGTGTTTGCATTGAACTGGAAGAGAAGAAAGGAAGTGATGACTAAGGTGGATGAAAGGCCAGGTGCGGTGGCTCGTGCCTGCAATCCCAGCACTTCGGGAGGCCAAGGAAGGTGGATCACTTGAGGGCAGGACTTCGAGACCAGCCTTGCCAACATGGTGAAACCCCATCTCTACTAAAAATACAAAAATTAGCCGGGTGTCGTGGCACATGCCTGTAAAACCAGCTACTCGGGAGGCTGAGGCAGAATTATCACTTGAACCCAGGAGGCAGAGGTTGCAGTGAGCCGAGATTGCACCATTGCACTCCAGCCTAGGTGGCAGAAGGAGATTCCGTCTCAAAAATAAATAAATATATAAAATCAGGTAAATGAAGGGTTAAAATACTAAGTAATGAACTGTTCTGGCATGCAGAAGACATCTAGCACTCCATGCCTGCGTGGCTCAACCCTTCCCCATCAGATACAGCAGAACAAAATGTTAGCGTGTGGGCAATGAAAGTCAGTTAGCAGGCTGTAGCAATGCCACTGATGGAATACTATGACCTCAGAAGATATCTGCCCTTTTTTGAAGCCAACAACTATCCAGTAGGATTTTAGAGGCACTCAAAGCCTTACAATTATCTCTCCCTCCTGCCTTCAGATATTCAGAATGTCTTTAGCAAGACAATCTTGTTTCACAATCACAGACAAACTTCCCACGCCGATGTATATGTTCATATAGATAGGTTGTGACTAGCAGGTAATAAGTGTCCTGTTTTGATAAGACTTTGAGTCCTAGATATCTGAAGAGGGTGTGCAGGAAGGGAGGCTAGGGCTCCCCCAACAATTTCATCTATTTTAAACCTTATCACTTCTGAAACCTGTAATCCTACCAGATTTTTAGCTGTCATTTAAGTCTCTGAAACCTGCCAGGAGCTTTTCTTAATGCAAAAAACAAACAAAACAAATGTCCACTAAGTTCCACCAATACAGGACTGATTAAGTAAAGACCAGTATCTTCATACAACGGAATACCATAAAATTATCAACCAACAGTAAACAATATGGATGGTCTCTAGATCTTACATTGAAAAATCTCCAAGACCCATTCAGAAAAGCAAGAAAAAAGCAAGGGGGTGGATAAACTCTATCTAGATGTGCTTACATATGCATAAAGTCATTCTAGAGGAATACAGAAGAAACTAAGAAGAGAGAGGTTGAAAACAGGGAAGATGGTGACAAGCAGCGGCGTATCTAGGCCTGAAGCTTATACAATTTGGGGCAGCTTCTTTAAGAAAAAGAATGTGAATGTATGAATACAAAATTAGTTCAGAGCTTTGGAAGGGACTCTTGGAAGGGGTTCTAAGCTTAAGCTTTGCTAGCTTCATGGTAAATCCACTACTGGGGACAAGTAGGAAAGGGAGAATATAAAAAAAAAATTTTTGAAAGCTGATTGAAATCTGAGTCATTTATATCTATTCATAAAACTTAATTTTAAAAAAATCAATGTATTTGCCAAAATAGCTCTGGAGAAAGATAACTGACTAGGTGACCAGGCCTCATGAAAAATTTGAGTTCCTATAACCAAATTCATAAAAGGAACATTGCAAAAATGACAACAGTAACCACTGAAATATAATATTTCACCTATTACATTAGCAAAGTCAAAAAGTTTTAAAGGCTGGGTGTGGTGGCTCATGCCTGTAATATCAGCACTTTGGGAGGCTGAGGTGGGAGGATCACTTGAGCCCAGGAGTTCAAGACTACCTTGGGCAACATAGGGAGACTCTGTCTACAAAAAGTAAAAAATTAGCCATGCATAGTGGTGCATTCCTGTGGGAGGCTGAGGTGGGAGGATTACTTGAGCCTGGGAAGTCGAAGCTGCAGTGAGCTGTAATCACGCCATTGCACTCCAGCCTGGGCAACAGAGTGAGACCCTGTCTCAGAAAAAAAAAAAGTTTTAAAAACATACATTTAGTGAGGCATGGAGTGTCATACATTGCTGTAATTTGGTATAAATGACCTCCATGGAGAAAAGTTTGCCAAAGTCTCCCACAATTACAAATGCACCATTTGACACAGCAATTCTACTTCCAGGAATATATCCCACAGGTAGACTAGCATGTGTGCTACGCAACAGATGTAAAGGTTGTTCACTGCAGCATTGTTTGTACTGCCAAACTACTGGGAAAAACCTCAGCAGGAGACTACACCCATTCAATAAAATCTTGTACAGCTGAAAAATAAATAAGGAAACTATGTGCTAATATAGAACAATCTTCAACCTATATTTTTAAATGAAAAATGCAAGTTTTGAAATATTTTGTGGACTATCATTGATGTAATATATTTCCTGTAAGTGCAAAATATTTTTGGAAGCATTTCACAAACAACTTGTAATATTGGTGCCTTGAGAGAAGATAATTGGATAGCTGGGAAACATGTGGAGGCAGACATTTACTTCTGTGCTTTTAGCTTTTTTGAAGGATGTCAATGTGTAATTTTTTCAAAATATGTCTTGAAGATAAACACAGATCTTTAAAATTTGCAAAATTCACACCAGCCTTAAATTCTAATCAAGCCTGAGACTGTTCAGAGGGGAGCCTGGTGAAGCCCCAAAGCTTTACATCAATTCCACGTTTGATGCAGATCAAACTAGGGATAAGAAAGGTTGACAACGTTGGGCATTTTTTCCCCTCTACTGGAGGGTATACTACTTATGTTAAAAAGACTCATTATTTATTAAATGATTCAATGATTTCATGATTCTAAATAAAACCTTTTCCAGGGACATTTTTTTTTTTGAGATGGGGTCTCACTCTGTCACCCAGGCTGGAGTGTAGTGGTGCGATTACAGTTCATTACAACCTCGAACTCCTGGGCTCAAGTGATCCTCCTGCCTCAGCCTCTGTTCCAGTTCTTCTGTGGGCTCCCAATCCAATGCTTTAGATTCTCAATAATGAAGGGACCTCCTTTTCCCAAGCCCTTTATCAATGAACTCTATTAAGAAGAGAGGTGTCTGATTCACCAGAGGAGACAGAAAAGAGCATTGGTACCCAGTGAGTGTCCCTTTATTTAGAAGGCAAGATCCCTTGGGACATGGTTAAAATCCAAACCTGAGGACACACATTCTAAAAGAAATGAGATGGGAAGAATATTGGATCCTAAGTACAGTAATTATTCTAAAAAGAAGAAAGTCGCCAGTGCCAGCCTGGGCAGCATAGAGAGATCCCATCTCTACAAAAAATTAGCTGGGTATAGTGGCACACTATGCTACTCGGGAGACTGATGCAGGAGAATTGCTTGAGCCTGGGACTTCGAGACTGTATTGAGCTATGATCACACCACTGCACTCCAGCCTGGGGGACAGAGTAAGACCCTACCTCGAAAGCAAAACAGAAAGAAAGCTGCAGCTGGTGGAGAATGCTAACTCCACCCTCATACAATTAGAATATATGAGAAGTCTTTTGCTACTAATAGATTGTGCATTCCAAGAGTGATTTAGAGCGATGAAGTCATATCAAGATTTACTTTTTTTTTTAAGATGACTAAAATTTTCAGAGCAAGCTTGTGATCCAATGCATTTATTTCCACAAGATGGTGCTATAGCTTCTGCTAAGTACAAAACTCACATTTCCTTTAGGAACTAAAAATACAAAATATGTTTCTAATTGAGAACCAAATGTGCATACGCTCTGGTGAGTCTGTCAAAGAAACACATTGTGCAAAAACGTCCCGGTGGAGGTGGAGGTTGATTTAGGCCTAAAGGGTGAAGATTGTTCCAGGTAATAATACTTTCCGCCACCTCCACACATACCTGAGTTGATGTCTCAAGGCGTCATGCAGCCTTCAGCCTCCTCTTTGTCCAAAATACTGCTCTTCCTACTATCAGGGGTGGGTGTGTGTGTGTTTGTCTGTGTGTGTGTGTGTGTGTGTGTGTGTGTGTGTGTGTGTGTGTGTGTGTGTGTGTGTGTCAGACATGGGATTGAGGAGTGGCCCAGAGCTCCCATCACCATGGAAATGCAGCTCCCATGGCCACCCACACTTCCACCCAGGGGCAGCTCAAGGCTCGCCCCTTCAATAGAGCCTTTCCTTGCCACTCTGTCCCACATGAATCACACCTGCCTAGGGGTACAAATAATGATGCAACAGAATGTTTTAGAATACCATTTTTCCATTTCCATCTAAGTGTGCCAAGTTTTGGCTGGGGGGTGTGGTGGGCAGAGTCCATTTTATAGCCCACAGCAATGAGGATCCTACTTTGAAATTATGCACAGTGATGATATCACAAATGCTGGCAATCTCAAGCAAGTATTCAGCCACCTTGGTTGGCAGCCTGGGTGACTGGGAGGATGCTGGCCCCGGTTGGCCACTACTTGGACCTAGAAATATGTTAAGTCATCACCTCTTTGGAGTTGTTTGATCATCTCTAACAGGACAGGATTAAACTGTTCTGATTTTTTTTAATATCTTGTTTTAATGACTTTAACATCTTCAGTATCCCTCTCCTGACAGAGTCATAGAGGTGGGACTATTTGCATCACAAGGGAAATAGAAGGATGTTTCTGCTGAAGTGAATGGCACCTCCCTTCCTATTCATCTTTATTCTTTAAAAAATTTTTTTCTGTCCAGGCGTGATGGCTCATACCTGTAATCCCAGCACTTTGGGAGGCCAAGGTGGGTGGAACATTTGAGATCAGGAGTTTGCGATCAGCCTGGCCAACATGGTGAAACCCCACCTCTACTAAAAACACAAAAATTAGCCGGGAGTGGTGGTGGGCATCTATAGTCCCAGCTACTCGGGAGGCTGCGACAGGAGAATCGCTTGAACCTGGGAGGTGGAGGTTGCAGTGAGCTGAGATCACACCACTGCACTCCAGCCTGGGTGACAGAGCGAGACTCTGTCTCAAAAAGAAAAAAAAAAAATTTTAAATAGCGATAGGGTCCCACTATGTTTCCCAAGCTGGTCTTGAACTCCCGGGCTCAAGAGATCCTTCCACCTCCACCTCCCAAAGTGCTGAGATTACAGGCGTGAGCCACTACACCGGTCTCATCTTTATTCTTGTCTCCATTTTTCTCTATTTTATTCTGTGCCTCTGTGCCTTGGCAGTCAAAAATGTGACATAGCTGTACAGTCAGCCCTCCTTATCCACAGGCTCCACATCATAGCTTCAACCAACAATGGATCAAAAAATTCAGGAAAAAAAATGGATGGTTGTGTCTGTACTGAAAATGTACCGACTTTTTTTCTTGTTATCGTTCCCTAAACAACACAGTATAACGACTATTTTCATAGGATTTACATTGTACTAGGTATTAATCTAGAGATGTCTTAAAGTGTACAGGAGGATGTGCATAGGTTATAGGCAAAGACTAAGCCATTTTATGTCAGAGACTTGAGCATCTGGGGATTTTGGTATCTGTAGGGGGTGGGAAGGGTCCTTGGAACCAATCCCCTAGGATGACTGGACATGGTGGATCACTCCCGCTCTCTTTTGCTACCATATCCTCTCCACTGCCACAGAGGTAAGGGCAGGGTAAGTGGAAGCCTAGGGCCACAGAGACAACAAGGTACTCTGGGCTCACCATCAAGAGTAGAGAAGGAAACCTGTTGTGCTGCTCTAGGAGTAGAGGCTGCCTTTTGGAAGATGAGTGCGATAATATGAATTAGGATGGAAAAGAATACTCATACCTAAGAACAATCACTGACTGGGGACTTTGACAGTGGATGGAACACCTCAAGAAATAGGCATCAAGGACGTGAGATGAGGGATGAGGCCGAAGACTTTCTATCAGCAAAAAGGAAGGACAGAGTTAGGCTGAACTAAAGACATTTCTGTGTTCAAAATAAACAGCATGCTGTTATTGGGTTTGTCTTATATTATTATGTCTATCAGAAGAAGAGTACACAAAGATACAACTTACTTATACATACTTATAACTTACTTATACAACTTACTTATTATGTCTATCAGAATACACAAAGATACAATTTATTCTTTGAATAGCAGCAGATTTTAGTCTAAAACAGAAAAGATACAGAAAAAAGTAATGTGTGTTTTCTAGCTTCTCCCAAATAGAAAAAAAATAAAATATATATGTATAAAATGGTAACAAAAATATTTGGCTTTAAGCCCTCATCACATGAATTCTTGGAACCCTCTCTCTTCCGACAGATGTAAGAGGCAGTATAAACATCTTTGTATGTGTCAGTATGTATTTGTGTGTGTTGGGTTCTCATCTGATACCAAAAAGTCTACCATATTACTCATAAATATATAAACAGAGACATATACATTTAATAAATTCAAGATAGATTTTAAAATAGGGCAATAGAAAAATAAGAATAGAAGATATAAAAGTTCACAAAATATGCTTCACTATAAAATGCATCTTTGAAAGGTAGGTTACGATTTTGCTATTCAATTCTATTCTCCAATTCAGAAGGGAAATGTGAGTGGTATAAATTTTCCTCAGACTAGCCTTGCTTTCTCAGTTTCTTCTAGAACTTACGCTAATACAACTTGTTGTTCAGATGCAATTTTCATAACCTTCTAATTTGAGAAAATAGAAGCACCATCTTCAAGGACAAAAGTCAGTTGAAATTCAGTTCCCCACTCAAATTTACTTCCCACCAATAATTACCTAATGTCCTACAATTCACTGGGTGTGGGAACTTCTACTCTCTCCTATCTCAGGGTTAGTTTGATGCCTACTTGCAGTTTTCTTTCAGAGGTTAAAGGGTAATGACTGCCTCCCTTGATTGAATAATCTTAACTTGTATGTTCTGGGGACTCATTTATTTCTTATATAAAACCAAACCCCTGACAGATTACCTTGATATACAGTGAGTAGTGGAATTAGTGAGTCCCCAACTTTTGCAATGTATAGCACCCTCCAAATGCCAAAAAAAATTAGAGATGAAATAGAAAGGAGAACAAAGAAGAGGGTGATTGTATTAGTCCACTTTCACACTGCTGATAAAGACATACCCAAAACTGAGGAGAAAAAGAGGTTTAATTGGACTTACAGTTGCACATGGCTGGGGAGGCCTCAGAATCACAGTGGGAGGCAAAAGGTACTTCTTATATGGCAGCGGCAAGAGACAATGAGAGAGAAACAAAAGCAGAAACCCCTGATAAACCCATCAGATCTCCTGAGACTTATTCACTATCACAAAAATAGCATGGGAAAGACCGGCCCCCATGATTCAATTACCACCCCCTGGGTCTGGGTCCCTCCCACAACACCTGGGAATTCTGGGAGATAACAATTCAAGTTGAGATTTGGGTGGGGGCACAGCCAAACCATATCATTCTACCCCTGGCCCCTCCAAATCTCATGTTCTCACATTTCAAAACCAATCATGCCTTCCAAACAGTCCCCCAAAGTCTTAACTCATCTCAGCATTAACCCAAAAGTCCGTAGTCCAAAGTCTCATCTGAGACAAGGCAAGTCCCTTCTACCCATGATCCTGTAAAATCAAAAGCAAGCTAGTTACTTCCTACATACAACGGGGGTACAGGTATTGGGTAAATACAGCCATTCCAAATGGGAGAAACTGCCCACAACAAAGGCGTTACAAGCCCCATGCAAGTCCGAAATCCAGCGAGGCAGTCAAATTATAACGTTCCAAAATGATCTCCTCTGACTCCATGTCTCACATCCAGGTCACACTGACGCAAGAGGTAGGTTCCCTTAGTCTTGGGCAGCTCTGCCCCTGTGGCTTCACAGGGTATAGTCCCCACTCCTGGCTGCTTTCACGGGCTGGCATTTAGGGTCTGTGGCTTTTCCAGGTACACGGTACAAGCTGTCGGTGGATCTACCATTCTGGGGTCTGGAGGACGGTGGCCTTCTTCGCACAGCTCCACTGGGTGGTGCCCCAGTAGGGATTCTGTGTGGGGGCTCCAACCCCACATTCCCTTCACACTGCCCTAGCAGAGGTTCTCCATGAAGGCTCTGCCCCTGAAGCAAACTTTTGCCTGAGCATCCAGGTGATTCCATACATCTTCTGAAATCTAGATGGAGGTTCCCAAACCTCAATTCTTGACTTCCATGCACCTGCAGGCTCAACACCACATGGAAGCTGCCAAGGTTTGGGGCTTGCACCCTCTGAAACCATGGGCAGAGCTGTACCTCGGCCCTTTTAGCAATGGCTGGAGCAGCTGGGATGCAGGGCACCAAGTCCCTAGGCTGCACACAGCATGGGAACCCTGGGCCTGGCCCACAAAACCATTTTTTCCTCCTAGTCTTCAGGGTCTGTGATGGGAGGGGCTGCCATGAAGACCTGTGACATGCCCTGGAGACATTTTCCCCATTGTCTTGGAGATTAACATTCAGCTCCCTGTAACTTACGCAAATTTCTGCAGCCAGCTTGAATTTCTCCTCAAAAAACAGGTTTCTCTCTTCTGCTGCATCAACTGGCTGCAAATTTTCCAAATTTTTATGCTGTTTCCCTTTTAAAATGAAATGCTTTTAACAGCACCCAAATCACCTCTTGAATGCTTTGCTGCTTAGAAATTTCTTCAGCCAGATACCCTAAATCATCTCTCTCAAGTTCAAAGTTCCACAAATCTCTGAGGCAGGGGCAAAACGCCACCAGTCTCTTTGCTAAAACATAACAACAGTCATCTTTGCTCCAGTTCCCTACAAGTTCCTCATCTCCATCTGAGACCACCTCAGCCTGGACCTTATTGTCCATAGCAGTATCAGCATTTTTGTCAAAGCCATTCAACAAGTCTTTAGGAAGTTCCAAACTTTCCCACATTTTCTTGTCTTCCTCTGAGCCCTCCAAACTGTTTCAACCTCTGCCTATTACCCAGTTCCAAAGTCGCTTCCACATTTTCAGGTATCTTTTCAGCAGCGCCCCACTCCACTGGTACCAATTTACTGTATTAGTCAGTTTTCATACTGCTGATAAAGACATATCCAAGACTGGGAAGAAAAAGAGGTTTAACTGGACTTACAGTTGCACATGGCTGGGGAGGCCTCACAATCATGGTGGGAGGCAAAAGGCACTTCTTACATGGCAGTGGCAAGAGAAAACGAGAGAGAAGTAAAGGTGCAAACCCCTGATAAACCCATCAGATCTCATGAGACTTAATTCACTATCATGAGAATAGCATGGGAATTCATCACTGAATCAATCATTGAAAAGAATTAGTAGAGGACTGATAAATAAGCATAGAAAGATAGGAAGAGCATTTCAGATTCAATTACCTCCCCGTGGGTCCCTCCCATAACATGTGGGAATTCTGGGAGATACAATTCAAGTTGAGATTTGGGTGGGGACATAGCCAAATCATATCAAGGATAGTCATTTTTTCTCTGCTGTCATATTTATGGCAAGGTTCATTGTTCACTCATCTGGTCTCCATAGTTAAAACATTTCTTTGAAAATACTTTAACCAGATTCATAATATTTTATAAGATATGTAATAAACTGAATGTTTGTGTTCTTTCCTCCACCCTCCCATTCACATAGGAAGCTCTAACCTCAATGCAATGGTATTGGGAGGTGGGGCATTTGGAAAATAATTGTGCTTAGATGAGGTCAGGAGGGTAGATCCCCCTTGATGGGATTAGTGCCCTTATAACTAGAGGAAGAGACACTAGACCTTTCTCTCTGCAGAATATGAGAAGGCAGCCATCTGCAAGCCAGGAAGAGAGCCCCCATCATGAGTCAAATCTATTGGCATCTTGATCTTGGACTTACTAGCCTCCAGAACTGTGAGAAATAAGCGTCTGTTGTTTGAGCCAACCAGCCTATGGGATTTGGTTACAGCAACCCAAGATGACTAATATAACATCTTCACAATTCAGCAAATACATATATAAATTTACTTTACAGATGAATAGAAAGATTAGTTGCTTTTCTAGAACCACATGACCAGTATAGGATCAAAATCTCATTCTCTTCATGGTGAACTTACTCAATTATTTGTTCAACTTAATCAATTATTTGCTAACTGATCACCTACTGCATACTAGAAGCTATGCTCAGCTTTCAGTCACAAAGATAGAGAATGTATGGTCCCAAATCTTAAGAAGCTTGCAATGGAAAATAAGCAGACAAGAAAATAAAAATAAATTAGTTACAATATCACAGCATTAAAAATGTACTAACAGAAGGCTATACTGAATACGTTAAGGTGCCACAGAATGAAAGATAACCATTCTACTTGGAGAAGTCAGGAAAAGTTTCAGAGATAAGGTAACATGAATTCATCATTGAAAAGAATTAATAGAGGTTTGATAAATAGACAGAGAAAGGTAGGAAGAGCATTT
Organism: Gorilla gorilla gorilla; assembly: GCF_029281585.2. Classification (NCBI taxonomy): domain Eukaryota; kingdom Metazoa; phylum Chordata; class Mammalia; order Primates; family Hominidae; genus Gorilla; species Gorilla gorilla. Next base: position 153,276,378 of record NC_073230.2, read on the forward strand.
TAGACACAGAGAATACTGTCTAGCAAGATCCAGGAATAAAAAAAGAACTGGCATATAATGGTTTGACAAACAATCAGGTATGGCTTGAGCACAAAGCATGTATGGTAGAGACAGAAAAAGACAGTGACCAAGGGGAAGCCTAGGAATGAAGGCAGGAGTCAGACTGTGAAAGGCCTTTATATTGCACTCAGTACAATTTTTGTAAAATAAATGAACTGTCATTTTAAAAGCCTAACTTTCCTTTGTGTGTTGCCTTTGCCTTTGTCTAACATTACCAAGAGCACCTATACCTGTGTCCAACCTTGCTCCAGTCCTAAGGGTAGCTGGGTCTTGGTATTCAAATTCTCTTTTCCACTTTTAGGGATCCAAGCTCAGCTCATCAGCAGTTAAGAGGTCTAAGTGCTTGCTTCATTTCTGAGGAGAAGAAAGTACCAGGAAGACAACCAATCCTATGGTACTTCATAACTACGGCTTGGAGACCCAAGTCAAGCTTTTTAGTCTGACCACCACTCTGGCAGTGAAGGCTTCCAAAATGCATGTGTAAATTTGAGCTAAGAGTGGGTGTCCAGAAGAAGCCATAGTAAATAGCAAAAAGCTATGTTCAAAAACATCTATGTGGTCTGAGGAAAACTGGGGAGGGTACCAACTAAGGCTAATTGAGCCACTTTGGGGAATTAATTGATCACACCGAGGAAGATAGCCATGTAAAGGAATTGGCTGCCCCTTCCCTTGGTCCTTGTGGTGGGGTGTCTACTGGGACTGTCGTGGATGTTGCCATGAAGCCTCTATATGGACCCAAATATCATAGCAGCCCATTCTGCTTTATGTATCCTGCTCATTCATTCATTCATTCAACAAACAAACATTCATTGATCACTTACCATGTGATGTTTTAAACACTGGGAATACAGAGACAAAAGATGCAGCCTCTGCTCTTGAGAAACACAGCATAGCGAATAAATTAAAATCAAGAACATTTCTCTAGACAAGGAAAACTCACTAGAAAAACAGAATTCAAAAATAAGATTTAATTCACAATAGCATAAAAATCTATAAAGTATTGATAACCTTATTTAATAAAAAAATAAAAAGTTTTAAATTAGTCTAAAGAACATATAAGATGAGAAGAATAATTGGGGAGACAGTCTATACTTTTGGGAAGGGTGGTTTATTATCATAAAATCTCAATTCTCCCCCAAATTAACCTCAAGTAAGATTTCAGTTGGGTTTTCTGAGGATCTCTGAAAACCTCTATAATCTACATGGAAAAATAAAGGTCCACAAATAACTAAATAAATGTTGAGAAAGAGGAGAAAAGTAGAAGTAGGGGAGGGAGTGTCCCAACCAAATCCATAGATGTACTACAAAGCCACTGTCATAGAAACAATTTCGAGCAAGAACATTTAAATGGACAAGTAGAACAGAACAGAGAGCAAGCGTCAGAAACAGACTCATCTACTTATAAGAATGTAATACATAATAAAGTTGGTAGCACAAATCAAGAAAAGATGAACATTGGAGTTTAAAAACTTACATAATAGACTGACATAATTAAGTATCTACTCAATATCATTAGACTAAAAAATAGACTCAGGATGGAAAATAAAGCTGTTAAGATAATATAGAAGAATTAATGTGTGGCAAAATTGTTACACATTTCTGTTCAGATTACTAGGAGACAATGTTTTCAATATCTAAAACTTACAGATAACTAACATTGAGATTATACAAGTGACAGGGCCAGATTTGCAACTCAAAAAGATCACCTAAGGGTGCAGCAAACTGTATCTACTCTTTCTCTTCTTTTTCCTTTTCTTTTTGAGATAGGGTCTCATTCTGTCACCCAGGCTGGAGTACAGTGACATGATCCTGGCTCACAGCAGCCTCAACCTCCTTGGCTCAAGCCATCCTTCCACCTAGGCTTTTGCAAGGCAACAAGAAAGTTTTGCAAGGATACAAGAAAGTTTTGCAAGGCAACAGGAAAATGACAGTAACTCAACAGAAAAGTAGACAAAGGCATGATAGGCAATGTGAATAATCACATGACAACAAATTTACTGAGATCCTCAACCCACTAGTAACCAGAGAAATGAAAATTAAACAGCAGCGTAATACCGCTTTGAAGCTACTCAATTGATCAAAACATGCCCAGTGTTGTTGGGGACATGGGGCTACAAAGACTCTTGCACTGTGATGAACACACAGTCAGTGCAGCCATTCGAGGGAGCAACAGCCAGGATCTGGCTAAATAAGCACACCATCACTTTCCAACCCCAGAATTCTGATCTTGGATGTTCACATCCCACAGAAATTCTCACACAGGTCCGTAAAGGATGTATACAAGGCTGCCCATTACAGCATCATTTGTGATACAGGGAAGGTGAAAGGATTTGGGTGGCCACCACTGAAAGTGAGAATAGGTAAAATATGATGAATTCAGACTGTGGAACACCAAGCACTGGTTAGAAGCAAAAGACTACACATACACAAAGGAAAATGAGTAGATGTTTAAAACTCGTCCTAATTTTAAAAAGTAAAAAGTGTAAAGTCGATAAAAGACAGCATTTATGTAAATTAAAAACACATACAAACAGTGCAGAATTCGTTATAATAAGAAAGAAATAAGTAAAATAAGGCAGGAGCTTGAACAAACCAAAGAAACCAAATGATACCGTGCCATGAAGATTTCAAGGAATTCTATTTTCTGCAACTGTCCTCCCCCAATTTACCAAAATAGGTACACTGCAATAAAACCTACAAAGTGCCTTTATAGAGATTAGCTCTAGTGCTCACTTCAGCAGCATGTATACCATATAAATTAAAAAATATATACATAAAATACATTAGCTCTAAAGGGTGTGGATGTTTGGAGGAGAGAATAAGAAAAGGCTTCACCAAGAAGGTGATAACAGAGATGGATCTTGGAGGACTTGTAAGAGTTCATAGAAAGTAGGGAAAAGGGGAGTGTAATCTGAGGGCAACTGTAAAAGCAAAGGTTTCTAAATACAAGCAAAAGATAAGAAAGGAGAGAATAGGCTGGGTGCAGTGGCTCATACCTACAATCCCAGCACCTTGGGAGGCTGAGGTGGGAGGATCACTTGAGCCCTGGAGTTTGACAGCAGCCTGTGCAACATAGTGAGACCCCATGTCTACAAAAAAAATTAAAAATGAGCCAGGTGTGGTGGTGCATGCCTGTAGTCCCAGCTATTGGGGAGACCAAGGTAGAAGGATGGCTTTAGCCCAGGAGGTTGAGGCAGAAGTGAGCCATGATCACGTCACTGCACTCCAGCCTGGGTGACAGAATGAGACCCTATCTCAAAAAGAGAAAGAAGGGAAAGAATTGATACAACTTGCTGCACCTTTAAGTGATCTTTTTGAGATGAAAATCTGGCCCTGTCACTCTCCCTTAGATCCTTCAATGGATTACCTTGCCCTCGAAATAAAGATCAAATTCCTTAACATGGTCTACTAGGCCCACGTGATCCCTGGTCTCTGCTCACATCTTCAGTTTCATCTTGTGCTATGGGATTTCCACCTCTGTCCTCCAGATCTGAAATTTTCTAGCTTTCCTTCAATGACACTCCTGCCTCCAAATTACAGATTTCTCAAACCCTCCAGAAGAGGTCATTCTCAGGTTTTATATATATATACTTTCAGAAATCAAAAACAAAATTCTGAGACCTCCCAACCATCTGAAAGGACACCTCCTCTAGGCCAAAGGCATTCCAAAGTTAAGCTGAAAAACTGTTTCAGACCGTGATGGAAGTGGGGGTCAGACATACCTCATTATGCCCTCCTCTTTTTTGGAATTCAGGAAGAGCCGACTGGCATTAACATCAACACAGACCTAAGGCCTGATAAGAAACATTGACCATATCTTTCCTGTTCCTCACCCTGATCACGCTTGATTTATTGATGGCAGTTCCACCAGGCCTAATCGCCACACACCAGCAAAGGCAGGCTATGCTATAGTACAAGCCACTAGCCCGCCTTTCAGAACCTCTCATTTCCTTTCCATCGTGGAAATCTATCCTCAAGGAAATAATTTCTCAGTGTTCCATCTGCTATTCTACTATTCCTCAGGGATTATTCAGGCCCCCTTCCTTCCCTACACATCAAGCTCGAGGATTTGCCCCCACCCAGGACTGGCAAATTAGCTTTACTCAACATGTCCCGAGTCAGGAAACTAAAATCTTAATCTCTCCCAATCTAGGTTCCCACGCCGACCCTAATCCCGCTTGAAGCAGCCCTGAGAAACATCGCCCATTCTCTCTCCATATCACCCCCCAAAAATTTTTGCCGCCCCAACACTTCAACACTATTTTGTTTTATTTTTGTTATTAATATAAGAAGGCAGGAATGTCAGGCCTCTGAGCCCAAGCCCCTGTGACTTGCACGTATAGGCCCAGATGGCCTGAAGTAACTGAAGAATCACAAAAGAAGTGAATATGCCCTGCCCCACCTTAACTGATGACATTCCACCACAAAAGAAGTGTAAATGGCCGGTCCTTGCCTTAACTGATGACATTACCTTGTGAAAGTCCTTTTCCTGGCTCATCCTGGCTCAAAAGCACCCCCACTGAGCACCTTGTGACCCCCACTCCTGCCCACTGAGCACCTTGTGACCCCCACTCCTGCCCACTGAGCACCTTGTGACCCCCACTCCTGCCCACCAGAGAACAAACCCCCTTTGACTGTAATTTTCCTTTACCTACCCAAATCCTATAAAACGGCCCCACCCTTATCTCCCTTCGCTGACTCTCTTTTCGGACTCAGCCCGCCTGCACCCAGGTGAAATAAACAGCCATGTTGCTCACACAAAGCCTGTTTGGTGGTCTCTTCACACGGACGCGCATGAAAATAATACCTACCTCATACATCTGTCATGTAACACTTTAGTGTTCTTCTATATTTGCATAGCTGTATCCTTCCATTAGTTTGTATAGAGCTGACTTAGTATTTTTGGTTGAATAAATGTTGAATGACCTGGCAAAAAAAAAAAAACATTTACCATCTATTCTCTCTGAAACCTGCTACTTGGAAGCTTCATCTACATGATAAAACCTTGGTCTCCACAACCCCTTAACATATCCCAGACATTCCTTTCTATTGATAATAATTATTTTGACCAGTTACAAATCAGAAAATTTATAAATCTACCTATGACCTCCAAGCCCTCCTACCCCTGCCCTCAAATTGTCCCACCCTTCCAGATTGAACCAATGTAAATCTTACATGTATTGATTGATGTATTATGTCTCCCCAAAAATGTATAAAAGCAAGCTGTACCCTGACCACCTCAGGCACGTCATCGGAACCTCCTGAAACCCTGTCATGGGTACATCCTTAACTTTGGCAAAATAAACTTTCTAAACTTTCTTTGAGACTTGTCTCAGGTACTTTTGAGTTCGCACTTTTTAGCATCCATCAAAATTATAGTAATTTAATATTAAATAATCATTTGTTTAATGTTTGTGCGGGCATAACCTAGGTCCTTGAGATCAAAGACCATGTGCAAAACTATATCCCTAGCCCCTCATTCAATGCTTTGCACAATATGGGTTGAGTATCCCTTATCTGAAATGCTTGGGACCAGAAGTGTTTTGCATTTTGGATTTCTTTGGATTTGGGAATATTTGCAGGTACTTAACCAGTTGAGCGTCCCAAGTCCAAAAATCCCAGATGTCAAATGTTCCAATGAACACTTCCTTTGAGTATCATATTTCACAATTTGGAGCATTTTGGATTTGGGATTTGGGGATTAGGTCTGCTAAACCTATACATGTGTTGAATGACTGCATAAATTAAGGAATGGAGTAGGAGTGCTTTGGTTGGGGTGGGAACTGGTGATTCTGTTTCAGACAGCTACCCGTGATAGTAGCAGCTAAATAAGAGTTGGGGTCAACTATGGAACCACTGGCCCTGTTCTTTCTCTCAATGTTCTACACAATGGGATCCTCAGTGTATCCACTGGGGGAACGAGATAAAAATATTAGAACTTTCAATGACATTTATTTGTACCTCATTATTTTAAAACATCTGTGTTTGCATATCATACAGAAGTACACATATATAATTCATAAATAAATAAAACATGCATATATTGGGGAAATGCCTGCTCAAAATTTTTTTATTGACAGGAGGTAGGATGAAAGATGTTTAAAAATCACTGCTGTGGGTCAGAGAGTTTCCACCATTATTAGGCATCCAAATCAGCAAGGAGCTATTTTCAAATAGTTCTGTTTGACCCCAAACCTACAGAATTAAAACTCCATGGGTTTAGGGCAATGGCAAATTCAGAATGCTGATCAGATGATTATGATGGAAGCCTCTGCTAAAGAGCCACTGCTTTTCTATCAGGATTCCTAAACCTGGCTTCTCATCCTAATCGTAATCATCTTAAAAACAAACAACAGTCAGGCCCAGTGGCTCATGCCTGTAACCTCTGCACCCAGGGAAGCCAAGGGAGGAGGATCCCTTGAGGCCAGGGGTTCAAAATCAGTCTGGGAAAATAGAGAGTAGTGAGACCCCATCTCTACAAACAAATTAAAAATTAGCTGTACATGGTGGTATGTACCTGTAGTCCCAGCTACCAGGGAGGCTGAGGTGAGAGGATAGCTTGAGCCCAGGAGTTCAAGGCTGCAGTGAGCTATGATCACGCCACTGCACTCCAGCCTAAGCAACATAGCAAGACTCTGTCTCATAGATAGATAGATAGATAGATAGATAGATAGATAGATAGATAGATAGATAGACAGATAGACAGATGGATTTTAAGGAAATTTTGCTGATTTGCCAGGTTTGAGAGCCACTGTGTCAGAAGTGTTCAAACCACAGTGACTCCATCATAAATAGGGACTTGATAAAACAAAGCTGAGACCTATGGGGCTACATTCCCAGGAGGTTAGGCGTTCTTAGTCACAGGATGAGATAGGGGTCGGCACAAGATACAAGTCACAAGGACCTTGCTGATAAAACAGGATACAGTAAAGACACCAGCCAAAACCCACCAAATCCAAAACAGTGATGAAAGTGACCTCTCTGGTCATCCTTACTGGTCATTATACGCTACTCATAATTCATTAGCATGCGAAAAGACACTCCCACCAGTGCCAAGACAACTTAAAAATGCCAGGCAGTGTCTGAACTTTAGACCCTATAGGGTCTAAAGTGGAGAGGAACCCTCAGTTCTGGGAACTGCCTGTACCTTTCTTGGAACACTCATGAGTAATCCACCCATTGTTTAGCATATAATGAAGAAATAACTGTAAGTATACTCAGTTGAACAGCCCATTCTTTTATTCCTTTGCTTTCTTAATAAACTTGCTTTCCCTTTACGGGCTTGCCCCAAATTCGTTCTTGCGCAAGGCCCATGAACACTCCCCTGGGGTTGGGATCAGAACCTCTTTCTGGTAACAAATACAGTAGAGTCAGAACTCCACTAAATGAACTTTACTGGTTATAGTCTCTTTAAGAACAGGAATTGGGCTGGGCACGGTGGCTCACGCCTGTAATCCCAGCACTTTGGGAGGCTGAGGCGGGCGGATCACGAGGTCAGGAGATCAAGACTATCCTGGCCAACACGGTGAAACCCTGCCTCTACTAAAAATACAAAAAATTAGCCAGGCGTGGTGGCGGGCGCCTGTAGTCCCAGCTACTCAGGAGGCTGAGGCAGGAGAATGGCATGAACCAGGGAGGTGGAGCTTGCAGTGAGCCTAGATCATGCCACTGCACTCCAGCCTGGGCCACAGAGCAAGACTCCATTTCAAAAGAACAGGAATTGGCTGAGCGCAGTGGCTCACGCCTGTAATCCTGCCAGCACTTTGGGAGGTTGAGGCAGGTGGATCATTTGAGCCCAGGAGTTTGAGACCAGCCTGGGCAACAAAGTGGGACCCCCATCTCTACAAAACAATACAAAAATTAGCCAGGCATGGTGGTGTGCACCTGTAGTCCCAGCTACTCGGGAGGCTGAGGTGGGAGGATTGCTTGAGCCTGGGAGATGGAGACTGCAGTAAGCCATGATAGCACCACTGCACTCCAGTCTAGGCAACAAAGCGAGACCCTGTATCAAAAAAAAATAATAATAATAAGGAACAGGGATCATTCTCAACCCCATCCCTATCTTCCAAAAATTTTGGATGGGGAAATTTCCAAAACATCCCAAATCCAAACATTTCAAAAGACAAAAAGCAAGACAACCTGAATAACAGCGCTTCTAGGGATTGCTCACTGTAGGGCAGGCAGGCAAGGACCCACTCCCTCTTCATGACTGCAACACCTCACCATAGCTATAACCAGCCTCCAGGAGGACCTGGGCATTCTCAGACATTATGTACCAGACGTTTTGGAAATGTTCAACTGAATGAGATCTGGAAGCATACATATTTTTCTATGATACACGCACTCAAGTTAAAAATGTCTTTGTACAGGAGATTCGAAAAATATGAGCCTCTAGTCTAGAGACTTAGGAAGAGTGATGGTGTAACTGCTGACCTATTAGCATCACACAGAGGCATCATCACTTTGGCATTGGTTTATAAACTCACCGACGAGATAATCTTTTCCTCCTCCAAACTCCCATGGCACCTCTAGCATAAAGTGCACTGCACTTCAACACTGTTGTTCATCTGTCACATCCATTACACTGTGAGCTCCTTGACATCAGGGTAGGCAACCTATTCATCTTTCAGAACCCAGCAGAGCTGGTAAGAGGCTGTTCTTTTTTTTTTTTTTTTTTTTTTGAGATGGAGTCTTGCTTTGTTGCCCAGGCTGGAGTGCAGTGGTGCAATCTTGGCTCACTGAAATCTCCACCTCCTGGGTTCAAGCGATTCTCCTGTCTCAGTCTCCCGAGTAGCTGGGATTACAGGTGCAAGCCACTGAGCCTGGCTAATTTTTGTATTTTTTTTAGTAGAGACAGGGTTTCGCCATGTTGGCCAGGCTGGTCTTGAACTCCCGACCTCAGGTGATCTGCCCACCTCGGCCTCCTGAAGTGCTGGGATTACAGGCGTGAGCCACCACACCCGGCCAGGGCTGTCCTTTTTTTTTTTAAGGCAATGGCACTCTTTCTATCTCTTCCTCCTGACCATTCCACCAAACATCTCCCACAGATACAAACCATGGAGAATATCAGGTATTTTCGACTTTGCTAATCAACTCTTTAAAATGATAGTCCATTTTAGAACTTGAACAAATATTTACTATACCATTTATTGACCCCAAGTTGGGCTTTCCTCCTCTTAAAGAAGTTCAATGAACTACAAGAATTTGTGGATTAAAAAAAAAAAAAAATTTAACCCAAGGACTCCTAGTGACCTTTGCTGGAGCTAACACAGCATCTCTTAATCCAGCTCTAAAGGATGTGAAGAGCTCCAGGCCTGAGGCACCATGCTGTGCAGCAATTTACTTCTTCATTGCACCAGGCTCATCCCTCATTGCCCCCAGCATCCAGGGGTAAACTCGGAACAAAAGATTGCTTACACTTTCATAACTTCAAAAATTACATCACACATGCATGTCCAGTGTTAAACTACAACTGATTACACATACTGTCTAATGAAATTGTTGAATACTTGCTCTGCTTTTCTCCCTGTTGGCCTTACAATCCCTGTTTCTAATTTCCTTCCATCCTCGGGTCATAAAACTTTATACCCAGTGGCCTGGCACAAAAGTTTCTTTTCTTGTTTCCCTAATATCCTTAAAGCAGGCATTGCAGTCCACTGTACTTCTTCCTTCTATACAAACTGGAACACCCTGAGTCCTAAGCTTTACTGTGCTTAAGAATGACCCGTGGGAGGCTGAGGTGTGTGGTTCACGAGGTCAGGAGTTCAAGACCAGCCTGGCCAGTATGGTGAAACCCCATCTCTACTAAAAATACAAAAAAATTAGCCAGGCGTAGTGGCGGGCGCCTGCAACCTCAGCTACTTAGGAGGCTGAGGCAGAGAACTGCCTGAACTTGGGAGGCAGAGGTTGTAGTGAGCCAAGATCATGCCACTGCACTCCAGCCTGGGCAACAGAGTAAGACTCCATCTCAAAAAAAAAAGAATGACTCACAAAGCGAATTGGAGACTCCAATGCAGGTGTACCACAAACTACACTTTGATCTATGGTGTGGCAGATGTCACAGCCGGATCACCCGCGCATCCACAAACTATACTTTGAGACCCTCCGCACACTTAGTTGTTATATACATTATTAATAATTCACAAGTGAACACAACTGTGAATTATTAAAAATTCACAATTCATTCATTCATTCAGGTCGAGTTAGTCTCTTTCACATCTTAAACTCCCATCCTTTTCCTACACCCATGACTTAATATCTCTGAGAATAAGTGAATTTCTAAATGTCTGAGTTAATAGAAACATTCTTTTTACAAGCAAAACAGACCATTTCCTCAGTAACCCTTCCCAGAACCACCCATCTTACCACTCTTACCACTACTGATTAAAAAAAAGAAAAACAGGTAGTGCCGATTAAACCAGGCAAGCTGAAGCCCATGGCTCCTGGACACAAATGATGACAGCTGTGACTAAACTCCTAGGCAAGGCTCTTTCATGTGTCTATCTGGCCAGTAGGCCTCTACATCTTGAAAGCAAAGTAGCAACATTGAGAAAAAAAAGGGCCAGGCTGTGAAATGCAAGTTCAAAGCAAGCTGCAAAGTATTAATAGTTAAGCTTCTTTCTGCAAATAAAACACAGAGCTCTAGAGGCAGCCCCTGCAAAATCAAGAGCAGAACTCCTCAAGGAGTCCTCTCACGAACAGAGAAGTACTCAGAGAGGACATCATTTTATTCACCTCCAACAGTCAATTCTTCAAATCTGACTTAATCATTTTATCTTCAAAAAACAGTCAGCACAATACTAAAATCCATTCCCTGTCTTATTTTCCCATTGCCCCTGCATTCGTTCAAGGTGTCTTCTTTTCTTACCTCCATGACTACAATATCCATCTAATTGCTACAACAGCTGATTGCCTTCCTTGCCCCTCCACTTCACTATCCACACCAGTCCATTCTCTCAACTGCCCCCAGAGCTTTTTTTTTTAAATCTAACCTTATAATCTGATCTCATCATGACCTTGCTTGAAACCCTTCCAAGGAGGCCTATCCCCGGAAGGATGAAGTCCAAACTCAGTAGCAGGAATGGCCTACAAGGCCTTTCATGATTTGGCTGCCCGACTACCCTTCCAACTTTATTCTCTGCCATTTCTTCACCACATCTCATGTTAAACCCACACTATTTGCACATCCCTGAACAGAGGGCGCTCAGGCTTGTATTTTTGCATATTTCACTTCTGCTATTGGTATGCTTTTCCTATATCCTCCTCTATACCAGGTTAACAGAATTTTTTTTTTTTTTTTTGAGACAGATTCTCGCTCTGTCGCCCAGGCTGGAGTGCAGTGGTGCGATCTCGGCTCACTGCAAGCTCTGCCTCCCAGGTTCACGCCATTCTCCTGCCTCAGTCTCCCAAGCCTGGCTAATTTTTTTTGTATTTTTAGTAGAGATGGGGTTTCACTGTGTTAGCCAGGATGGTCTCAATCTCCTGGCCTCGTGATCCGCCCGCCTCAGCCTCCCAAAATGCTGGGATTAAAGGCATGAGCCACCACGCCGGCCAGTAACAGAATATTTTTAAAAGACAAGTCAACTCAAATCTCACCTTCGCTGGGCACGTTGGCTCACACCTGTAATCCCAGCACTTTGGGAGGCCAAGGTGAGTGAATTGCTTGAGTCAAGGAGTTTGAGACCAGCCTGGGTAACATGACAAAACTCTGTCTTTACAAAAATATACCAAAAATTAGCCAGGTGTGCATGGTGGTACACATCTCTAGTTCCAGCCCCAGGAGGCTGAGGTGGGAGGATCACCTAAACCCAGGAGTTTGAGGCTGCGGTGAGCCATGATTGCGCCACTACACTCCAGCCTAGGTGACACAGTGAGACCCTATCTCAAAAAGAAAAAAATATATATAATCCACCTTATCCATTCAGGCTTCTCTGATTCCCCAAGCAGTGCCACCTATTCTCTCCTTTATGCTTCCATTGTACTTTGTGTCCATCTCAGCATAACACTTACCATGCTCTGCTGTCATTATTTGCTACCTGTTTCTCTCCTCAATCAGATTGAGAGCTTCTTGAAAGCAGAGATCTTGTCTTTGTATATCTGGTTTCTAAGAATGCATACTGAGTAAATGAATAGAAGAAAAAATGAATGAGGCAATTAGTATGTATGCCTTGAATGGCATTAAATTTAGGCTCATGCCAATCAATGTGCAAAGGTTGAGAAAATAAATAAGGGGAAGCCAAGGATAGAAAATAAAACTATGCTCATCAGAATAGAAGAGGATAGGCTGGGCGCGGTGGCTGACGCCTGTAATCCCAATCACTTGGGGTCAATAGTTTGAGATGAGCCTGGACAACACAGTGAAACCCCATCTCTACTAAAAACACAAAATTAGCCAGGCATGGTGGTGCGCACCTGTAATCCCAGCTACTGGGGAGGCTGAGGCAAGAGAATCACTTGAACCCAGGAGGCGGAGGTTGCAGTGAGCCTAGATCGTGCCACTGCACTCCAGCCTGGGCTGGACAGAGCAAGACTCCATCTCTGAAAAATAAAATAAAATAAAATAAAATAAAACAAAAAGACAGAATAGAAGAAGATAGCTAAGAACCACAGTGGCCAAGCCAGCCTGGCTTCAACACAGGTGAATGGAGAGACCATGGTCAGCCCCATTAACAGAAGAACTGGGGCCAGGAACGGTGGCTCATGCCTATAATCCCAGCACTTTGGGAGGCTGAGGCAGGCAGATCATGAGGTCAGGAGTTCGAGACCAGCCTGACCAATATGGTGAAACCCCATCTCTACTAAACAAACAAAAATTAGCCGGGTGTGGCAGCACATGCCCGTCATCCCAGCTACTCAGGAGGCTGAGGCAGGAGAAACACTTGAACCCAGGAGGCAGAGGTAGCCATGAGCCAAGATCACGCCATTGCACTCCAGCCTGGCGACAGAGCGAGACTCCATCTCAAAAAAAAAAGAGAAGAACTGAGTTCAAAATCAGTTCGAAAGGTTCGATGTTGGGTCACAGGATCAGGCAAAAAGCAGAGGCAGAAAGGCCTTAGGAGTGTTCCAAGAACTAGCACTGGACCAGCTGAGAGTCAGAGAGAGTTCACCACGTGGGAACAATGCAGCCAGTCATGTGGGATGGTGGCACCATGACAGTATCTAGTCAGGACAATGACAGCCCCAGGGATAATGCTGATGAGTTCCTGCTTCAAAAAAGGTCATTGTCATTCCTTTAGTCCTGATACCTAGAACTATACAGGATTGTTCCCTGCCTCTCCCCAAGCCCCATAACTTGATCTTAAAGGCATTATTGTCCATTAAAGTAGTCCCAAGTTCCAGAAGCTATTTTTATTCAGCCTCGTCTAATAGGGCTTTCATTTTAAAATAGCTTCAATTTGAATCTATTTACTGTTCCCAGCCCCTATCACTTTGTTCTTATAAATGTATTCATTCCACATGCATCACTGACAGGCACTGCTAGGAAAGGAAACTAACCCATCTTGACCACCTTTACACATCAGGTACTTATACTAAGGTGATTTCTATATATTACAGTATTGAATCACCACAACAATCCAGTGACATAGGTATTATTACATATTATTATCCCCAATTAAGACATTAGGGAAATGAAATGTAGGAAGATTCAGAGAAAGCACAGGAAGGTGAATATGCCCAAGATTTCACATTAAGTAAATGGAATGCAGAATTCAAATTTACCCCTGTCTGAATCTAAATCTCATTCTCTTTCCATGGCATCATTCTCTCTCCTCTCTAGGCCTTTATAGAGGAAATATAGGCCCAAATAAAATATCAAAATCTCAGGATGGGATGACAGGCTTGATTAAGAAACCCAGTCACCAAGATCACGCAGTAAGAAATGAAAAAGAAAAAAAAAATAAAATGCTGAGAACCATAGTCTGCAAAGTGAAAGGAAGAATACCTGGGAGAGCTAGAGTGACCTCCACATGCAAATACACCCTGCAGACAGGAACAGGCTTGATGGGAAGAGCAAACTCCCTAAATGGTCGGTTGTAACTTTCCTACTAGTTGAAAAGTCAGGAAAAGCCTTGTGTGCTAACTCTCTGGACAAGCGCACAAGAATCCAGGGTTGTGACTTCAAAAAAAAATATGCTGACAAGCCAGAGCTGGCAGAACAGGAGGAGGTCGAGTTGATGAGAAGAGAGAGAGAGAGAGAGAGAGAGCGCTGTAACCAAGGAGAACCAACTGAAGCTGGAGGGAAGCAGAAAGAATAACCAGGCTGGTTCAGGAGGCAGTTCTGGTACCTCTGACCCCATTGCCCACCCCCAGTAGGCAGCATGAAATATGCCAGAGGTCAACAATTTTTTTTTTGTTTTTTTTTAGACAGAGTCTCGCTCTGTCACCCAGGCTGGAGTGCAGTGGTGCAATCTCAGCTCACTGCAGCCTCTGCCTCCTGGGTTCAAGCAATTCTCCTGCCTCAGCCTCCCAAGTAGCTGGGAATACAGGTGACCACCACCATGCCCAGCTAATTTTTGTATTTTCAGTAGAGAAGGGGTTTCGCCATGTTTGGCCAGGCTGGCCTCAAATTCCTGACCTCAGGTGATCCACCAGCCAAGGCCTCCCAATGTGCTGGGATTACAGGTCTGAGTCACTGCACCCGACCCAGAGGTCAACAGTTTCTGCCCTAGATCAGAAGTTTACTCACTTTGCTCACTCGGTATAAATCAAGGACCCTCTCATACCTGGGAATGAGTTTTGTATTCCAGCCTAGAAGTAGAGCCAGTCCCAGTTTGAACTTTTTGCCTTTCTGTACTCCCAGTTCTTACCCCTTTGCTGAGCCTAGGACACATGCAAGGCCTGCCCTTCTTAATCTAGATTTTTGAGTCTTAATCCCAATTTTTCCTATTGTTTCCCATACACTCCATGGCAGCTTAGAGTAGGCTGAAAACTGCTGAACTGTTTAAGACTTAATCCTTCAGAGTAACATGGCAGAAGTAGCACACTTTTTGAACATAAAGCTGTTCAGGACTCTATTACAGAAGAGGCTATACTTCCTTAATTACATTCTATTCTACAGCCACCTCAAAATAACTAGTGAACACGTTCAACCAGGATCATTGGCAACAGCCAATGGACACAGTGATCTGGAAATGGTCTAGCCAAGCTGTTTGGGCTGTAGACCATGGCATTCCTAAGAGCAAAATAGGCAAGGAGTCCATTAATATTTCACTTGACTTATGTCACCATGGAAACCCCTGGAGTAGTGAATGGCTTTGGGGAGTGGTCAGATTCAACCAAACATAACAGAAATCTCTGTCCCCCAGGTAAAGGATTCCTACTTTGTGTGTGTCTGTGTGTGCACACAGGCACACTCGAGAGACTTTTGGCATTCTTTGAAGTCACTGGAGGGGCACAGAGATAAACCCACTCAGCCCTGGCCTCCAAGACTAACAGAACACAACGTTTCCCTGAAAGAATAAAAAAAAAATACAGGCATAAGAAAACACACAAACATGGGCTTAGAGATTTAAATACACACATACACACACACACACACACACACACACAGGCCCTAGAAGGAACATACACCCTGAGATATGCACTCATTCTAAAATAAACTCGGGAATACAGAAGGACACGGGCATGTCCTTTCAGAGAGGCACACTTCTAGGCCCTAAGTAGGAGAAGGAAGAGGGGAGAGGAAGAGGCAGAGGGAGAGGGACAGGGAGGGGGACGGAGGGAGGGAGAGAGAGAGAGAAACGAAGAAGGGAGCGGAGGAGGAGATGGAGGAGACACTCTTTATTCTATAGGAGGAGACATCACGGAAGAGAAATCAACACTGAGGCCTTGGCCGGGCGCGGTGGCTCACGCCTGTAATCCCAGCACTTTGGGAGGCCGAGGCGGGTGCATCACCTGAGGTGAGAAGTTTCCAGATCAGCCTGGCCAACATGGCGAAACCCGGCCTCTACTAAAAAATACAAAAATTAGCCGGGCATGGTGGCGCGGACCTGTAATCCCAGCTACTCGGGAGGCTGAGGCAGGAGAATCTCTTGAACCCGGAGACGGAGGTTGCAGTGAGCCGAGATCGCGCCATTGCACTCCAGCCTGGGCAACTGGGCGAGGCTCTGTCTCAGAAAAAAAAAAAAAACAACAACAACGAACAAACCAAAAACCACTGAGGCCTGAAGATAAAGACACATGTACAACCACGGATGTCAGACTTCCAGAGGCACGGCCAAGGCAAAAGACAAACACATACAGACTGCAGCAGGCAGACAGGCCGGGTCCAGAGTCAGGCTCCGGTGAAGCTCCGAAGAAACAAACACGCAGGGAGATTTCGGAAGCGTCCGAGGACACCGCGGGGCCCGGCTGGCTCCCTCTGTCTCTGTGCGCGCCCCTTCCCCGGGTCACCCCGCCTGCGCCCGACCTGCGCCCGCGCACCGCGCCCTCGGGGCTCCCTGGGACAGCCCGCGGCCTGGCCCGTGCGCCCGGGCTCCCCTCCCCGCCGGCCCGGCACTTCCCAGCTCTGACGCGGGAGCTTCTTTCACACCAATGGGGCTCGCGCGCGGAGGGGCCCTGCCCCTCCTCCGGGAAGGTGTGTCCCTGTTTCCTCACCTGAAACTTCCTAGGAGAACCCGATCCCTCCCTCCCGTCGGGCGGCCAGGGGCGGGCCGCGGGTGGGGCGGCCGGGCCTGCGCTGGGGACGGCCCTGGGGACTGCGGCCGGCGCCGGGACCTGGAGGGGACGCTGGGGCCGAAGCAGCATGTGACACCGACCAGGTGGGTGCCCTCCTCCCGTCTCGGCCCTGGGATCCCGGCGGCTGTGGAGCCCGGCGGAGGTGGGGCAGGGACAGGAAGGAAGAAGAAGCCAGGCCTTTCCCAGGGATCAGCCCCCGCTGGGTCCGGGGCGCAGGCTCCGGAAATGGGTGGGGGGGGCTGGGCCCGCAGGCAGGGCTCGGGGTGTGTGGCTGAGGACCCTGGTGGGGAAGAGGAGAGGAACTAGAGGAAATGTTGTTGCCTACAAGTTTGCTTCCGGTCGGGTCCCGCCTAGGAAATGGGCACCCTGCCCCCAGACGTTCCCCGGGCCGATAATCAGGGCTCTTTCTTCAAAGTAGGCGCCCTGGGGAAAGCTAAGCCATATCAGAAGGAATAACTGAGATTCCCTTTCTAGGCTGTTCCTTACCTGGAGAGGTTTTATCGGCTCCTTTTCCTTAACCAGGCCGGGGCCTTTCCTTATGTATCTCCATAGGTATTTGCATACTGTGTGAGTCTATGTGTAGCTTCTCTCCGTGTTAACCAAAGCTCCGTAACCTGGAACAGTGAATCCTGCCCTGCCCCTCACCCCAGTTCCCTGCATATGGGGAGCATCCTAAAGCTTGATGTGAATCACAACATTGCATTCTTAGCAAGGTGGAAAGAAGTTATTTAGAGTTGGGGGCTGAGGTAGGGGTCGGGGTGCTAGAATGCGGACGCAGAGCTCTAGAACCCCTGAGCATCTTTTGCAGTTGCCTTCCGGCAAGACTACCGGAGGACAGCCAGTTGTGATACTACGTCATTTCCAGATCTCAGTCCCTTTCTTCCCTTCCTGGATCTTGGGTTCCAAAGACAGATTTGCCCTCCTGTCTACCTAGAAGTGAACTCTGGCCAGGACTCTTGTCTGGTTGAGAGAGAAGGGTGTGTCAAACAGATGAGAGAGGGTGGTTTTCCTTTCGAGCTTCCTCCCTAGCTTGCTCCCCTACTGCACTCCACTGTCTGGCCTTACATCTTGGGCCTAATCCAGAGGTCCCAGCTCCAGCTAAAAAGCTCTTGATGTGGCCTCTGTCTCAGACGTCTTGTTTTATCCACATTTGGAGCATGAAGAAGTTCCTGGCATAGGCCTTAGCAAAATGGGTGTCATTTGTTAACCAATCTGTGGGCCTAAAACTGAAGCCATGGCTAGTGAAGGAGTCCTGGGGAGCTGGGAAGATGGGATGAGGGTGTGTCAGTTCTGGGTGAGACTGATATGCAGGAGGAATGTATGTCATGGTCCTAGTGGGGAGGAGAGAGAAATCAGGAGGAGTGCAAAGGAATCCCTCTCATCAACAGAATATAGTGATTCTCAATAGAGAGAAGAGTGTTCATGTATTAGAGGTCCTGAGAGTGTATCAGTGCCCTTAACGCGGTCTGTCTGAGGTTCCGTGGCCACATTACATGTGGTGTCTGTGGGATAGACAGGAATACGTCATTTGTGGTGTCTGGAGAGATCAGTCGCTATGTGGTATGGACAGGAATGGAGTCACTCGTAGGGTCTTGGGTTCAACGGGAGCAGCATTACTCAAGTGTCAGTGGTATAGACAAACAGGTGACGAACAGCTCTAGGGTAGACAGGGGCTGGGTCACTCACAGTGTCTGTGGAGTAAGCAGGAGCTGATCACTTATAGTGCCTGCAAGGTAGACTGGAACAAAGTCACCCTCAAGGTCTATGTTAATACACAAACACGTCACTCACACTAATGTTATCTCTGTGGATGCCACCAGGACCACAGATGAGATTGTAGAGTGTAAGTCAGCATTGACACTGATAATGTTCTTATATAAACCATCTGGTCTATAAGGCAGTTGGTGTGACATTTTCAGACATTAGAGAATAGATAAATGTGTATTACAGCGTTCACTGGCATGGTGGGACTTTCCTGCAATGGATAGAACACACATTGTAGTAGTCAGTGGTCCAGAAAGCTACCCCTGTTTTGATATCTTTGTAGTATTGAGGGCAGTGATGTCAAACAGTGAATAAAGTTATATATCTATGTGGTGATCTTATTTTAACCTCAATATTATTTTAGTGATTTGTAAGTCAGAATATTTGAAATCAACCTTGCTAGAAAATCCAGGAAGCATGGTCCTCAAAAATATATATATGGCACTGAGTCTCAGTTCAAAGATTTGGCAGTTTGATTGGGGAGGGGTTGTATCCTTGAAATACAGTGTTGTTTCTAGTGACTAGAAATAGACAAGAGCTAAGGTGTTGGGGGGGGCTCTAGGGAAGATAGTGAGCTCTGTCACACATTGTGTTAAAGGGATGACTTGAAGCTTTGCCTCTCAAGAAGTCACATGTGGGTGAGGTTATGTGGATGCAAAATGTCTGTGGTCTGAAGCAAGGCCGTATCCCCATAATCCCATGCCCTGGCTTTGCCTGTACACAGATAAACAGTGATTATTCACCCTCAGTGGAGAAGGAGATGAGGATGTTTGCACTCTAACGTAATGAGCATTGCAAAAAACTCCCTCCTGATGCCTTTACGTGAGTAAGACCATGATTTACAGATTTCCTTTCACTTTGTCACATTTTAGCTTTGTCATGCCTGATTGCAACGGGATCACTGAGATAGGATCAAGTATAGGGAACGTGGGGTATGTTCTCCCTTTGCGGTAACTGGTGGCTGAGCAGGTGACCACTGATATTTCCAAATGAAAAAAGACAGTTAGGAACGGTGTCAATGGGCTTGCAGGTTCAGGCATGCACTGTGCCACTAGATTGGAACAGAAAATGTCCAGGTAGCGCATGGTATTTATAGATATACCCTAGATATGGCAGAAACACACTTTTATTTAGAGGCTACTTGTTTTGAAGACGTGATGGTGTATATGGAGGAGAGGGCCTGAACCATAGAGATGTAAGTGAGGAGAGACTACAGGTTTAGTCCCATGGTCTCCTTAGGCCAAGTTTCAGAAAGTGTCTTAAAGTGAGCAAGTATATTATTCGATGTGTGGTTGAGAGAATAGGGCCACATCACAGAATCACCCATAGGGATTATAGTATTTTGTACTTAAGGGCTAGACATAGGGAGCCAATCGCACATGGTGTCAGTTAACTGGAAAAGGACATAAAAGTCCTTCTGCCTGTGTACAATTATGTCAGACATATCTCTTTGCCCCATATAGATGGTATCTCTGTCTCTGGGATGGCCAGAATCTTGTCACATACTACTCTGCAGTGTGCTAGGGACCTGCCTGTTTGGTTATGTCAGGCTCTATTGCAAGAGTTTGTAAGGATGGCTCAGTGTGTGTGTGTGTGTGTGTGTGTGTGTGTGTGTGTGTGTATGTGTGTGTACACAGTGGCTAAGCAGGACAGTATTCTGAGCAGGTGAGTTTTCAGTTTAAGCCTGGACCAGACAAGAACGGTGCACGGTCAGGTGCAGCCTTGGGTCCATATAATTCTGGGGTCTTCTCTGGACTGATGGCCTTCCAGCTTTCTTTCAGTAGGACCTCTAAGTGCTTACAGGAGACTTAAGTCAAGCAACTTTGCTTCAGGTTTGCCCATACCATTTGCTTAAGAGACTTGAGCAAGGGTCTAGGGTCTTTGACTTTTAGTTTCTTCATCTGTAAATTGAGCAGTTTCTGTGTGTCTCTGAAGGTCCTTCCGGCTTTATGAATCCTGTGTTTCTCTCTTACACTTATTCTCTGTCTCTCAGATCAACAGTATTTACCACAGCCACCATTTCTATGACCCTTAAAGATAGCAGTGTACATTTTTATGTTACCTTATTTAATCTTTACTAGAACTGTGAAGGAATCCTTTTATCTCCTTTTTAAAGATAAGAAAATGGATGTTCAAATAAATTTAATGGTTTCTACAATTGTCTTAAAACCAGCAAAGATACCGGAGAGGCACTACCAAACACTGATCCACACTCTTTTAACTCTATATTCTTCCGTCATTCATTCATACAATACATCTTTGTTGAGGGCCAACTAGGCTTCAGGCAGAGGGGGTTATATGGCAGTGTTTGTCCCATCATGGTGCTCATAATCTAGCCTGGAAAATAGACATTAAATATGACATGACAAGTGCAAGGTGTGTTTGAGGAGAAGCAAAGGATTCTCTGTTGCAAAAGAGGATTCCAGGCAGAGGAGCAGTGTCTGCAAAGGCCTACAGGTGAGAGACAGAGAGAGAAGTGAGCTAAAGACACTGAAAGCCAGTGGGAGAGGGGGGATGGGGGCAGGGACAGATGGTGACAGGTGAATAGGCTGCTAGAGAAGAAGGCAGAGCCAGGTTGTGCAGGGAGTATAACCCATGCTGAAGATTTAGATTTCATCTCAAGAGCGTTCAGAGGCTGCCGAAGAATCTAAGCTAGAACTGGTGCTTTTGAAGCTCACTTAGGTGCTGTATGGAGAAAGGACTGGAATAGCGTGAAATGGGTGGAGGCCAGTGCCCAAGCTGTGGCCGGGTGCAGTGGCCCGGGCGAGACGGTAGCAGCATGCACCAGTGGAGAGGGATGGGACAGAAGTGGACAGTCTTAAGGGATATTTAGCAGATGAGGTCAATAGCACATGGTGATTGATTAGATATGGGGAATCTGGGCCAGGAGGGAAACAAGAATTTTATTTTATTTTAATTAATTAATTTATTTATTTAGAGACAGAGTCTCACTCTGTCACCTAGGCTGGAGTGCAGTGATGTGATCTTGGCTCACTGCAGCCTCTGCCTCCTGGGCTCAAGGGATCCTCCCATCTCAGCCCCCAAGTAGCTGGAACTACAGGCACGTGCCACCATGCTCCACTAATTTTTGTATTTTTTGTGGAGACAGGGTTTCACCAGGTTGTCCAGGCTGGTCTCAAACTCCTAGATTCAAGCAATCAACCTGCCTCAGCCTCCCAGAGTGTCAGGATTATATATATAAAGTGCATTGGGAAACTCAGTTTCTCATCTGTAAAATGGGCAGAATAATGGTACCCATCTTATACGATGACTCTTAGATGTATGGCACATACATATTTTAAAAAGCATTTCATTATTTTTAATGACATGTATGCAGGAAAACCTTAGTGTTTCAGAATGAAAAATAAGAAAAATTAATTTGTTGTGTATACAGCTCTAAATGTTTAAAGTTCTGTGTAAACTGTTAATCATGATTTTAGGAAAAGGTGGGCATTTTCCATTGAAGTAAAAGGATCACATTTTATTCTGACCTGAATTTCATTCTTTATGTGAAAAATATTTATTAAACACTGAGTATAGGCCAGTATTAGGCTAAGTATGGATAATTCAGCAAGTCATAGTTCTTAATCTCATAAATTTTACCATCTATTGGTTGCAATAGAGGGTAACTCAAAATACACACATCATTATATAATTATAATTGTATAAATGCTACAAAGGAAAAGTAAAGTGAATTATAGTTGGTAAGTGCTACAAAGAGGGGTACAATTTAACCTAGTTAAAAGATCAGGGGAGGCCGGGTGCGGTGGCTTACGCCTATAATCACAACACTTCGGGAGGCCGAGGCGGGTGGATAACGAGGTCAGGAGATTGAGACCATCCTGGCCAAAATGGTGAAACCCCGTCTCTACTAAAAGTACAAAAATTAGCTGGGTGTGGTGGCACACACCTATAGTCCCAGCTACTCGGGAGGCTGAGGCAGGAGAATCGCTTGAACCCGGAGGTGGAGGTTGCAATGAGCCAAGATTGCGCCATGGCACTCCAGCCTGGGTGACAGAGCAAGACTCCGTCTCAAAAAAAAAAAAAAAAAAAGAAAGAAAAAAAAAAGACTGGAGGAAACTGAAGGGGTAAAACCAGGAAAATGTAATACCACAAGTAACAAGAGAGTATTTCTAACCTCAGTACTGTCAAATACTGACAAGAACCACCCAAAATGAAGATCCATAAGGTCTTCTTTGGAATTAACAACATGTCGATTGTAGGGAATATTGGCAGAATGCCGCTATCAAAGCTGGGTTGGAGGCAGGTGGGATGTGAGAGTATGAAGACAGCAGATAAGAGCAACTCCTTCTAATCATTTGAAAGATGAGAAGAATGTGGGAATGCTTCCATACCCCAGGGGTGGTTCAGCAGGGATGTTGAAGGTATGAGTGCACAGGGTTCCTGGGGAAGCAGGCTAGAAATGACAGAGTATGGAAAGGAGGGATACGTCTTTTCCTGACTGAGGGCAGAAGATAGAAAGAGTGGAAATACAGGTTGCTTTGGATCGCAAGAAATTGAGGTGAGAGAAACCCAGTTCCATCAGTTTCTATTTTCTTTGCAAAATAGGAGATGAGGTGTTCTGCTGGAAGTGAGAAGAAAGGCAGGAAGGTCGAAATCAAAAGACAGGAAGGTCAAAAGAATTAATGAGAAGAGTTCATATGGATACTGAGGCCAAGGGGAGAGTAAGGTGATGCAGAAAGCACCCTTCTGTGGTCCTCCATCAAGGTGGTAATGTGTCTAGTTCAACACTAATCCAATAAGGCTGTTATCATCCCACTTTACAACAGCTACCTCTAGAATTGGAAACAAAACTGTTAGTTACAATGCTGTAGTAGACACTATGGAAAATAGAAAGATGAGTAAACTCCAAACCCTCTGTAAAGAAGATGACACCATAGCACCTCACACATTGGCTATCATAGCCTGGCCTATTTTAACTGATGTCCACAGCTTAAGAGGAAGACCCTCTCCTGACACTGCTTCTCTGGCCTAATAGATCTGAGGTGTGTCCCTTGCTGTGTCTGGGGGTTATATGAGGATGAGTCACTCCTAGTGTCCGAAGAGTAGACAGGGAGAGACAGAAGATGACATAATGGAGTCTAGAGAGAACTGACAACTGGGAGCTTCTGGGCACTCTCTGACAATGGTCCTCTGCTATAATTTAATTGTTCATTATGACCTGTTTCCCTCACAAGACCACAGGCTCCATGATGACAAGATCTTTATCTCATTCACTACTGAATGCCCCACACTTAACAGGGTCGCTAGGAAAATATTTATGAAATAAATACATCAATGACAAGTTTTTTAGAGGCTATTGCTTATTTTGTTGAGAACCTGTTGTCTCAAAGAATGACCCTAAATGGAACCAAATAAATGCATCACTCTTCTTTTTTATGGTCTCTTCCTCTGATAGGTAAAAGCAGAGTTGTTAGAAACATTTGTCTTTGATTCCTCCTTAGGATTCAGCCCTGATGGAGGCTGAGGAGGCCCAGCATGGAGCCTCTCCTCCCATCTCTGCCATAGAGGAATTCAGCATTATCCCTGAGGCTCCCATGAGGAGCAGCCAGGTCTCTGCCTTGGGGCTTGAAGCTCAAGAAGATGAGGACCCATCCTATAAGTGGAGAGAGGAACACAGACTCTCAGCAACTCAGCAGAGCGAGTTAAGGGATGTGTGTGACTATGCAATTGAGACGATGCCCTCTTTTCCCAAGGAAGGTTCTGCAGATGTGGAGCCCAATCAGGAAAGCCTTGTGGCTGAGGCCTGTGACACTCCGGAAGACTGGGAGGCAGTACCCCAGAGCCTAGCAGGCCGACAAGCAAGGACTCTAGCTCCCCCAGAGCTCTGGGCCTGCCCCATTCAGAGTGAGCATCTAGACATGGCCCCATTTTCCAGTGACCTGGGAAGCGAAGAAGAGGAGGTGGAATTTTGGCCAGGACTTACTTCTTTGACATTGGGATCTGGACAGGCAGAAGAAGAAGAGGAAACCTCTTCAGATAACTCTGGTCAGACCAGATATTATTCTCCCTGCGAAGAGCATCCTGCAGAGACCAACCAGAATGAAGGCTCTGAAAGTGGGACTATCAGGCAGGGGGAAGAGCTGCCATCTGAGGAGCTGCAGGAAAGTCAAGGGCTCTTGCATCCCCAGGAGGTCCAAGTTCTGGAGGAGCAGGGACAGCAGGAAGCAGGATTTCAGGGGGAAGGAACTCTGAGGGAGGATGTTTGTGCCAATGGGCTATTAGTAGGGGAGGAACAGATGATAGAGCAGGTTAATGATGAAAAGGGAGAACAGAAGCAAAAACAGGAACAGGTACAAGATGTGATGCTTGGGAGACAAGGAGAAAGAATGAGGCTCACTGGGGAACCAGAGGGTCTGAATGATGGTGAGTGGGAGCAGGAGGATATGGAGAGGAAGGCTCAGGGTCAGGGAGGTCTAGAACAGGGAGAAGAGAGGAAGAGGGAGCTGCAGGTGCCAGAAGAGAATAGGGCGGACTCTCAGGACGAAAAGAGTCAAACCTTTTTGGGAAAATCAGAGGAAGTAACTGGAAAGCAAGAAGATCATGGTGTAAAAGAGAAAGGGGTGCCAGTCAGCGGGCAGGAGGCGAAAGAGGCAGAGAGTTGGGATGGGGACAGGCTGGGGGCAGTGGGAGGAGCGAGGAGCAGGGAAGAGGAGAATGAGCATCATGGGCCTTCAATGCCCGCTCTGGTAGCCCCTGAGGACTCTCCTCACTGTGACCTGTTTCCAGGTGCCTCATATCTCGTGACTCAGATTCCCGGGACTCAGACAGAGTCCAGGGCTGAGGAACTGTCCCCCGCAGCTCTGTCTCCCTCACTAGAGCCCATCAGATGCTCTCACCAGCCCATTTCTCTACTGGGCTCCTTTTCGACTGAGGAGTCACCTGACAAGGAAATAGATCAAAACAGCCAGCAAGAGGGATCCAGGCTGAGGAAGGGAACAGCGTCCAGCCAAGGGACTGAGGTGGTCTTTGCCAGTGCATCTGTGACTCCTCCAAGGACACCAGATTCAGCTCCTCCCAGTCCTGCTGAAGCCTACCCCATCACACCTGCCTCGGTATCTGCCAGGCCCCCAGTTGCCTTTCCCAGGAGGGAAACCTCTTGTGCTGCACGTGCTCCAGAAACTGCCAGTGCCCCTCTCTCAATGGATGACCCATCTCCCTGGGGGACTTCTGAGATATGCCCGGCTGCCCTCCATGGCTTCCCCTCCACTGGGACCAGCCCTCCGAGGCTCCCAGCCAACTCCACAGGCACCGTCCAGCACTTACGGAGTGACTCCTTCCCTGGTTCTCACAGGACAGAGCAGACTCCAGACCTGGTGGGAATGTTGCTTTCCTGCTCCCACTCAGAGCTGCCCCAGAGGCCCCCCAAACCTGCCATCTACAGCTCTGTGACCCCAAGAAGGGACAGAAGGAGTGGTAGGGACTACAGCACCGTTTCAGCATCCCCTACTGCCTTATCTACGCTGAAGCAGGACTCTCAAGAATCCATCTCAAATCTAGAGAGGCCCAGCAGTCCTCCCAGCATCCAGCCCTCGGTCTCCCCACATAATCCAGCCTTTGCCACAGAGTCTCCTGCCTACGGTTCTTCCCCATCCTTTGTCTCCATGGAGGATGTGAGGATCCACGAACCTCTGCCCCCTCCTCCCCCAGAGAGGAGGGACACCCATCCCTCCATGGTGGAGACAGATGGCCATGCTCGTGTAGTGGTTCCCACGCTGAAGCAGCATAGCCACCCTCCTCCATTGGCCCTAGGTTCAGGGCTGCATGCCCCCCATAAAGGCCCACTTCCTCAAGCCTCTGACTCCGCTGTGGCCAGGCAGCACCGACCTCTGCCATCTACCCCAGACAGCTCCCACCATGCTCAGGCCACCCCCAGGTGGAGATACAACAAGCCGCTACCCCCTACCCCTGATTTTCCACAGCCCCACCTTCCTCCCATTTCTGCTCCTGGTAGCTCAAGGATCTACAGGCCTCTACCCCCACTACCCATCATAGACCCTCCCACCGAACCACCCCCATTGCCCCCAAAGTCCAGGGGGAGGAGCAGGAGCACTCGGGGAGGACATATGAACTCAGGGGGTCATGCCAAAACAAGACCTGCTTGTCAAGACTGGACAGTCCCCCTCCCTGCCTCTGCTGGACGCACCTCCTGGCCCCCAGCCACAGCTAGATCAACAGAGTCTTTCACTTCCACCAGCAGGAGTAAGAGCGAAGTGTCCCCTGGCATGGCTTTCAGCAACATGACAAACTTCCTATGCCCCTCTTCCCCTACCGCTCCCTGGGCTCCGGAGCTCCAGGGACCCACCTCTAAGGATGAAGCAGGGGTCTCAGAACACCCTGAGGCCCCTGCGAGAGAACCTTTGAGAAGGACAACCCCTCAGCAAGGAGCCAGTGGCCCAGGGAGGTCACCTGTGGGCCAAGCAAGGCAGCCAGAAAAACCCAGCCATCTGCACCTGGAGAAGGCGTCCAGCTGGCCCCACAGGCGGGACTCAGGGAGGCCACCAGGGGACAGCAGTGGACAGGCTGTGGTTCCTAGTGAGGGGGCCAACAAGCACAAGGGCTGGAGCCGGCAGGGCCTGCGCAGACCTTCCATCTTGCCTGAGGGCTCTTCAGGTGAGCAAGAACCAGGACCACAGTGACACATCAGACCAAGCTTTTCCCAGCTCTTCCCACCTCATCCCATCTTCTGTCCCTAGGGTTCCTAACATTCTCTCTGCTGGCTTCGCTCACATGTGTGCCTAACCTCAACACAGAGAGAGCCCCGAAGTGCCCTCCAAGCTCCTTGGGATGCTCTTCCTTCTTCTTCCCCTCTATCTCCCTGTCTCTCCCTCAACCAGCACCTTCTTTGGATGTCCCAAGGTTATTTTGGACTCCCTTCTACTCTTCAGTTACAGTCCCTGCTTGCTCTCCTCCTGGGTAGTAGAAAAGGCCTTCTGTACTTGTCCCAGTCCCATCCTGACCCGTGGCTCAGGAAGTCACTGGTACTGATCTCTTTCACGCTCTCTGCTTTGCCACTTTCTTCCCTCCCAGTTTCCCAATAAAGCCCATTTTCCCTTCTGGACCCCTACATCTCCTGCTGTAGGTCTTCTTTGGCTCTCTCTATCCCTCTGAAATCTCAGTTATCTTCCCCATTTCCACTTTTAGATTCAAGAGGTCCAGCTGTGGAGAAACATCCAGGACCCTCAGACACTGTTGTTTTTCGGTAAGTCACCCTCTCCCCTAACAGCCACACTGTACTCTCTTCACTTGGGATACTGAGAGTCCCCTAGTGAGGATTTCAGTTGATAAGGGTTCTGAGACCCCGAATGGCTCATTCCTGTTTCTTCTTGGTGTAAGGAGGAGAAGAGAGAGATGCCGGGATGCCAGCTTAGGGAGATTGTCTTTATCTACCTCATTCGGTCAGCCGAGCCTACGAGTCATCCATCTTCCCAAGCCCTATGGCTGTGAACTAAACCCCACAAAAGCTCCATGTTAGCCCAAGTGGGTCAAGTTGCAACTCTGTGCCTCTCCAGGGGATTTGGTCTTGACATCCCAGCACACATCCCAGAGGCTAGAGACTTTGTCCCCCACAGTCACCTGGGGTGCTCTGTGTCTAATGGCCAGTAGGTACCCCAGAGCCCTTCTTTACTCCACAGGGAGAAAAAACCAAAGGAGGTGATGGGAGGCTTTTCAAGACGGTGCTCCAAACTCATCAACTCCTGTGAGTACCTTGAAGTGGAACTATAGACCCAGGTGGGCATTCTGCCCAGCACTGGAGAGGGGCTTGTGGCTGTCAGCAGTGGGGTGGGGATGTCCCTAGTGAGAAGGCATTGCAGAAGATCTGTTTCCCTGCCTCCGCTCACCGTCCCTTCTTCCTGCTTCTCTTCCTTCCCATGCTTCTTTGCCCTGCAGCCCAGCTGCTTTACCAGGAGTATAGTGATGTTGTCCTGAATAAGGAGATCCAGAGCCAGCAGCGGCTGGAGAGCCTGTCCGAGACACCCGGGCCTAGCTCTCCGCGGCAGCCTCGGAAGGCCCTGGTCTCCTCCGAGTCATACCTGCAGCGGCTTTCCATGGCCTCCAGCGGCTCCCTCTGGCAGGAAATCCCCGTGGTGCGCAACAGCACCGTGCTGCTCTCCATGACCCATGAAGACCAAAAGCTGCAAGAGGTACTGGGCAGGCCATGGTGGGGAGGGGGCTACAGAAAAGATGACAAGGTCTTGTTTGCTAGCATCCTTCTCTCCTGCTCACCACTGCCACCAAGAGTCGGCTGTCCCCACCACACAGGCGTGTGTACATGCCACAGCTGTGGGTCATGTCCATTCTGAAGAAGTTGAATTGTTTTCTGGATTTCACCACCTCCCCTTTCATCCTCACCTCCTCATGCCATAGGCCACTTGCTCCTACCTGATGTTGGTCTGGGCTATACATGGTGGCCATTGCCTCTGAATTTGTGTGGAGGAATGTGGAGTTAATCCCATCATCACTGCTGTTTCAGGGTAGAGGAAAGCTTCCCTGTTCAACCAGGGTTTCAGGCTACACTACAGTTTTCCTCTTTAGCCAAGGCACATTCTGGGGCTCTTTGTTGGGTCCCTTGAAGAGGGCCCCTTGCAGCTGTCCTGTGGTCCATCAATCTAACAGGGGCCTTAGAGTGATCATCAGTCCCTGCTTGGTTGTTACTCCCAACAGCAAGACTGAACTAGAGGCTGTTTGTCTGATTCTAAGCTATTACCATTAGTAAGTTTTACATGGAGAGCGCCTCTTATTAATTTGTCTGAAATATGGGGTAAAACCTTTCTTCCCAGAAAGACAGTATGGAACAATGGAATAGAATAATGTTTAAGAAATTAGGTTCTGGAAGAAATGACCTGGATATGAAGACCACTTTTTTTTTAAATTATTAATTTATTAGAGACAGGGTCTTGCTCTGTCACTCAGGCTGGAGTACAGTGGTACAATCATTGTTCACTGCAGCCTCAACCTCCTGGGCTCGAGCAATCCTCCTGCCTCAGCCTCCCAAGTAGCTAGGACTACAGGTATATGCCACTATGCCTAGCTAATTTTTTAATTTTTTGAAAAGATGGTGTCTCACTGTGTTGCCCAGTTGTCTCGAGCTCCTGGGCTGAAGCAATACTCCCGCCTCGGCCTCCCAAAGTGCTGGAATTACAGGCATGAGCCACTGAGCCCAGCCCCAGAGCCCACTTCAATATTTCCAATTTACCTTTGGCCAAATGACATGATCTTTCTAAGCCTCATTTGTAAAACTGAGGTTTCCTCATTTGTAAAACTGAGATACAAACAGTTACTGCAAGAAATCAAGAAACATGAATGCCTGGTACATAGTAATTTCTCAAAAAATGTTGACTTTTCATTTTAAGTAAGCCAGACCTAGGTTTGAAACATGACTTCACCATTTACTAGCTTAGGCAGCCTTATAACACCACCAAATCTCAATTTCCTCACTTGCAAATTGAGGATAATAATGCCTACCTTTCAGGGTTGCCGAATGGTTTAAATGAAATAATGCATATCTAATTTAGCAGTAATATTTGATGTATAGTTTGATAAATATTAGTGCTGTACTCTCTGCCTTTCAGAGGCAGGGAGGAGTAAAATTTGGGCCAGGAGGACTTATGGATAGACAATGCTTTTACCAAGTCAGAGAGAGAATACATTTTTAGACTTTGCAAAGTTCAGACTTGAGAGCCCTGTTGTGGCTGCAAATTTTTAAGCACAGAGAAGATATTTAGAAAATAACTCATCTTCCCCATATTTGTTGACCAAACAGTGGGAGATGACACGAGTTCTAGCTCTCTTTTACCAACTCCAGCATGCTGGGAAGTCCAGCAGGGCTCCTATTCCAGCCCTGGTCTCATGTTTGTGAGAAGAAAGGGCTTTACATTTCTATCTCTTAAACACACACATTCATTTTATAAAGTAGTACCTCTGGGGTTCACAAAGTGCTTTCACAGGCTCCATTTCTTTCGACTGTTACATCTTCCACAGTGAGATGGGGGTCACTATATCCACATAAAAGGACACGAAAAGTGAGATTCTGAGAGGTTAAAGGAGCCACCCAAAGTCAGTCGTGTAGTGAATGTTAGAGCAAGGATGCAAATGAGCCTTCAGTGGCCCTGTTCAGGGTTGTTGTATGGGAGGGTCATCTGGCTGTGTCATTGGTCATCCAAGTCATCACCAGAGTGTGTCTCCTTTCTCTTTTCTATCCAGGCATCTCTCTTGAGGCCACATGCTTGGATGAAAAGCATGAGGAGCCCAGCTAGAGGCATGGTCATGAGTCATAGCGCCCCCTGCTGGAACCTCCAGACAAGTTCTCACATGCTGGGCATGCATTAAACCACAGCTGCGCCATCTTGTTCTCAGATATCCTGCTTCTGTCTCCTGCTTCTCATCTGTCCTCAAACCTCAAACTGAGCTCATCACCTTCATCCCCTAAATCTATGCCTTTTCAAAGTTCTCTGGCTCAGTAAATGACTCCATCATTCACCCAGGTGCCCGACTCAAAAAGCTTTTGCTGTGAGTACAAAACATTAGCTTTGAACCTTCCTTCTCTTTGAGGCCCCATTTCTAGCAAATAATCCAACCCTTCCAATTCTACCTCATAAATAATTATAAAATTAATCTACTTCTCTTCAGCTCCATGGCTATTCAGGCCTTCATCTCTCATGTGGAATTATTACAACAGTTTCTTAACATTGATGGCTTTTGCTTCTTTTCATCTTTTCTTCTCATTCTGCTTAGAAATAACTTTATAAAAAACAGGCTGGGCGCAGCAACTCACACCTGTAATCCCAGCACTTTGGGAAGCCGAGGCGGGTGGATCAACTGAGGTCAGGAGCTTGAGAACAGCCTGGCCGATATGGTGAAACTAAAAAATACAAAAATTAGCTGGGCGTGGTGGTGCATGCCTGTCATCCCAGCTACTCAGGAGGCTGAGTCAGGAAAATGGCTTGAACCTGGGACGCGAAGGTTGCAGTGGGCTGAGATCGTGCCACTGCACTCCAGCCTGGGTGACAGAGCAAGACTCCATCTCAATTCCAAAGAAAAAAAAAATAGTAACTTTATAAAAAACAAATCTGGTCAAGTTATTCTCCTATGTAAAGCCTGTTTTCATTGTCCCATTGTCTTAAGTCCAAACAATTTTACATTGTTTACATTACCCTTCAGGCCTCCTCGACTGCTGCAGCTTCATCTCTGGCCACTACTGCTGTACACTTGGTTCAAAAAATGCTCAATTTATTTAGTTTAGTTAGTTTGTTTGTTTGTTTTGAGATGGGGTTTCACTCTGTCACCAGGCTGAAGTGCAGTGGTGCAATCTGGGATCACTGCAACCTCACCTCCCAGGCACAAGCAATCCTTCCGCCTCAGCCTCTCAAATAGCTGGGACTACATGTGCACGCCACCACATCCGGCTAATTTTTGTATTTTTTGTAGAGACAGGGTCTCTCTACGTCGCCCAGCCTGGTCCTGAACTCCCAGACTCAAGTGATGCACCCACCTCAGCCTCCCAAAGTGTTGGGATTACAGGCATGAGCCACTGCGCCCAGTCTACTTAGCTTTTTTAATATAAATTTCATTGTGTATATTCAAGATATACAACATGATGTTCTGGGCTACATGTAAATAGTAACAGAATTACCCTAGTGAAGCAAATTAACATATTCATCTCACTTTGTTACTCATTTTTTATTCTTGTTTTTGTTATTTAGATTTCTTGAAAGCATATTTTTCTTTTATACCTTTGAAGGCCTGTACCTGTACCCTAGATTAAATCCTACTCAGATGCTCTTCCCCTCCCCGCAGATCAACTTGGGTTCTGGTGTGACTGTGAACCATAAAAGGACCTTGCTCACCGCTCTATCCCCAAAACATTACACAGTGGCTGGCATATTCCAGAGGGTAAATAAAATCCTTAATTAATCTTCCTCATCTCCAACCTCGTAGGTCAAATTTGAGCTGATTGTGTCAGAGGCCTCCTACCTGCGCAGTCTAAACATAGCTGTGGATCATTTCCAACTTTCAACTTCACTCCGGGCCACACTTTCCAACCAGGAGCACCAATGGCTCTTCTCTCGTTTACAGGATGTGCGAGACGTCAGCGCCACGTGAGACTCCCCTTCTCCTAAACACCACTCACTCAGCCTCACTGTTGTTAGGCTTTAAATGTTCCTTTATTTTTCCCCCTCTTAGAAACCCTTTCATTTTCACAGTTATGGGAAGAAATTGGGCCTCAGTTTCTTCCATGATTCCCGATGGTTATAGGAAGAAGAATGGCAAGAAGAGGAGAGTGCCTGTGGGTGGATAGATCCATTAATGGATAAGTAAATGAGCAATGCTTCCTGGGTTGAGGCTTTGGATTACTGTGGTCATGCACTGCATTGGAGATGAGGTGGAAAAACCATCTAAAGATCAGAAAACCTGAACAGGGTCAAAAGAAGAATGAGAAATGGAATATTAGAATAAAAGTGTTAAATCAGGCTCAAACTCAGGACAGTTTTGGAGCGAATTCTAGTGCATAGCAAGGAGCTCAGAGCAGAGAGTCAATAGAAGTTATTGGCTAATGGAGTGAAGAAGTCACCA
This sequence comes from Gorilla gorilla gorilla, assembly GCF_029281585.2. Taxonomy (NCBI): domain Eukaryota; kingdom Metazoa; phylum Chordata; class Mammalia; order Primates; family Hominidae; genus Gorilla; species Gorilla gorilla. The sequence goes on from NC_073230.2 coordinate 153,309,474, forward strand.
GCTCAGTGTACATCAGGGGCCAGTCAGCTGCTTAGCTGAGGTCCAGAAGTCTTATGAGACTCATTTAAATCCTGTACAGGTTCCTTTCAGACCTGGAAGAGAACTTTGAGAACAATATCTTCTCCTTCCAAGTATGTGACGTAGTCCTGAACCACGCCCCAGACTTCCGCCGGGTCTACCTGCCTTATGTCACCAACCAGACCTATCAGGAACGCACCTTCCAGAGCCTGATGTGAGACTCAACCCCCATTTAATCCCCATGTAGGCCCTGCGGTGACCATGCACCAGTCCCCAGCCCAGAGGGCTATCCCAAGAGCACACCTTCCCCATTCCGCCCTCTGTATTGGTTCCCCCAGCATCACATCTGAGCGCCCTGTACATCAGCTCCCACCGCTCTTTCCCAGCCCACAGATACTCCACTGACCTCCCTTCCCTGCGCCTTCACTGCATCCCCCATTGCTCCCCACATCCCCCCTCCCCTAAGGCTCACTCTCCGTGCAGGAATAGCAACAGCAATTTCCGGGAGGTCTTGGAGAAGCTGGAGAGCGACCCCGTCTGCCAGCGCCTTTCCCTCAAGTCCTTTCTGATTCTGCCCTTCCAACGCATCACCCGCCTCAAACTGCTGCTCCAGGTAGGGCAGATGCTACCTTGATCCTCTCCCCTTAACTCAAAGGGATGCCCTCAGGAAGACCCACAACAAAGGACCAACCATTCTTCTGCCAGGTGTCCAAGTCCTGTCTCCCTGCTGCCCACTGCCTGCTTGCTTAGAAATATTTGCTGCTAAAATGTGGTCCCTGGGCTTCTCCATTCACCAGCCCCCAATCATTTCTTCCTGTTTCCCATTTCTTCCTCCCATCTCACTCCTGCCTACTGTCTGTTCAATAGAACATTCTGAAGAGAACACAGCCTGGCTCCTCGGAGGAGGCAGAGGCCACGAAGGCACACCACGCCCTGGAGCAGGTAGGCAGCCGCCACCTCCGCTCTGACCCTCTGTGTGTTCTTCTCAGAGAGGTCTTTCCCACCTAGGCCCATGACTCCAGGGAGCATGGGAGGTGGGACCCTGTTGGGAGAGCTTAGCCACCTCCCTGCATCCGCCAAACTTCCAGACATACACACCCCACGGCCACCTCTCCCACACCGAGCACACTCCACATCAAGGGACTGTGCCCTCTCCACCATCACCCCCACATTCAGTCTCACTTTTACTCAGTCCAGGAATGTTCTGCCAAGTCATACAAAGTTGCCTAGGACTTGTGCTTGATACTGCCTGCCCAATTCCAGCCTGGTAAAAATGACCGAGGCTGTCATAACCTATTTCCAGATTGCTTGTAGGAGACTCAAAGGTCAAAGCCTCTAACACAGTGCCCTTCCCCTTTCCTCACTCTCTGCACCCCCTAGCTGATCCGGGACTGCAATAACAATGTCCAGAGTATGCGACGGACAGAGGAACTAATCTACCTGAGCCAGAAGATTGAGTTTGAGTGCAAAGTGAGTCGGTCCCATGCACCCCATCCCTGCCCATGAACTCCCTTAACATGTCCTGCAGATCACCCCCTAACCTGGAACCACCTTGCTCACATTATCCCCAGCCCCTCCCCTCATTTCTGCCCACCTTCTGTTCTGTCCTATTTCTGGGAGGCCTACTTGGGTCTCCAAGACATACTGCTAAGTGAAAAGATGAAGGTAAAGAATTGTGTGTATATTATATCACCTCTGGTATAGAAGTGGGAGGATACAAATCTATACAGGTATCTGCTTGTGTGTGCACGAGGAAACTCTGGAAGGAGAACAAGAAAAAAAGGAACAGCGGTTACCTGAGGACAAGGGCGGTGCATTTGAGAAATGGGCAAATGAGAGAGAACTTTTCAGGATGAGCCTTTATAAAAGAATGTTTTGGTGCTTGAGTCATTTATTACTTTATCAAATCTCTTTCTAGTATAATCAAACCCACATAAGATTGGATCCAAATTTAGAGCCAGCATCCCTCATTGAAATACAAATCTAAAATAGACATTCCACATTCAAATTCCAACTTAGAACAGATACTATCTTTTTTTTTTTTTTTTTTTTTTTGACAGAGTCTCACTCTGTCGCCCCAGGCTAGAGTGCAGTGGTGCGATCTTGGCTCACTGCAACCTCCACCTCCCAGGTTCAAGCGATTCTCGTGCCTTGGCCTCCCGAGTAGCTGGGATTCCAGGTCTGCACCACCATGTCTGGCTAATTTTAGTATTTTTAGTAGAGATGGGGTTTCACCATGTTGGCCAAGCTGATCTCCAACTCGTGGCCTCAAGTGATCCGCCCACCTCTGCCTTCCAAAGTGCTGGGATTATAGGTGTGAGCCACCACGCCCGTGCTTAGAACACATACTATCTTTACACTCCTGAAAAAGAAGGAAAATCCCTTATTCACATACTAAGCATAGACCACACCCTCATCTTTAACCAAATTCCAGCTCTAAGACGCCCCACCTAGTTCTTCTTCTCAGCCCCATGTTTGATTCCAGCTGCTCAAATATCTCTGGTATAAAAAATGGAATTGATACCAGACCTGCCTCTAATGTTTTATTTTAACCTCTAAGACACATATAGTGTTCACTGACTTGTTCCATCACATACCCTGATTGGACTCTTCCATCCCTCCTTCAGTTCAGGCTTCTAGGGCAGAGCTGTCCCACACACTCACTATCCTGAGTTGGACCATAGGCATCTTCTATTTGCCTGAGCATACGACCATGGGAGCCACACACCAGTGGACAGTGGTAGTTAGAGGGTTCAGAGAGAGAGAGAATCTAAGTGATGGGTTATGAGCCAGAAGGCAGATGTGGAAGAGATGCTTGTTCAAGGTGGAACTTGCATGGAAGTGGCATGAGGAGGAGGGTGGGACTGGGAGCAAACCTCATGCTTCTCCCATCTGTGACACTGCCTTCTCTCTCTTCCTCTACCCTGTAGATATTCCCGCTCATTTCTCAGTCACGCTGGCTGGTGAAAAGTGGGGAGCTGACAGCCTTGGAGTTCAGTGCTTCCCCAGGGCTACGAAGGAAGCTGAACACGCGTCCAGTCCACCTGCACCTCTTCAATGACTGTCTGCTGCTGTCTCGGCCCCGAGAGTCAGTGACTGGAGTGGCAGGCCAGGGCACAAGAGGGGAAGGGGATGAGGAAAGAGGGGAGTCTGAAAGGGAGAGAGAAGGGTCATGTTCCTAGAAGAGCCCTTCTCAATGGCTTAACCCATAGAGCCCAGGTCATAGCCTAGAGAAGAGAAAAACAAGCCCAAAGCAAAAAGGGGATCCCATCAAACTATATCATAAGACCACATGGCAGGACATGTAATATGGTATAGACACAGAGCAAAATGTAGCAAATTAGCTTATCACATTCTCACATGAGTCTATTTGTGGCTTCTTTGGACTGGCCTCAACCAGCTATTCTAGAGTTACTTAGCTAATTCCAGATCTTAAGTCTCTGGTCTTAAGGTTCTTGGGAAATGTATATAAATTCCATCTCTTCACCTCTTTAAAGTGGTAATGTATCCATTGCACTAGGTGTGTGGTTTGCCAGACTAGGACAAATCCCTGAGGACCCTGGAGCTACCATCTTGGGAGCAAGTTAGGACCATCTTATGGTTTTTGTGGGAATTTGCAGGCTGTAGATGTAGGGATTTCGAACCCAAGGTTATGAGGGTAGGTGAAGTATGGAAACTCTAGAATCAGGTTGAAAAGATTTGTATTTTGCAGGGGTAGCCGATTCCTGGTATTTGACCATGCTCCCTTCTCCTCCATTCGGGGGGAAAAGTGTGAAATGAAGCTACATGGACCTCACAAAAACCTGTTCCGACTCTTTCTGCGGCAGAACACTCAGGGCGCCCAGGCCGAGTTCCTCTTCCGCACGGAGACTCAGTGAGATGGGGCTGGGCAGAGGAGCTGGGGGTGGGGGAAGATGGGCAGCCTAGAAAAGAAGTGAGACCAAGGCAGAAAATGTGTCCAGAAGACAGCCACAGCCTCGTTTAGCCCATTCTGGACTGGGGACCACCATAGAGAAATTCAGACTCCTAAAACTAATGGATAACTTGCAGGAGATTGAGGTGGGAGAGGGTACAAAGTCACCACCGAGGCTTAGCATCTATTTTATACTCTTTACTCCAGAAGGACAAGGTCTGTGTAGTATCAGAAAGGAGAAGGACTGGTATGGAGTGAGCAAGGAATTGGAATACTGGTATCTGTGAGCACATGCCTCCATGCCTGAGACAGAAACCCTTCTATGCCCCAGCTGGTGGGCACAGATGTGAATAAGACAAGTGCTGGGTGACTTTTACTTTCTGTGCTCCCATCTTCCAAACCAGTCCTCTATTGACCAGAAATCCATAGTGTTGAGAATGCTGATTTGCTCATGTTTTCAATAATAATAAAATAAAATACATTCACACAGACATACATTTTTGAGAGTATTAATAGTACCTATAAAATCTGGAACACAGTGCCTGCAATAATGAACATGTAAAAGCCTGTAGGTGTTATTGCTATTATAAAAGATATATGAACAGTCATTTAAAAGTTTGACGTATCTAAGTGTTTGAGGATCCCTATGTTGTAGACACTTTTTCAGTTTTGTCCCTTGGAAGATACTTCAGAGTGGGACCGATAACACCTGTTCTCATTTATTTAACAGAAGGACTAGTATCGGAGTTTGTGTGCAAAACAGCACATAAGTCAAATAATCAGGTGCAGATGCATGTTGTTGGTTTGGTGCTTTGGGCACTGTGCCTGGAACAGTAATAGTGTCCGTTCCCAGTTACCTAGGCACAACTGGGCACAGAGGCTAACAGAATGCAGAAACCTTCAGATGATTACAAACCTAAGCTTGGATTACACCGTGCAAAAACAACAAATAAAACAGTAGACATATCTCCCTGATCTAATTATTATTATGAAACAATGTTCATCTCTGAGATATTTGGTTGAAGGGAGATAGGCAAGCGAGTGTCAAGAATCATGCAGAATGATGGAGGGAATCTAAACTGACATGAACACTTCGCTTAGCACAATTTCCAAAACAGAAAATCTCCAGACTTTATGACTAATGAACTTTACGCCCCAACTTGGAAGATATGAGAAGGCATTAGGAGGATAATTCTGGAAAGAGAAGAGGAAAAGTAAAGTGTGACAAGACACATTCACATATAGTTCAAGATTGTGTCATGTTTCCAACCAAAAAGAGTCCTATATAGTTTTTGATAGAAGTCATGGAACTAGATAAGTCCTTCCCACAGTCTTTTGCCATCCCCATCCTTGGCCCTCCTCCTACACCCCCACAATTGATGCTATGACCCTGCTTTGTTTTCTCAGAAGTGAAAAGCTTCGGTGGATCTCAGCCTTGGCCATGCCAAGAGAGGAGTTGGACCTTCTGGAGTGTTACAGTGAGTGAGGGCCTAAGAGGGAGAGAAAAGCAAGCAGGGTCAGATGTCACCTTTGGATACAGGAGTTTAAAGGGCTGGGTGGGAACTCTAGGCTTCCGTTTATTGATATTCCGTAAAATGTCAGGGTGGAAGATTGGCCTCTAGAGCTTAAAAACCTGAAATATATCGCCTAAAACTGCTCATCACTATGGCAGTCCCCCTTCCCCATACATTCCCTTCCTTGGGCAATAGTTTGCTCTTTTTAAAAATATTTGCCCCCTTAAGTCTAAACTGACATTATTTTGCCTAGATTTTACCTGCTTGAAGGTCTTGTGGGGGTAGGGGAAGAAAGCCTGACAGTGGTGGGAGGTGTGCAGGAGGATAGCACCCCAGATCTATCTTGACCACACTTCTCCTAAGAGGATGACCTGAGGTCACCTACCCCAGGCTTCTGGGTGCCCATGGGGAGCCACAGGTACACACACATTATGTATGTGTCTGTGTTCACACCAAGACTGGGCTTCTTATGCCTCTCATGTCAGCCCCACAGTTGTCCTCCAGCAAAGATTCCCTAATTTAAATCCAGAGAGAATCTGATCTCAACCCTGGACCTTTAGTGACTGAAAAGAACAAACAACTACAAGGAACCCTGGGAATGAAGTAGGAGAGCCATGTAGTAACTGAACGCTGTTAACTTGCTCACTGTGCACTCCATCTGCTGGCTTCAATTCCCCAGTGGGTGAGGAGGGCAGGAGCATTCTTCCTCCTTCATTTTGACCTTGTGAATGGCAGATGGGGAGGATCTTGAGAAAGCAAATAGTAGTGCAGTATTCCGTTTATTTTACAAGAGAATCAAGGCAGTGTGGTAACATAAAAGAGCCATAAACCCACATATGATGGAATACTGAGAGGTGAAGCATTCTCTGAGGCTTGTTTTCTTGAGCTTCAGATCTATGGACATGTCCCCTAGTTCTCAAAAACATAGAAATAGAGAAATCTTGAATGTCCTCAAGATTCATCTGATCAACCTTGATCAATAACCATCTTGATCATTCATAGATGAGGAAACTGAAGCTCCAGGTCAAACCTGGGACACCACTAGTTAAGTCTTTCTTGGTTCCACATCTGGTGCTGGGAAGAAAATGAAGAATAAGACACAGACTCAGATTTTATAATCCAGTTGGAGAGGCAAAACACATCCATGTAGCAGTTAAATAAGGGATAAATGCCTTGGCATGAACAAGCAGTCTTAAAAGAGTTCAGAACCCATTGAAGACTAGAGTCAGGGACGGTTTCAGAGGGAAGATGGGTCATTAGCTGGATCTCAGGTATTTGAGATGATCACAATGTATTTCTCAACCCGTCTCCTCTGGAGAAGTGGAATTTTTGGTCCATTTCATTTCTGGTATGTCTATTTCTTTATTAACCATTTTCAAATTTCCTCTTTTGTCTGTGACTTTCAACAGCCCAAATCTGTCTCTATCTCAAGTCCTCCCACGCCACCCCCCTCCAAGTCCCTGTCTGTGTTCCAATCCCCTGCCTCTGCTAACCTCTCTTCACACTCTTCTCTTCCAAAGACTCCCCCCAGGTACAGTGCCTTCGAGCCTATAAGCCCCGAGAGAACGACGAGTTGGCACTGGAGAAAGCCGACGTGGTGATGGTGACTCAGCAGAGCAGTGACGGTAAGCGGGAGCATGCGTGAGCAGCAGGCCAGGCACTGCAGGCAGGGCAGTGCTGGGAGTGTGTTCACTTCCTGCAGCTGTCGTGACAAAGTACCATGGACTGGGTGGCTTATGGCAATAGAAATGCATTCTCTCACAGTTCTGGAGGCAAGAAGTCCCAAATCAAGGTGTGGGCAGAGCCGTGCGTCTTTTGAAACCTGTAGGGAAGATCCTTCCATACCTTTTCCAGTCTGGTAGCCCCAGCTGTTCCTTGGCTTGTGGCAGCATCCCTCCAATCTCTGCCTCTGTCTTCCTGTGGCTAGCTGCCTTCCTGTGTCTGTGTCCAAGTTTTCCTCCTTTATTTTTTTATTTTATGTATTATTATTATTTTTGAGACAGAGTCTTGCTCTGTTGCCCAGGCTGGAGTGCAGTGGCGCAATCTTGGCTCACTGCAACTTCCACCTCCTGGGTTCAAGTGATTCTCCTGTCTCAGTCTCCCAAGTAGCTGCATGAGCCACCACACCTGGCTAATTTTTGTATTTTTAATAGAGATGGGGTTTCACCATATTGGTCAGGCTGGTCTTGAACTCCTGACCTCAAGCAGTCCATCCCCCTCGGCCTCCCAAAGTGCTGGGATTACAGGCGTGAGCCACCACGCCCAGCTCAAGTTTTCCTCCTTTATATAGACAGCTGTTATACTGGATTAATGGCCACCTTACTCCAGTATGACCTCATCTTAACTTTATTAATTATATTTGTGGCAACCTCATTCCCCATAAGGTCACATTTTGAGGTACAGAGGATTAGAACATCAACATAAATGTTGGGAGGGACACGATGCAACCATAACAGTGGTGAAGGCTCAGGAATGGACAGCTGTAGACTTGGCCACACCCAGGGCCGCCATGTTAGGACACTTGGAGGCTGGGTTTATGCTGGAGGCTCCCCAGTTCACTCAGCCTGAGGATTCAGAAAAATCTCCAGGAAGGTGATCCAGAGAAGCTATCGTGAGCCTTTCCCAGGTAATTCTTCCCACTCACCCTGTGCCCACAGGCTGGCTGGAGGGCGTGAGGCTCTCAGACGGGGAGCGAGGCTGGTTTCCTGTGCAGCAGGTGGAGTTCATTTCCAACCCAGAGGTCCGTGCGCAGAACCTGAAGGAAGCTCATCGAGTCAAGACTGCCAAACTACAGCTAGTGGAACAGCAAGCCTAAGTCTTCTCTGAGAGGAGTTTCGTGAGCTGAAGAACAAGCTGCTCATGGCAAGGGCTGGCCCCAGAACCCTGCAAGAGAGGCCTTCTGTGGATGGAGAACTAGGCCTTCTCAAAGCTCAAGGACAAAATCCAGCTAACCCAGTCCCTCGGCCCAGGCCTCCTTTCGTGCTTTGTGCTTGGTGGGGGGGATTTCGAGGGACTTTGCACTGGACTCTGGGAACCTTTCATCATTAAAAAAAAGGGGACCATTGGGGCCTGAGCCAAGGAACTTTCCTTCTACTGCCTTATAGTGCTTAAACATTCTCCGCCTCCAGGGTGCAGATTCAGAGCTGGCCAGAGTTTCAGTGATAGCCGTATGTTAAACAGAATCTCACCTCAGTCTCCTGGAGGGAGATGTTTAAGAGGGGTTAACACATCAGATGGGAGGGTCAGCCCAGTAACCTCTAAGGTATCTTCCAACCTAGAAATTCGCCATAATTATGGTGCAAGGTCAGTGTGTCTCTGAGATCTATGTCTGTTAGTGGCAATGTGAGGGTGATACTCTCTCACTCTAATAAACTTGGCACTTCTCCGAGTATTTTCTTCTCAAACTCCTCAGCACTGAAAAAGGTTCAAAACATGGAATCCCAAGAGTTCCTGCCTGTTGGGGTTAGGTGTCATAAAAGTCTAAGGTGGTGCATAGGTGATGGCAGTTCCTGACTCCTGCTTTCTGACCCCTGAGAGTTTGGACAGATTTTCTGCTTGTTACAGCTTCAGAGGTTGTAGAAAAAGTTAGAAGTAATTGATAGGTGATGAAAACCCCATCTTTGCTGTACCCATAAGGTATACGTATAGACTAGTTTGGGTGGATTGGGCAAATCTGACTCCGACCATCCATGATTTTATATTGTGACCTGAATTATTGCGAAAATATCTTCTCAGCTGCTTTAGCTTTCTTCTTTGTGAAAGGCAGAATGGAAAGAGGCCTGGGATCCAAGTCACAAGACCCAAACTGCAGGCCCCACACTGCCACAGTTCAACCCTTCTGTGTCTCTGTGCCCTGAAATGTAAAACGTGGGCTTGAACCAAGTAACGTCCAAAGCCCTACTTAACTCTAACAAATGTGTTATTCTCTAGTTTCTTTCAGGTTGCCTGTCTCAGTTGAAGAATATGACTAAATTTTTTTCTCATTAGCATCCGTATATAACAATACCATAGTCATCTTTTGTGCCATCTTTTCATCTATAATAGTCCTTCCTTTGACACTCTACTACTCTGTTTCGTATTTAGGAGGCTCAAAAGTATAATTGCATTGCAGCCTTGTACAAAGGTAAGAATGATGCTATAAAATTTGTCCTAGGCCCACTTAACAATGATGTGACATATTTGTCGTCCTTTTAATAATACACACTGTTTTCAATATATCCCAACATGTTAGCTTGCTTAATTTTTTAATTTTTAAATGTTTTAAGTTTAATTAATTTTTTTGTAGAGACAGGATCTTGCTATGCTGCCCAGGCTGCTCTCAAACTCCTGGCCTTAAGCAATTCTCCTGACTTGGCCTCCCAAAGTACTGGGATTACAGGTGTGAGCCACTGTGTTTGGCCAGTTTACTTTATGTTGAAAAAAATTATCACTATAACCATTAAGATGTGGGCTAGGCTGGATGTGGTGGCTCACGACTGTAACCCTAGCACTTTGGAGGCCGAGGCAGGCGGATCACCTGAGGTCAGGAGTTCGAGACCAGCCTAGCCAACATGGTGAAACCCTGTCTCTACTAAAAATACAAAAATTAGCTGAGCATGGTGGTGCGTGCCTGTAATCCCAGCTACCCAGGAGGCTGAGGCAGGAGAATTGCTGGAACCCAGGAATCAGAGGCTGCACTGAGCCAAAATTGTGCCACTGCACTCCAGCCTGGGCAACAGAGTGAGACTCCATGTCAAAAAAAAAAAAAAAAAAAAGTTGTGGGCTAATATTATTTTATCATAAACAAGATGACATTGCTAAAATATCCAAAACAGGATGGTTTTAGAGAAGTTCAATTGAGGTTTTTCACTCTTTTCAAAAAGCCAGATTTTTAAAGTAAATAATATATATTATTTGTATATGCTATAATTTGCATATACTAACATATAAAATAATAATTGATTCATATTGATTGCAATAACAATAATTATAATCCAAACTATTTGTACAAACCAGTATTTGAATACTGGCCATATGGCTCAAACAGTTCCATATCCAGCCCTATATTATTTTCAAGGCAAATTCTCCATTATTTTCTCAGAGAGGTACAATAGCAGCTTCTGAATGCAAATAATTTTTTGAGTTGCATGGCTGCTGCTTTGCTTGAAGTTGTTAAGGCTTTCTCATCCTTTTAACATAAGTTCTGTAAGACTTCTAACTAAAACTATTCTTTAGATTTTTAATATGTATTCATTTAATTGGGTTATACTCACCTAATCTGGGACATTAGAAAGCATTAGGCTTTACTTGTCTTTTAAGTCCTTGGTTAAAAAAAGAAAAAGAGAAATTTAGATATGAGTAATGTCTCTTCGGTTGAATTACTGAACTATAGGTTTAGAAAAATTGAATATAGGTTCACTCATTGTCCTCTCCGTCTTCAAATTTCCAGAATTGAATTCAACTTCTTCAGTGATTACTGGAACCATTACATGGCCATTTCTTAAAAGAGATTATGAAAACAATCATTAACCAAGACTTTTTGGACAGAACTGCATTTGAAGCATGTATGATTATATAGTATTTTGTTGCTTTCTTAAGCAAAACAATGCATTGAGTAGTGTCTTCAGGAGACAAAAATAGTTCTATTCATAGAACCTTTTCTGAATTGTAATATGCTTGGAGCTTAAAATCATACAGATGTGTGCTCAGTTATTTTATTTGTGCACTTGACCACACTGGACTTCTGTCATTTTTGCCTAAGCACACAGCTTAGAAAGCTATTTTTTAAAGTTTATTTTTACTACCAACTTTTACTTAAAGTTAACTATGACCTTTAGCTTTTAGCTGTGCACTACTTGCTCTGTCTTGGCCATTTATAGTGATTTTAATAAGACCAGCCTGCAAGTATCTGGAAGGCACACAGTTTAATATGTGTCTATTTTCCCTAATTTTGTTTTTTGTCTCAAATAACTTTTATATCCATGACAGATAAAATGAATCTGAGTTCTATGACTGATTTTGTTTTAAATTAGCCTTTAGGATAGAAGTGGTTAAAAAGTCTTTTAAGGCTGGGTACAGTGGCTCACGCCTGTAATCCCAGCACTTTGGGAGGCTGAGGCGGGCAGATCACGAGGTCAGGAGATCAAGACCATCCTGGCTAACCAGGTGAAACCCCGTCTCTACTAAAAATACAAAAAATTAGCCGGGCGTGGTGGCGGGTGCCTGTAGTCCCAGCTACTCGGGAGGCTGAGGCAGGAGAATGGTGTGAACCCGGGAGGTGGAGCTTGCAGTGAGCTGAGATCACGCCACTGCGCTCCAGCCTGGGCAACAGTGTGAGACTCCATCCCCCAAAAAACAACAACAAAATGTCTTTTAAAACCCTGATTACATTTGCTGGTTCCCCTTCCTTTGCACACATATTTACCCCCTTCCTTTGCACACATATTTACCCCCTTAAATAAACTTGATTCCCTGAGGGACCTCATGTTGGTCTGTTCTTTTTTTTTTTTTTCCCTGAAATGGAGTCTTGCTCTGTCACCCAAGCTGGAGTGCGGTGGAGCGATCTCAGTTCACTGCAACCTCCGGCCCCTGGGTTCAAGCAATTCTCCTGCCTCAGCCTCCCACGTAGCTGGGATTACAGGCGCATGCCACAAAATAATTTTTGTATTTTTAGTAGAGACAGGGTTTCACAATCTTGGCCAGGCTGGTCTCGAACTCCTGACCTCGTGATTCACCCACCTTGGCCTCCCAAAGTGCTGGGATTACAGGCGTGAGCCACCGTGCCCGGCCTGGTCTATTCTTGATAGTCTGTGTGCTTTTTAAGTATTTAGTGATGTTGCCCTTATCATAAACTCCTCTTGTTTATGGGGTCAAATGAGAATTCCAGTGTTTTGATATAGTGGCCCTTCACAGACAGTTATTCCCCACCCATCCCCTCAAGACACACCACTGAGACTTGTGCGGGTTTATACTTGTTGATGTTTCAGACTTACACGTAAATATCTTTTGTGGTGGTAACTCTGCTCTATCACTAACACAGTCCAGTGACCCCAGAGCCACACTGGCTGTAAACATGACTCAGAAGCTGTGTGATTACAGCAGTTCCAAGCCTGTAGTTAAGGGTAATCTTCTAACTCTGAAGTCAGGTGTGTGGAAGGGCCGAAGGTTATGAGTAAATGAGCTGAAGAGAGACAGATGCCAAACTCAGTCATGATTCAAATGCACTTCTTGCTTAGATTTAGAAAACATTCTCTATGCTTAATAGTCTTTGACCCATTTTTTCCGACCCGCCCATTGTAAATGACAGTCATGGAGTGGAAATTTCCCTAGCTTCTTCCTTGGAAGAGCATCCATTCACCCTGCAGTTCCCAAGGAGCGTCGCAAAAACGAGGCTAAGGGCGCAGACAGAACTCTGGAGGTGAAGGTGAGTGAGTGAGGGTGTTGATTCTGAGTGGCTGTGAGTGGGGCATCTGTGTAGGAAAGGAGCCGGGTTGGTGTGCGTTACAAACTTTTTCCGCGCTGCTGGGGTGGGGGTAGCTGGTGTCTGCTGCTCCATGAATGAGTCATGGGCTGAGGGTAGAACTTGCTCTAGGGAGGGGCTGCGTCTGGCTCACAGCATTCTCCAGGAGCACCAAGGGGCAGATGAATATTTTCCGGCAGTTTACCTGAGCATTTCAGAGAGGGAACTAGCTCTGAACAATGCAGATGGAAACCCAGAAGGAGAGAGGCAGCCAGTCCACATGGTGTGCTGAGATGGGGGCTCTGCATCTGCTCGGACCAAGGGGCTCCTGAGCACCAGGGAGAACATTCAGACTGTTGGGGAAAAGGTGGGCAAGAGCAACAGACCGTGGGATATTGTGGGAGAGTCATAGCAGCCCAACAGGACAGACTGTAGTCTATCCCAGAAGCAGACAGTCTCAGGGAGAAAAGGGAAATGCAGAAAGCAAAGAAATGATGGGCCCTCAGTGGGACTCAGCCAGCCCGTTCTAAAGTACTTTCTTATTGAGATCAACGTGTGGTGCAAATGAGAAAATTATCCACTGCTGGATTTGAAAGAACCTTGAAAGTCTTTGTGTCTAACACCCTCACTGGTTACAGTGGGGCCTGGAGAGGGGAAGTGATTTACCTAAGGTCATACAGCCAGTTGCTTATAAAGGACAGATTTATCCAGCTCTATGTCCACTGCTAGGATGTAAGCAAGTGACCTGCTGAGCTTGTGCTCGTCACCCAAAGGGTGAAGGTGACTTGCCATACACTGCAAAGGTTGAGTGAACAGAAAATGCACAGGCAGAATATTTTTGAGAGAGCAGGAGGAGGTGGTGGTCAGACTTGTGGAATTGTCAATAAGCAGGTTTGGGTTACGGAATTGAGCTTAGTCAGGCAACATGATCCAGAAAACACGAATCAAGGTGGTGTTTTCAAAGCAGTTCATTGTCCTTGCACAAGCAGGGCCTTAAAGAACTGAAGAGTCCTCTGTGTGTGTGTGTGTGTGTGTACGTGTGTGTGTGTGTATAGAGGTGGCTGCTTAGATTCAAGGGAGGAGAGTACAAACAGATCTTTGGGAGAAATGGGATTTATGCAGTAAGACCGGGCTTCCTCCCCGAAATAAAATAATACTTGTGATGGGCTCAGTGGCTCACCTCTGTAATCCCAACACTTTGGGAGGCTAAGGTGGGCAGATCCCTTGGGCCCAGGAGTTTAAGACCAGCTTGGGCAACATGGCAAAGCCCCATCTCTACAAAAAATTTAAAAATTAGCCAGGTGTGGTGGTATGCACCTGTAGTCCCAGCTACTGGGGAGGCTGAAGTGAGAGGATAGCTTGAGCTCAGGAGGTTGAGGCTGCAGTGAGCCATGATCACGCCACTGCATTCCAGCCTGGACAACACAGCAAGACCGTGTCTCAAAAAAATGGATTAAATAAAATAATATTTGCATTAACAAATATAAGGGAAAAAAGATAAGGTGTGTTCCAGTTAAGAAACCAAGAGAAATGAATATATATATTGAGACAGGATGTCACTCTTGCCCAGGCTAGGGTACAGTGGCATAATGTCAGCTTACTGCAGTCTTGACTTCCTGGGCTCAAGTAATTCTCCCACCTCAGCCTCCCAGAGTAGCTGGGACTACAGGCGTGTGCCACCATGCCCAACTAATTTTTTTGATTTCTAGTAGAGATGAGGTCTTGCTATGTCACCCAGGCTGGTCTTGAACTCCTGAACTCAAGTGATCCTCCCACCTTGGCCTCCCAAAGTGCTGGGATTACAGGCATGAGCCACTGCACCCTGCCAAATGTATATTTTTTTAAAGCGTTTGACAGTCATCTTTTGAATATGGTTCTGGGAACATTTTTTGTTTATCGGGTATGAAAATATACCTGATCTCACCAATTTAAGTAATTTATAGGAAGTAAGAAAAGTCAGACTAAAATGAACAATCTGTTTTGTATGGGGCAATGAAGTGAAATAATGAAATAGTCAAATTGGAATGCTTGGAAACATTAAATGCTTGTTGTGGTTGGTAGCTCAGATGAAGGGGCTTTTGAGAAACAGAGGATTGTATCCCTGGCAGGCTAGAAGAATATGGGCTGGGGTAAGGGTGCAGGAGCTTGAGAAGGGGCACGTTGGGTAGAATTATGTGGAAAGAATGACATAAAAACCAATAGAATGAAAGTGTACCAGAAAGCACCCTGGAATCTCTGTGGGTGGAAATTCCATTCTCAGATAATGAAACTGTGGCAGTAGGAATGTATGTGAGGCAACCTGCCAGGGTAATGAGATGAAGAAACAAATAAAATGTAAAGGCTACAGAATGAAGAAGCAAGTAAGGTGTAGATGCCACAACCCTGGGTCTGACACCAACTCCTCCCCTGGGCTTGTGTATTTTGCACATCTTACTCCCAGATGCCTGGGCTCTGAAACCCAGAGTCCGTTTGACATTCTCTCCTCCCCACTCATGCAGTCAACTCATTGATTTCTTCGCAGCATTGATCACATTGACTGCTTTCCTATTTCCCTACTGCTGTTTTGGTCTCGGTCCCCTCATCTCTGGGTACTGGAATGACTTCCCCACTGGTCCATCTACTCTCAGTCTTTTCACCCACAATCTATCTGGAAGAGTGTTCCACAGTCTCAAATTTGACTTTATATTATTTACCCCTCTCGTTGTCTACCAGGTAATAATGCTGGGCCCAACCTAGCCATCCAGCGTCCATGAGCCCCCTCTGTTTCTCACACTGCTCCTTAGGTTACACGTTCACTAACCTCACTACCTGTTCTTCTCAGACATCCCAACTCCCTTTCTAGTTTTGGAACATTCAGCTTCCTGCTCCCTTTGACGACTATTCTCTCTTCCCTCTTACATATCACAATAATGTGTCTATTTCTTTTTAAATCAAACTAAACAGTACTGAGTATTTAAGTTATTTAAACACAGACCCAAGGCCTGTGGAAAGATTTGATTCTAACTCAAATCTAGCTTATACCCACTCTTTTCTGACATGTCCCACCCAATCCCAGCTTTTGACCTTCTTTAACACCTCCTTCTAAAACTATCACTAGACATTGCTTATTGCAGTTGACACCTCATGAATGGGCTTAAATCATGTCCAGAATGTATTCCTTTTGCAACTTTGGGCAAATAACTTCAATGTCTCTGAGTCTCAGATTTTCAGTTGTCAAATAAAGAATACCTTATAGGGTGGTTGTGAAATAAAATTACCTAGCAGAGAGCTAGATACACGATGAATGCCAAATAAATAGCTAGCATCATCATTAATATTTTGCCTAAGGACCAATTTCTGGATTAAGTAAGCTATTTCAGCTCCTGATGGTCTTGTAAAACATACAAGCACACAAAATTGGCTATCATTTATAGCCTTTTACTTGTTAAGGCTCTTTCAGTTTTTTCGAAGATATATTAGCATTCCCAAAGCAAGACTCTTCTATCTGCACTTGCTGAAGTGGAGAATAAAAAACTAAAAGACTTCTATCTAGACTTGGTCAAGGCATTTATTTTAATTTCATTTTTTTAAAAGATAATTGTAAGATAATTTTTAAAATAGAGACGGGGGGGCGGGGGGGAGGGGTGTCTCGCTATATTGCCCAGGCTGGTCTTGAACTCCTGGACTCAAGTCATCCTCCCACCTCGGCCTCCTAAAGTGCTGGATTACAGGCATGAGCCACCACACCTGACCTTGGTTAAGGCATTTTTAGGTAATCACTTAAACCTGTTTCTTGCTCTGTGAATTTGGATAATTGCATTTATATTTTCACACCTGTTCAACCTCCCTCCCCAGGACCTACGGCCCTGTTTGGGCTTTTGATCATTTCCCAATCCAGCACCTCTTGGAGCTCTTTCTACTTGTACTCTCAGGCTGTCCCTGACCCATTATCAATGCCACTTTTTCTTCTGCCCAATGCTCCTTCACTATGTTGTTCTTTCCGTAGGAAACATAGTGAGTCTGCCTAAGACCAGTTTTCTTCCTGCTACGTGCTGTGCCTGCATGACTTTCTCTTGACTTGAACTAGTGTTCTCTATGCTGAATAGGCCTAAGAGCTGCCTTTGGTCTTTTTAGTCCTTGTCTCTGTTACAGACCCTAGTTCTATATTTTTCTTACAACAAAGATCTGTAAGTTCTACCCTATGGGGGGAACTTACAGACCCTACTCTACCCAGATAACCACTTATCTAACCAGATAACTACAGGAATTTTATCCTCAACATATATAAACGAAGCTCTCCTTTTCCCTAAATTTGCTTCATCTCTGATATGGTCTGGATGTTTGTCCCTTCCAAATCTTACGTTGAAATGTAATTCCCAATGTTGGAGGTGGGGCCTGGTAGAAGGTGTTTGGGTCATGGGGGAGGATCCCTCATGAATAGCTTGGTGCGGCCTTGCAATCATGACTGAGTTCTCGCTTTGATTTCATGCCATATATGGTCATCTGGTTGTTTAAAGGAGTGTGGCACCCTCCTCCTCTTCCCTTGCTTGTTCCTGCTCTCCCTTTGCCTTCGCCATGACCCTGCACTTCCTGAGACCCTCACCAGGCAAATGCCGCCACCATGGTTCCTGTACAGCCTGTAGAACCGTGAGCCAGTTAAACTTCTTTTATTTACCCAGCCTAGCAATGCAAAAATGGCATAATACAATCTCCATTATTTTTTCTCAATTATAGCATTTCTTAGTTACCAAAGTCTTATTTTCTTTCAGTTAATTATCTACCACATTATATTGATTCTGACTTAAATATTCGTCAAAGCTGGGCACAGTGGCTCACACCTATAATCCCGGCACTTCAGGAGGCTGAGGTGGGTGGATCATCTGAGGTCAGGAGTTCGAGACCATCCTGACCAACATGGTGAAACCCTGTCTGTACTAAAAATACAAAATTAGCCAGGTGTGGTGGCGCATACCTGTAATCCCAGCTACTTCGGAGGCTGAGGCAGGAGAATCGCTTGAACCTGGGAGGTGGAGGTTGCAGTGAACCAAGATAGTGCCATTGCACTCCAGCCTGGGCAACAAAAGCGAAACTCCATCTCAAAATATTCCTCAAGTCTGTTCGCTCTTCTCTCTTCACCCTGCCCTACTCTACACATCTCTCAGTGAGGCTGTCTCAGCAGCCTTGGATTATGTCCCTGCATCTCCTCTTTCCATCTATCAATCTCATTCTCTGTTCAACTTTCTTTTTTTTTTTTTTTTTTTTTTTTTTGAGACAGAGTCTCGCTCTGTCGCTAGGCTGGAGTGCAGTGGAGCGATCTCGGCTCACTGCAACCTCCACCTCCTGGGTTCAAGCAATTCTCTGCCTCAGCCTCCTGAGTAGCTGGGACTACAGGCACATGCCACCATGCCCAGCTATTTTTTGTATTTTTGGTAGAGACGGAGTTTCACCATGTTGGCCAGGATCATCTCAATCTCTTGACCTCGTGATCCTCCCACCTCAGCCTCCCAAAGTGCTGGGATTACAGGCGTGAGCCACCGTGCCCGGCCTGTTCAACTTTCTAAAACACAAATGTGGGCGAGTCATGCCCATGAGTTAAAACTGCCAGTGCCACTGTTTGCCCAAAGAATACATGCAAACACTCAGCATTGTGTGAGGCCTTTCCCAATCTCCCTGCCAGCCTCATCTGCCACCCCAGCCCCTCCACTCAAACCCTACCACTCTGAGCATCTCTCTCATCCTTTTACCAATCTCAGTGGTCTTATACTGGCTATACTTTCTGCCTGAAATATCCTTCCTTCCTCTGCTTATCCAGATTCCACTGTTCCTTCACGAGCTAGCTTTAATGTCTTAGACTCTAGAGCTTTCTTACGTGGCTTTTCCTCCGTTTGAGTTCCTGCCACTCTTTGTTCCCAGGCTGGCACCTCACAGCATTGGCCCCCTGTATTGTAACTGGTCATGTGATTGTCAGACTCCCCAGAGAGAGTGGCAGTTCCCTGAAAGCTGAGACGAGATTTTGTTTATCTTTGTGCTCACCCAGTACTGTCTGTGCCTGTAAACCCCTGTCACCTGATGGAATGGATGTCTGCCCTATATCTCAGGGCTTTGTTATAAACTCAAATGAAAGGGTATTTATGAAAGAACAGTATGAACTAAACTACAAACATAAGAACACTGAATCTCCCGGACTGGCCCTCTGGACTCGAATATCAGCACTTGGGGGTGACTGAAGAAGGTGCATCATTTCCAGGGAAGCAGATTTGCTGTTGACTAATAAAGACCATTTACTTGGAGTGGGGCCAACAAAAGCCTAACTGTCTTTTGTAGCCTGTTTCTGTTTTGTGTTCCATTTCTGCAAATAATATTTAAATAGACATTTAAAATTAATTCTAATGGGCTATCTCATAAAATTATCTGAATAACTAATATAAAAGATTCAGGGCCAGGTGAGGTGGCTCAGGCCTGTAATCCCAGAACTTTGGGAAGCCAAGGCAGGAGGATCACTTGAGCTTAGTCTGGGTAACATAGTGAGACCCCAACTCTACAAAATATCAAAAATTTAGCCAGGCATGGTGGTGCTTGCCTGTAGTCCTAGCTGCTCGGGAGGCTGAGGTGACAGGGTTGCTTGAGTTCAGGAGGTCAAGGCTGCAGTAAGCCATGATCATACCACTACACTCCAGCCTGGGTAACAGAGCGAGACCCTGTCTCAAAATTAAAAAAATATTCAGCCTACAGGAACAAAAAATAGAATGGGGATCAAACAGTTTTAGAACATGAAAGGAAATGATTTTTTTGGACAGTTGCAGAGCCTGTATGAGAGTCCTAATGGTGAGGGATGGGGTGAGGAGTTACTAAAATGCCAGCAATGAACCCAGGACTGCCTAGGCGTCTGAACAGTAAGAAAGTTGGGTAAAACATGGAGGCCAACTTCAGGATTATCTGTTTGAACTGCAAAACTAACATGGATGTAGATGTCCTTAGCAAAGTGCTACAACTAGGATTTGCCAGGTTTAGCAAAAAAAAAAAAAAAAAAAAAAAAAAAATTAAAAATGCAAGATATCCAAATAGTGCAGGGAACAGGCTTATGCTACAAAATTATTTGTTTTTCTGAAATTCGAAGTTAACTGCACATCCTTTTTTTAATCTGGAAAACCAAGCTATAACCCAAATGACTTCAACAACTTTGAGCCCGATATTATTGACAGGATGGGGCTCTGGGCCATTTTGGAGAAAGAATTCAGGAAGATTCGCATGGACTCTTGCTGTAAACAACCAGAGTAGTTTAGGGCCACAGTGAAACTGGTGGTAGATTGCCATCTAGTGGAAAGATATTAGTAGTGAAAGCTAAAATTGGAGGACTGGACAGATTTTTTGTTTGTTTGTTTGTTTGTTTGTTTTTTCTGGAGTTTGCCAGGAAGGATTCTGCTCTGGCCAACTGCAAAGTCCTGAGGTTGCACTGTTAGACGAGGAGGATGTGGGTGGGGGGAAGGGAGGGTAGGAAGCAGATGGAATAGGAGCAAGGCTGAAATGCATTTGCCTCGTGTTCTAAGCAGAGTGCCTGGACCATTGTTCCATTCCAGCATGCAGAAACTTTGCTCCCTCTCCACGCAAAACCAGAGCAAAAGCTAGAGCTTCCTGTAAGAAGCGCAAGATTCTTCCACCTGAGGATGGCTCAAAGTGATGTGGAACTATCAGAAACAAAATTCTAAAGATATAATCACTCATCGTTACAACCAGCGACAAAGGAAGTCATCCAAAAGGTGACAGTGTGGCTGGCTACACAGGCAAGCTCAGATCTTGAAAAGGTTGAAAAAATGCAAAAGTTAAAAGAAAGCACACACTGGAATTCCAAAGACGGTATCTCAAAGTGAGAAGCCTGGAAGAAACTCCGCTCTGCAAGCATGCTGAAGACCAATACGAACAGTAACACTAGCAATGATAATAATAAAGCCAAACTTGGGACAGGAAGGAGAGAGAAAAGAGAAATGTACTCCTGCGGGCAGACATCATAATGTCAACATACAATACAAACACAGCAGATGCACTTGAGTTTTATTTCAGACTATCTTCCCAAAGAAATGAATATATTCTAGAAATTAAAAGAGTTGGGCCAGTGCAGTGGCTCATGCCTGTAATCCCAGCACTTTGGGAGGCCGAGGCAGGTGGATCACGAGGTCAAGAGATCGAGACCAGCCTGGCCAACATGGTGAAACCCCATCTCTACTAAAAATACAAAAAGTAGTTGGGCGTGGTGGCACGTGCCTGTAATCCCAGCTACTCGGGAGTCTGAGGCAGGAGAATCGCCTGAACCCGGGAGGCAGAGGTTGCAGTGAGCCAAGATCATGCCATTGCACTTCAGTCTGGGCAACAGGGTGAGACTCTGTCTCAAAAAAAAAAAAAAAGAGTTGGACAAAAAAAAATAATACTAAGATGGACTTAAAAACCCAAATTGGAGCCTTATAACTTTTAAATCATCCGATATGTTTTCTAGTACAGGACAAGAGAGGGTTTCTAAGACTTACTAGAGGCAAATATCCTAATTTCCAATGACATGATTTGTTGAAACTAAAGGACAATAAATTTAATGTAAAATCTTATGGAATTCTATGAGATTCTTGAAAAATGGCTTATGAACACTTAGGTAAAAAATAGCCAGAAAAGACAACAGGTGTTCTAAACTAATCTGTCTCATTTGTTATATATTTAGGTTTACAAGAATGTTGTATTATCAGAGTGCTATACAGAGAATATGTTTTTGATTTTATTGAATCATACAGGAGTTTTATTCCTAAATCCTTGAGGGAGATAGTAAAGGATGGTATGGGATGATAATACAGTTAAGGAAGATTTGTAGCTAGTTTAACCCTCTATACAAAAAAAAAGTACCCATTAATGGAGTATTTTCAAAGAGGAGTACCAAAATGTCCTGTGCTGACCTATATTCTGTTTACTAATTTATTAATGATTTGATTATAAAATATGTAAAACATATTGATCAGATCTGCAGGCAGAACAAAACTGCAAAAAAAATGGCTAATATTATATAAGAACTCCAGAGCATCTTAAGCTCAATATTGGGCTAAAATTAACAAAACGAAACTGAACAGGCCATATAAATCTCTGTATGTTTAGATTAGAAATGTTAATCCTCCAAGTGCAAAATGAGGAGGGTGAACTGCCTTTAAAACAGCTTCTATTTAAATGACCTAGAGGTCATAGTTTTGGACCAAGAATATGAACCAGCTGCACAAAAATGCTAATGTGTTTTAATAGAGACACCATTTGTAGGGTATCCTATTTAACGGAGATGACAGCTGTACCAAAATGTTGACCAGACCACATTCAAAGTAGGCTTCATTTCTGACACCACTCCTAAAAGGAACATGGGCAAACTCACATTTATTTGAAAAGAGGCATACAGGGTGGCAAAGAGCCTGGAGCCCGAGCCCCATGAGGGCTAGCAGACAGAGCTCCCACCATCGCCTGTAGAAGGCAAAGCTTTTATAATAGGAATGATATACAGTCCTTAGATTTGTGATTTATTTTTTGTAGTACTTGGAAAACAAAACCCAGATCAATCAAACAAGATATTGGTTTATTTCTAGTAGAAGAATTTTATAATAAAGCTCTTCAAAAATTCTGCAGGTTCTTGTGAAAGGGAGTTAGCCCCAAGCCCCGGGCCCTCCACTGGGAAAACAATACTGAATGATGCCCCATCAATGGTGGGTAGAAGAGATTCCTGCAAGTCAGGAGCTTGGATTTTTTCTTTCACCCCTAAGTTTCCATGCTTCTAAGAAGTTTTCACGATTTTCTCTTTGTTTAGTGTTTGTTTTTAATTCTCAATTCATTTTATTTTTAGTATACTATTAAATCAACACTTTTTATCTAAGAGTTGCATGTAAGGACAGATGTCAAAGTTGATTTCCGTTCGATTCTTGGTGTTAGATGCTGTATTTGCTCTATACAAAGGTGCTGCTAATCATTGAATAGCGGGAGCATGAACCAATTAAGATCTGGAGGAGAAAATATCCAGCCACCATGTAGGGCTTTGAAAGCAACAGAATTCTCTGGTGATTAATAGAAAGAGCAGTTACAGTCTTCCATCTATTTTGCCCTATGTCTGTCTTTAGGCTGTTCATTTCATGAGCCTCATGAGACAGAATGTGAAAACAAAATGAGATATGTAAATATATACTTTTAAAAACTCAGTTGTTATGCATCATAAAACATTTCATAATTTAACAAATACATATCCTAATCCCTAAATTAAGGGTACTGAAACCTGGCTATTACAATCTCCATCACATATCCGCCAAGTCGACCTTCTGGTTTTCTCCTGACTTCTGCCCCTCTGGTGGATTTCTGCATTCTTTCAGAGACATTTTCTCATTGGCTTGCACATATCTATTGTTTTAATCACACCTCTCTAATCCCTAAACACTACTCTTCTTTATCTATTAGGAGGACATTGATCTTTATAACTATTTACTGACTCTCCCCCTTTTCATATTCATCTTCCTGTCCCTTCAGCTTTTTTTTTTTTTTTTTTTTTTTGAGATGGAGTCTCGCTCTGTCTCCCAGGCTGAAGTGCAGTGGCGCGATCTCGGCTCACTGCAAGCCAAGCTCCACCTCCCAGGTTCACCCCATTCTCCTGCCTCAGCCTCCTGAGTAGCTGGGACTGCAGGCACCCGCCACCACACCTGGCTAATTTTTTTTTTTTTTTTTTTTTTTTTGGATTTTTAGTAGAGACGGGGTTTCACCATGTTAGCCAGGATGGTCTCAATCTCCTGACCTCGTGATCCACCTGCCTCGGCCTCCCAAAGTGCTGGGATTACAGGCGTGAGCCACCACGCCCAGCCTTTCTCTGCTCTTTTTCCATTCCACTTCCTGATTCATGTGTCATCTCCTGTCTCTCCCACCCCCTAGCCTCTTTCCTTTGTTCCCTTCCTGACCTGTTCTTTCCTACTTTAGTACCCCTCAGGTCCCTTTCCTCCAATCTCCAGATCTGTGCCTTACCTTTTCTTTTCTGTTTAGATGTATTTTAGGATAGATTTTTCTTCTGTGGTTATCTTTCTCTTTCATCACCCAGTCAATGTTTTGCTACTGCTTATACTACTGTCTTCACCCTTCATTCATCTTTCTGGTCCTTTTCAGTCCCATCTCGCCCTTCTCCCAGGCACCACCCAGTTCTCTTTTTATACAAATTGGTTGTTTACCCTCCTTCTCATGCTCCCTTTAGCCCTTAACATACTAAAGCAGGATCTCAAGCATAGAACCAATAAGGTCTAATTGATGTTTCTTCCTTCATTGCCTAATTTGTCATTTGCCTAATTTGGCTCACCACCAGAGGACAGAAGGAAGCTATTCGAGTTCAATGTGGATGCAGAATCACTCTGTGCAATGAAACAGGAGGGTGGTACATCCTCAGTCAGTGTCCATTCTTTCCTGAGCTCCTGACCCCTTGTGCAGACATCTAGGGAGCATTCTCCATCTTTGGTTAAGTTCTCTCTTGTTCCCTCCTCTTCCTACATCTCAACCTATAACCAAACCTCCCGAGATTAGCACCCAACCTCAAACGGTAACCATAAACAAATGGAGGAGGTAAAATTGCAGTCTATGGGTGAGAGTTAAGCATGAAATGGTTGGTGATCATTTTAGGGGGTGATCTCTCAAGGTGCTTAGCAAAGTGTCTTTTGGTGCCTCTGCAAGCTAGGGTGGGAGAGACAGAGAACATTCTGGACCCTTCGTCCTGGCCCAGTGAGGTCTGGGCCATTATAGTCTGGGGATGCTGTCACATCCCCCTGTGCGGGAGAGAACTGTCTACTTGCTATCCTCGGAGTGCTCCCCAGCCCCGCCCCCCATACACAAAAACAAGAGCTGTGGGAAAATAAGTCATAGTTCACAATACTAGAGAAGTGACTTCAGATATTCTCAGGCTTCTCTTGTGATCCCGTCCCTATGGGGCCCAACTTCCAGAGAAAGGCCCAGACTCAGATTTGCTCAGGGTCAGTCATGGGTTTGGGAATAGAATATGGTTAAATGTGAGGACCGAAGGAAAAGCCCAAGATGCCCAGTTCCTTCTTTAGTGGGAGAGATGAGCCCAGGGAAGAGGCCCTCCATGTGGTCATGCCCGGTGGTGCCCACCTGAGAATGGCATCCAGTAACTGCTCAGCCAAGTGGAATAAAAGGACGAAAATGGAGCTCTTCATTAGTGTGAGTGTGGAGACACATAATGGAGACACATAACCACAGAGAAAACCGCAGGACGGACTAGTTTACTGCTTATGGTGGACACTCCAGCTCATTTGTCAAGCAAGGATAGGAAACAAACAAAAACACCTGATACAACATTCAGAAGTAACACAGGCCACCTGCTTCCTTCAGGACCCCCACACAGAGTGTAAAGAAAAGGGAAGCGCCAGCCCTCTTTCTTCCTTCTCATATCAACAAGACGAGCCTACACAGGGGAAATGTCTAACTCTCCCCTCAGTCTACAGAGTCCACACTCTTTCCCAAACCCCCAACCCCTGTCCTCTCAGCGAGCCCAATCCTATCCCACCAAGCAGCCTCTTTTCACTCTTTGACCCCCCAGCTAGGGGACATGGCTATTCTTGTCATCCCCTCTGGCCTCCTCCAGTGCTGAGGGCTGATCCAGGGAAGCAGCTGGTGGTTCCTCTTTTACCTTGCTGAGTAAGGGCCCAGTCCCTGGTCTGGCCCCTTCAGGCATCCATGAGAGAGCTGACGAAGGCTGCCTGCCCAGAGCCTGGGGGCAGGGAGTTGGAAATAGATCAGGAAAGTAGCCATCCCCTCCTGCAGGATGCCCCAGAGCTTGTGGGCAGAACGGACCAGGGAAGGGCAGCTCTGGCAAACAGGGGTCACTCCAGGAGGCTGTACCTGTGGGGTCGGAGGGTGTAGGAATTACCAGACAGGATGGAGAGTATCAACTATCATTAACTGTGTTCTACAACAGATCCCCCCGTGCCCCAACACACATAGACGCAGCTTAGGACCTCAGTGCAAGTCTGGGTCCAACTCTAGCCTCGGGCTCTGTCCTTAGGACCACACAGGCTCCAGCACTCAAGGTCCTGTGGTTTAGTAACATTGACACAAAGTGAACCATGGATCAGGCCAATGCTGTTTCGTACACGCAACAAGGAGACCAGGAACCACCTGATCTTTCCTCCCCTTCTGCTAGAATCTAGTTTTAATATGACAGATGTTTCTGGGATTTCAGAGGTCCAAGTGGCCCAGCAGAATATTAGCTGCCATCTACTCTAGGCCAAATATTTTCACTCCTATTGTATCTAATCCTCACCAAGTCCCTCCCTGACATAGAACTGTGAGTCCCATTTCAGAGTCCCAGAAACTGAGACTCAGGAGAGCTAGTAACTGGCTGAGCTGGACTTCAAGCCTGTTTTCCTGATGCCAAACTCCAGAGTTCTCTGCTAACCCTCACTGTGCTCTGCAGCCTCTGCAGAATTCGAGGGAGAAGAGCTTAATAGAGAGAACTAGGGGCAAACAGAAGGATTCATTCACCACCCATGACCTGCCTCAGTCTACCCTCCAGATAACTTGGCTCTTTTTCCCCTCCCACCTTCCTCAATCTCAAGGGGACCTTCTCTCCCAGCCTCAACTCACCCATATTCCCAGCAGGTGGTTGCATCAGGATCTGTCCTGAGGAGGCACCTGGGCAATAGCCCTGCGATGTGCCCCCGCTGGGGCCACAGGGAAACGTAAACAGAGAGTCTTCGGATGGTGGAAGCGTCAGTGAACTGGGCATGGAGAAGGGGAAAGTGGGGAGGTAGGGAAACTTGGGCTGAGGGGACTGGAAAAGCGGGGGCTGTGGAGCCTGGGAGAACTGGAAGGGTCCTGGCTGGTTGCTCTGTTGGTAATCCTGGGGCTCCAGCTCCTCCAAATATGAACAGGGGGGTGGCAGGGTGATGCTGCAAGGACAGAGGAACAGCTGGTGAGGTGCAGGGGTGGGGGAGCTCCCCGTTCCTACCACAGTAGCTGAGTCCCTACCTCTCACCTCCTCCTCATCTCCATGGTAAGCCCAGCCTTGCAAGGCTGCTGCAGCTGCCTCTTCTCCCCCCTCCTGCTCCTAGCATCTTGCCCTTGTTTCTGCTCTATTGCTGTGATCCCCCTAGGTCATTCCCCAGATGCCCTTATCCCTTTCATCCCCATCTCCTGTACTACTCTGTGCTCCTCTCAGTTAACCCTCTCCTCTCTGTGTCTATCTTCTCTCCATCTACACCCCCCTACCCCCGCCCAGATAACTAGAGTGACCTACCCCCGTAGGTTCCTTACCTTGTCCCCCAGGACCCACAGGGGCCATCCTTGTGGCTGCTGTCACTGCCAGCAACATCCATCAGCAGTGGCATCAGTTGGGGGGTGTGGACAGGGCCAAGGGGGAAAGGAAGATCGGCCCTTCGCACAGGTGGGGGGCTGAAGAGTGGGGGGGTCACCACCCTCTGAGCACCCTCACTGGGTTGGGTGGGGGCCAAAGTCTGGTCAGAAGTCAGCAGCATGGGGGGCTCTAGGAACAGAAGGCAAAGAGGGGCTATAACGGTAAGGAAATGGGAGGCAGGTTTGGCATTGCTGAATGGTAGACACAAGCCATGCCCAGGTCCCCCCTGAATAGGCCCTGCTGGCCGAAACACTGGAGGACTCCAGTCACTCCCACCTCCATCAAACAAAGCCTGTCTTCACTATCTTTAGTTGCCATTTTCCCCCAGCTCTGAAGGTGGGAACTCACCTGGAAAGGTATCCAGAGGGGACTCCTGAGGGAAAGGGTCAGGCTTTGGCTCCATGGGCACAGCAGGTAGGATCTCAGCTGCAGAGCTGGAGTCAGGAAGAATGAAGACTGTAGCTTTGGTGGTCTCTGGATTTGCACAGGTGCCTCATTGCCAGGAGAGACACCAATTCCCAAACTCTGCCTCCTACAGGGCACCGGCAACTTCCTGATCCCATGGCAGCCAAAATCCCTCTAAATCTTAGCTGGCAACCCTAGGACTCATGCCTAGCCTTCCAATGCTCTCCTTCTAGACCCTCAGGATCCCAGCTTGGACCCCACTTCTACCCACAGGGATGATACAGAAAGAAGAGGAATTCTGACCTGCATTGACTGCTGGCAGGACCAGGGGCTGCAGGATTGTCCTTGCTTTCTTTCCCATTCAGTTTCTCCATTTTTCGCCACTTGGCCCGGCGATTCTGGAACCACACCTATGGGGGGAAAGGTGCTTGAAGAACTGGAGAAGAGGGGCAGAGACTGAGGCTTAGGTCCTGGCTGTTGCACAAGGAGCTACAGGACTTTGGAAGGTCACTCCAGCACTCTGCTTCTGAGCCCTCTGTCAGGCTGGTTTTATCAAAAGTCTCTGTAGTGCCTTCCTCTCCTAATGCTCTCAGGCTGTGGCACTCTGGAAACAGTCAGGGACACAGCCACATCTGAGGCCTCAATTCAGCTCCTACCCAGGCTACCGCTGAGCACTCACTCTGCAATTCGAGTGTTTCAATGGTGGGCCCTCCGCCACTCCACCCTGCCACCAGTGAGCCGGCCCCCTTTACCATGATGCGCTGGGGGGTCACCCCCACCGTCTGGGCAATCTCCCGGCGTTTATCACTGTCAGGATAGTGGTCTTCTTGGAATATCTTCTCTAGCTCCTCCAGCTGATCTGAAAGAAGAAGAAACTTGTGTGAGGAGGACAAATGCCAGTGACAGGCAGGTGAAGAGAAAGAGAGATGCTCACCAAGTATCTCCAACAGATGGGGCCACTGCCCCTAACCCAACACTTTCCCAAAGCCTTTTTCCTATTGGGCTAGGCCTTCTCGCTCTTGGGTGCTACAGCAGAGAGCAGTATGTTTACTTTCTTTACTCCTCTACCCTGGTCCCAACATCATTTTCTTTTTTTCTTTTTTAGACGGAGTCTCACTCTGTTGCCCAGGCTGGAGTGCAGTGGCGCAATCTCAGCTCATTGCAACCTCTGCCTCCCAGGTTCAAGCAATTCCCCTGCTTCAACCTACCAAATAGCTGGGATTACAGGCACAGGCCAGCATGTCTGGCTAATGTTTGTATTTTCAGTAGAGGCAGGGTTTCACCATGATGGCCAGGCTGGTCTCAAACTCCTGACTTCAGGTAATCCACCTGCCTCGGCCTCCCAAAGTGCTGGGATTACAGGCATGAGCCACTGTGCCTGGCTCCAGCCTCATTTTCTGATGTGATAACCCAACCTTCCCTCTGAGGGTCAGAGATAGTTGCATTACCACGGCCCAAGAGAGAATCCGGGACGAAGTGACATACAAACTAACCCCATCCCTCAGGTCTCCTGGGGGTAGATTCTTCACACAGCCCCACCTTTCCCCAGGATAACCCCAGATCTCTTCAGTTTCCTCTCTTTAGGGACTTACCTGAGCGGTATAGGGTTCGTGTCTTTTTCCTAATTTGGCAGGTCACTTCCGGGGGCCCCTGCTTGTGGTCTCTGTTTTGGTTGCTCTGCGCCAATGTACTGAGGAGATTGGCCAGGTGGCAGGGCCCCCGGCCTGACCCACAGGGCACTGGGTTGTGTGTGGCACGGGCTGAGTTAGGGGCACCCAGGGATGATGTTGGGGCCAGACCCATGGCATTAGGCTTTTTCTGCTTCCCGGGGGCTGGAGAATAGGACCTCTTTCCTATCTTCACCTCTCCCACTGGGAGGGAACAATCTTCCCCCTGAGCCTGGGGCCTGGAGCGGGCTAGAGTTCTGTCTTTGTGGGGAGCCCTGGAGCGGGGGGGCGGGCACAGTCTCCCAGCATCAGCCCCGGTGGCTTCTCCAGAGACTGCTGGCGGCTTCTTCTCTCCTGAGATGGTGCAGGAGGGTGGCAGTTCCTCACTCTGAGTGTCCTGAGCATGAGGGGCTGAGCCCCGGAGCAGTTCCTCCTCCCCGGGTCCTGCAGCCAGGGGCTTCTCTCCAGCTTTCTGGCCTGTGGGGAGCCAACATCCACTGACCTTAGCACCAGGGAGAAGGAAGAACTGGACCAAGAGGAAGTGCTGCTTCCTGCTTTGCAAACGGTTTGATCTTAAGCTTTAATTTGTCTACCTATCAAATGGGGTAATAATTCCACACTTACCTTCCTAGCTTGACTATTGTGAGGATTAAATCAGATAACTCAACTTCTCTGAAAAATGTAGACAAATTTATGCAATTCTGAGATGGCCTTAGCTCATGGTATCTCCTAATTTGGGGGTACTCACTCCCTGTGAGTTCCCTTTTTCCCAGACACCAGGGGTATGAGTTTGAGGGACTGTTCAGGTATCTCTAAGGGATCATGTTGGGGCTGGGGATGGACCAGGAAGACAAAGAGAAACAGATTGACAGAGATTCTGCTTCTCCCAAGGCGGGATGCTGTTTCTGCTGCACAACAGGCATTATTGCTTGGAGAAGGGACAAGACAGGATTCGATTGTCTCCAGCAGCTGAGGCAAGAGCATCAAAATAGATAACAGGGAGAACCATGGAACTCTGTCTCTGCCAACTCTCCTCAGCTCCCTACGTGCCCCCCCGCCCGCACCCCCACCCCACTACCATCCAGCACATCCACTTCCTCCTGCTCCCTGCAAAGCAGAATCTCACTCTCTGGTCAACCTCTCTTTCGAGTAAGGAAACTGGGACCCAGCTAGAACTAAAAACCCTACCACTCATCCCTAAAGCTTGCCTTCCTTTCTGTGAGCTGACTGATGCATTGGGAGCTTACCATGTTCCAGACATGGCGCTAAGCACCTTTCAAAGATTAGCACAGTGCATATTTAATCTCTGCAAGAACGGCACTGCTAATATTCCCTTCTAACAGATGAAGAAATGAGGATGAGACAGCAGAGTAATATGTCCAAGATCACACAGCACCCTGAGCACGTACTCTGTGTACTTAATCACCACATGGAGTCTTTCCTGGGGCCATCAAATGATCCCCTCACTTTCACCTCCCAACTGACTCATAACTCCAAGAACCCTCAGCTCAGGGAGCTGCTTTATTATTTCCAACTAAATTGGAACATTTGTAATGAATGCTAAGTAACGACTAAGAGCTACTGTTACTTTAATGAAAACTGCATGACATAGGTCTTAAGGAATAACTTTTTTTTTTTTTTTTTGAGATGGAGTCTCGCTCTGTCGCCCAGGCTGGAGTGCCGTGGTGCAATTCTGGCTCAGTGCAACCTCGGCTTCCTGGGTTCAAGCGATTCTCGTGCCTCTGCCTCCCAAGTAGCTGGGATTACAGGTGTGTGCCACCACACCCAGCTAATTTTTGTATTTTTAGTAGAGATGGGGTTTTGCCATGTTGGCCAGGCTGTTCTCCAACTCCTGACCTCAGGTAGTCCACCAGCCTCGCCCTCCCAAAGTGCTGGGATTACAGACTTGAGCCACTGCGCCTGGCCCTAGGAATGACTTTGTAACAGAGTGTCAAGGAAAAAGGTCATGGTCAAGGGTGCTGTTCCAAGTCCTTTCCTAGGACACAGGCTGGACCCGACGTGCATGAGAGGGTCTGGGCTGGTGAAGAGGGTGAGCAGGCCTCTATGGAGTGAAGGGACAAAGCTGGCTGGTGGTGTGGGGAAGCAGGGACAAATTTGTTTTACAGCATTTTAGGAGAGCTTGTACTGTAGCAAAAAGCCTGGTACCCAGCACTGTGGGTGCTCCGTAAGCACGTGTCCTGTGGGAGTGATGTGCGCTAGTAAGAAGGGGACGGGTGTCAGACCTAAGACTAGAAGGGTCCTGGGGCTCCCAGGGTTCTTTCCCCTGCGCGCTGGGAGACTGGAGGCGGGGGGGGGGGGGGGGCGCGGGGGAGCGGGGAGAGGGGTTGCAATCCCAAAGCACAGGACGCAGTGAGGTCAGCCTCCTCCCACCCTACCCCACCCGACTCCACCTGGCCCTCGGCCTACTGAAGCTCTTAGGTCGGCTAACGCTGACCTGGTGATCACAGGCCTCCCCCCTCCCCGAACCCCCAAAGCCTGACCCCCTCGCACGACGGAGGTCTCCACACTCACCCAGCGGTCCCTGGCAGGGATCCTCTGTGGGTTCCATGGCCTGGACTCCCGCAGCCGCGGCCGGCCCGTGATGCACCGGCGCGGCCTAATGAAGCCTCGCCGGGCGGGCAGGTGTGCAGCCCGCACGGGCCGGGCCGGGGGAGCCGTAGCCCGAGGCTGCGCCCCCTCACCCCCACCCCCACCCCCAGGGCGAGGCCGGCCCAGGAGGCTCGGCTGGGGCAGCTGCGAGGGCGGGGAGGACCCGGGCCTGGGCGCCGCCTGCTCCGCTCCCCGCCAGCCAGGAGCCCAGGCCCAGCTGCGGGTCTCCTCCAGGCGGCCCCTCCCGTGGCGGGGCTGGAGGGCGAGGCTGGGGTTGGGGGCGGGAGCGAGGCTACCCGGTGGTCTTCGGGGGGCTGGGCCCAGCCGTGGGGCTCACCCACACCCTATGGAGGACTCAGTCCTGGATCGTGGCTAAAGCCCTTCCTTGTGGACTGTGGAAGGCGATTTCTAGAGCCACTCCTCAAAGGGGAAGCGCTGGGTTGCCCAACTCCCATGCTAGGGCCCCTCCAAGCCTCAGTATTAAGGAGCTTCAAAGTCCCCTTCCTGATTTTGTTTGTTTTTGTTTTTGAGACGGAGTCTTGCTCTGTCGCCCAGGCTGGAGTGCAGTGGGGGATCTCGGCTCACTGCAACGTCTGCCTCGCGGGTTCAAGCGATTCTCCTGCCTCAACCTCCCGAGTAGCTGGGACTACAGGCGCCCACCACCACGCCCGGCTAATTTTTTGTATTTTTAGTAGAGACGGGGTTTCACCACGTTGGCTAGGCTGGGCTAGAACTCCTGACTTCAAGTTATCTGCCCGCCTGGGCTTCCCAAAGTGCTGGAATTACAGGCGTGAGCCACAGCGCTCGGCCCCCGTACTGATTGGAGGGTCTCCAGCGCACAAGGTCTGCACCAGATGATGAAGAAGGAGCTGAAAGAGCCACAGACTCCGTAGATCGGGTACAGTCCACACAGAGGAAATTCAGGTACAGCCAGGGGCGGCCCTGCCAGGGACGGTGTGGTTACTGTTTCCATCCATTTGGTGTTTCGGTTTTATTATCTGAAAATGGAAGAGACTTTCTTAGGGGAGATCTCACAGGGGTGCTGCCTTATGATTCCTGGTTCACGGAATGTTTCTTACCATCTTTACACAAGCAAAATCAGAATTTAAAAATTCTTGCCTCTTCTCCTGAGCGGGGAGGGGTAGAAAGTCGGAGGGCTGGTCAGATAGAAACAGGTGCTTGGAGCTGGGTGGGGAGCGGGGCGGCCTGGAACAGAATCCAGGTGTTTTGCTTTAAGGATTTAAAAGACTCTGGACACCACGTGCTTTCATGCTGAAATCAGCTGTGGGTACATTTTCCTATTCCTTTAATTGCCTTGAGGGGCTTGGCCTACACATGTGGACTTTGGAGGATTGTGAGAGCTTTAGTTCTTTCTGAAACACAAAAATGTAAACTAATTAACTTCGAATATGATCAAGACTTCAGGTATCTGCTGTTTCATTCTGATGCCTTCCATAAGGCGGATAGCTTCTGTTTTATGAGGCATTCAGATAGATGGGGCCCAGTTTCTGTGCTAGAAATGAAGCATTCCAGGACAAGTGAGCAAGCAGTTGTGGGGCACTGACGTTGCTTCCAGGATAATTTGATGGTGAAAAATCAGGACCATTTGGTGGCGACATGGTAAATGGAACCCAGGCACGTCCTTGCTCACAGAAGCTTACTGGTGGAGGGGAGATCAAATGATCATGTCAGGGTAGTGTGGTCAGTGGTGAGTTAGAAGTATGAAAGGCTACTATGGAGTACGGAGGAGCAGGAACCCCTTCTGGACTAGGATGGAAGCTTCTTGGAGAAGGCGACACGTGGGCTATGAGCTGTGGAGTTTACCACATCACAGTTCCGCTTAAAACCTGACAGTGTCCCCTGACTGCCAGGATGAACGGCAAGCCCTGAGATCTGGGTCTTTCCCCTGGATCCTCAGCTCCCCTGTGTTGCCCACCTGGGTATTTCAGTGGTGGTGTGTGTATGTCTTTTTTGGCCTAATGTTTCTCAAAGAATGTTCTTAAAACCCCTGGATCAGAATTTCTTAGGGAATTTGTTTAAAATGGGGGTTCCAATCCCCAGAAATCTTAATTGGTTGGTCCAAGGAGGTACCCAGAAACATCCATTTGAATCTCCTCAGGTAATTTTTGTGCGTTTCAGAGTTTGAGACACTTTTAGACTTTGCAAAAACTAAGTCAGTTAAAAACTATCCTGGGGATAGGAGTAGGGGCAAGGGATGGTAGGGGCCTGTGTGGGGAAAGGAAATGACCTTTTGCCCTTTACTGAGGTGTCTGCTGCAGTGAGAAGTGGGGTGCAATTAACTTCTTAACAGATTATCCTGTCACATTAAACCGAAAATAAGTCATCCTTCTTTGCCATTGTTTATGTCGTATTTCCTCTCTCTAGCTGGCTCCCCTCTGCCAGGGTGAAGGTCAGAAAGCAAAGATCCAAATTGCCCATAGGCTGTATGGCACCCTTCCACAAACTGTGAAAGATACAGGGTCTGACTCTACAACAGATTGGCATAGGGACTTAGAGAATTTAAAATATTGGCATTTTCCCAGTGGGGCACAGTGCCTGTAATCCCAGCACGTTGGGAGGCCAAGGTGGGCAGATCACCTGAGGTCAGGAGTTTGAGACCATCCTGGCCAACATGGTGAAACCCTGTCTCTACTAAAAATACAAAATTTAGCTGGGCGTGGTGGCACACGCCTGTAATCCCAGCTACTTGGGAGGCGGAGGCAGGAGAATTGCTGGAATCCAGGAGGTGGAGGTTGGAATAAGCCGAGATCATGCCACTGCACTCCAACCCGGGTGACAGAGTGACAAAAAAGAAGAAAAAAAATTGGCATTTTTCCAAACACAGAAATAAGTTTTTTTTTTTCCACAAATAATATAGTTGGATGTTTTGTTTATTTACATGAAGAATTTTATTGGCTGCAAGTGAATTTTATCTAAGATGTACATTGCATGGGAAAATGTCTGGTGAGTTTTGTTGGGAAGGTGTTGTGTTTTTGATATATCTTGTTAAGTCATATCTTCCATGGATCAACTTCAAGTGAAGGAGGTTTGTTATGGAAGTTAAAATACTGGCTAGAGCAAAGAGACGGCTCAATTATATAGAGGACAACAAGGTATTGTTTTAGGGGAACTTGGGGCTGTTTCTTCCTAAGTCCTGTTTGGTTGTATTTCATCTTTGTGATCAGCTGACTAGTTCATAGACTAATTCAACTTTGTTTAGAGGACAGGGAGGTTTTTTTTTAATTTTTAATTTTTTTTTTTGGTTTCTTAGTTTTCAGAGCTAGACTTTACACCATTACCACCATGCACTTAGCAAGAGTCATTTCTTCCAAAATCTTTTTTTCCCTCACAGATATGAGAATGCCAGAACAAAAAGAAAGGTGTCTGATACTAAAAAAAAGTAGTTAATTTTTTTCAGTCTATGAAGAGTAAGTGAAATAAGTGTTCTTGATCCTTCTCCCTCTCTCTCTATAATGAGAAAAATAACCAGAAGAAGGCGGCTGATTGAGAACATTTTTTGAAGCAAAACCACAAGGTAATGTGTTCTTGTTCTATGGGCCACACCCCAGTGTAGGCAGCATCAGGTCATTGGAACACCTAGGACCAGAAAGGCAAGAATAAGTTGTGAAAGACAGGCAGAAATCTGCAGGGAGATCGTAGTCACAGCCAGGGAGATCGTAGTCACAGCCAGGGAGATCGTAGTCACAGCAAGGTATGGGAGGTCAGGGCCCCTGGAAAACCACCAGGAAGAGATGACCTGTCCAAAGCAGAGAGAGCGAAGGGAAGCCTGAGCCAGGCACGTGCTCAGGGACCGGCACTGCCAGAGCCCGGGCAAATGGCCGGATGATTGGATAAATACTGGGGACCGATGACAGGGAAAAAGTGAATGGTCCCAGAGACTGGGAGAGACACTGGCAACTGCCAAAGTATCTGCCCAGGGGCTTCCTTTGAAAGCCCAGTAAAGGATGGTTTCAGGTTGCCTGTGAAGGGAATTAGGAACACCTGGCTAGAGTGGAAACTGCCGGGCAGGGCGAGGACAAGTTCTGGCGTGAATTAGCGTTGTAACTTCTAATGCCCTTGCCCCAGACACTCAGGATAATCTGCGTTTAACAAGAATGGTGACTGTGTTTTAAACATTCTGCTGCTGCTGCTATTGTTTACAATTAATCGCCACTGCTGGTGTTTTGTAATTTAGAATGTACTTTTACATCCATTGTAATTCTCCTGATGTGCCTGAGTTTTGGACGCACTTTCTTCTTTCTATTCTATTCTAGTCTTCTCCAGGATTGCAATCGCTGTTGCTAATTATAGCATGGCATTCAAGGACCCCTCAAAACCCGGCCCCAACCTTCACTCAGGCTTCCTCTTTGGCCACCACCACTCCCCTGCCCCACCCCCAAAGTCTCCCCCACTCTTCCAGGTTTTTGTTCCAAGCTTTTACCCTTTAGAAATGGCCATGCCTTCTCAGGGTCACTGATCAAGCTGTATATCAGCATGAAACTTTTTTTTTTTTTTTTCCTGGCAAAGTCTTACTCATCCTCCAAAACCCAACCCAAATATTCCCTTTCTGGGGAAGCCTGGCTCAGCCTTCCACAGCCAGAATTAACTGCCCCCTCCTAGGTCCTCCCCTTGTACTGTGTTTACATGTATATTACATCACTGCATACAGGCTGAACTGATTAGCGTTTTGTGTATTCTCCACTGGATTGGGAGTTCTTAGATGGTAACATGCATCTATTCAGGCCCGGTGCTTTCTTCTTGCTTTCTAAGTATCAACTCATTGAATTCTAACAACCCTATGAAGTTCTATTATATGATTATCCCCATCTTATTGAAGAAAATGTAGCATAAAGAGTTTAATACTTCTCCGAAGGTGACAGTGGCCACCTCAGATTTGAACCCAGTTAGTCTGGTTCCTGCCTGCACTCCTAAACACTAGGCTACACTGTTTATTTGATTGTATCCATCACTATACTGGCATAGTGAATCCCGCATGGGGGATGGATCATTGTTCAGTGACAAAAAGTTGACCGTTGCCAGGAGTTAGGGAGCAGGGGAGGGAAGTGGCTGTGAGTTCAAAAGCGTAGTAGCAGTGATGGAACTGTTCTGAATCTTGGCTATAGTGGTGGTTCCACAAGTCTACACACAAGATAAAACTGCACAGAACTAAATACACACCAGTGCATGAAAACTGGTGAAATCTGAGTAAGGTCACAGACTGTATCAAAGTCAATTTCCTGGTGTGGTATTGTACTGGCGTGACAGAAGATGTAAAACGGGGAAAGGGTATATGGAATCCCTGTATTATTTCTTACAACTGCATGTGAATCTACAATTATCTCAAAAAGCAGGAAAAAAGTTGATCCCAGTGTTCTGACCACAAGTTTGGTTCTCCTGGACTTGGTTAAATATAATTCACAGAAATAATGTTTTGGTATAGTAGCATTATTAACTTTTGCTTAATAGTAACTTTAAAATATAGATTTAAATGATATCTACACCTTTAACAGGGGTGTGGGTGAGCAAGCAGAAGAATTTATATCTAATTTGTTCTAAAAGTAAAACAATAACATGTCTCATGATAGGAATGCAAATTTATTAGAAAAAAGGGTAAATACCGAACAACTGGAAAATGAAAAAGATGCTATTTCTCATCAAACAACAGTATCAGTTATTAACAATTTGGCACATTTCCTCACAGCATTTTTTCCATTATTGCTGTTTTGTATATGATTTTCATGATTGTAATTACACTCCATATATAATTTCAAGCATGTCTCCCTTAAAATGTACTATGAAAAGCACAGTTCTGTATTGTTTCAAAGTCTTCAGAATTTATTGAGTGGCAGTACTGTTATTTAACTATTTTTCAACTGTTGGAGCAATCTTTTGAACTTAAATATTATACATTTTAAAAAATTAAAAAGGCAAATTTGAAATACAGATTGCATCTTTTTCCCTTAATGGCTTTTAAAAAATAAAAACCTCTTCCACTTGGTTATTCATCTCCCTCTATATTTTTTTAATAGTCCCAAGCCCATGAGAAGCCATGAGGCTGTTTATTTCACAGGAATAGACACGCTGCCTGGCTGGCAAGTGGATAGCTAAGGGTAACTTTAAGAAGGGGTCCGGGATTCTAAGGTCGTAAACTTGACAGCCAGCAGGGCAGCTTTAGTGAGAGGCAAGAAATGTCCCTGAACAAGGTATTTTTTCCTCCTTTGGTATCTTGGGGCTGTACCAGTTCTGCTGGTGGCTTGATAGATTTTTCCAATGTTTGAGTCTAGGGTCACTGGCTCCCAACAGGGGATGCTCTACCAAGAGTCCTCAGTGTATGGGAAGACAACTCTGTGTTCTGTT
This sequence comes from Gorilla gorilla gorilla, assembly GCF_029281585.2. Taxonomy (NCBI): domain Eukaryota; kingdom Metazoa; phylum Chordata; class Mammalia; order Primates; family Hominidae; genus Gorilla; species Gorilla gorilla. The sequence continues at coordinate 153,347,779 of NC_073230.2, forward strand.
CAGAGTGTGGTGCTCACAATTTTGCTGTTGCTTCCAGGACATGAGCTCACCCTCCTGGGCTTCGAAGCCATCCTTGTCTCTGGTGTCGCAGGTACCCTCCAGGTCTGGTGATGTTAGTGTCAAAAGGAGAGCCATGTCATGGCCAGCAGGTTCCTCTATCCTTTTGGGGCAACAAACTTTAAGCTCACTAACTTTATGGCGACAATTCTAGATCTGTAAAATTGAAGATACTCGAGCTTGTCTTTAAATATCTCCTTTGCTTGATGTCAATCAAGGGCAAGATCAGTAGTGTGGGTTAGAAGCTGGGAGCAGCTTCCTTTGCACGGAGGAGAGAATGGTGAAATATTAGGCTTGCGTTTAGTGAGGCGTAGAGATTAAACAATGATAGCAGACTAGATTGATTACCTGACAAACAATTAGGCCTGCAAAACCTGTCATTCCGTTGCTTGGAAGGAAGCAATCAAACTGGATAGGCTATGAGATCCAGCCTTTGTTCTGCAAAGGGCTTCTGATCGTTTCTGTTTTACAAGCTGCATTGCTGTATGCTGCACATGTTATTAAGGTGGTGCAAGGCAGTGTAGGTTGTGAGCGGGCAACCTGGAGCTCAGTCAGGCTCTCATTCAGAGCAGTCCTAAGGAAAAGGAGAGCAGAGCAACAGAGAGGGAAAAGCCATATTTGGAACTAGAGATGTACTAGATATCACTGGATATGCATTCTTGAGTCAGGAGACCTAGTTTACGCTCTGAGCTCTTAGAGATCCTGCACCAAGGTCCAGTTCTTCAGCTTCTCTGTTGATGTGGGCTCCTGAGCAAGGGAAACTCATCTCTCAAACTTAACCTGATTTTCAAACTGAATTCCTGATTCCCACCCCCAAACTTGTCACTCCTCCTGTCCTCCCCATCTTTGTATCCTCCACCCAGCTGGAATCACCCTTGATTTCTCTCTCACACACAGCGTCTATAGAAACTGCCAGATTATTCCTGTTGCCCTCTTTTTACTCCCAGCCCACTGTCACCCATTTTCCAGAGATTTGCATGTGAAAGTCTTAAAATGTAAATTAAGGCCGGGTGCAGTGGCTCATGCCGGTAATCTCAGCAATTTGGGAGGCCAAGGCAGGAGGATCACGCGGTCAAGAGATGGAGACCATCCTGGCCAACATGGTGAAACCCTGTCTCCACTAAAAATACAAAAAAATTAGCAGGGCATGGTGGTGCACGCCTGTTGTCTCAGCTACTCAGGAGGCTGAGGCAGGAGAATCACTTGAACCTGGGAGGCTGAGCTTGCAGTAAGCCGAGATGGCGCCACCGCACTCTGGCTACAGAGTGAGATTCCGTCTCAAAAAAAAAAAAAAAAAAAAAGTAAATTAAGTCACATATGTTTTTCTCCCATTTGTATGCTTCAGTGATTTTCCAGTGTACTTACAGGAAAATTAAAACTTCTTGCTGTGGTCCTGTGTGATCCGGCTCCAGTTTACCACCCCAGCTTCATCTCAGGTGACTCTTCTGATCCTTCAAGCACTTGAAATAGATCAAATTTTCCCATTTCAAGGTGTTCACATATGCTGTTCCTGTGCTTGGCCAAACTCTTCTCTTTGTTCTTGTGACTAGTTCATAGCCAGGACTGAGTTTAAATGGTATCCCTCAATGTCAAGTCCTTCAGCCACATTATCTGCTTAACATCTGCCTCCTGATACTTTCTTTTTGTTTCCATTACAACTCCTAACACAACATGTAATTATATGTTTATTTGTTTACAATCTATCTCTTTTACTATATTTTAAGTTTCATGGGTACAGAAACTATCCCAGTTTGTTTCAACAACGTATACCTGTGGATAGGACATATCTAGCACAGTGGCTGGGCTCTAAGTGTTAACTGTTTGTTGAATGAATAAATGAACTAACAATGTGGACCTTTTAGTTGGAAGAAAGAGAAAATTATCAGATTCATGGCACAAATTGCAGTTTTGGGAAATTCACAATTTGATACATTACAGGTATTTGGTAAGCACATTAAGTTATAATGCTTCCTGAAAATATGGATTGGCCATTTTGAGAACTGAAGAATCCAGAAACTAGGGATAAAATGTGGCATTTTAATGTCCATTCTAGAGAATACAATGAGACTTGCATTACACTTTGGTAAAGTCCATAGTCACCAGAGGCCATTGCTTTTCAGAGGCTGAGAAAAAAAGGGATAGTCAGAGCTACAGCCCATTAAGGCTGTTACAGTCTTCAAAGATGGGCACAGACAACCAAAAAATGGCTTTGTAGGCAGCATATAGTTGAATCTTGCTTTTTAAAATTCAGTCTGACAATCTCTGCCTTTTGATTAGGGCATTTAGACCACATATAAAAGTTGTTGAGCCTGTAATTCCAGTACTTTGGGAGGCCGAAGTGGGTGGATCACAAGGTCAAGAGATCAAGACCATCCTGGCCAACATGGTGAAACCCCGTCTCTACTAAAAATACAAAAATTAGCTGGGTGTGGTGGTGTGAGTCTGTAGTTCCAGCTACTCAGGAGGCAGGGCAGGAGAATCGCTTGAACCCGGGAAGTGGAGGTTGCAGTGAGCTGAGATCGCTCCACTGCACTCCAGTCTGGTGACAGAGCGAGATTCTGTCTCAAAAAAAAAAAAAATATATAGTTGAGTTTAAATTTATGATCTTAGTGCTCTTTTTCTATTTGTCACACCTGTTCTTATTTCCTCTTTTCTTCTTATTTTTGAGTCACTGAATATTTTTATGACTCAATTTTATCTCATTTGTTGGTTATTGAGTATATTATTGATTTATAAAATTCATTGATTTTTTTTTAGTGATTGCATTGGGACTTACAAGATATATGTTTAATTTATCAGAATGTGCCTTAAAGTGACATTAAATCGCTTCATTGAAATATAAGAACCTTACAACATTAGACTTCTTCTTTTTTTTTTTTTTTTTTTTTTTTTGAGGCAGAGTCTCACTCTGTTGCCCAGGCTGAAGTGCAGTTGTGCCATCTCAGCTCACCGAAACCTCCACCTCCTGGGTTCAAGTGATTCTCCCAGCTCAGCCTCCCGAGTAGCTGGGATTACAGGTGTGTACCACCACACCTGGCTAATTTTTGTATTTTCAGTAGAGACAATATTTCACTATGTTGGCCAGGCTGGTCTTGAACTCCTGACCTTAGGTGATCTGCCCACCTTGGCCTCCCAAAGTGCTGGGATTACAGACAACATTAGACTTCTGTGTCTCCCCTCTCAGCCTTTGTGCTATCATTATACAGTTTTCTTCTCTGTGTTACAAACCCCACAACACATTGTTACTTTTTATTTCAATGGTCAGTTATCTTTAAAAAATATTTTCAAAATAAGGAAAAAGAGTATTCTGTATTTACTTACATATTTATCATTTCCAGTGCTCTATCCTTTGGATATATCCAAAGGATATCATGTTCCATGTTAAAGCAATGTCTTCAAGATTTCCTGTAGTAAAAATCTGGTGACAATTTCTTTCAGCTTTTATATTTGTGAATGGTGTTTATTTTGTCTTCATTTCTGAAAGCTGGGTATAGAATTCTATGCTGATATGTTTTGTTGTTTCTTGAATACTACTATGAAGATGTTGGTCCATTTTCTTCTACCTTATATATTGTCACTAAAGAAAAAGCTGCTATCACAATTCTTATCTTTGTTTCTCTGCACGGGTGACTTTTTGTCTCTAGCTGATTTTAATATTTTCTTTTTATCACTGATTTTAAATAGTTTATGATGTGCCTTAGTGTAGTTTTCTTTATGTGTCTTGTGTTTGGGATTCATTTAGCTTCTTGAATTTGTGAGTTTATAGTTTCCATCAAATTAGGAGATTTTTTTCATTGATTATTTCTTCAAATATTTTTTTCCATCCTTCTCTCTCTCCCTTTCTTTGGGGCCACCAGTTTTACAGATATTAGCCTTCTGAAGTTGCCTTATGGTTCCCTAAGGCAACTGTTTTTTTGTCTCTGTGTTTCATTTTGGAGAGTTTCTATTGCTATATCTTCAAGTTTTGTATTTTTTTCTTCTTCAGTGTCTGTAGTTATTATATCCAGTTTGTCATCTCAGACATTAATTTTTTTCATCCCTAGACATTTGATTTGGGTGTTTTATATCTTCAATGTCTAAACATGCAAATATTCTCCTTTATCTTCCTGAATAGATGAAATAAAATTATGTAACTGCTTTAACGCCCTTGTCTACTATTTTTATATCTATTTCTATCAATACTTTTGTCTAGATTATGGCTCATTTTTTTCTGCTGCTTTGCGTAGCAGGAAGTGTTTTACTAGATGCTAGACATTGTAACATTGTGAATTTTACCTTACCGGATTTACTGTGTGAGAGGGTGTGTGTATATGTAAGTGTGTGTGTGTGCTTGTGTGCTTGTTCTGTATCCTGTTACTTGGAAGTACTATCACCTTTTCAAGACTTACTTTTAAGTTTTCTAAGATAGAGAGGGATTCCAACTAAGGCTAATTTTCCCTGCCAAAGCAATATCTTCTAAATACTCCACCCAATGCCCCATGAATTACAATGTCCTTCCACTCTGGCTGGTAGAAATCCAAACTATTCCTGGCCCTGTGTGAACTTCACTGGTTATTTTACCTTTTCTTTTTCATTGGTTCTTTCCACGCTAGGGTAGTTTCCTCACACACATGTAGTAATTAGTACCCAGCTGAGGGTTCTCTTTCTCCATCCTTCTCTCCTTCAGCTCCTCTCCGGGTGGTGCTCTCCTTCCCAGTACCCACCTTCGTCTTCCCAAATTCTCAATTCTGTATCCTCAACTCAGCTAGACCACCCTCTGGCCTGAAATCTGGAACTTTCCTCTAGACAATAAGCCACAGTAATTGTGGGCTCATCTTGTTTCCTTTTTCTCAAGAATGATTGTCTTGTACTGGCTGTTGTGCAATATCTGAAAACCATTGTTTTACATATTTTGTAAAGTGTTCTAATTGTTTGGGATGGTAGGGTAAATCTGGTTTCTGTTTGCCCATTTTGGCTGGAAGATGAAGTGCCCACAAACTATACATGTTGACTAGTTCTCCACTGTGTACAGGATAAAGTTCGGACTCATTAGTTTAGCATACTTAGTACATTACAAGCAGACTTCATGACAATCTCCTACCCACACCTCACCCACTTCTAGTAACTCAAGACAGCATGCCACCTCTTGACCATATCCATACTTTTTCACGTCTTAGTGCATTGCACATGCTCTTGTCTTTGTCTAGGATGACTTTATTCCCCTGTATCTTCCATCTTTCCAAATCCCACTTGTTCCTCAAGACCCAACTCAATTACCAGTTCTTCTGTTAAATTTTACCAGAACTGAGTGTTAGTTGCTACAAGATATGATTTTATTATGTTCTTATAACACTATTATAGAGTGTCTTTATTTGACTTACACACCTGATGGAGATGTCTTCATCTCCTAAAGGGCAGTAACCTCGACATCTTATTCACATTTTCATCTCTCAGCCTAGCTTAGTGCCTGACTTAGGTTCTTGGCAAATGTCTACTTCTGAATGAATGCCCTGTCATAGTGCATAATCTTGCTTTCTGAAAATAGTATTGGCTTGCTTATTTGGAAGCATGTGGGAATGATTAAAAAAATAAAACTTGGACTGGAATAGCCGCCATGGTCTAGCAGGTGTTCTGTGTTATGTTAATCACAGAGGATGCTGGGCAGGTGCTGGTTCCCTTCTAAGCCTTTATCTCAGCATTAAAACAATTCATAGCCAATAGCTGGGATTTTTCTCTCACAGATGGTGGAGTTCTGTGACTTATGTCTGGGAGAGGTAAGTGCAGGAAGAGTTGTTCCTTGGAAGTTCCATAAAGGGAATATAATCACTTCCAAAGCATCAGCTTCAACTGAAAGAGCTGGAATCAGCTACTTCTGGCCTGACTGAAGCCAGTATCTTAGACAGCTGTGTCTCAGGTATGCCCTGAACTGCCTGGGGCATGTGTCTCAGGATAATGTATATTAAGGATTCAAGATTCTTAACTGTTCTTGAAGGCTAACAATTTAGGAAAGAGCAAACATTTTAGAAGCTCACCTCCTTATTCAAGATGGAGAAGAGTAATCAGATATGTCTCTGAATAAAACAAAGTCCACCAGAATGTTAAACACACACACACACTCACACACACTCTTACTCTCTCTCTCTCTTCTGAGTCTATTTACTTGCCTGCCAGACAAAGGAGTATACACTGTCAACAAAATTCACTGAATACTTAATGGGAGGGGGTCAGGGTGAGGATCAAAAGGCTTTATTCACTAGAAAAGGGCTTCAAGGTGGTTATACTAAGTAGTGATTGAAAACTCCCTCTCTGAATGGAAAAAAATGAGTTCTTGTCCATACATGTTTGGCTTAATCATGCCCCATTTTAGAAAGTAATCTGTACTTTGGTACACTGAGGTTCTGACATACCAGATTACTCACAATTCTGAGTCCTTTATCAGCTTGGGATGTTGGCTTGCTGAAAGTTCATGGCTGTTCAGTGACTTCATCTGATTGGAAACAGTCTTGATGAACCCAACACTCAGTTTTGACTTCTTCTATGCACATGTAGCTATAAGTGTAAAATTGTCCTTTTATAGATGTGATCATGTAATTTATCCCATGTTGAATTTGGGCACGGGGCATACCTGATTTAGGTTGGAGAAGGGCACAACATGAACTGTATATTGGTAGGGGAAAATTAATGATATTTGATATATATAAGACTCTCAAAAATATAATTTATCAAATGCCGAAGAAAAGAATTTGGGCTTTGCAGTAGGGAAGACTTAGTTTTGCATTGCATTTCTGAACATATTCATCTTAATCTCAGTTTTTTTCATATAAAACAAAATATCAGTCTTATCAGCTAATGGGAAGATTAAATGAGATGATGTATGTAAGCAACTCCCGCAATGTCCTACTGTGTCTGGAATTGGTGGGTTGTTGGTCTCACTGACTTCAAAAATGAAGCTGCGGACCCTTGCAGTGAGTGTTACAGTTCTTAAAGGCGGCGTGTCTGGAGTTTGTTCCTTCTGAGGTTCAGATGTGTTCGGAGTTTCTTCCTTCTGGTGGGTTCGTGGTCTCGATGGCTTCAGGAGTAAAGCTGCAGACCTTCGCGGTGAGTGTTACAGCTCATAAAGGCAGTGTTGACCCAAAGAGTGAGCAGTAGCAAGATTTATTGCAAAGAGCGAAAGAACAAAGCTTCCACAGTGTGGAAGGGGACCTGAGTGGGTTGCCACTGCTGGCTCGGGCAGCCTCCTTTTGTTCTCTTATCTGGCCCCACCCACATCCTGCTGATTGGTCCATTTTGCAGAGAGCCAATTGGTCTGTTTTACAGAGAGCTGATTGGTCTGTTTTGACAGGGTGCTGATTGGTGTGCTTACAATCCCTGAGCTAGACACAAAAGTTCTCCACATCCCCACTAGATTAGCTAGATACAGAGTGTCAACTGGTGTATTTACAAACCCTGCGCTAGACACAGAGTGCTGATTGGTGCATTTACAAACCTTGAGCTAGATACAGAGTGCCGATTGGTGCATTCAAAATCCCTTAGCTAGACATAAAAATTCTCCAAGTCCCCACCAGACTCAGGAGCCCAGCTGGCTTCACCCAGTGGATCCTGCACCAGGGCCGCAGGTGGAGCTGCCTGCCAGTCCCACGCCATGTGCCCGCACTCCTCAGCCCTTGGGTGGTCGATGGGACTGGGCACCGTGGAGCAGGGGATGGTGCTTGTCAGGGAGGCTTGGGCTGTGCAGGAGCCCACAGCGGGGTGGGGGGGCTCAGGCATGGTGGGCTGCAGGTCCCAAGCCCTGCCCCAGGGGGAGGCAGCTAAGGCCCGGCAAGAAGTCAAGCACAGCAGCTGCTGGCCCAGGTGCTAAGCCCCTCACTGCCTGAGTGTGGGGCCCCCCAAGCCCATGCCCACCCGGAACTCATGCTGGCCCGCAAGCGCCGTGTGCATCCCTGGTTCCCGCCTGCATCTCTCCCTCCACACCTCCCTGCAAGCTGAGGGAGCTGGCTCCGGCCTTGGCCAGCCCAGAAAGGGGCTCCCACAATGCAGTGGCAGGCTGAAGGGCTCCTCAACACAGCCAGAGTGGGCACCAAGGCCGAGGAGGCGCTGAGAGCGAGCGAGGGCTGTGAGGGCTGCCAGCACGCTGTGACCTCTCAATCCCCCCTCTAAAGAGGACACCCCAACTGCTGTTGGGAATTTGGCCAATGACCACTCTAGCTACTTCCTGCTGGATAGGGGCAAAGAAGGGGCCCTGCAGAGGGGAACTCTCTAGGCCAGTGGAAGTGCCAGTGGGTCGGTCCAGGGGTCCTTGGTAGAAGTTGTTAGTTGAACTCATTTGGGGTTCCATTTGTAAGACCATCTGTAGCTTGATGGCTTTGATTCTAGAGGAAACAAATTTGACAAGAAGGTTAAAAATACAGGGCCCAAAGGCGAGTAACAGCAAGATGGCTGCCATGGGACCTAGAAATGGGAGAAGTCATGTTGCCCAACTCCAGAGGTTGGTATAAGAGTTTGAAAGGCGTTGTCTGATATCAGAAGCCTTTTCCTGTAAACGCCGGGTGGCATCTTGTACTATCCCCAACTGGTTAGTGTAAAAACAACACTCTCCCCCTAAGAAGGTGCAGAGTCCTCCTTTCTCAGCAGTGAGGAGGTCTGGGCCTTGGCGGCTTTGGAGAATCACTGCTGCCAAAGAGTCTAATTGGGCTTGTAAAGTAAGAATAGATTTCATTATTTCTTGCAAACTGTCTGAGAAATCCTTTGAGAGTGTGTGGTAGTAGGATAATGAAGTAGATAAACTGGCTATGCCAGTTCCTGTAGCAGTAGCCATTCCTAACCCTATAAATAGGGATATTAGTTGTATGGCTTTGCACGGACGGACTTGAGCTTTGACAGGTACCGATAGGGTCTGATTTCCTGGGGCAATGTTAATGTTGGGACTTAGAAAGACTAAGGTGCAGGTGCCTGTCCAGTTAGTGGGGAGGCAGATATAGGTTGATGTTCTACATAAGAAGAATATGCCTTGGCTAGGTAGACAGAAATTTACCCTGGCTTTTAAAGGAATAGGGTACACTGTTTTTTCTTTACTACTTCTTTCTCTCTTCAAGTTCTTCTTTGTTTCTTCCTCTCTTTTTTTCTTTCTCTGAATTTCTCTTTTTTTTCTTTCCTTCTTGCTGGTCTTTCCCTACTTCTGCCAGCCACTTATGCTGCTGTTCTCCTCTCTCCTTCCCATTTTGATGGCTTTGGCAGTGTAAGACTGCCACCTCCTTTTCTTTTGCATAGCATGCAATAACTCTATAATTTCCTTGTGGTATTTAATGGCAGTTCCCCCAGAGGTTAGGAACTCCCTCTCTTTCCATATTGCAGCATGGGCATGTAGGATTAGATAAGCATACTTGCTATCTGTATACACATTTATCCTTTTTCCCTTTCCCAGTTCTAAGGCTTGGGTAAGTGCCACTAGTTCTGCTAACTGGGCACTGGTCCCTGGGGGAAGAGGCTTACTCTCAAGTATGGTTACATCACTAACTATGGCGTAACTTGCCCTTCATATCCCATTCTCCACAAATGAACTTCCATCGGTATATAGGTTAAGATCAGGATTAGCTAAGGGGACTTCTAAGAGATCATCTTGGGTGGCATAAGTCTGGACTATAATTTGTTGGCAGCCATGCTCAATTGGTTCCCCATCCTCTGGGAGAAAAGTGGCAGGGTTGAGGAGCACGCACATGCATATTTGAAGCACTGGTCCCTCAAGGAGTAGCGCCTGGGGTGTAGGCAGTTATCTGATAGCCATAAACTTCCTTTGGCACCTAGTATGCCATTTACATCATGAGTAGTCCAGACAGTGAGATCCTTTCCTTGTGTTATTTTGATAGCCTCTGACATTAAGATGGCCACTGCTGCAACTACCCTTAAACAGTGAGGCCAGCCTTTTGCTACTACATCAGTTTCCTTACTTAGGTATGCCACTGGTTGTGGGGTTGTCCCACAAGTCTGTGTAAGGACTCCAAGAGCTATCCCAGCAATCTCTGTGATGTGGAAAGAGAAGTTTTGTCCTGTGGGAAGGCTTAAAGCTGGAGCTTGTACTAGGGCCTGCTTTAAGGTTTTGAAGGCTGTTTCTGCCTCTGGTTCCCATTCTACTAGATGAGTATTTGCCCTCTGGGTTTCCTTGGTTAGAGTATAGAGGGGCCTGGCTATCTCACTGTATCCAGGGATCCATAGTCGGCAAAAGGCGGTAATTCTAAGGAACCCCCACAATTAATGTCTTAGGGTGAGGATAAGCCAGTATAGGCTGTATTCATTCCTTGCTGAGGGCTCTGGTCCCTCTGGCTAAGATTAGGCCTAGATATTTGACCTGCTGTAGGCAAAGCTGGGCCTTCGACCTAGACACCTTGTACCCTTGATTAGCTAGAAAGTTCAAGAGATCTACAGTAGCCTGCTGGGACGAGGCTTCTGAACTGGTAGCCAAAAGTAAATCATCCACATATTGAAGGACCAGAGTGCCTGGACTTCAGAAGTAGCCTAGATCTTGGGCCAGTGCCTGACCAAACATATGAGGGCTATCCCTAAAACCTTGGCGCAAGACCATCCACGTAAGTTGGGACGTGTGGTCTGTGGGATCCTCAAAGGCAAAGAGAAACTGGGAGTCAGAATGCAGGGGAATACAGAAGAAGGCATCCTTGAGGTCCAGAACCATGAACCATTCTGCTTCCTCTGGTATTTGAGAGAGCAGGGTATAGGGGTTGGGTACAACTGGATATAGAGGAATTACTGCCTCATTGATGAGTCTAAGATCTTGCGCTAGTCCCCACTGACCATTCGGTTTTTGTACTCCTAGAATTGGGGTGTTGCAGGGACTGCTGCATTTCCTTACTAAGCCTTGAGCTTTCAAATGTTTAACAATATTCTGTAATCCTTTATGAGCTTCAGGCCTTAAGGGATATTGCCTTTGATAAGGAAAAGTGGTGGGATCTTTTAACCTGATTTGGACTGGGCGGGCATTTTTTGCCTTCCAAATTGTCCTTCCAATGCTCAGACTTCAGGGTTGATTCCCTCCTCAAGTAGGGGACAACAAATGGGTAACTTGTTCCCCATATTCATGTAGATAATAGCTCCAGCCTTGGATAATATATCCCTGCCTAATAAGGGTGTGGGACTTTCAGGCATAACAAGAAAGGCATGTGAAAAGAGCAAAGTCTCCCAATTACAACTGAGGAGGTGGGAGAAATACCTGGTTACAGGCTGTCCCAGGATTCCTCGGATGGTAACAGACCTTGAGGACAGTCATCCAGGACAGGAGATTAACACTGAGAAGGCCACACCAGTGTCCAGGAGGAAGTCAATTTCCTGGCCCTCAATAGTTAAACATACCCGGGGCTCAGTGAGGGTGATGACATGAGCTGGCGCTTGCCCCAGGCACCCTCAATCCTGTTGTTGGATCATCTGGTTGGGGGCTTCTGACCCAGGGAACCTTCATCCTCTGGGGCAGTGCACCTTCCAGTGATTGCCTCGGCATTGTGGACATGGATGAGGGGGCAGCTTATTTCTCACTGGACAATCTTTTTTAAAGTGTCCTAGTAAACCACACTGATAACAAGCCCTACCAGGTGATTGGCCTGCTCCATTTTCTGTCCTCTCTGAACCACCAAGGTTTGTTTGTCTGAGGGCCATGATTATGGCTGTGGCCTTTCTCCGATCTCACTTTTCCTTTTGGGCCTGTTCCTCTTGGTCCTTATTATAGAACACCGAGGTTGCCAGGCTTAATAATGCCTCTAAGATTTTGTTCAGGGCCCAGGGCTTGCTTTTGGAGCTTTCTCCTGATGTCTGTGGCTGATTGGGTAATAAACTTATCTTTTAGAATCAATTGACCCTTGAGTGATTCGGGTGACATGGGAGTATATTTTCTTAAGGCCTCTCATAGCCGCTCGAGGAAGGAAGGATTTTCTTCCTTTCCCTGAGTTGTGGTGGACATCATTGAATAATTCATGGGCTTTTTTCTAATTCTCCTTAGTCCTTCTAGAACACAGGTCAACAGATGTTTACGACTCCAGTCCCCATGATCTGAGTCAAGGTCCCAGTGGGGATTCATACTGGGGATGGCTTGCTGACCGGTAGGGAATTTGTCCCTTTTTTCAGCTGTCATTCTATCATTTACTGACTAAGATACCAGGTATCTCCAAATTCTCAGGCTGCAGCTAAAGCTGCATTCTTTTCATTAAAGGCCAGGGTTTGAACTAACAGTAGCATGACATCTCTCCAAGTGAGGTCAAAGGTTTGCCCTAGACCCTGTAGGACATCTATGTACCTATCAGGATCATCTGAAAATTTCCCCAGGTCTGCCTTGATCTGCTTTAAATCAGAGAGGGAGAAGGGGACATGTACTCAGGTTGGGCCAAATTCCCCTCCTCCTACAGCTTGAAGGGGACATAACCGATAACCCAGGGGTCTTTGTGGTCCTTTGGAGATTTCTTTGCTTATTTCCTTCTGGGCAGGGGAGATTAGAGGAGGATTATCATTAATAGGAAGGGGAGGTATAGGGAGGCTAGGATATGGAGGTAAGCTGAGAGGTCCTCCTGTGGGATGTAAGTTGTAAGCTTTGCATTGTTGTGTATTCTCCCTCAATGAAAAAAAAGCTTGGATGTAAGGTATTTCACTCCATTTGCCTTCCCTCTTACAGAGAAGGTCAAGCTGCAAGATAGTATTGTAATTTGTACTTCCCCCAGGTGGCCATTTTTCCCCATCAGAGAGAGAATATTGGGGCCAAGCCATAGTGCAGAAAAGATGAGCCACCTCTTTTTCAGGGTTTGTGGATCAAATTGGTCCCAATAGCTTAGGATGCATTTCAAGGGTGAGCCTGTTGATGCCTGAGTGTTTCCCATCTGAAAGACAAAACTGCCCACGGTTTTGATTTGTTTTGTTTCTCCCCCTGCCCAAGAACCCACAATGGTCCCTGGACCCTGCTGATCAGAACAGTTGTGCTCACCAACGCAGCAGCAGAAACACTAGTTTTCCTCCCAGACCACATGGAGGACCAAGGAAGGTTGGATTTAGTGGCCCTTACCGACACATTCTCGAAAACCTGCTAGAGCCCTAAGCATTCTCCTGTTAGTATTGGGACTTTACCCCTGTCCTACAGAGCAGTTATGCCCCAAAAATGAAGGGGAGGGCCATACCCTTAGGGAGGGAAGGGATCTCCAGGGTTGGAATAGTGACACCTTTTGTCCTCACTTATATGAATAGGAAGGATACAATTTCTGAGGCTCCCCATATCCTAGCTTCAGGAATAGGTTTTGTTAGGCTTGTTAGTCTGAGGAGGGATCTTAAATTCCAAGTAGTCCCCAGTACAATGGGGCTTTGGGCAAAAATTATGTCTTTCTGATTGGTGAGCCCAGGTGCCTAAAGAAGGTAACAAAGTCCTGGAGTTTATACTAGCAATCATTCTTATAGAAGAAACTAGAAAAGCACCAGAGACAGGTAGCAATTTTTAGAAGCGGGACTAACCTTGGAGAAGAGAGGCGAGAGGAAGTTTGTCTGGCAGGCATTAGGACCCAGGGAGCAAGGGTCAGGATAGATAGGATAGATGGGCGAGACTTGCTTGGGCAACATGCATTTGAGAGTTCCGCTCATGGCCGCAGGGTCAACCAACTTGTTGTCGGGACCCCGGAGCTGCATGGCTTTCCTCTCTGTCAACCCTAGGCTCAGCCCAGAAGTACAGGAAAAGTGGAAGCTGGTTCGAGGCAAACCAACGCTCCCAACTCCGAAGAGTCGGGGGTTGTTAGAGAGCCCTTTCCCAGAAAACCTGACACCCATGTCTTTAATCTGGCGGCTGCACTAGTCGCTTTTAACTGGCCAACAGGTGCCCAGTATTTAGCCCCCAAATTCTAAGGAAAAATAGGACAGAATAGCAAGCGAAAGGGGTCCAATGGTACTCACTGCTTGGCAATAGGCAATTGTCTTGCTGCTCAGCAATAGGTGATGGTCTCACCGCCCACGCCTCTCCCTCCACACCTCCCTGCAAGCTGAGGGAGCCAGCTCCGGCCTTGGCCAGCCCAGAAAGGGGCTCCCGCAGTGCAGCGGTGGGCTGAAGGGCTCCTCAAGTGTGGCCAGAGTGGGCACCAAGGCCGAGGAGGCACCAAGAGCAAGTGAGGGCTGCAAGGGCTGCCAGCACGCTGTCACCTCTCACTACCTGCTTCTCATGGGATAAACAGTGAATAGCTATGTTCCCTCCATTGCTGTTCTTGTGATAATGAGACAGTTCTTGCAAGATCTGATGGTTTTATAAGGGGCTCTTCCCCCTTAGCTCAGAACTTCTTCCTGCCGCCTTGTGAAGAAGGTGCTTTGCTTCCCCTTCACCTTCTGCCATGATAGCTTTTCTGTGGTGCAAAACCCCACCTACATGTACCCCACATATGTGCGTGCCTCCACTGTCCCTGCATACCCTCCTGCACTCTTTGCCTCCTTCTGACAATGCCCCTTCCACTTCTATACTTGCACCCCCCTTTTCATGTATAACTTATTTCTTGTTTCTCCCTAAAAACACACCATTTGCAGATCCAAAATATGACCTTAATTCATAGTCTTCATTAAAATTAGATTCTATTATAACTTCAGTACACTGTTCCTGTTTATTATAATATTCTGAATGCTTGGTGTTGGAAATAAGACTGCCCTGAGGAAGGAAATCATCAAATGCATCTGCAAAACAGTTTTAGATTTGGGAACATCAGAGAACTAGCATCTTAGATGTTCAGAACCAGTGAGTATTACTCCCTTCATCCTCTATCCCCAATACGGGGCCCTACATGGCCTATGGCATAATTCTAATTTTACTCAAATGGCAAAGACCTTCTTTGATACACTGAGAATACTGTGGAATATTTGGTACTTGTTGACCAAGACTGGGAGATCTGTCCTTCTTTCTGTGCACAGGAGAAAACAGTCATATTTGAGATCAAGGAATTTGTGCAATTATAAACTAACAAATGCTCAACTTCCCATAAAACAAGATGGAGAACTGGGTGCCCTGTTTCATTAAAAAAAAAAAAAAGCATATGCCTTTGGGAATATATAAGAATCCTGGATATCTGGCCCTGAAATCTGAGGAACTTTCTTCACCATTTTCTTACCAAATCTAGTTTAAAGCTTTCTCTAATGCATTTGAAGAATTTTTCTCAAGGAGCGACAAAAGTACATGGCACAAAGTGGCTTAGAGTGACTGCAATGTTGTTTTGCAATCTTTTAGGCAAGATTGGGACTGTAATATTCATTACTGTTTGATATAGTTTGACTCTGTGTCCCCACCCAAATCTCACCTTGAATTGTATTCCCATAATTCCCACATGCTGTGGGAGGGACCAGGTGGGAGATGATTGAATCATGGGGGTGGATTCTCCCATACTGTTCCCGTGGTAGTGAATAAGTCTCATGAGAGCTGATGATTTTATCAGGGGTTTCCACTTTCATGTCTTGCTCATTATCTCTTTGCCTGCTGCCATCCATGTAAGATGTGACTTGCTCTTCCTTGCCTTCCACTATGATTGTGAGGCTTCCCCAACCACATGGAACTGTAAGTCCAATTAAACCTCTTTCTTTTGTAAATTACTCAGACTTGGGTATGTCTTTATCAGCAGTGTGAAAACAAACTAATACACTGTTTGTTCAAAAAGAGCCATCCATTAAAGATGTGTACAGTGTGAACCTTATCAAAGAGGAAAAAGAAGACTGCAGTGTGACTGGGACAGGATACGTTATGCTGCAATTTAAAAAAATGAATCCTCAAATTCCAGAGTCTTGAAACAACACCGCTCATTTGTCACTCATAGTACATGTCCATCACTGGTCAGCAGGGCATTCTGCTGCATGTACACAAAGGCCCAAGCTGACCATCTTACAGCTCATTCATCTGGAAAGCACATCTTCCTCCTCAGCCCTGCCAGCAGGAGAAATGAAGGCCTTTCAACTGCCTCAGCTTCTTCTATCTCTCCATTCTTCCTGAAAACTTACTATCCATGGGTCCAAAAGATGATCTTTATTCATATTCCTCATTGAGAGAATGGAAATTGAAGATTGACCCCCTCCCTTCTGCTCATATTTTGTTAGCCTGAAGTAGTCTATGATCATGATTAATTGGAAGGGAACCAGGAAATGTGTGAGAAAAATGGAATATTTGGGAAAACAGTATTGTCTTTGCCTCAGCCTGCTCTTTTGATCACTGAATGTCTATTTATGCCCCATATTAGTCCATTTTTGCACTGCTAGTAAAGACATACCCAAGAGTGGGCAATTTACAAAATAAAGAGGTTTAATGGACTTAACAGTTCCACATGGCTGGGGAGGTTTCACAATCATGGTGGACGGCAAGGAGGAGCAAGTTACATCTTACGTGGATGGTGGCAGGCAAAGAGAGAGCTTGTGCAGGGAAACTGCCCTTTAAAAAACCATCAGATCTCATGAGACTTATTCACTATCAAGAGATCAGCATGGGAAAGGCCTGCCCCCATGATTCAATTACTTCCCACCGGGTCCCTCCCACAACAGGTGGGAATTTTTACATGAGATTTGGGTGGAGACACAGCCAAACCATATCATTTAGTCCCTGGCCCCTCCCAAATCTCATGTCCTCGCATTTCAAAACCAATCATGCCTTCCCAACAGTCCCTTAAAGTCTTAACTTATTTAAGCATTAACTCAAAAGTCCACAGTCCAAAGTCTTATCTGAGACAAGGTAAGTTCCTTTTGCTTATGAGCCTGTAAAATCAAAAGCAAGTTAGTTACTCCCTAGAAACAATGGGGGTACAGGCATTGAGTAAATACAGCCATTCCAAATGGGAGAAATTGGCCAAAACAAAGTGGCTACAGGCCTCATGCAAGTCCAAAACCCAAAATGATCTCCTTTGACTCCATGTCTCACATCCAGGTCACACTGATGCAAGAGGTAGCTTTTCATGGTATTTGGCAGCCCTGCCCCTGTGGCTTTGCAGGGTATAGCCTCTCTCCTGGCTGCTTTCACAGGCTGGTGTTGAGTGTCTGTGGATTTTCTGGGCCCATGTTGCAAGCTGTCAGTGGATCTACCATTCATTCTGGGGTCTGGAGGATGGTGGCCCTTTTCTCACAGCTCCACTAGGTGGTGCGCCAGTGGGGACTCTGTTTGGGTGCTCTGACCCCACATTTCCCTTCTGTACTGCCCTAGCAGAAGTTCTTTATGAGAGCCCTGCCCCTGCAGCAAACTTCTGCCTGGGCATCCAGGCATTTCCATACATCTTCTGAAATCTAGGTGGAGGTTCCCAAACCCCATTTCTTGACTTCTGTGTATTTGCAGGCTCAACACCATGTGGAAACTGCCAAGGCTTGGGGCTTGCACCCTCTGAAGCCACAGGCAAGTTCTACCTTGGCCCCTTTCAGCCATGGCTCGAGCAGCTGCAATGCAAGGCACCAAGTCCCTAGGCTGCACACAGCACAAGGACCCTGGGCCCAGCCCATGAAACCATTTTTTCCTCCTAGGCCTCCAGGCTTGTGATGGGAGAGGCTGCCCAGAAGACCTCTGATATGCCCTGGAGACGTTTTCCCTATTGTCTTGGGGATTAACATTTGGCTCCTTGTTACTTAAGCAGATTTCTGCAGCTGGCTTTAACTTCTCCTTAGAAAATTGGATTTTTTTTTCTATTGTATTGTCAGGCTGCACATTTTCCAAACTTTTATGTTCTCCTTCCCTTATAAAACTGAATGCTTTTAACAGCACGCAAGTTACCTCTTGAATGCTTTGCTGCTTAGAAATTTCTTCCACCAGATATCCTAAATCATCTCTCTCAAGTTCAAAGTTCTACAAATCTCTAGGGCTGGGGCAAAATGCCACCAGTCTCTTTGCTAAAACATAACAAGAGTTACCTTTGCTCCAGTTCCCAACAAGTTCCTCATCTCCTTCTGAGACCACCTCAGCCTGGACTTTGTTGTCCTATTGCTATCAACATTTTGGGCAAAGCCATTCAACAAGTCTCTAGGAAGTTCCAAACTTTCCCACATTTTCCTGTCTTCTTCTGAGCCCTCCAAATTGTTCCAACCTCTACCTGTTACCCAGTTCCAAATTCGCTTCCATATTTTTGGGTATATTTTCAGCAACACCCCACTCTACCGGTACCAATTTTCTATATTAGTCTGTTTTCATGCTGTTGATAAAGATTTACCCAAGACTGGGCAATTTACAAAGATAGAGGTTTAATTGGATTTACAGTTCCATGCAGCTGAGGAGGCCTCACAATCATGGTGGAAGGCAAGGAGAAGCAAGTCACATCTTATGTGGATGGCAGCAGGCAAAGAGAGAGAGAGCTTCTGCAGAGAAACTCCCCTTTTTAAAACCATCAGATCTCGTAGGACTTATTCACTATCACGTGATCAGCATGGAAAAGACCTGCTCCCAAGATTCAGTTACCTCCCACAACCTGTGGGAATTTGAGATGAGATTTGGGTGGGGACACAGCCAAACCATGTCACTTCCTTATTCCCAATTTCCATAGACAACCTAAAATTTCAATTTGATCAATGCATCTGGCACCCATTCCAGGATCACTGAGTGCTATACAATAGTCACTATATCAGATTAGGACCTGGCTCTTCTTGGTCTGCAGATCTAAGAGCTAAGAAGACAAGTTTTCTGCTGCCCATATAACTAGTACCCAGTGGAAGAACAAGAACAGATTAACATCAATAAACACATTCTGGAAAGCCAAGAATGGAAGTTATGAGCCTTCACTCTTCTGCTTTATTGGCCTCTTCTCACTAGAAAGAAGGAGCTCTTCTTCCACTTTCTGGCTTTTTTTCTGCTGTCTGAAAGGGGTCTTATAGTTCTAATTATAATCTATCCCACTGCGTAATTAGTGTAAATGATGGGGAGGAGAGAGGCGAGTATCTTTGAAAGGGGCAAAGACATTTCCCAAGGAGGAACAGGTCATGGTGGGAACCCAGGTACTGCTTTGGCAAAGTTTTAGGCGGAGGGAGAGGAACCCCACAGGGTTGGCTTAGTTTGTATCTCAGGACACCCAGGGGAACTGCCATTCCACCTGTTTTTCCTTTTTCAAGGCTCAGTCTTTCCTTTCTTCTTCCCTGCCTCCCTTACATATTTCTGGAGCACATACTGTGTGCAGACAGCCCTTGGAAGTGGCCTGTGGATTTATCAGGGAATACGTGATAGTTCTTACCCTGTTGGCACCAACAGTCTACTGGGAGAAATAATTATAATATTGTATGATAATTCTTAAAATAGAAACATTATCAATGTAATCTGGGAGGAGAGAAAAGGAAATGGCCAGCCCTGGAACATCGGTTTCTTCAGTGAACTCTTTATTAATTTCTGTGGTATTGTGCTCTCCTGAATCCTTATCTCAAGAAATTATTTGACCCTTTGTTTTTTGAATGTGCTTTCTCTGTCTCATATCTTTGTACTTCTTTTTAATATCCAGAGGAATTTACCATGGGTCTGTTTTTGTCCTCTAGGCTTCTTCAAATCTTATAAACTGAGGTAGCATGGGAATTTATGGAAAAATATATAAGTAGCTCATAGATTCTAGCAGCAGTGAAAAACCAGACTTGGAAAATGGCTTAGCAGAAGAGAAGTTCCTACTCCAGTAAGATTCTGGGTAGGGCATTACCGTGGGAACCTTGACACTAGAGTGGTGGTTGCTGGGACATCTCTCAACTCTTTCTGCTTTGAGTCTCCAATTCAACACACCAAGTCCTGAGTGGAAGCATCTAATTGACCTCACCTTGATGTGTATTTACATCCTGGTCACTAGAGGGTAGACGGAGGGAATAATTGACTTCTTTGCTCCCATAGTGAGGGGTGGAGCCCTGCTCCCACCAAGATCCACACAGTAAAGATTCTTCCAAAATAGGAGAGTGTTTGGATATTGAATATATAGACAAGCAACTTCTCCCTGTGTCATTGCCTGCCTCCATTTTATCAGAAAATTCTGATTCATCCCGGATCTATAACAACAGCTCTGACCATCTACTCCTGTTTTTCCAAATGCATTCGGGGCATCCTCTTGGGTGCTCCATGGGATCTAAACTCACATAAGATAATGACCAGGCACATCATCCTTCTTCCCCTTCTCAGACTGTTTCTTTGAGAATCACCTGAGAAATGAGTTAAAAATGCAGATTTCCTAGACTTCCTCTCCCTCCTCTGCAATGCTGATTTTTGAGCTTCTGGAGGAAAGCCCAGGAATCTGCCATTTTCAGCAGGTAGCTCAGGAGATTTTCAAACTAATAATGGCTGTGCTCTTTGGGAAACAGGGTTTTCACCTATTACAAATTTTTGCCAATGTTTTCTCTGCTGTATCTCTCAAGTCTTCCCACTATTTCCCTAAAACAGTGTGTCTTCTCTATTGCAAAGACTACTTTCAAGCCATCTTTATTATTGGCTTTATACTATATATGTCCCACCATCACCAGTACAGAACTTCTCATAGACCTCTCTACCTATTCTGTGGCGATAGCATCAGGGAGATCCAGGGAAACTACCTTCTACCTTCTGCATCCCTTGGAATTTGTCTGTATTTCCAGAAATTGAGTTTTGTGTGGCTGTTTTGGTTGATACAGTATGAGATAACTGGAGGCCGGGCTTGGTGGCTCATGCCTGTAATCCCAGCACTTTGGGAGGCTGAGGCAGGAGGATCACTTGAGCCTAGGAGTTCAAGACCAGCCTGAGCAACATGGTGAGACCCCATCTCTACAAAAAAGTAAGAAAATTACCCGGGTGCGATGGTGCATGCCTGTGGTCCAAGCTATTGGGGAGACTGAAGTGGGAAGATCACTTGAGCCCAGGAGGTTGAGGCTGCAGTGAGCCATGTTCATGCCACTGCACTCCAGCCTGGGTGACAGAGTGAGAACCTGTCTCAAGGAAAAAAAAAAGATAACTAGAAAGGCACAGGTACTGACCATTTAGAATGGATACTGAATAGAAGCAATAGGTGACTGATGCAAAAGTGGCCTGAATCTTCATCATGGTAAACAGTAACTCTTTGACTAGGCTTCTGTTTCTGCAACCCAACAGGTTTTCACTAAGGCAGATTTGCACAGGTCATGCCATAAGTCAAATTATTTGTCCATGTGACCTGGCCCTGCTCAAGGGATGTTCTGTGTGACCTGCGGTGAATATTCACTCTCTCGTTTGGGCACAGTATGGGCACATTATGATCCGGCCCTTATGATCTCCTTTGGATCTTTCTTTTCAAGCATGATGGTTTAAAGGATTGTTTTATACCATGGAACTATCCATAGAAAATTATTTTCAGGGTTCTTCTATTGTTCACTAGCCTGGCTTAAAAGTATAGCTTTACTTTCTGTCTTTACAGTAAGCGAGAGGTTAGAAGGATATGCTTGAATAAGGAGACTGCCTTCCTCTACACTGCCAGTATTTTATTAAGAGTATTAGAACATTTTCTTTGTCTTGTATTTTATATATTGATATGATGTTATGTCTTCTCTCACCTTGAAACTTTCTTTGTAGATTTTAATTTAAAAGGTGAAGAGGTAGGCCTCAATTTCCTTGATTCTTTGAACTCTGAGTTGGAAGATGATGGTAGTAAATCATTGGAGGCTTAGAGGTGAGAGAGTACCATTTGTTCTGGGAGGATTCTATGTCGTAAATTTGTACTTAGATGTACAAGAATGTTAAACACCAAAGAAAGAAGCCTACATGATCTCTATTCTTGACCTTGAGCAAGGATTAGCATTGTCCTGGGCAGCCTGTAGGAACACACAGTATCACTGCTCCCTTGCGTTTGTACACTAAAGCTTTGCTCTTCCTGGTCAGTCAGAGCAGTACAACCAACAGCTGAATAATATGGGAACTTACCCTGAGAGCTTCCAATCTATTTAATAACATATATATTCATCTAGGTTCACATATTCATATTATGTGAGAAATACTATCTTTCCTTTTTTTTTTTTTTTTTTTTTCCGAGATGGAGTTTCACTCCTGTTGCCCAGGGTGGAGTGCAATGGTACGATCTCGGCTCACTGCAACCTCTGCCTCCTGGGTTCAGGTGATCCTCCTGACTCAGCCTCCTACATAGCTGGGATTACAGGCATGCGCCACCACACCCGGCTAATTTTGTACTTTTAGTAGAGACAGGGTTTCTCCATGTTGGTCGGGCTGGTCCGAACTCCCGACCTCAGGTGATCCATCTGCCTTGGGCTCCCAAAGTGCTGAGGTTACAGGCTACTATCTTTCTTTATGTTCTCCAAGTCAGTCTAATTTTGACTTTGTAGGCTATATCTCTCCAGGCTGGCAAGAAATTGGGCATGTCATACTGAGGGTTTCTTTGGGTCCTGGGCCTTATACAGAAGAGACCGACTGCTTGTCTGTTATTTGTCCTTATAGATCATCAGAGACATCTGCTCTCCTTGTCTACACATTCTCTTTAGGTCTGAGATCTCTCTGCTTAGGAAAACAAGATATTCTGGGCCGGGCACGATGGCTAACGCCTGTAATCCCAGCACTTTGGGAGGCCGAAGCAGGCGGATCATGAGGTCAGGAGATCGAGACCATCCTGGCTAACACGGTGAAACCCCGTCTCTACTAAAAATACAACAGAAAAATTAGCCGGGCGTGGTGGCCCGTGCCTGTAGTCCCAGTTACTTGGGAGGCTGAGGCAGGAGAATTGCTTGAACCCTGGAGGCGGAGCTTGCAGTGAGCCGAGATTGTGCCACTGCACTCCAGCCAGGGTGACAGAGCGAGACTCCATCCCCCCCTCAAAAAAAAAAGAAAAAGAAAAAGATATCTGTAAACTGTAATCTGTAAACTGGTTCAGTGGTTCTATCTCTGTAGAAGCAGCACAGTCCTCTTCTCTGAGGTCTTGCTTCTCTTCACTGACACTCCCCACCTCCTCAGCCCAGGGACAGATCTTTCTTTTATGAAGCTCCTTCCTGCTGTCTGCTTTCCCACTCCATTCTACAATTTCCCTCAAACCTTGTTCTTACACTGAATCATTAACGACAAAAATTTAGTTTCTCTTTCCTTGAGAACACAAGGACAAAGGCTCAGAAAGTGAGGGGTCTATTTGCATCTTATCCTTCTAGTGTAGCAAAGAAAAAAAGAAGGCTGAAACTAGAAGTCTCATATCTTAACAACCAGGCATTTGTTGAGTTCCTACTATGTATAACACTCAATACGCATTCCTTCTTGTGAATTGGTGCTGATGGTAGCTCAGGCACTTTGTTAAGCATTGAAGGCATATGGTTGTCCTTGCCTACATCAGGTGGGGTTCAGGGTGCAGTCAAAAAAATCAATTCTTGCAAATTTAAGCAAAAGGGGCTGGGTGCATCAAAGAAGTCCCCACTCTCCCCTCACCACCGAAAAAAAAAAACAAAAAAAAAACCATGATATGGAGTTAGCCAGATGAATGAGAGAAAACACTTAAGAAATATGTAGAGGCCAGGTACCGGAAATGAAGAAAGGCAAATAACAATGAATAATCTAGGCTCTGCCCTCAAGGGGCTTTACAGCTTGGTGAGGAAATGGACCCTTATACTCATAATACAAGGCAATGAATGAAAGGAGGCAAAGCTAGTCACGGTTAGGCTTGGAAATTGCAGCATCAGGGCTTTTAGAAGAAAAGTTGGTCTTGAGCAGCATATAACCTTTAAATACTAACACAGTGGTGGAGTTGATGTTCAGATTGTCTGGAGAGATCAAATCTGTCTGGACAAGGGAGAAGAGAGTAGGCTGCCTTGCGTAAACAGTAGGACATTCTAAATGGAGAAGCCATTTTAAAATGCTCTTCCTTGAAACCTTGCCTGGTCAGTGGCAAAATGTCATAGCTGAGTTTGGAAGATTACATACCATTTGCATTGATTAAATCATTTTCATTAATCAGGGCAGTTAATATTAACAGTGTAATGCTACATGCTGGATGGACGTGTTGTTATGTACTATTGCTACTTATAAAATAGCAACACCTGATCAATTTGGAAGAACAACTTATATTAAGGTGTTCATCTGTATTTTAGCATCATTGCTATAAACAAATCAGAAAGAATGGAAGCTCTTATTTCTTTGTGGACAACTCAATCCTCTCACCCCACACGTCAACATTTTCTTTACCTAACAAGCAGAAATTTGAACCCAAGACCAGGGATGGTGACAGTGGGGTCTTTGCTGTCCCTAGAGCAGATTTAGAGGAGTACACTCCCTCAAATCTTTGAATCATGGTGTGGAGGAAAAAGGTAAGGGCTTTGAAGAGGCTGATGGGCCAAACCTGGAGGATAGTTTATCTACAATGAGAAAAGGGGTAAGTTCATGACACCATTTCTTTCTCTCCTTTTTTGTTGTTAGTTTTTATCTCATAATCGTAAACTTAACTCTGCAATCCAGCTAGATGTGGAAGAGAATAAGGAAAATATGGAACCCAAAGAATTGTAGCAAGAGCACAACGATTATAGGATGCTGAGAGCAAATAGGGTGGAGGGGTGCTCTCCTGAGCTACAAAAGGAATGGTCTGGTAGCTAAGGTAAAACACAAATCAAATTTATTAGATTCGTCCACAGTCAGCAGTGATGATCTTCTTGCTGGTCTTGCCATTCCTAGAACAGAAGCACTCCATGGCTTCCACAATATTCATGCCATCTTTCACCCTGCCAAAGACCACATCCCTGCCATCCAGCCACTCAGTTTTGGCAGTGCAGATGAAGAACTGGGAATCATTTGTGTTGGGTCCAGCATTTGCCATGGACAAGATGCCAGGACCCATAGGCCTCAGGATGAGGTTCTCATCATCAGACTTCTCCCTGCAGATGGACTTGCCACCAGTGCCATTATGGTGTGTGAATTCACCACCCTGACACATAAACCCTGGAATCATTCTGTGAAAGCAAGAACCCTTATAACCAAATCCTTTTTCTCAAGTTCTTAGAACAAGACTGTTTTCTGCAGTCTTTGGAACTTTGTCTGCAAACAGCTCAAAGGAGATGCTGCCCAGGGGCTTGCTATGGCGATGTTGAAGAACACTGTGAGGTTGAACGTGGCTAGTGGCAAGGGGCTCTGGGTAGCATGGGTGGCATATGCAAATCTCCCCTCATGACTATTTCATGTGTGTATGTATGTGCATGTGTGTTTGTAATCTGTGAATGGTAAAGATCCATGCCCCATTTACACATTACTTCCTATTTGGTTAATAGAATTCTGTCTGATGTGTGAATGCTTGGGGTGGGGATAGGAGATGAACTCTGAGATCCATGCTCTTGAGGCTTATCAAGAAGGATTGCTAGGCCTAGGCTTAGAATAATGAAATACACCACCTATCTGTGAATGAATGATGTGGGCTCAGACAGTAAGCATCTCAGCAGCAGTCTGCACTAAAGATTCTTATGCCCCAAACATTACTGAGTTTGAGTTTCTCAACATGCCGGTGCATGAGAGCTAAAGATCACATTTAATTTGATTCAGGTGTTATTACCAATAAAATAGTCTATAAAGAAGTTGCAAGACTGCTTGCAAGGGTATGTTAAAATGAAGAAGCCAAGTTCTTTTTTTTTTTTTTTTTTTTTTTTTTTGAGATGGAGTCTTGCTCTGTCACCCAGGCTGGAGTGCAGTGGTGCAATCTCGGCTCACTGCAACATCTGCCTCCTGGATTCAAGTGATTCTCGTGCCTCAGCCTCCCAAGTAGCTGGGATTACAGGCATGCGCCACCATGCCCAGCTAATTTTTGTGTTTTTAGTAGAGACAGGGTTTTGCCACGTTGGCCATGCTGGTTTTGAACTCCTGACCTCAGGTGATCTGCCCACCTTGGCCTCCCAAAGTGCTGGGATTGCAGGCGTGAGCCACCGTGCCTGGCCAGAAGCCAAGTTCTAATTTTGAATTCTGTAAATACTTAGAGCTTTCTGACGTGGCTATGGAATAGACTGGTGTCCAATAGAACTTTCTGTGATGATGGAAATGTTTTCGATCTGCACTGTTCAGCCCAGTAGCCACTATATGTGGCTATTTAAACTTTTAATTAAAATTAAATACAATTTTAATTCCTAAGTCACACTAGCCACATTTCATGTGCTTGGTAGACACATATGGTAGTGGCTTCCATATTGGATAATTCTGGAATCAAAAGAGTCTTCTGTATAGGTGATCTTTATAGCTGGTATTTGGGAAATAGTTTTCAACTTTTCTGCTAACTCTGATAGATTTATCAACCAGAAGGGGCTGCTTGAAGCATTGTGTGGGAAGGACTTGCAATCATATTTAGATACACTGAGAGAGAATGTTGTGGTAGATGGTAATCTGAGTGTGAGAATGAGGTACAGTGCTATGGTTTAATTATTTACCTTTTCTCATTTTAAACTTTTCCTCACATCAGAGAGACCATGTGTGTTGAGCAAACCTTTCAAAACCTGGCTTCCCATGTGATCCTGCTTCCCATCCATTTGGTTCAGCTGTCTCAAGGAGACATCTGTTTCTACTCTTCGTTAAGGGTGGGGACAGTGACAGTGAGTGCGCCCCCATCCCTATCCCCACAAATCACATACAGTCACACACAGAGTGTACTATAGTTGATCAGCAAACTTGCCTGTGCTGTTCTCTCTTGCAGACTTATATGTCGGATCCTCAGAGAAGACTCAGGCAGATGGGAACTGGGCAGGCAAGCCTTGATTAAAAGGAGTAAATGGTGAAGGAAAGAACCGCTTTTTCTGTCCTCATTCTCCTATAAAATTTACGTTTTTTTCCCCACTAAGAACAACAGTAACATCTCTGCTAATATTACGCTACCACGAACTAACATCTTCCTTTCTTTCCCTATTTTGAACCCTTGGGTGATTTGTCTGGCCATCACACATCGTGATTTTTGAAAGAATTAAGTACATTGACCTCTTACTGTTAGCATTTCTGTAGTTTGCTCAAGGAGTTTATTTGGGGAAGGGGAGAGGAAAGGTTCATAGGAATAATTTCTTTTTATTTTACTCCCTTATTGTGTATGAATCAATTTTTTCCCCAATAGCTATGACCTTCTTACAATAAGGGACCATCCTGCAAGTAAGGATGTAAAGTATGAGTCTATTTTTGCCCGAGTCGCTATGACCTTCTTACAGTGGTGTCTAGAAGAGAGGTTGACAAAAGCCAACATGCAATATAGGATTTATTGAACTGAGGTGCCTGGGATTTAATGGAAAGCCTTGTATTTAGGACTATGTCAAAGATACACTATCTGATTTTCCCAACTTCAATGGCTAAATGAAGATTATCAGAGACATGAACTCAATTCAGGCTGGACTGCCAATAGCTACCCGAGTTGCTGTTTAGCCCTGGTACCCTAATAATGCCACTGGTATCAATCCCCCATTTTTTCAGTACTTCATCATTAGGATACTGTTCATAGGGTTTGCAGATGGTGGGCCCACTGAACTGAGCTGAAAATATAGATGTCTACCTGGCCAACAAGTAGTGGAAATAGACACACTACTTGTATGTATGTGGAATATACAAATCATAGTTTAGTAAGGTTTGACTGCCACCTGGTGGGGGAAATTCTGCAGTATGTTCATTTCAATGTCAAACGCATAAATAAGACTCAAGTCATTAGTCACCTAACTGTAGGCTTGGATGCCTAAGATATTCCAAAATAGTTCAGTTGCCTTAAAGGAATTAAAGACTTATAATTGTGGTTGTGTTAGGGCATGTGCCTGCTATCTGCAAATATGATTGCTCATTAATCAAGTAAAACTCAGGCACCAGATTCATTGTCTTCAAGGGTTCTTTCCAGCTCTGAGGTTGTGTCAGTCTTCACCTAGAGTTTGAGAATAAACTTGAGGCCAGAATTATTAAGATTCTTATTGCCAGCTGGAGCTAACATACATCCTACCAATTCCAAGCCGGGTGTGAAATCTCCTAGAAACCACCCACTCTTAGATCTCATGGAACAAATTAGAACAGGAAGGAATCCTCATCTCTCTTTATCAGAAAATAGCCCTGTAAGCAAGGAACATGTAAAGAAGTAGAATGGAAAAGCAGGCAAGTTAAGTTTTAACAATGCTAAGCACCTGATAGATTTTCCTTAAGTTGATTCTTTTTTTTTTTTTTTTTAACCAATGTCTGAAAAAAAAAACTACACAAAACAAGGAAAATGATCTACTTTCTTTGGGTTGTGGAACAATCTAGCGTATAAGGAAGACATCTTGATCTTGTAGAATGACCAGTATAACAATATGTTGTATCAGATTTATACCCTTCCCAGATTTCCTTGCTACCTTTTCCTGGGCCACTGGCTGCTGGCTCCATGAAGAGTCCCATCACTTCTGTCCCCTCATGGAACATCACTATCCACCTTGTCTTCCTCCAATGGTGAAGGCCCAGTTTAATGGGCCTAGTCAGGTCAGGTGTGGGCACCAACGCCGCTGCAGCTTCCACTGTGCCAGGTTCAGTGAGAGCCATGCTGGAGCCTACCTTCGCCTGGGAGAGGCCAAGGGAGATGTCACTGAAGTGCCTGGACTCAGCTTCCTCACTGGCTGCCTGGAAGAACCAGTGACAACCCTAGTGAAAGTGCAGTGGTAGGCGCTGGGTCATAGGCAGAGGGATTTGCTTGTGCAAAGGACTTGGGAGAGCAAAGAGAGTTCAGAGAACTGCCCATTGTCGGCGTGGCTGGAGTGTGATGAGCAGATGGGAGAGGAAGGCAGACAGATGACACAAGGCTTTGCAGGATGACCTTGAACCTTAGCCCGTGTCATTGGTAAGCTATGTAAGCAAAAGAGTATTGCAAGCAGGTTTGTGGTTTAAGATCTGGCTGCAAGGTGGGGACATGATTAGAGGGAGACAGAGCTTGAGAAAGGGACATAAGGAGATGGTTGGGGGAATGGAGACTGGAGATGATGGGGGCACTACGTGGTGGCAATTGACTTGTAGTCAGGTGACCAAAAGTCCTGTTCTGGCTCTGTCACTAACTTTGGTTGAATTATTTAAGTCTTCTGCTGTTCCATGTTCTCATCTATGAGTCAGAGTTAAAACTACCTCAGCTGGGTTCAGTGGCTCACATCTGTATCCCAGCACTTTGGGAGGCCGAGGCATGCAAATCACCTGGGCTCAGGAGTTTGAGACCAGCCTGGCCGACATGGTGAAACCCCGTCTCTACTAAAATACAAAAATTAGCCAGGCGTGGTGGCACGCACCTGTAATCCCAGCTACTTGGGAGGCTGAGGCAGGAGAATCACCTGAACCCTGGAGGCGGAGGTTGCAATGAGCTGAAATCACGCCATTGTACTCCATCCTGGGCCAAAAGAGCAAAACTCCATCTCAAAAAAGCAAAACAAAAGAAAACAAAAACTACCTCATTCCTAGTCTTGAAAATTAAATAATTTGAATGCACTTACTAATAGGTGCTTCATAAATACGATTTGGGTGTGAAAGGTGTGAGGACGGAGTGGCCTCCCCTGAGTTAGCACAGCTGTCAGGCCAGCTGAGCACAGCCACCAACCAAGGCCTCACTAAAGTAGGCCCTAGGTTTTCTCAAGATAACAAGTGATTTACTTGGATGTAAGGAGCGTTATCTGTAAATACTGTCTCCACAGGATTAAGGGGCCAGAACGATTGCCGGTGATAGAAATGTCAACACCAAAAGGCCGGTAGGACACTAGAAACAGCAGTGTCAGGATGTGCCAGCTGGCATTTGCTGCACGCTGTGCTATGAGTGTGTGAGCACACAGATAAACATTGTAATTAACCATCCTGGGGTGATGGTATGTTCATACAGTCAAAACAGGTGATAGATTCGAAATGCAATTTGAACTTCATCATTTGGGTGGGGTGATTTCAGCGTCAAGTAATTTAGCAAACCATTTTTAAAGGGTGCTAATTAAAAATTGCCTGGGGTTATCAATTTGCTGCCAGAACTGCAGAAAAATGGGCATGGAAAAATTTCAGTCCAGCTAATTATTGGCTAAAGCATAAGACTTGATTACCATGTCAGGGGAATTTTTTAAATGGGGATATTTTCATTCAAAGCTTTTAATTTTTTAATTTAGGGGAAGAATTATTGAGACAATAGAATTAGTATTGAGAGACTATAATCCCGGGGTGAGAAAGACACAGTATCTTATTTGCTTTATTTTGTTCATCATTAATTATACCTAGTGTCATTAAGGCAAATAAATTTTTGTGTACTGGATTGAGGAACCTTGGAGTCCTAGTTTGTAGATGCTTAATTGTCTGAGATAGCACTGAACCCTAAAACACAAGTGGACAGTTATGGTGTTTATTTCAGTCAGCAGAGTCTCAGGGTTTGATGAGAGCATTTAGTGTGCTGTGAGGGTGGCTGATGCAATTCTTCTTGGTGCTTTTCCACTTTACTATAGATATTTTAAAAGTTAGATGTCCAGGAAATCTCAATAAGAATCAGACTGTGAAGTTTAAAGGGACAGACAGCATGATGGTCTTATTCTGTGCTCAACTCCCAGTGCCTGGCACATGGGAAATTCTCAGCAGGCGTTTGTTGAATGAAGGAATGCACCTGCCCTGTTGCTCTAGAGCCTTGGGAAGCATCTGTGAAAACAACAAAAGTCGCTGCCCTCATGGAGATTACATTCTAGCAAGGGGAAGAGAGATAATATAATAAGTAAACTATGTGGGATGCTAGGTGAGGAATTCTTTGGGAAAAATAAAATTAACACTAAGTAAGGGGCATTGAAAGTGCCAGGGATACGGTGGGGTGGAGTTGGGTTAGTGGGCCTATTTCTTTATTCAATACGAAGCTCCAAGGAGGCCTTGTTGAGAAAGTGAGGTTTGAAAAATGATATGAAAATGGCAAGGGCTCTGGCTAGACAGACATATGGGGAGGTGCATTCTAGGCAGAGGGAACAGCTAGTGCCAAGGCTGCAAGGGTTGTGTCTGAGGAGTAAGGAGGTCTGTGAAGCTTGAGCAGAGTGAGCAGAGGGAGAGCAAAAAATAAGATTAGAGAAGTAATGAGGGGAGTCAGTCAGGCCATCTAGGACATTTCAGTCCATTGTAAAGACTTTGCCTTTCTTCCTAATCCTAAGCAGGATTTTAAGTAAAGAAATGGCATGACCGGCTGTGGCCACTGTGCTAACAGTCAGGAAGGAGCTCAGGGTAGAAGCAGGAACCACTGGGAGGCTACTGCAGTCATTCACAAGAGAGACCACATGGCCTGAACCAGAGTGATCATGACAGAGACAGCAAGAAGGAGTCAAAATCCATTTTGAAAGCAGAACTAGCAAGTGCAACAGAAAGAGGAAATCAGAATGACTCCATGGCTTTGGGCTTGAAAACGAGAAGGATGGGATTACCAGCAATTGAGATGGCGAGGTAGGAGATGACACAGGCTTTTGGGAGAAGAGTACTGGTTTAGTCTTGGACATGCTGAGTGCGAAAAGTCCATCAGATATCAGAGTGGAGATGACAAGTAGAAGATTCAGTATGTGACTTTCCATGCACACGTTGTTGGAGACCATATGTACTAGGTGTGACCACTAAGAGTGAGACACAATGAAAAATAAAAGAACGAGGCCTTACCTAGGAGCCGTCCTACATTAAAAAGCTGGAGGAAAAGATGAGGAACCAGTGAAGGGTACAGAAGACTGACCAGTGAGATAGATGTAACACCAGGAGAGTGGAGAGTTTAGTGTCCTGGGAGTCAAGGGTAGAATGTGATAATTGTATTAAATATTGATGAGCTATGTCAAGTCCAATGAGGACTGAGGCTTGACCACTGACTTTAGCAATATGGATGTCACCAGCGCCTGGTTGTTTTGGTGGAATGGGGAGGACAACGCATCCTTGGAGTGGGTTTAAGAGAGAAACAGGAGGGGAATTGGAACTAGAGTGCACTTAGACAACATTTAAAAGTATACTGCGAAGGAGAATAAAGAAATGAGTTGGTGGCTGATAAAGGAAGCAGGGCCAATAAAACAATTTAAGATAGTACTTTTTATGCCAATTGGAATGATCCAGGGGAAAGGAGGACAAAACCCATGATGTAGGAAAGAGAGGGGCAGATTGCAGGATGACCCTGAAGGGACCAGAAAGGAGAACTGTGCACAAGTGGATGGCCAGCTTTGATGGGAACGGTGGATGGTTCACTATGGTAACAGAAGGAAAGGCGGCAGGGGCAGATGCTGGTGGGTGGAGAACGGGATGGAGTCTGAGTTCTTTTTTGATTGCTACAATTTTCTCAGAGAAGTTGGAAGCTAGGTCACCAAATGGAAGTGAGGAGTTGGGGAAGACGTATTGAAAGTCTGAGGAAGAGGAGCAGCCATGAAAGAGAAACAAAGAAAATGGGAGAATGAATGGATTGGGGACATGCAGTAGAATTGCCAGGCATCATTGAAGACCCACTTAAAAAAGGTGTATCTGGATGTGTGCATGCAATTTTAAGTGAGGTCAGTCGTCACAGTTGTCATGTTTTGTTTTTGTATTTTTTTTTTTTTTTGAGACAGAGTTTCGCTCTTTTTGCCCAGGCTGGAGTGCAGTGCCGTGATCTCAGCTCACTGCAAACTCTGCCTCCTGGGTTCAAGTGATTCTCCTGTCTCAGCCTCCCTCCTGAGTAGCTCGGATTACAGGGATGTGCCACCACGCCCGGCTAATTTTGTATTTTTAGTTGAGACGAGGTTTCTCCACGTTGGTCAGGCTGGTCTCCAACTCCCGACCTCAGATGATCCACCCGCCTCTGCCTCCCAGAGTGCTGGGATTATAGGTGTGAGCCACCGTGCCCGGGCCCTTGTTTTTTTTTTTCTTATTCCCCCCAGCAATTTTCAGGTGCAGGAGAGGGAGAGGGTGGGATTGTGATTGGGTTTCGCCTGGTGAGCCTGAGTCCACGGGATAAGCAATAGCATGATTCTAACTGAAATGGAGTTTGCACAGATGCTTAATGATTGTCTGTTGAATGAATAAATGATTTAAGGAAAAGCTGAAACTTTATAAAAAAGAAAAAACATGTGCATGGGAATAATAAGTGCCATCTCAATGTCTGAGAAATTGCAGAATGAGTCAGACAATGAGGGTCTTCGTGCTGGCTGCTGTTCTGTGTGCCCTGTCAGCCTCTGCCTATTCCACTGTCCTCCTTCCGTGGTCTGTCTACACGTTTCTATTCATGAGGACCTTGGAGAATTAGATTGTGTCTGCCTCTATGGGCCTTGTTGAGCCTCTCTGTTTCTGTGAATGTCTTCATAATGTTTGAATAATAATTTACTGAGAAGGTTTATTTTTTTCTTACATATATTTTAAATATTTTAAATCAAATACACCAGTTTTTAAAAATTCTGATTTATAAACATGCATGTAACCTATTTTTACAAAATATAGAAAAATGTAGATAGATTTATAATGAAAAAATTTACCTACAATATCATCATTCAAAGTCAACCATGTTAAAAATTAAATATATTCTCTTCCAGTATTGGCTATTATTTACATAAATGTAATCAAAATGTACATATGCACTGTATCCTTTATGCTCTTAATATTAGTCTATTATAAATTTCTCACAAACATTCTTTTTACTGGATACATAAAATCCCATCTTCCACTTCTATAGTAACTTCGGTGTTAATAATTTAAGGTAGGCCAGGCACAGTGGCTCACGCCTATAATCTCAGCACTTTTGGAGGCCAAGGTGGGTAGATCACCTGAGGTCAGGAATTCAAGACCAGCCTGGCCAACATGGTGAAACCTCATCTCTAATAAAAATACAAAAAGTTAGCCAGGCATGGTGGCAAGTACCTCAGGAGGCTGAGGCAGGAGAATTGCTTGAACCTGGGAGGTAGAGGTTGCAGTGAGCTGAGATTGTGCCACTGAACTCCAGCCTGGGCAACAACAGCAAAACTTCCTCTCAAAACAATAATTTAAGGTAATTCTGTCATTCTGAGTAGTTTAGAAAAGGGAAGCAAACTTTCCACTCTCTTCTTCTTTCCATATCTCCTGTGCCCACAGTGAATGCTCCACTTTTGCACTCTCTGCAGTCTTCCCCATCTGTGTTCCCATGTACTTCTGCCTCTTTTTCTTCCTCTTCCCATGTCTCTTTGACTCCTGGCTCCTTTCTCTCATTTGTCTCCTATTCATTTACCATAATGTAAGTTCTGTGAGGGCATCCTTGTACCCTAACGTCTGTCTTACAGTAGGTACTAAAATTTGCATGTAAGGACAATGATATGTCAACCTGGAATATCCCATTTAACTGGACTGTGGTTTATTGAAAGTTAACTTCTAATGAAATGGCCAGGGTTAGTTTCCTGCCGGGGACTGTGGAACTCTCATCTACCCAGGGAAACTCATTTTTATCTACATTCTTGCATCCATAGTCTCACAGAGAGCAAACTCTTCAGTCATAAATCTTCTACTTAGAAACCTGACCAGTAGATGCAGTATTGGTAAATTTTCAATGAGGCCATAAGAATGCATTTACAAAAAGTACAAAGTTAAGGTGCTTGTGATGATTTTAGCTAATCAGCACAATTTTAGCAGGAAGCAGATACATCTGTCCTTTCCCTCAAACTTCATATAGCTATAAAATATTCGATTTCCTGGAGGAGTTACTCAACACACAAACTTGGAGATTAATTTAGAGGCCAGATCCCCACAAGCATTTGTCTAGCCTTAGACTGAACAACTTCTGTTGCCGGGAGCTTGCCATGTCTAGTGGGAATGGGTCTGTTCTGTAGTTGTTGGATGGAAAAATTGTTAGCAGAGTCTTTTTTATGTTAAGATGAAAAGTGCCTCCCACAGAGTCAACAAAAAGGTTCTGGTGTGTGGAATTTTTTAAGGATGCTAAAGTATGAATAATTGGAAACTTCAGTAATTTGAGGCTTCTGTGATTTCTCTAATTCTTTGTAGTCAATCCATTTATCCCATTCCCTTTAATGCTAACATTATTTACTTGATTTTAGTCCTGTGAAGCTTTGGCTCTTATAAATGACACATTTACCCAAGGGAATGGTTAAGCCTTAGAGCAACTTGTGGAAAGTTTTCATTCCTCAAAACAGGAATGAATAACAATGGCCTCGATATGACTAACATTATTAATGTATTTATATGGGTACATAATTACTAGCAATATCTAGAGAATTATGAAAATGATTTGCATATCCACTTCTTAAAATTTAGGGTGGGGAGGCCGAGGTGGGCAGATCACAAGGTCAGGAGATCAAGACCATCCTGGCTAACACGGTGAAACCCCATCTCTACTAAAAATACAAAAAGTTAGCCAGGCATGGTGGCACGTGCCTGTAGTCCCAGCTACTTGGGAGGCTGAGGCAGGAGAATCACTTGAACCCGGGGGGCAGAGGTTGCAGTGAGCCAAGATCATGCCACTGCACTCCAGCCTGGGCAACAGAGCAAGACTCCATCTCAAAAAAAGAAAAAAAAAATCTCTATCCTATATCTCTCAAGCCTTGAAAATAATATATTGGTTTCTTCATGATTTAATCCAGGGCTTCCTCATGAAACTTATTACTCAATGCCACTGGCATGCAAATATTCCAACTGACCATGCTGCTCAGTTCCTTGCAATAGAATTGAATAAAAACTTGGATTAAAAGGTCAACTTTAAAATATGCCTAATAAATTCACTGACTAAAAGCTATCCCAACAACTTTCTGCATCATTTCTCTTCATCTCATTATTCATGTAGGCTTCCCTGAATTTTAAGGAATGCAAATAAAAGAGCAGAATGTGTGGAGCACTGGGGCCTAGGACATTCTTTTCATGAATATGGAACTAAAGGTAGAGTGAAAGGTATTTCTTAAATAAATTACGTTGATATGGTGGAGAGAGTATTGATGGATGCTTATGTATTTTCTATAGCACAAAAAAGCAAAACTCATATATAATTCTAAGAATCCCTTATTTTATGTCCTTCATATATTTGGTCCCATAGCTATAATATTGGGAGCCTCATTACTTCAAAATGATTATTTTTAAAATTTCCTAACCTATGATACTAAAATTATTGGGGTTATTCAGCAAGTTGTGGTGGGACAAAGCATGGGAATTTCTATAAGGGAGAGGTGAGCAGAATGTCATAATATTACATAGAAAGCCTTCTCATGCATTCTACAAATAGTTGCTGAGTAACCACGTGTTAATAAAAGTGATATAAAGGTAACACTTTTGGAAGGAATGAGATCATGTCCTTTTCAGGGACCTGGATGGAGCTGGAAGCCATCATCCTCAGCAAACTAACACAGGAATAGAAAACCAAACACTGCATGTTCTCTCTCACAAGTGGGAGTTAACAGCGAGAATACATGGACACAGGGAGGGGAACATCACACACCGGGGCCTGCTGGGGGTTGGGGGGCAATGGGAGGGAGACCATTAGGGCAATTACCTAATGCATGCAGGGCTTAAAGCCTAGATGACAGGTTGATGGGTGCAGCAAACCACCATGGCACATGTATACCTATGTAACAAACCTGCACGTTCTGCACATGTATCCCAAAACTTAAAAAAAAAAGAATAACTATAAAATAAGAATTCTAACTCAAAAACAAACAAAAAAGAATTATTATGAAATAAAGAAGAATTCTAACTCAAAAACAAAACAAAAGATAACTTTTTTGGGAGGCTGAGGCAGGCAGATCGCTTGAACTTAGGAGTTCAGGTCCAGCCTGGGCAACATGGAGAGACCCCATCTCTACAAAAAAAAAAAAAAAAAAAAAAATTAGCCAGGCATGGAGGCTCATGCCTGTAGTCCCAGCTACTTGGGAGACTGAGGCATGAGAATCACTTGAACCCAGGAGATGGATGTTGCAGTGAGCTGAGATAGCACCACCGCACTCCAGCCTGGGTGACAGTGAGACCACTGTATATATATATTAAAAAAGCCCATAATCCCAGCGCTTTGGGAGGCTGAGGCAGGCGGATCACCTGAGGTCAGCAGTTCGAGATCAGCCTGGCCAACATGGTGAAACCCTGTCTGTACTAAGGATACAAAAATTAGCCGGGTGTGGTGCCAGGTGCCTGTAATCCCAGCTACTCGGGAGGCTGAGGCAGAAGAATCGCTTGAACCCTGGAGGTGGAGGCTGCAGTGAGCTGAGATCGCACCACTGCACTCCAGCCTGGGGGACAAGAGCATCTGAGACTTTGTCTCAAAAAAAAAAAAAAAAAAAAAGAAAGAAAGAAAAAGAGAAAGAAAAAAAAATTAGCTGGGCATGGTCCCAGGTGCCTGTAATGCCAGCTACTCGGAAGGCTGAGGCAGGAGAATCGCTTGAATCTGGGAGGCACAGGTTGCATTGAGCTGAGATCCCGCCACTGCACTCCAGCCTGGGTAACAAGAGTGAGACTCTGTCTCAAAACAAAACAAAACAAAACAAAAAAGCACTGAATCCAAATCACAAATAATGAGATTTAGCATAGGGAATTCAGTTGCAGACAGCATAGCATTTATTTTTTATGGTTTTAGACTCCTCAGGCTAATTTCATATGCATGTTAAAGGTTTAATTTGTAGAACAAGTAAATTTAAACACAAGTAAAATATTAGAATTGAATGCCAAGGTCTCATAGTATTTGAAAATCACATGTACTCTTGTCTGGAATCCACCTCAACTCTTGACAGCCATGGTCATGTCTTGAACTTCCAAATCGAGAAACCACTCCAGCTACAAGATTTCTAACTGAAAATTTTCTCTTAACCTTTTAATTCTTCTATTTTTCCTGTTAAATGAGGTCAATTAAACATGCTCTTCACTTGCTGGGCGTGGTGGCACATGGCTGTAATCCTAGTTACTTGGGAGAATGAGGCAAGAGCATCCCTTGAGTCCAGGAGTTTGAATCCAATTGGGGCAACACAGGAAGAACACGTATATTAAAAAAATAAAAAATAAATGTCTTCATATTTACTTTGACTTTGACTCTTTTAGCTTACACTAATATTCTAAGCCTATGTGATTACTTGTCTCATGGCTTTCATGTTCCCATGAACATGCTAGCCATTTTGAGCAACTGAAAATTGCTTGGCCTTTTGATTTTCCTTTGTTACTAGCTGAATGTTTTGCCCTGGCCTTGGCCTTGGAACATCACTTTCTTCTTCAGATATGTGAACAAGGACAGATACAACCAGATCTAACCAGACTAGGTTTAGGATATGTATCTTTCAGATTGAGGAACCCACTCAAGGGCAACATTAACATACAGAGGCTTCTTGACTTATGATGTGGTTACATCCCAATAAACCCATCATAAGTTGAAAATATCATAAGGCAAAAATGCGCTTAATACAGCTAACCTACCAAACATCATAGCTTAGCCTAGCCTACCTTAAACGTGCTCAGAACACTTACATTACCCTACAGTTGGGCAAAATCATCTAACCCCAAACCTATCATAATAAAGTTATTATAAAGAATTTTACATCAAAAGTCAAAATTCGAAGTAAGGTTTCTACTGAATTCTAGCTTTTACACTATTGTAAAGTTGGAAAATCCTAAGTCACACCATTGTGAGTCAGGGACTGTCTGTATCTACTTTAAATCTTGGTTAGTTAGGGAACAAGGAAAGAAAAGAACGATAGTTGTCAGGGACTAGAGAAGCGATGCAGTATGTTTCCTCAGCACGGGTGCAAGCGGGGACTTCAGTTACTGCACTAGTGGTGCTGCACAAATATTACTGCTCACTTGCTACAGACAAGGCCCTACTCTAGGAATAGGAGATACAGCACATGACAGTCAAGGACCTCAAGGGGTTCATATTCTAGTAGAAGGTTCATACTGTTTAATGGTTAACAAAATTATGCCATTCAGATAAAACTCTGCTCAATTCTTGCATAATTTTATTCTCATAATTTCCCATGTTTATTGTTCAAAAATACAATGGGCTATTAAATATTCACTAGACTTTAGGTTTTAAAAATATAAGGGTTATGGTATGATTTGCCACCCTACATTTATCAGTTCCTTTGACTATTAGTTAAAAACACTTTTCTACCTCTGGACTCTGTATACATCTCAGATTTCTTGGTTCTCGGGGACCAGCTATGGGTCCATTGCGAGAAATTTCCTACTTTTCAACTGTGAGCGCTCTCGGGGCCTTGCTTACATTTTTCAAGTTATCTGTAGGGATGGAATTAGTTTTTATTTGTTGTGTACAAAGTCCTTGCTTTCGGTGGTAGAACAAAATACTTAAGAGAACAGTCCATGGATCTATTTACTTCCCATGACCTGTGAAGAGGAGTGATGTTGCCAGGACCTCTTTCCTGGGTTGTACCCAGAGCTGTTTTGTGCATGCTCTGAGCCTCCAGGGATGCCAACCCAATGGAGGCTAATTGATCAAGGCTGCCTGGAGAATTGTTTGAGATAGATTCTGAGGCTTAGGCTGGGGATCATCAGAAAAGAAAATTATGATTGATAAGTGAAATCTGCTGTGGGCAAGGAAGGGCAAACTTGCACTTTACATGCCAGGAATTTTCGAATCTGTATGTGACTCCCAAGAACGGCTTGACCTTGTAGCTTCGATTTTAATCTCCGCAGCTATAAGGATAATTCATTTTATGTTGAATAGACTGCTCTAAAGACAATTTAAATAATCTAATACCCCTGCCCATTTCCTAAGAGAGTTGTGTTGACTGTTTTATTCCCAAATAGGATCAGATTCAACCTGCTGTCATTGGTAGATCATTCTTCTTAACACACATGTAAAAATAAAAACTATTATTAGTTTGGTGATAAAGGCAGTGAAACAAACACCGAGAATAGGAGTAGAAAAATGTTCTGTGTGACCTTGGTTAAATTATGAGGCAAATAAGTTGAAATATCTCCAGATACATTCTCACTCAAATATGCCAGTTTTCAATAATTTATTGAAATCATATAAATTCTGAAACAGATTTTTTAAATAATAATGGGATATCTTAATTCTTTGATGGGAAATATTTTTTAAAATTACACTCCTATTGTCCTAAATTTATGAAAAAAAATGAATGTTCAATGCAGAACACTTGCATAAATACACACACTTTTTAAAAAAGGTACCTTTATGCATTTTGCTCTGCCCTTAGGTGCTCTTTTTCCAATCTAGAATATATTTCTGGATGTTTTTCAATTGACAATAAAATTACTGGAGTACACGCATGTTTTATTGTGTTTGTGTGTGTCTATGGACTGGATCACAAGGTATACCAGATGTATTTCTAGTGGGCCATGGTAAATATAGTCTGAAAGTCACCATTCTGACCATACCCCTCTCATAATCACAGAGCCTTGGAGAAGAGAAGAACAGTTTCTTGCTGCGTACTGACTTGGCACATACCATCAGTCGCAATCACGCCAGATCTATGTGCTGCTTTATTTTCACAGTTCAAGTAAAGCTGTGGAAAAAGTCTGAGCAGCAGTCGTAGGCAAGGTCTGTGCCACACACGGAAGCAGAACGCAAAATGCATTCCACGCACATAGAAGCGTGACACAAAAGTTTGAGCATTTACCTGTATGAATGCCCCAGTCTGTGTCCACCGCTTCTTTGCTCTGAGTGATGCTCACCCATGCCCCCCTAGCCCCAATTCCTTGAACCACACATATAACTTATTACATGTCATGGTCATGTGTGACTCCAACCAGGTTGCAATAGCTGCAGCCATTTTCAGATTTTCCCTGCTTTCTAAAGAGAAGTGAGATCATAGCATGTTTTCACTAATCAGTGATTTAGGTAGACAGATCACATTTGGGGGTGACAATAACTAGATTTATAAATGCTACAAATCCGACCATAGAAATAAGAAAGTGACTGGAGTCAGAAGGTCAAGGAGCACCTGTCACTTTCCCAGCAGGGCCCAACCTGCAGTCTCTTTTATGGCTACAAGCTGGAGGTCAGGATCTGAACTGAACAGGAGTAAGAGAAGAGGGACTTCCCGGGGGGGCTCAGATAGTTCACTGGGTGTACCTGAGATCTCACTATCTGCAGACTTGTATTGTTATAAAAATAAGTGAATACTTAACTGCCATGGTGGGATAGCACATAAAGAGAAAAACACACTTAGGTAGTTTTAAGGAATGGGAAGGGGTGAAATATAGTCA
This sequence comes from Gorilla gorilla gorilla, assembly GCF_029281585.2. Lineage (NCBI taxonomy): Eukaryota > Metazoa > Chordata > Mammalia > Primates > Hominidae > Gorilla > Gorilla gorilla. Next base: position 153,388,790 of record NC_073230.2, read on the forward strand.
TCCCCTGATATCTGCAAGGACTGGTTCCAGGACAACCTCTCCAACCCCCAACCTGCAGATACCAAAATCCGTGGATGGGATACTTAAGTCCCTGATATAAAATGATGTGGTATTTGCCTATAACCTATGTACATCCTCCCGTATATGTTACATCATCTTTAGATTACTTAAAATCCCCAATACAATATAAATGCTAAGTAAACAGTTGTTATACTGTATTGTTTAGGAAATAATGACAAGAAAAATGTCTGTCTGTGTTCAGTACAGATGAAACCATTCTTTTCTTTACAAATATTTTCAATCCATGATTGATTGACTGAATGTATGGATGTGGAACCCACTGATACAGAGGGCTGACTGTAATAAAACCAGTACCTAATGCTGTATGAAAGGAGAGAAGGTTAGCACTCCCCTTGACAAGAATGGAAGAGGCCCTCGGGCCTGACAACACACATATGGTTAAAACTAGCACCTAATTCCTCAGTAGCCTGGCAGGAACTGGGAATGGTGGCCTATGTTTTAAGAGAACCCCTTCTGTGGGCCCCCAATGGCTACAGCCTGATACTCAGGTGGTGGTGTGAGATAAGCCTCAGTGCTTTTTTTTATCCCCTGTCCCCCAATATTTACTAAGCTTCAGGAAACTATATTCTTTTTTGATAAGTATCCATTTATTAACACTGGTAACATTTTCAGGGCAAATAGAACATGCATTCTTTGGTAGCAAAATTTTAAAATCACAGATATATTTCTTTTATATATTATGAATATATTTCTAGTAAGGAATATATAACTAGTCTTCAGAAACTGAAGATGGAAACATAGCTAAGCCTCAACTTCCGGTCAAGCAGAAAGTAATGAAAAGTGCTGAAAATGCCACAGTCATGTGGGCCACTGCTCCTTAAATGCCACAATCACGTGGGCCACTGTTCCTTAAATGCCACAGTCACGTGGGCCACTGCTCCTTAAATGCCACAGTCACGTGGGCCACTGCTCCTTTCATTCTCTACAGACAACCTGAGTCTCACACTGTCATAGCACCAAGAAGAAAACAGTTACTTTCACTTTTCTTATAGCAACATAGGGATTTGTGTACATAAAACATGTTGGGCAGGTTCTCCTTCAATCATGGTTTGTATGTCAACAGTTGGTTTCATAAAACAGAGAAAAGTGGAAAGAAGATAGAACATGGTCTCTTTACAAAAGAAAGGTGAATACATTTCGATGCACCAGGTTGTTTAGGCTAAGTCAGTAACTGTGTGTATTATCAGCCCCATGACTGCTAAGTGTCAATATTTAGAATTTCAGTGTGGGAAAGAACCTCAGACACCATCAGTCCAACCGCTTCCATTTTACAGCTAAGGAAAAGGGTCCGGAAACTTAGGTGAATATCAGACTGGGATGAGAACGCAGGCTTTGGAGTTAGGCTGCTTAGTATATGAAGTTCATGTATCCCCATAGACAAACTCATTTTCTGGTAATATGAATACACTTCTGGATGAACCAACAGTTTTTCAGTCTAAGGTATGTCAGAAACGAATTCAATTTTTATGCTTAAGTTTCCTCTGCACAGCTTTCTCCATTTAGGTTGTGATGATGATGCAGACTGTTACCCCCTCTAGACTTCTGCATTCTTACTTTTGAATTTGGGGGTGAATGTGTGAGTAGGGCTCTACGAATCATCATTTATCTTTCACATCATTTCTCTTTTCACCTATTGCTTATATAACTACCTATTTTTAAATTTAACAATTAGGTCAATGATTCTTGATTTATTTAAGACAATACCAAAGACAGTAATAAGGTCAGAGTGACCTGGTGCACTTCTAACACCCCAATCTGAAAGGAACTTTTTTTCAGTATAAGATAATATATATCATACACAGAAAACTAATACTAAAAGGTACTCAGAGGTAGCCCTTGTTGTTAGACATTTAAGGATGTTCTAGACTCCAAGAGGAACCTCAACAGTTTTCTCTGATTCAAATTAAAAACAATTTTCTAGGATAAATGGAATGATTAATAACATAAGAAGAATAATCAGTACTGAATTGTGTAGTGGAATGATTCCCGTTAGGTTCCAACCGAATATAATGAAGCTTATTTGCTTTCTTAGCATGTATCTTTCCCACTACTATAAAATTGAGATCTGTCATTTATAATGTTACCTGTATTATCTAAACACTAACATCTTTAAACCCAGTGGGCTTCCCCTAGAGAGGTTTAGATTCTTGCAAACCCAGGTGAATCGTTCTTGTTGAGCAATGAACCGTTGAGAAATGAGATAAGGCAGAGGCACACTTATGGATGCCAGTCAACAGGTTAGCTTTTGATGGCCATGGTCCAGAGGAGTGGGTGGTCAGTTTCCACAGTCACAACACCAGACCCGTCATAGGTATTGGAAGTACTGACCAATGTTCCAAAAGCAAGCACATCATTTGCTGTAAGAAAATAAGGGGAAAAAATTAGTAACTATTTTTTTTCTTCCTCCAGTGTAGATTAACTTTGTCACTTACCAAAAAGCAAGTATACACTTTGATAAAAAAATATATAAATGTGGGATAGGTGAAATATATGATGTATGGCTTTAAAATGGGTAATTTCTATAACTTGCTGTAAACATTCTTCCTGGAATTGGTTATTGACCATTTTGGGTTATATATCATTCTCAATATTAAATTTTATTAGAATCTTTTCTTTTTCTTTACTAATTATAAAACCAAAACCTGTATTTGTAATGTGCTACTTACTTCCTTCCCTGGGTACAATTTTAGTTTCTCTTGATAATTCAGAATTAAAATTTAATGTGTTATTACACTCTACAAAATGTAGTTTTAGCTTCAAGTAGAAATGATATGAGACAGATAGAAAATTACCTAAAAAAATGCATGTGATTTTAATCACTGTTTTCTCATAAAGTAAGAAAAGCCAAAGCGAATACAGCTTACATTCTGTAAAATTAATAGAAACTCAAAGGTCAAAGCCAACTTTCAAATGTGTAATCTTGAGCAAGTCACTTAAGCTCAGCCATAAAGTGACGGCAAGAGATGATAAGATAATCCTTTAAACTACTTATCAAAGTAAAAGGCTTACGAATTAAGATTAGAATTTATATATTTATACATTTCATAAATATATAGCTATAAATATATTTTTTATTTTCTAACAAGTTAATGCCTAGGCACAGATTGGTAACTTCACCTCTCTTTGCTGATACAGGAGCAATTGACTTCATCAACATGACTCTAAACTCACAACTGTCCTATAAGCATCCGTTGGTAACCAATATTATTTTCTTTATCAAAATTCAGAGAGAAAAATGAACAAATGTTATGGAGCCCAAACTATCCGAGTCAGAAGAGGCCCCTTTTCTTTCAAACAAAACCTGTGAAGTTATACACACTGCTTTGGGGGAAATCAATCAATTACAATGCTCACTTCCCACTAGAGGGAGCCTCCTGTCTTTCTGAGGAAATCTTGAAAAGGCAATTTAAAAATTCAGGAACAGTACTGCAAGATAATCTATCGTCAGTATTACCAGTTCACACAGCTTATTTATTAAAACTCAAATTATTTTTCATAGTTCTTAATGTTTTTACTAGTACAAACACGAAAGTAAAACTACATGGTAATACAGAGTGAATCTCATGTGAATATTGCCCTGATACGAACTTCAATATAGGAAGCTCTTAACTCTTGAGTCATTTGGGACTTGGGACTTCCATGAGATGATGTTTCTGAACACTGGTGATATACACAAAAATATATATAGATCTAGACACTGTTACATAGTTGGTAGATCAGGGTGGTGATCTTTGAGGGATTCACAGCAAAGTCAATTGAAATCTCTACCTCTCCTGAATAGTGGTCTTGCCTGGAACCTGGGTGCTTACGAAGTAGCTTACTGAGACCTATCCCAGGCCTACGGTTTCAAGGTTTTCCCAATAGCCAAGAGGGAGGGAGTCAGGGAACACTTCACACCACTTCATTGCGAAGGCAATTTAGAGTGCTTCAGCAGGCCTGCCAACTTTAAAGTGGAAACTCCCTCGTGAAGACCCATGCATGCACGACCCACTTGAATTTGACACACACATTATATGATTTGAGAAAATGGATTAAAATCCTAGTTTTTACTTATGCCCAAAGAACAGGAGTACAAATTGTGCTTCAAGTTTATAGCTGCATATAAATTCCTTTCTGATTTTTGAAGCCAGACTATGGATTTCAGAATTTCAGCGGTAGCTACCTGGATTATACATACTGGGTTTGCTAAGACACTGTTGTAGCCTAATTAATTTTTAAATGGGAAAATAATCAAAGTGGTTGTATTTGGGCATAAGAAGATGAAATTTTTTTTTGGAAGGAAATATTTCTTTGAGTTAAGCAAGGCCACTGTTAGCCATACTTGTAAATTATGTTTTTATTTTATTTTATAATATTTAAAGTTCCAACAAGACCAGTTATATAGTTACAATTAATTAAAGATAACAATTGTTTTGATTATCTCTAACTTTATGGAAAGTACAATAAAAATGATAGAAAACTAAGATGAATAAGTTGAGAGACAAAGTCATGAATTTTAATTTACTATGTCATTACAATTATTTTGGAATATATTTTCTTCAAGTCACAGAATCATATTTTTGGACAAAACCTTAGAAAAATAAAAAAATTTTAAGGAAAATATTTGGAATTATGATGAACTTCCTCTACCCCAAATATCTGAAGGCCAATCATGACATAAGTACATGAAACTAGTAAAGAGACAGCTGTGTACAGATAGTAGAAAAACAAATTACCTCTTCGTTTCTACCCTAGAGGATTTGTCCAACACTTTAGCTGGCTGAACTATAGAAAATCTGACTTGGATTTTTCCCCCCATTGTTTGCGGAGTAGACTACAGCCAACCGTAGTTGCTCAAAGACAACCAGTCATCAGATCAAGTCCCATTTTTAACAAAAGGCAAAAATAAAAGTTACAGATCTATGTGCAAGCTTATAAGCAACGATATTTTGTGTGATAAACACATTAACATAGATTTTACAATTTCCATCCATTATCTCAGGCTGTTTTATTTCCCAAAGGTAAGGATGAGAATTAGCACTCCGTGTTCTACTGTTTTCAGTGATGTCCTCCCAGCTTTTCTCTAAAGCTGGAAAGACAGGGGACTACAAAGCAAGAGCTGGCAAATTGGTGGAAACCAATTATTCAACTCTTTTCAGTTAGTGGGGCCATTTGTCCCTGGTTTCTTGCCCATCTTTCCTCCACAAGCTACATTAGTGAACTGTGGCTCCTTGGTTGGAGCTGGAAGCGTGAAGGAGTACTCCGCAAGGCCTTAGATGCTTTTGGCACTGAAAAGCAACAGTGGGAGGCATTCATTCTCTGTGCACCTGCATGACTTTTCTGATCAGGTGCTTTTATAGAAAAGGCATCTCTCTATCAAAGAGCATGATTCCATCATGATGAAGTTAATAAGTTAGACCTAGGTTCAAACCCTGGCTCTACCATTCACCAGCTTTACAAACTCAGTTATTTAAACTCTTTGGCTTTGTGTCATCAACAGTAAATATGTAGAAAGTATCTACTTCACAGGGAAGTTGTATGGATTATGTGGCCAATCTTACATATGATACATATTCAAGTAATTTCCATCTTCTTTGCTTTCTCCTGTTATCCTGCTGATAAAACAGATCAGGTTTTTCTTTTAAAATTAACAAAAAGAGAGATATCATGAGCTGAACAATTAGCAAAGGCCTGAATTCAAGTGATTAGTTTATAGCCAGCTGAGAAGTAGAATGAGGTACACTCGTAACTTTTCCAGGCTAGCTTTTGTGAAATACTTAACATCATTTCAGGTGATTCCTTGGCCTGCATGTATGTATGCATTTATTTAATAGATATTAAAGCCTCATTCTGTGCCAGGCACTAGGGTTTAAGGATGAGTATCTCTGCCCTCACTAAAATGAGGACTCACATTTTAGTAAAAGGGAAAGATATACAATGAAACCCAGCAGCCAGGAGAGAAGCATGAGGTGGGCCAAGGAGGGCAGAGGTGCCTTCCTGGCAGCCAAGATGGGTTGTGTATTCAAGAGGGAGGTGAAGCCTTTGACAGTGGGGGGCTACTGGCATCCCTAGAGGCCTGCCCGCTGGCCTGGCTTCCCAAGAATCTGTAGATCGACGCTGGTTCTTTTGTAAAAATAAATACATTATTTAAAAAGGCAATGGAAACATTTCTAAAATCAATAAATACTGAGGGCAAAATGGAGGTGCTATTTGAGATGGGCATAATCCTCATTCATTCAAGACGTGATCTGAGTCCTTACAGTACACCAGGCACTCAAGGCATAGCCAGGTTTTATCTTCCATTTAGAGATGAGGAAAATGAAGCTCAGAGAGGCTAAAATCACAGGCTATGATGATAATAAAAGTTGTCAGACACTAACAAGTTAGTAAGGGAGGTTAAGGCGATGCTTTGAAGAGCTCTAAAGAAGAGAACTGTTGCTGGTCTGTTCTCCTGAAGTACAGAGCTGTCTTTCGGCAGCCTGACGGAGACTTAAGGAGATGCGTTAGTGAGAGCCTAAAAATCACTCTAAGACTTAATGAATACTTTACATCTCATATAGACAAATGCTTAATGAACCCATTATGATGAATCTTAAGGCTCTCTACCATTCTGGAACATTAGGTTAAGTTCGGAGAGTTAAGTTAGACATATTAGACATCACTAACTATTTAAGACATAATGGGACCACTGTCTATACTCACCATTTACTCTCTGAGGATTCTTAGCCTATGTGGAGAAATGGCAACACATTAAGAAAATATGACTCAGATTTCATTACCAGGAAAAGAAAACTATACTGTCTGTAACATCAGTTCACTATTATAGGTCTTTACAATTTTAATTTTTGACAAATATATTTTTAAAAAAGGTCTTTTATGTACACACATGAGGCAAAAGATTATATTTTAAAAATTGCCAATTTATACTATAAAATATGAATTCTGGGAAGGGTTATTAGTGAATTTGTTTCTTATAAAATGGCATTTATACTTATGGTTGCTCTTGAAAATTTTCAAAAATAAAATCAATATGTTGGGTTTTCACTTTCTTGAAGTAAAAAACTCAAAGTAGTCCTAATGTAAAGCTGTGGAGTACATGCCTTTTGTGTACTTATATTTCTATTAGAATCTCAGGAAATACAAGTTTGAGACCATCTATAAAATAAATATATTTATTTATCTCAGCACTGCCAAATAAAAATAAGTGATCACAAATCTAAATTTTCTAATAGCCACCTTAAAAAAGTAAAAATAGGAAAAATGTTAATATCTTTTTTATTTAGCCCAATATATCCAAAATCATTTTAACATCATCAATATATAAAATTTGGGGTCTTTTACATTCCTTTTTCATACTAAGTCTCTGAAATCCATTTACAGCATGTCTCAACTTGGACAAGGCTCATTTTAAGTATTCAATGGCCATACGTAGCTAGTGGTTACTATATAGATTGAACAGTGCAGTTCTAGGTTGTTGAAGCACGAACTATATTTATGATTCAATTATCTGCTTTTTTCAGAGGAACATTATTTTTTAGTTTGATTATACAGATACTAATTTTCATTTCATATGTAGCTATGCGGTCACAGAGTCCGAGGTTATAAAGAGAACATTAAATTCAAAGTGTGCATATAAAATCATTTTGAGTGATTTGAACTTACGATGTGAGTGGATCAACAAACACTTAAATACTTAACGCGTTCAGCAGCAAGACAGACTCAGTCCTCTGGCCTTCAACTTGAAGGCTGAGAACTATCTAGCAGGAACTGTAGAAAGGACAACCAAAAATCCAAAATCCAAGCGAACCTAATGTGAAATTACCAAAAGAATATATATTACATTCTATAAGGTATAGAATAAATAGATGCCTGCTTAGACATGTGGCAAATAATCTTCCTTTTTTTTGAAGGGGGGAAGGAGTTATTTATTTTTATTTTATTTTATTTATTCACTTATTTCCATAGATTTTTGGGGAACAGGTGGTGTTTGGTTACATGAGTAAGTTCTTTAGTAGTGATCTGTGAGATTTTGGTGTACCCAACACCCAAGCAGTGTACACTGTACCCAATTTGAAGTCTTTTATCCCTCACTCACCTCCCACCCTTTCCCCCAAGACCCTCAAGTCCCCAAAGTCCACTGTATCATTCTTATGCATTTGTGTCCTCATAGTGTGGCTCCCACTTATAAGTGAGAACATATGATGTTCGGTTTTCCATTTCTGAGTTATTTCACTTGGAATAATGATCTCCAATTCCACTACTGGGTATCTACTCAGAGGAAAAGAAGTCATTATACAAAAAAGATACTTACAATCTTCTAATTGTACTTGCAAATAATCTTCTCATTTTTCTTCTAATAATTGCAAATAATCTTCTAATTGTACTCCTTTCTCCCAATTATTACCTTCTCTTCCCACTCCTCTAACACTTGTGAAAGAATAACTGGCGGACCCTAATTGCCTATAATGAAATGTTCAAAACAAACACATTCCCTCTTCCCGGCCCAAACATCCTGGCATGGCACTTAAGGCCCTTTGTCATCTGGCTACTTCCTACCTGCTTGCCAGCCACTCTCTGCTACTTGCTGTTCCTTGAATAGATCAGGAATTTCCTGCTTCTACGAAAATTTTTGACGTGTTCCCTCCGAGAACAAATTGACTTTTCTCTGCATATTTTATCCTTCAAGTCTAAACTCAATGTCACTTGCTACCTTGTACCGCTCTTTGATTCTCCAACTGCTACAGGCCAAATTAAAAATTCTCTTTTCTATTTACAAAGGACTTGATTGCTTCCCTGGAACACACTTTGTATTTAAAGCTGACTGTTTAGATGCCTCGTCTCAAGCAGGCAAAGTACAGAGTGAGCTTGAAACATCTTGCTCCAGAAAGCAAGAGGGTGCTCAAAAACAGATGTAGACCTGTGAAAAGGACACAATGACTGGAACTAATTTGGGGCATTAGAAAAGAATCCTGAGAGAGAGAGGCATTATAATATATTGAATAATGAATTGCCAAAAGCAGGTGGAGAGAAGAAAACCTATTCTTTACAGAAGAATGCCAACTACTAAAGGAAGGAATGGCAGAATTAGAGAATTAGAAAGGCACCATTTGCAGCCACCAGTGTAATAACTAGTTTAGGCAAGAACCATCAATGGATGGATGCTAAAACTACTGGACAAAATGTGGAGAAGAAGGATAGCACCCAGTTCCAAAGCAGTACTCCACGTATTGCTTTTAACTTCAAAGGAAAAAAAGGTAGCAGAGTGATCTCATGAGTCCGATCTTAGCTAAATGATCAACCTTAGCATCACCAATAAAAGGCCATACTGATATCATGTGCCTCCTGCTATGATGCTAGGGATGAATACAATATCACCCATTAATACTTTTGGCCAAAAATGCCTGACCTGAATTGAATCATGGGGAAACCGTAGACAAATGCAGAATGGGGGCAGATGACAGGTTAGTGGGCCTGAACTTTTAAAAGCTGTCAGTGTCATGAAAGACCAAAAAAGTGAAGGGACTTTTCTAGATTAAAACAGACTAAACAGATATGACAACTAAATACAATGCATGTTTTTTTTAGTAGACTCCAGATTTTAGAAAGTTATAAAGAGCACTACTGGGACACTTGGGGAGTAAGAATATGGACTGTACACTATTATTCCATCAATGTTACATTTTGGGAGTAGATATTAGCACTGTAGTTATGCAAGAGAATGACCTCGTTCCTAGGAGATACAAGCTGAGGAATTTCAGGTGTTTATTATTATCATGCCTTCAACTTATTTTCAAATAGTTCAGAATGTAATGCACATACACACATACTCACATATTATATTGTTTGGAGATTTGTCCCTGCCCAAATCTCATGTTGAATTGTAATCTCTGATGCTGGAGGAAGGGCCTGGTGGGAGGTGTTTGGGTTATGAGGGTGGATCCCTCGTGGCTTGGTGCTGTCTTTGAGATAGTGAGTTCTCTCAAGATCTGGTCATTTAAAAGTGCATGGCACCTTCCCCACAATCTCTCTCTTGCTCCTGATTTCCCTGTGGTGAGTGCCTGCTTCTGCCTTGCCTTCTGCCATGGGTAAAAGCTTCCCGAGGCCTTCCCAGAAGCAGATGCTGACATGATGCTTCCTGTACCGCCTGCAGAACCATAAGCCCAATTCAACCTCTTTTCTTTGTAAATTACCCAGCCTCAGCAGTGCAAGAATGGCCTAGTACACATACAAAGAAATAAATGCAAATGTAGAAAAAAATGTTAGCACTTGGTGAATCTCAGTGAAAGGTATACAGATTTTGCTGTACTGTCCCTTCAGGTTTTTGTAGGTTTGAAGTTATTCAACATTAAAATTCCACATTACAATCTGGGGAAAAAATTTGGGAAGAAAGGCTAGCAACTTAGGAAGGGAAGTGTTTCCCTCTTGGTTCACCTTTGGTTTCCCTGAAAGCTGAAGTAATGCCATTGCAAAGCATTAAGAAATGTTTATTGATTTAAAGTGCATCAAAATCAAGTTGAAAAAAAGTGTGCCAAATTTGGGAAGAAATTATCTAGTCTATGATATATCTGCATTGCAGCTTCTTGGAAAAGTATAGAGAGAGATGCTGAGCACACAGACTGTGTGTGGTGAGGCCCCTCCCTTTGTCAACTCATTGAAGCTCACCAAGGACAGCCTTTACTTCCACTCATTGATGCAGGAGGCCCTGGAAATTAACTTGCAGTGTCTACCAGAACTTCTTAGTGCTTGTGAAAATGGTAAGAGCGAGACTTATTGTTATGCATGTCTCTGATAACAAGCCATCAGCTGTGCTTTCTTTTTGGGCCTTATCTCTCAAAACCCTGATCTGCTAAGACTCTTCCCAAGGTGAACACTCATCACCTCCCTCTCCTGACAACTAATCCTTCCTTGAACTCAAATGTCCAAGGAAGGGCTATTATAATTCTATTTGAAACTGGCTGCATTTATCTTCATCTCTCTTGGAAGTCACATTTCCCTTGCCCTTGGATGAGGACTGGAACACATTAGGTGGCTTCTGATGTTCAATTATTCTTCCTTCTCCACATTTTCTGTGTTATGACTCGGCCTGTTGATCGAAAAACAATTAGGCCAGGAAAATGCTGCTGCTTGGAGGAATCAAAACTAATTATGCCAGTTAGAAAATGTTTACAAAGATCATCACTTTCAAACATTTAGCCCTTTCTAAAATAAACAAAATCATTATTTTTATTTGTTAAAGAGAATTCCCTAATGTATTATGTCATCAGCATGTTCTACTCATAAAAGGCCCCATGTTCCAGTTAAAGAGCCAATCAGAGCTGCTTTAAGAAAAAAAAGCTTACTGGGCTTATAAAATAAGAACCACAGTCCAAATCCACAAAATGTGACCTTTTTGCATTAATTATTAGTGGTAAAGTGAATGAACTGTGTAGAACTCTGTGAAAATTTTCAGTGTGGAAAATCAGTATCAGATTTAAACGTTTGTTCAAAGAAGAGAAAGGCTGTCCACAGGCTGTTCTGAACTGATTTATTTTGCTCTGTTGCCTTCAAATCCTGTGTCTTGGTGTTGCCTCCTGTGGACACTGGCCTGCCCCAAAACCATCCCACAGGGGTGAGAATTATGACCTGCAGATGCCAAAGATGACTGAGTCGCAGCCATCCTAATCTCTTGCTGCCCGGCTGTAGAGCAAGGCAAGTCATTTTGTACTGCTGGGCCTCAGTGCCATCCCTGAAAACAGAGAGTTGATCTTTTCACTGTAATATTTTATGACTTTTGTTAAAAGTCCCTCAGGTGACCTCAGCATCCATTTGTAAAATGCCAATAATACTTGTCCCCAGTTACCTCTAATACTGCTATCGTGAAGATGAATGAGTTAATGTCTGTGAAGAGCTTTGACTTCTCCAGAAAAGTGTTGAAAATGTGTTGTATTATTATCATCATTTCATCTGCACTGAGGAAGCTTTAAAGTGGCATTTGCTTCTATCCTTCAAATGTCAACAGAGATTATTACAGGTACATCAAACAAACAGAAACGTCATAGAAAAGTGAAAAAAGAGAGGAACATGTGCGGTAGCATGGTATGATTACTTAACATCAGTCTCAAACCTGCAGGTGGTATTTATACAAATAAGCTAAAGAGACATAATCCGGCCCTTTTAGAATTTACCAGTCAAGAGGGTCTCTGTGAATCTGCTGTGATTCTGGGGGCTGCCGGATTCGCAAATCGTTCACTGCTCAATTGAACTCTTTTAAATTTAATTCGGCTGAAGTTTTTCTTTTATCAGATGGTGTCAGAAGTGGGATCCAAAATGGAGCTTCTAGCATCCCCCAGCAGCGCTGAGTGAATATGCAAGGTACCTGCAGGACCCACTTGTGTCCACTCATCTCTCAGAGCTGCTGGGGATCATGGGTAAGCTCCCTCTTGGATTTCGGAGCTCCACTGATCTCTCACAGCCACTGGGGATCAGGGGTAAGCTCCCTCTTGGATTTCTGAGCTCCACTGATCTCTCACAGCCACTGGGGATCATGGTTAAGCTCCCTCTTGGATTTCCCAGCTCCACAGATTTGTGTTTTGAGCTCTCTGAGTTTCTTCGAGCAAATTTCTGATCCAAACTGGGTTTGGAGTTGTGACAGAAACTGGACTGGGTACAGGAATGGATTTGATCTGGGAATTAACTGGCTTGGATCTAGTTAGAGGCCTCTTACATCTGACTGGGTCAGAAAGGAACTGGTAGTAAGCAGTAATATTGCAGGAGTTATAAAATTTGGCTTTTGAAAAATCAGATTTTTGTGTTATACCCCTTTGTTTCATTTTTCTTACACTTGGGTAGGAAAAAAAAAATCACTGGCTAAGTTAATCAAGAGAACCTGAGCATAAGGCCAATATTTTAGGTAAAAATGGGATCCTTAGTTTCTGGAAAACTGAGTTCTTTCTGGCTTACACTTCAGGCCTGGGAGGCAGCGAAGTCTTACAGAAACAGCAAAATCTTACTAAAGATAACTTACAGTGGAATGTTCCAAATGAACAACAATGCATTTGAAGTACATTTTAAAAATGAGGGCTCTCAGTAAAGTCCCTTTTGTCTAAGAATGGGTTTGGCCCTACAGCATGTCAACTGCTATTCTCTTTGGAATAATCTGCCTTGCACTCTTTGCTGACAACTGTGGGTGACAGGATTAGGCATGTACAGGATCGTGGGAAATGGGGAGCTTTTTCCTCCCTAAAAGGGGAAACTTGAGAGATGATGGGCCTGCTGGAAAAGATCCCTTCGCTACCTAGAAGCAGCCGCCTGAACTTTTTTTTCAGTGTCGCTGCAATGGGTGGGTCTTTCTCTGGCCTCCCTGATCATTTCACCTTCCCCACCCTGCCTCAGGCAATGCTTTTCTCTTTCTCCTTTCTCTTTCTTATCTTTTCTATTACTCAGGGCAACCATCTTGCCCAGAGACCACAGGTTGAAACTCCTGGTCGGAGGTTGGATTAACGATGATGGAGCCCAACCAGGTGCAAATTTGAGCCTTGCCAGTTTGATACTGGGTGCTAATCAGAGCAGCTAACATCTATGTTTTTGTCACATGTATTTTACTCTGGCCAGAACAGAAAAAGATAATTTTCCTTTCTGATGTGGCTTTGCCCCAGCGCGATGGTGTGGCAAGCTCAGTCACGAAGGCCGCTCAGGCAAAGAGAACCCAGAAGACTGGCATGCCGGCAAAAGGGTAAGAATTTCTTACCAGTCAGACTTCTGGCTTCTCTCTTTCTGTGCAAATGGTTGACTGAATGGTAAAAATCACTGTTTATCTCCATCTTGTTTTATGTCCTTGGGAGCTTGACCTTGTTACCACGTGGCAGTACTTTCTCTTGGTCTCCTCCTTCCAGGGAACAGGAATTTTAGGGTTTATGTCATAATTAGCTCTAAAAATTATCTTGAGTAGTTAAAAGCCTTTGTAAGCTCACAATTAACTATTCTAGATGCTTTCTGGGAAGAACAGTGAAGACTGCCCTATGCTGTAGCTCAGTTGCTAAGGCTTTGCCCTTTCTTACTGGTGGTCTGGTTTCGATTCCCTGCTTGTGAAATAAAAGCCTTTTCATTTAATTTCTGCATGACCTTGTCTAGTCTCTTCTCCTTCATGTACTATCTTAAATTTTCCTTTTGCTGAGCACTGGGAGGTTACCTTTGGTAAAGTTCAAAAGCCGGAAATATCGGAGTGAAGGTTAGGTACTATTAGAAGTCAATTTTCCATTTATTTGTGCTTGGGAAGATCTAGTCAAATTAACCAGATGACTGAATCCTTGAATTTACAGAAAGCCCTTGAAGTTCTGAAAGATTTGCCATGTAAATACCTCTAAGATTCTGGCTCAATCTTGATCAGTTCAGCCAGACCAACTGGTCCACTCAGGCCACCTCTTGCTGGTGAAATTCCCGCTCCTCTCACAAAGGCATCTTCCCTGCTGCCTGTGTCCCTACGCAGTGCCCTACTTTCCTCTTTGGCTCCACTGCCCACTCGAGATTCCCTGTTACAGTGAGTACCTGCCACTCTAGCTCCTCCTGATCTCCTGCCACCCTCCTGCACCAGCCCCTCCCTGACCCCTGCTTTACCCTACGAGGGCCCCCAGCATGACTTGACCCCCGCTCCTTTAATAATAGATGGTCTTTCTTATATCTCAGCCTGAAACTGTGACAGTTCCGAAAATGAAATCTCAGTGGTCATGGTGGCTTTTCATTGTCTTGTGGAAAAATATTTACAACACAGAAATAGGGGATGAGTATTTACCATCAAGCAGAATCCATTCAATCATATGGCTGTTTTTAGAATAGAATTTCATTTAGTGAGAGTCTGACCGCTGCCTTTTGGGAAAAATATCATTTGAGTTAAGTTCAAATGGTCTAATATTAACAGATATGATTTGTTATAGCAAAGGTAATGAAGCGATGTCTTAGACTTTGTCCATAAACCTATAACTATACAAGCTTGCTCCTAATATATTTCATCATGACCTATTTTCATTTTTAATTTCCCCTTGCTGATATACAATAATATTATTTCAATTTAGGAATAGCTGTCATCTTCCTATATGAATATTCTAACAAGTCTGAAAATATTAGCCATTCTTAGAAACAAGCTACTTTAATTCACAATTAATATATTCTCTTTCTCGTTCTCGTTATAATAATCAATTTTTCAATACTCATACCATGGACTTTTTCCTGATGACAGCCTGAACTTCTCTTTTTTTGATGAACCTTCTTTGCATTAACTATCTGCATGCAAAGTTGCATATTATCCCAGCCTCAAATTTATAACCTTCTACTTAGCATTTTACTATATCATTGTGGAGTGCTGACATGTATAATACTATCTTACACATTAAATGTTCAAGTATTTTTTTTCTACCAATTAGATTATAAGCTCCTTGTGGGCAGAAATATGACTTGGTCTAACTTCCTTTATTATAGAATGTCTAATCTGCAAGAAACCTTATCTATTATTTAGTTCAGTGGTTTAATACAGATAAAAGTGAGGCTGCTCCTACTTTAACCAATTTGAAGTGCTAGGCTCAAAGTTCTCTTCACTTGACTTTACCTCATAACCAAACCAAGCTGGCCTTAGGGAACTGGCTAGGTCTTCAGTGCTTCAGAGAATGTATTTAAAGAGCCGCTGATATAATATCCAAACACTTTATTTCAAGACAGGGAAACGAATTAAACATACCTTATTGACCTAGGATGCCCAGCACTGAAATTCAAGTCTGTTGACTTGTAGCTCAGTGTATTCTCTATTATAACAAAATCAAACTATGGGCCAGCCACAGTGCCTCCTGTCTATAATCCTAGCACTTTGGAGGCTGAGGTGGAAGGATCACTTGAGGCCAGGAGTTTGAGACCAGCCTGGCAACATAGTGAGACCCCATCTCTATATATATAAAAAAATAATAAATTTTAAAAACCCAAAGTCAAATTACAGGCTTTAACAAATTGGTTGGCTCCTCAGAAGTATTTTTGGATTAGCTAAGCAAAGTTAAATGATTAAAACTACATACTGAATATCTGAATTGCTTGAACATGTGGCTATGTTACCTATTTTTTCCTAAAGCTTAGTGATTCATGTAGATTGACTAAAGTCACAGGCTTCAAGCCGGTGGCAAAATGGATTCAGAAGTTTCTCATCCTTGATTTTTGTGTAAGCTACAGACCACAGGACACAATGTACTTAACTGAAACACTCTGTACTGCATTTTCTTATTTAGAAAATGCACCAATTCCATTTATAAACCACTATCTATAGAAGTGTTTCTTTTGTTGTGTCAGCCATTATTTAATTAAGTAGTATTAACAGTCTAGACAAGGAGGAGTCAGGAAATGGTCACACAGGCTTAGCTGCTAAGACATGGTTCAATATTTGGCTTTTAGTAAAAACATTTTGCTGTATCTGTAGTAAACACATTAGATAAAAATTAAAGGTGAAATTTCAGTTAATCCACTTTCACTGCTGATATGGCAAGATTATTAGAAGACAGGTTAACTACAGAGCCTTTATTTATGATTTAGGAAAATAGACCTATATTGTTAGAGAAGAAAAAAATGCACTTGTTATGAATGGCTGTATTTGCACTGAAAGAATATCAATATATCAGACATCAGTTACACCAAAGATAAGATGATTACAAACCTTCTATGTAGAAAAAACATTCATTTTGAAGTATTTGGAGACAGGGATGGAGAGTGGCAATTTTGTTTTTGTAGTAAAAAAATCGTTCCTCAAAAGCTGAGTTATGAAGTTTGTACAAACTAAGATTATATTATATCAAAGCTGCAGGTTAGGAAGTCATATTTACTTGGTATGTATAGACAAATTTACAACTCTAATCAATTTGGTAGAAAGTCTACTAAAATTGAACTAATTTTTTAAAAAGCCTGTCAAATCACAACTAGTATGTATGTGTAGAAATGGCCTGAGATAGCTTTTCTGTATTCTTAATTAAGAAATAAACAATCCCATATATTCCTTGCAAGTATCTAGCCTGGAAGGCATGAAAGATCCCTGGCTCCTCCCTGTTCCTTTGATGCCATCAGTGGTATCTAGCTGTTGGGGGTTTCGGGGGAGCCTCTGATTCAGACCCTTGTGGCACCTTGTTGATGACCAGGATCTTACCTACTCATTGTGGTCCAATCAATATTGGGTGGAACCCTCTTGATGGCTATCATTTTGACCTCTCACCTTTCTTCTTAATCCATGACACTCTTTGCAAGAAGCAATCTGGGAAAGCAGATATCCTCCCCCTTATTCTTCCTAAAACATCCGCGCCATCGGAGAAATGTGATGAATAATTACCAATATGCCTTTTTAGTGTTGTGCCTGCTGAGTGTTGGTGAACCTCTTCCTCCAGAGATGATGGACACAGTTGTGATGTCTCACTGTTCTATACTTTGCTTGGAGGTGACTAACTACAGACTGGCCTCTACTTGGGCAATTGAGGCCATCTGATGTGTCTGGAGTAACAGCTGCCTCTGATCTTAGGCTTGGGGCAGCTTCACTTATGAGTACTGGCTGTGAGCCTCTGAGGCTTCATTCTGTTAGTGCTGGGGTATCTCATTTTCCACTCATTGATGGAGTGGCAGTGATGTGTGTCTCCTCTTCTCTGAGTCAAAGAGGCATCTCCTACAGGACATGCTGCAGGCCTGTGGATTGGTGCTGAGGTGTTGTAGGTATTTTTGTTCTAAGCATTAACAGGACTGACACTATCTATTTTGGCCCTTATTCCATAGAGGTCTTTTCCTTCCAAAGAAATCCAAAGGCATACACAACCTATCCCATATTCCATTTCCCTGTTGAGGGATGAAGAAATCATCTTAGCAGATTGCTTCTTTCCTTCTCATCTAAAAGATATGTTTATATGTGTACATGGCAACAGGGATGAGGAACCTCCAGATTCTTGGCATGATTTCAGGCATCTGGACACAGCCCTGCCTCTGGTATAGGGCCTGGTGTACTTTCTTCCTTGTGTCCTCCCAGGCACTTCACTGGAGAGTGACTGATCTCTTCTTGAGTCAAGATATAAATATACTTCAACATACTAATAACTTTTATTTACTAAATTTGCCATTTAAGCAAGTCTTTATCTTCCGCTGTTGCCCTAGTATTTATAATATCTGAGTCAAAGAGGAATAGATTCTTGAAAAACTGTGCCACACACTCTAGCCTGGGTGACAGAATGAGACTCCATCTCAAACAAAACAAAACAAACAAAAAACTGTGCTACAAATTCAGACTGCTTTTTTAAACAGTAGTCTTGTATGGGTCTTTTAATGTGCAATGCAAGAATAGTGCTGTGTTTTAGCATGAGATGATGTTGCTTATATAAATGATTTTATATCTCATGAAAAAATCTATAAAATCAAAGTAAAAAGTTATCTTTACTCTTTTAAAAAAGAGGCTCATATATTAAACATATTGAACCTTATTAGACAGATATCTACCAGGCTTAGTGATGTAAGCTCATGACTGTCAAATGCAAAACTTTAAGGCACCACTGAATTAATATACTGGTACATTCTGCAGGCAAAAGCATTAAATTTTTAACAGTACAATTGACTGTATGTGGTTCAACCTTCAAATATGTTGCTTGTGAATAATTGCAAAAGATACACTCTGGTATGTGATATGTGTTACTCATTTCTAAAATGCAAAGATAGAAGGATCTACTTTCTGTTTTGATTTAGCCACAAATCCAGTGTACAAAGAATTTACTCAGCCTGGAAAATAGTTAAGAGGATAATAAGAAAATAGAAAAGTAACAGACTAACTTCAGGCCTAGGTTCCTCCAGTATAGCTAATTTATGACATTTGAAGCTTAAGAGATGATAATAATTACCATGAGAAAGAAAAAAATTACATTTTAAAATCCTGTCTCATTTTCAAAGACTACAGAAAATTTCTACTTGGTGCTTTAATTGCCATTTTAGGATGCTTGAAATCTCTGTCCCTTTCTACTCCCTGGAAATGTTTTAACACTTTGTAAATATGATGAAAAAGGCCAAGTTTCTATAATCTACAAAGACATTCAAATGCTTTATTATGTGCAAGAGTAATTCTTAAGAGTAGGGAGTTGTATATATAGTTTGAAAAAAATCCTAAAATTATAATTGTGTTACTTTTTAAGTACGAAATTTATTGTGAACATTCTGACATTACGTGTGATCTTACGTTTAGTAAAAAAGAAAAAAAAAGAGATTCATGGGTTTAATAAAGGTAAGAAACATTGGAATAAGCAAGCATTCAATAAGAATGCTAAAATGTGCTACCCCAATCATTTTGGTACTAATTCATTATGGTAACAGATTTGCCAAGTTCCATAGTTCCAGACTTTGGCATTATAACAAATACCAGCAGGGCTCCTAGGCAGAATTAAGGGTTCAGTGTGTGTGTGCAAAATTAGGGACTTGGTGTTATTAGCAAAGAACTGTATTAAAAAGAATGAGGGCAACTGCAATTCTGTTCTACCAAATAAAACATTTTGTTTAGAGATTAAAAAAACAAAAAACAAGAAGGCTATGTTACAGTTATGCAAGGGGTGTTCTCAGTTAGTAGAAAACAGTATGCCAATTTGAGAAACTCCATTAAAAACAGAGAATTCCATAAAGGTAGCACCCTAGTTATTACATTGAACAAAAGTATTAATATTGAGTATTATTGCTACAGTTTGTTCATTACTCAGAATCATGTGAGCCCAGGAGAGACCAGGTTTGCTCTGTTCTCTATTATTCCTGTATATTTAGCATATTCAAAAAAAATCCTAATTATAGATTACAATTACTACATAGCAGACTTACTATAAATATTTATTGAATGAATAAATGTGTATCCAAATAAAGATGTCTGCTCTGCAAACCTTCATCCAGGCCCTGGGTCTACATCTCAGATAATTCACCCAGACAGCCAAGACATAAACAAACCCAAACTCCTTTGGTATTTATTCTCCCTAAGCTCCCTGGTCAAGGGTCTCTAAATGACTTCAAAGGAGGCCCCTTTCCTAGAACTCAGCATTTCCTTAACTGGTGATTGCTGATTGAAGCACACCACCCCCAGGCTTTCCAGAATGTATTTAATATTGCTTCTAGGGCACCTTATATGGGTGTGTTCAGAAGCACTGGGGGAAAAAGGAACACTGGGCTCAATGGCTAGATCCTTGTTTCCCACTTGTTCCCTTTTCATAGGTCTCCCTGCCCTTTGAGATCATGAGCAACTTCAGATTACCTCTGACCCTTAGAATACAATGCATCCATGGATGGAGCTTTGGAAAATGCTACTGTGTTTCTGATAAACTAAGTGTTTGTTAAGCTTTCACTTTAGCACAACTTTAATGTGGAAGTAATGACTCTTTCCAGCTGATATCAAGGTATTTCCCACACTAGATGCAAAAACCACTTTCTATATGGCTCAGTGGTTTTATTACTGATGGAAGCATCCCATTAAATTTTCTTATCAGGCTGTAAGGAAAAAACAAATTCATTATGTGAAGAGAGACAAGGTAAGGGTTTACTATATAATCAATCAATGGTAATATACCCTTGTTTCTCTTATCAGGTAAACTGCCCCTCAAATATTTTATAGTAACAGGGGAATTTCTCCAATCTCAACATGGAATCCTAAAAATATGCCCACTCTGACATACCATTAATCCTAACATTTATCATCCCTTACAGTTAAACATTTATAAGGTTACATTCTCTTTAAACTTTCTTAAGCCTGTAAACAGCTACAATGAACAACAGGTAAGTTTATTATGGTTTTAGACAGCTCTGTGGAGTAATTAATGAAGCGTTTAGGTCGATGTTTTGCATTACTCAAACTTTCCAACTCCAAATTTGATAAAGAAATTTGCAACATGATTGATGTAATGGTTACTTCTCAGGTCAATGAAAATGAATGAGCACTGGGTTCAAGTCCAAGCCCAAGCAAGTCACTTATTTCTTAAGTCTCTATCTACTAGTCCATTGGTCTGAGAGATCTGGCCTGAAGTTCCACTTTCAAGTATATTGGTCGGTTCTCACATTGCTATAAAGAAATACCTGAGACTGGGTAGTTTATAAAGAAAAGAGGTTTAATTGACTCAAAGTTCTGCAGGATATACAGGAAACATGGCTGGGAGGCCTCAGGAAATGTACAATCATGGCAGAAGGGCAAACGGGAAGCAAGCACCTTTGTCACATGGCAGTAACAGAGAGAACGAAGGGGGAAGTGCTACACACTTTCAAACAACCAGATCTTGTGAGAACTCTATCTGGAGAACACTAAGGGGGAAGTTCGCCCCCATAATTCAATCACCTCCCACCAGGCCCCTCCCCTGATACGTGGGGTTACAAATTTACATGAGATTTGGATGGGGACACAGAGTCAAACCATATCACATAGCTTGGGTTGACCAAGGCTCAAAACAAGGTGATGCAGTTTCTTAAATTTTTCCTTTACTGCGCAGGTTAAAATTACATGTTAATTTCTTAAATGGTATTCCCACAAATTCCCTTACTTCCATTCCATTACTGATTATTTCCTGAGTCTCATCTGTCTCTCAGATTCTATATTCTTTTAACTAAAGGAACAAGGGTTTCTAAACAGAAGGTCATTTCAAGTTTCAATAATAATAATAAAAGTGGTAGGAAACTTTATCTGGACAATTTTATATGATCTTGCCAAATGGACAATGGCAAGATCATATAAAAAATAGAATTCTGACCCCAAAACTGTAGAAACGTGCCCAGGAAACCAATCCCTTATCTACAACAACTAGCCTGGGAAATCAGCCCACCATAAGACAGACTTGCAGGGATTCAGAACACAGGAAACCAAAGAATAATTTCTGCAACAATTTGCCCCAATTGGCCATGACTTAACTGATAACTGACAACTTCCCTAATTTTTGGCTCCACTGCTAACTTTAGCACCAACCAGAGAAAGCCAAATATGCTCCTCCAACCTATTGCGTAGGATGTTTGCTTCCAGTCAGCCTGCCTGCAGCTTCTTTGGGCCAACAGACTCCAATTAGGGTACATCAGAAGCCATCCCTTTCTCCACTACACAGCATTCCCATTTCTTTCCCTGCCTTTGAATCTCTGCTGAAATGAGTACTCCGCAAGAAACTGAATAAATAGCCTTGATTTATTCTCTTTTGGTTTGTCTTTATTTATTACCACTGTGCGTATAAAAAAGGATACAGAGAGTGCACTCAGCTTCATCTAGATCCACAGTTGGGGCAATCTTTCTGCTTTCCTAGTTAATTATTAAGTTCTTGCTAGCTACTATTTAAAAACCTACACACTAAAACCTCCTACCTTTCCAAATGCCTAATGCCTATCTACTTTGAGCATATGACTTTACCCCATCTTCTCAGGGAAAACAAGCCCAATAAGAACTTGCTCCACATCTTCTCGGCATTCACGCCAGTATCTACAGCCTCATCCAGTCAATTCCTCCCTTCTTGTGGTTGTAATAGAAATGTAGACATCTCCTCTGTCCAGGGGTCTGGATCTCACTTCCCTTACTGTCTCACAGCTTTGATCTACAGATTATCATCACTCTCTCCTGTTCCTTCAATCAGTTCTCATCATCTTATTTATTTCTATGAACACTTAGATGTGTTCAAGGCTGTTCCATTTTACTCTCTCTCCCACTCCAAGTCCCTTTCAGTTATCAATCTCTCTCTCTTCCCCACTTCAGAGCCCAAACACTGGAATTACTTATCTACCCTTCAATTTCCATTCATTTCATAACCTGCTGCAGTGTAGGTTCCACCTCTATTACTGCACTAAAACTACTAAGATCATCAGTGACTTCATTTTCCCTCAATGCAATGTGTATTCTCAGTGCCTACAACTGTGACTGACATGGAGTAGAGCCTCACTTCTCTGGATTTCCTAATTTTAAAAATAGTTCTGCATTGGCTTATAGCTTTACCTGAATTACGTCATCTATTACAACAACCTGATAAAGTAGGTATTATTAATGTGATTCATATTTGGAAACTGGAGCTCACAGAGGTTAAATCTCCCCCTGAAGGACAGACATCTGTTCTGCCACCTAAGATTCATCCTTGCTTCTTCCCTCTGAAATAATAATAGTATTAGATAGGAAAATATCCTGAAAAATCCTTAGCAGATTTCCTGGTATAACAAAAAGAGTTCAATATATGTTGAGTATTATCATTTTTCTACCACCTAAACCAGTGCCTGGCACATGAAATATACTCCATAAATACTGACTGATTAAATGTGCCCAGAGCGGTCATAACAGTGATGCCCAAATAATTATTTTTGCTGGTAACTGTGGCCTAGTTGGGGCTTTAAAGCAGGTAGGGGCATTTTTCCTAGATCTGAAGGCCTCTAGAGGGCTTTACCTGGTCATACTAACTGTAGGGAAGAATAAGAAAAAAATATTTTTACTTCCTCTTTCTCAAAAATGTTCACTCATCCATTTCTGAAAAGGTAAAATTATAGACAATGTTACTTGGTAATCCCTATCACCTTTTTCAAAAAGGATTTGCCTTTATCTTATTATAGCAAATATTAGTTTGTAGGTGTGAATTGAGAGGGAGAGCAGTTAAGTCCTTTTTCCTATTACATACATGTATAAATATTGAAATTCATGAGATTTAAATTTGAAAATCTGCTGCTTTACAAAAATGAAGTATAATTATAGAGTTGAACAGAACAAAAGGGGAAGTAAAAGCATAGATGCACTGATTTACTATCTTGCCTTCCCTCCCATTGGAATCAATTTATGCTGGAAAGAGGAGCTAAAGACAGCTGGAGGAACAATAGGTTGTTAACACAAATTATAAGGAAAGGAACTCCCTTTAATTTTTGGGAACTGAGCCAAGGGAGAAAATTGAAGTGAGATACTGTATTTATACTACACTATAACAGTACTCATGTAATTTTCTGAGCTCCTCAAAAATCTCTACTAAAATAAAAGCATTAGTATCTATTTCTCATTCTCCCTAAATATTGGTAAATGCATAGGAAAAAATCCCCAGAAGGTAGCTGCCAGTTTGCCAACATATCCTATTAAAAACTTTTTTACCAACTAGGAGACATCTTTCCTTAGTGTAAGAACAGAGATACAACAGGATGCATGGACACTGTGTTACTTTAATGATGTTGCCTTTAAGAAAAGACAATTATGCTGGAATGCAAGATGCAAAAAGAGACTACATAGGAAACAAAGAGTTCACTAGGTGCAGACTCAGTTGGGTTTCTGGCTTGAAATGCAATACAAGTAAAATATTTGGCAAGAAACCTGTAAACTACATAAAAGAGGCTTAAAAATCAAATTTGGAAGTTAAAGAAAAAAATCACCCAGATAAACCATAAAACGCAGGTAACACAGATGGATGTGATATATTTCTGGTTGTCACATTGAGGTCATGAGGATATTCTGGCATTCTCATGAAGGCTAGCTCAGAGCACTCCCAACCAATGAGGTCCTCTATTACCAACAAAGAGCATGTTAAAATTCCAAACAACAGGGTTCTACATTTTATAACAGATGAAATATTGCTATTACATAGTCATAACTCTGAGGACGGGCTCACCATTGGAAAATAGAAATGGAAGGGTTTCCTTAATTCAAGTGAATATGTTAAAAGATGGGAAAAACAGGAAAGCTAAAGATCTGGAAGGTCAAAGTATCAAAATGTGCCAAATTCAATAACAAAAAGGGGCTTCAAAGCTATGCTGGAAGCAAAGGCGTTGATCTCTGCCTGAAGAAGATGCTGTGACATCAACTCCAGGACATTTACTTGGCACTCACATTCTCCATCAAAGAAAATGATCTCACGTGTTGTACACTGGAAGTTGAACTCAAGATACGTGATGTGATATTAAAGTTCTGTTTACTCGGCTGGGCGTGGTGGCTCACATCCGTAATCCCAGCACTTTGGGAGGCTGGCGGGGTGGATCATGAGGTCAGGAGTTCAAGACCATCCTGGCCAAGATTATGAAACCCCATCTCTACTAAAAACACACAAAAAATTAGCCGGGCGTGGTGGCAGGTGCCTGTAATCCCAGCTACTCGGGAGGCTGAGGCAGAGAATTGCTTGAACCTGGGAGGCAGAGGTTGCAGGGAGCCGAGGAGGTTGCAGTGGGCCGAGATTGCGCCACTGCACTCCAGCCTGGGTGACAGAGCAAGACTCCATCTCAAAAATAAATAAAGTTCTGTTTCCTCAACTCAGATTACTGAAAATAATTTCCAGCTATTACTCTCGAGTGATGATATGCCTTTCAGAGACTATTTTATTTTTGTATATTACCAAGAATAACACGGTGAAGTATGGGCTAAATGATTATACAGACATATGAATTTTGAGATATCAAATACCTTTCCTAAAGAGTACTCATTAGCGGCTCTTTGGAATGGCCTTGAATGAGGCAAGAGTCTGTCCTTAGACTACCTCATTCAACTTCCTATCACTGTCTCGGAAGAACACCAGTAAAGTTAATCTGATCTTCAATAGAAAAACATTGGGGAGGGTCGGGGGTAGGGAGAGCATCAAGAAAAACAGCTAACGCATGCTGGGCTTCCTACCTAGGTGATGAGCTGATAGGTGCAGCAAACCACCATGGCACACATTTACCTATGTAACAAGCCTGCACATCCTGTACATGTACCCTGGAACTTAAAAAAAAAAAGTACTAGGAGAGAGAAACTAAACAAAGAATCAAGATTCAAGTATTGTACACTTTAAAAGAAATAATGTTATGGTTTCTGAATTATGTCTTAATAAAGCTGTTATATATTCTTAAAAAGTAACAGGAGAATGTTTAACTGGAAAATGTAAAGCCTCATATATTTGAGTTAAAAAATGTACTGAGCAGAGAAAGCTTCCCTGTTGATAGGCTGAGGCCTGCAGTAGACTGTGGGCTCAGGAGCAGGTGACAGTCTGCTGGAGTCTTGGCTTCCTCAGCAGCAGCCTCCCCCTAGAGCCTCAGTACCTGACATCATGTCTGCCACAAAGGAATGCACAGTAAATACCTGCTGAATAATTATGCTCCTTAAAAACAAAACAACAAAGAAAAGCCAAGAACACAAACTTAAACATTATGAAATTAAAAATAGGAGTTTCTTCTCTAAGAAATCTAACATATATAGAGAAAAAAGACTGGACTAAACACCAAAACACTAGCAGTAGTTGTCTTTGGGTCAGAAGATTTTGGGCAAATTATGATCATTTAATTTCATATTTCTGTCTATTTTCCTGTGTGTTCCGATTTCATAGGATAGAGAAAAGTATATCCTCTGTTACCCCTCATCCCTACCCCAAGTCTGTTTGAATGACAATGAGTATGCTGAAACATTGAGCTGCTTGAAAACTATTTTTATATATGTTACTTTGAATTATTTATATTTGTATGTCTTTTCTTTCCACTTGAACTCTAGATACTCAGATTGCAGCAGTGACATTTTATTATCCTTGTATATAGTCTGATGCTAAGGATGGCAGCAAATTCAACCACCTTCTCTTGCAAACGTTATTACAACTGAACCGGGAAAAAGACTAGAATTTTATCCACATGGCTGCTCTAATGTCATCCTAATATGATATAATTTCTCTAAGAAAAGGCACTTGACTCAAACTAAAACAAAAGTTAACACTATGACTCAAAGTTTAGGCTAGATGACAATTCTGAAGATCTTTTTATTTCTTGGTGGTGAAGAAAAAAAAACACTCAGATATTACCTTTTTTTTCAGTGCATGTGATCGGTAGTAATTTATCTGACATTATCCCAATACTCCTGATGGAGGACTGTCATTTCGAGTTCTACTTCGCAGGAGGATTTTATCGCCCTCTCAGTCAATGTTAGGAGTCATTAGAGCAATAACAGAGAAGAAAAATCAAGGCCACCTATTTAGGCAGGGTGCTTGCCACAAGGTAGTGAAACAAAAACCCTAAGATCTTTATGTCTGTACAAACGTACAAGGGAGTTGGCCATTTAGCTCCCATAGTTGTGGGGAGCACTAGGCCAGACTGCCTGGATGGGGCAATTCCCTGGGGCCTCAGAAATTAGTATTGGTAACAGCTTATATTTCTACCACTTCTCATGAAAGAAACCCAGAAATTAGCAACTACCCTTGAATACCCTGTAGAAGTTTGCAGGCTTGTCTAGAAAGGCATTAAAAATAATCACAAAATAACACAAATCCGCAACCAAGCAATCAACCCTATTCACTTTCCAAGCCCCATTTCATCTCTCTAATTTTTCCATTATTTAAGACCTGCAGCCAGAAAAACTTTAGTGGGAGAAGGAGAGGTGAATCCAATGCAACATGAACCAAATCTCTATCATCTTCGTGTCACCAACAGAAATGTTTTAGCTAAACAAATTTGATCGTTTGTGATATGTGCACAAATTGATTTAGATTATCTTGACAAGTCCAGTTAGTCCATCCAACCAAATCAACTCAGAAAAAGGAATCTAAGGAGTCAAAAGAGAGAATTCAAATCAGGTTGCATGCACAGGCACAGCCACGATGCATCTTAGCCCAAATGACCGGAATCTCATTACTAATAATAATATTCTTAATTATTCATTGCGGAAAATACAAAATGTTTAGTCAGAACATGGTTTGGGATTTAAAAACAGAAAAATAAATGAATACCAATTTTTGGTATGTGGAGCTACAGAAAGATGTAACAAATTAATTTGAATAATTATCAATAAATTTAAGAAAGTAAATGTGCCCTAAAATTCTTTCAGATAATTTGTTTATCCAAATAGTTTAAATGACCTATTGTTTATCCTGCTATACAAATCCTTTTTCTTTAGATAATATAAGATTTAATGAATAAACACACATTACAAGTTAGTGACATTTACATAAAGAATCATAAATCATGCCACCTTCAAATATATTTGCATAAATATTAGCAGTTACCAAGTCCTTTATCACGTACGGCCTCCATGACTTAGTCTAGATGAGAATACTACCTTTTGCAATTATGGGTGATACATTCTTTTTCAATCTACTTTTGAATTTGAGGATTGGAACCAAAGTTTATCGTAAGCAACTGTGACTTACTCAAGTTTCTCTATACATCTGACTGTCACATATGTAATCTTCCCAATTTTTTTCTTGCCTCTGGCTATTCTAGTCTTTCCCTAAAACCTACTAAAAGTTACTCATTTTAAAGCAATTGTTATTTACTGTGTACTACTAACTGCTTTCTGTGAAAAATGTGTATTCTTGGATGTTGAAATACAGGGAGGAGAGATGCTCCACCAATAGCTTTGTAAACTTTTCCCATTAAAGTAGTATTCCACAACATGCATTCAAATGTCACCACGAATACTGATGATCCTGTAAAGTGGCACTGTCTTTCAAGAGACAAGATTGATGAGGATAGAAAGAACCAGATAAAGAAGGCTTTGAATTCTAGACTATTAAGCAGTAGAGAGTCACTGCATAACATTTTTATAAGGAGTGGTTGGATTAAACAATATTTTGGGAATATTCAACAAATATGATAGAGCATACTAGCAGGAATTGAAATAAAATACTTTTCGCATCGAGCATTCAATAGGCTGTTGCCCTACTAAGATGATAACTACTAATCCTTTGCTAGTGAAAACCCAGACTTTGAATTTTTTTTTTTGAAAGCATTTAACTATTTATGTTGGTTGATGAAGTCAACTGCTCAAGTGAGACTGATACCTTGGAAATGTCTAGCTGGTGTTAATGGTTCAGTTTGGGAGCTCTTGGTTGGGAAAGCACTGATCTCAGTTCTTGTGACTAAGATAGCTTGATTCACTCATGTCTCCAACAAATATTTTCAAATATGTACAGCTATATGTGAAAGCTGACAAATTTAAGAAAAGAATAAAAGTAATGTGGTTTCCACAAGTTGATCACTTTTTGAGTATAAAAATTAGGTAATGGAGTGTAGAGGGTAAAAGCTATAATATCCATTCCTTTGGTTGAGATTTCTGATGCATTATTGAAGTTTATTGAAGACCTAGAGTTTCAAGAATTTCACTTAAATAAGAATATCAATTTAACTATATTATCTTTCTTTCGTGGAGGCTTTCTTAGGTACAACGTTAGGTCCAATTTCTCAGGAGTTCTCTTTGTGAGCAGCGTGTACTCCTCTGCCACTTGATGTGGGGCCGGCCATACGACTGATTTGGGTATATGGCCAAAGAGGATAGATTGCCAGGTCAGAAGCCAGGCCTTTGGGGACTTTGTATGTTTCTGCTTGCTGTCTTAAGTGTTTGCCACTGCCTTGAGAAGAGGAAGTTAGCTCCAAGTCCAAACAGAGACTTAAAGAGCATGGCCAGTCAGACACCCAAACATCTATTTTAAGAGGCAGAGCAATGACGCACCAGGTGCTGTGTACAGAAGTTCAGCTTTAGATGAACCAAATCTTACCTGCACTGCCCTGCAGCCAAGTAAATGACTGTTATGGACCACAGAGCTTTGAGGAAGTATGAAACACAGTATCTTTGTAGCAACAGCTAATGGATACAGTGGCAAAACAGGGATTAGAACTGAGGCTTGGAGGCTCTTATTTGAATGTAGATTTTATCTATCACTTTTTTTCCTGTTGCACTAGGCATGACACCATCATATGTAGAACTTAATCTGTTCTATTTTTGTGCCCTTTCCATTGCCTTTTTCAGTAACTTTTTAACTACCTTGCCTTTCCATTTTTTTTTTGTTGTTGTTTTTCTTCTTTGTTTTTTTGAGACAGAGTTTTGGCCTGTTGCCCAGGCTAGAGTCCAGTGGCACAGTCTCGGCTCACTGCTGGGCTCAAGTGATCCTCCCACCTCAGCCTCCGGGGTGGCTGGGACTATAGGTGTGCACCACCACACCCAGCTAATTTTTGTAGAGATGGAGTTTTGCCATGTTGTCCAGGCTGGTCTTGAACTCCTGAGCTCAAGTGATCCAACTGTCTTGGCCTCCCAAAGTGCTGGGATTACAGGCGTGAGCTGCTGTGCCTGGCCTGTTTTGTTAATATGTATGTATTTCCCTGTGCTTTGGAACCAATTTTTCCACTTTACTGACATTTTGTTTTCTTTCCTTGGAAACTTAAGTCTTTCAAATAATGGCCAGTTTCTCTAACATTTCTTTCCACCTTAAGATCCTTACAGACTTTGAAAAGAAAAAAAAAATACACTCATAATAATCATTCTTATTATCTTATTATCATTTTTACCTTAGTTTAATCTTATCCAAACTAGGTCGTGACAATTTAGGGAATACTTCCAAAGACTTGCTCTGGTATTTTATTTTTTAAAGAGAAGTCCATATACTGGAATGCATGAACAAGAAATGCAAAGTTAGAAACATATCCCATGAAGCACTGTGGACACTCTGACAGCTGCAATTTATCAACATAAATTACTGTGCTTAGCTGCAAAGCTTTTGTCACAGGGAGACAGGGCACTTCCTAAATGGCTTGCTGCCCTCTTTAATAATAATCTTAGTTTTTACAATCCAGACAACCTAGGGCAAGAGACAGCCTGATGCACATAGAAATAGAAAAATTCAGGTTTTTATGTACATCACCGGGAGCACTGACATGCTACTCTATTCATTTTTAGATTAGAGTCTTTTCCCCCTTCTGTCTACATGTGGCAATAGATGACTTAGAAAAGAAAATGTGGGCAGGAGAGCCAGGACAGGAAGCTTAGCAGTAAACAAGTCAGCCTGTCTGTTGTCTCACTTTCCTTTTAATCAAGGAAAAGGCCTAACAGAATTCACTGTCATCGTCTTAGTGGTGGCTTCTAACAGCACTGGATAGGGAGAATCCTTTTATTTCCAGCATCACATGAACAAATTGATTTTTAAATTCATGCATTTAACATGTGTTCCTAAAGCCATTACCATTTAGTAAACAGCATAACTAAATGTCTTTAAACTACTTTAGACATTTTAAGCACTAATTTTTCTCATTTTAAAAAAGTTTCAATCTGTGCGTTAGAGATATTCGAGATATGCTACTACATAAAGTTTTGTACCTATTCATGAAAATCTAATTTTGGGGGGATGTGGTTGAATTCTGTATCTCAATATTGGACTTTTCTAATACGGTAGATGAGCTGAAACCTGTTCCCTGGTCCCCTTAACTCCAAAGCCTCTGCTCACTCTACTGTACACGCTGCCTTTACAGAAAGCCCCTGTCCGTAAGCTCCATTTTAAGAAAACCAGTTTTAAGACTGCTATCCATAATGCCAAATTTCTAAGCTGCTTTCTTCCAGTACTGGAAAACCAGAAACGTCTAGTTTAGCCATTATAATTAGGAATCAATAATGTGCATATCTGCTAATTTCCCTGCCTTTATGGTCTGTGCTCCTATCCAAAAAGGGTTGTAAAGGCAAGAACAAAGTTACCTATACTCTCTCTCTCTTTTTGAGTACTTTCAAATTCATCATTTGTCAACAGATGTACTGCAGTCCCTAGCTTCAGTACAACAGGACACCAGTAAAGTCATCTGTGGTACACAGAATAAGAGCTGCCCAAAGATGTCTACCTTCTAATCCCTGGAACCCGTGAATATATATGTTACATGGCACATGGGGAATTAAGGTTGCAGATGAAATTAAGTTTCCTAATCAGCTGACCTTAAAATAGGGAGAGTATCCTGGACTATCCAGGTGAGCCCAGTGTAATCAGAAGGGTCCTTAAAAGTCAAAGAGGGAGGCAGAAGAGGAAGTGAGAGTGATGTAATATGACAAATACTTGGCCCAACATTGCTGGCTTCCAAGATAGAGGAGAAGAACCAAAAGCCAAGAAATGCGGGTGGCCTAGAGGCTGGAAAACGCTGGGAAACAGACTGTCCCCTAGAGCCTCCAGAAAGGATCAAAGGTCTGCTGACACCTTGTTTTAGCCCAGCAAGAGCCATTTCAGACTTCTGAACTACAGAACTGTAGGAGGAGAAATTTGTGCTGTTTTAAGCCATGAAGTTTGTGGTAATTTGTTGTAGCAGCCACAGGAAACGAATACATCATTTATTTGTAAGACAGGTTACCAGGAAGGCTATCTACGTTACAGATAACTGGGAGACAATTTGACAAATATTTGACAAATTATCAGAAATGTTTTTGTTGTTTAATGGCAAAAGTAAAAGAATAATATGCTTTTGTTTTCTTTTAATTTATTTTTCCTGGCTGAATTGTGTCCTTTAATTTATAACTACAATTGCTTTGGCTGTTATTTGGCACTCCAAATGGATCAGAAGTAAATTGAGATTGATAAATAATTTTTGTAATTAAATACAATATTATAGCCAAGAAGAATTTAAAATATAAACAGCATCTTATTTCAATAAAAATGTGTTATAAAAGAATAGAAAATCACAAGTAACTAAATAAAAAAATAAATAAATTTGACTTATCACAAGTAAAAACTTCTGTGCATCAAAGGACAATATCAAATATGTGAAAAGACAGTCCACATTAAAAAATTTTGAAATCATATGTCTGATAAAGGTCTAGTATCTAGAACATACAAAGAACTCTTGTAAGCCAACAATAAAAAAGGCAAATAACCTACTTTTAAAAAGGGCAAAGAATATGGGTAGGTATTTTTCCAAAAAACCTCAAAACAATTGACCAATAAGCACGTGAAAAGATGCTCAACATCATTAATCATTAGGGAAGTGCAAATCAAAACCACTATGAGATACTAATTCACACTCATTAAGATGGCTATTTTAAAAAAAGGAAAATGGTGAGGATGTAGAGAAAAGGGAACTATAATACATAACTAGTGGGAATGTAAAATGACACAGCCCCTGTGGAGAACAATTTGGCAATTCCTTGAAAACTTAAATATAGAATTTCCATATGACCCTGCAATTCCACTCCTAGGTATACACCTAAGAGCACTGAAAACATGCTTATGCAAAAACCTGTACACAAATGTTCCTAGCAGAATTATTCGTAATAGCCAAAGAGTGAAAACACCACCAATGTCCATAAATTGATACATGAATAGACAAAGTGTAGTATGTCTATACAATGGAATATTATACAGCCATAAAAAGGAATGCATAGGTGAACCTTGAAAATTTTATGCTAAGTGGCAACAGCCAGACACAAAAAGCCACATATTCCATTTGTATGATATGTTCAGAATAGTCAAATCCATAGAGACAGAAAAATTATTTCATTGACACATAAATGAGGGATATGAAATCTATTCGCAATAGGAACTCATGGTAGGTATCATTTATGTAGCTGAGAAAGCTCTCAGGCAATCACACACGGGAAAATGTGTCAAAAATATCTGCAGAAAATGTTATATGAATGTCTTCATACATCCATTATATCCCTATTCCTCCCTCTGTTCCAAATTTGAGCTTTACTGAATAGAGTGTGAGCACCTGCAGGCAGGGGCTAAGTCTTATTTAACTTTGCATTCTCAGTGCTGAACATAATAGGCACACAATAAATTTGTTCTATAATGGGATGAAGAGATCAAAGCAAAGAATAATGGCCCTCAGTAATGGCTCCTGACAATAAGAAAGCCTTTGTAGTTAGGAAATATTCTTAAATCCCTCAAATGCTTATTCAAGATACAGAGTGAAGTATTACCTTATGTAGGAATGTTCAGTGACCAAAATGGGAAAATTACAAATATCTGTTGCTTTAAATTCTTTAATTTTTGGCAAATTGAATATTATGCATTTTTTGTATTTTTATTATAAATAATTTGTTTCAGTACTATGACTTATTTCAGTATAAATGAAATAAGTTGAGGAGGGTTATTTAAAATAGTAAACATTTAACCATTTAATGGTTAATTAAAATGAGGAATTCAAGTTTGAACATAACCATTAAAGTCTTTTTATTATTTTTTTTTTTGACAGAGTCTCGCTCTGTCACCAGGCTGGAGTGCAGTGGTGCGATCTTGGCTCACTGCAACCTCCACCTCCCAGGTTCAAGTGATTCTCCTGCCTCAGCCTCCTGAGTAGCTGGGATGACAGGCATGTACCACCATGCCTGGCTAATTTTTGTATTTTTAGTAGAGACGGGATTTCATCATGTTGGTCAGGCTGGTCTCGAACTCCTGACCTCGTGATCTACCTGCCTCGGCCTCCCAAAGTGCTGGGATTACAGGCATGAGCCACTGCGCCCGGCCCCAATAAAGTCTTTTAATTCAATGAAAGGTTCACTCAGCCTTATTTGAAAACATATTTGCTCACAGATAATTCTATTGTAATATTTTAATCCTCCAATAGGTACTGATAAGGAAATTACAAAATAACAATACATCATTTTAATTTTATCTTTACTAAAAGTAATGTAGAGATTAAGGCCTTCTGCTTCTCTGTCAAAAAATAAAAAAGATCAAACAATACCAGCTGTGATAAGCATACAACTTGTGATTATATTGTGCTAATAGGTCCAAGGATCTATGGAGATAAAATCTGATTAATATATTTATCATCTTTTTATGTTTGTTTTATAAAAGAGGATTCATGTTTCTATTTCATAAAGAGACATTTAACTTCTTCATGGGGTCATTCTAAAGTTACCTTTAAAACGTAAGAAGTACCTTCCACCTCTTAACCAAAGAAAAGTCAAATATATGCAGAATACAGAGGGATACAGAACTAGCTAAGTGTCACAAAGTCACAAGCCTTCTTTCCCCCAGAAAAATAAAGATCAGAATGCTATGCTGGAGTACATGTTCAGGTTTTTGAAAGGGATGTAAGGATATGCAGGTAATGAGCAAGGCCTCATTTCTTTTCTGCATATATATTAGCATGGGTTTTAGCCTATTTATATAAAAAAGTCAGAAATATAAAGCAGAGGAGTTTTTATTGGAACTATGATGACTCCATGTTTCGTATTTGATTTTCTCTGCTGTTCATATATGTTTTCTTGATTCCTTGAGAATTGTCTTTTTAAAAAATTTGTGAGTGTATCATTTACATGAACTAAATGACCAACACTACTTGCCCTGCCTAATAAGGAGTAATCTCTGATTCACTCAGGATACGTGGAGGCCTTAAAGTTTGAGAGTCCTTCATTGCGTTTGTGGCTATATCTTGCTATTTGGCACCTGAGTGTGTTTATCACACTGTCTTACACATGGTAGGTGCTTAACCAATCATGACTAGTTTTAGATATGTTTACTTGGTGTCCCAAATAGATTCTAAGTACCTTGAGGGCAGATATTATGTATTACATGTTTTTAGAGTATTTCACAACCTTTAGCTTGGTGCAGAGCACATGGGAGGTGCCAGTTAGCCAAGGTAGTGTAGACCCTTCTTTTCATTCTTGTTATGAGAAAAGTATAGATGATATTGGGACTCCTTAACTCCTTACCCATTTACCAAGACACATACACATGCGCACGTGTGCGTGTGCACACACAATCTGTATTTGATGAAGCAGATGCAGATTAATGGAGATACATTTGATCACAGGGAGTTTTATTTTTACTCTCTGTGTCATCAGCAGTTTTTGCATATTACCCCTAGAAAATGTTCAGAAAAGTTGTACTGGTAAATAGAATTCCAATTCTTTGTGATGGAAAAAGTACTTGAGCAATAGTGAGCCTATGGAGAGAGCTAAATCAGCAGCTGGCAGGGCCCTCTCTCCATTCTCCCCTCTACGGATCAGCAGTCCTTGGTATTCAGAAAGTAGATTGTAAGCAAATAATTTTTTCTAGTGAGGCTGGAAGATTTACTGTGTAGTATTTTACAGAAAATATAAAGTCTTTGATAAAATGTAAAAGTCAGTTGTTGAGATAAAATATGACTACAATGAAGACCACTATAAATTTGAGTAGATTTTTCAAAGTAGCATTATAATTAAGACCTAATTTCTCTCTCCTAGCAGTGTAGAAGGTGGAGAGGAAAGAGTATTATGTGACAGGTAAGGAAACAGAGGCAGATAAAGTCTACATGATTTACTATTGATTGGGAGCCAGAAGCCAGAACTCAGGATTCCTGGCTAAATCAATCAAAAAATTATTAATGACTTCTACTACTTATAAGATATTATACTAAAACTTTCTTTTTGAGATAACTGTAGAAGAGTTAAAAAGACAATATATAAAGATGTGATAAGTTAAATTACAACAGAAGCATTATAGATTTCCAAAGTAAATGATACCTATACCAAAGGGGGAAAAAAGAACAGAAAAAAGACACCTCAGGAGATTGTTTTGGGCTGTGGTGTTTTGTAGATAGTAATTTCCCACTCTAAGTTTTTTCTCCTTCCATATTGAACACTGGGACTGGAAGATAAAACCATATTGATTTTCTGTCCTTCACCATCTTGCCCAAACTTCTGTTTTTTAATCTTTCTTTTAGATATTGGAGGAAAACGTTTGTTGTTTCTCATCTAGAGTTAATCCCTTTTCTTAGTTCCATGGCTCCTCATTGCCCATTTATTCTATGCCCTTACTCCTCAGAGTGCAATCTGTGAGCCAGCAGCAGCAGCATCCCTGGGGAGCTTGTTAGAAAGGCAGGATCTCAGTCCTCACCACAGCTCTAGAGAGAACGAGAATCTGCATTTTAACAAGACACATTCCAGTGGGAGACCTGCTGATCTCAGCCATTCTTTCAAAAATCAGCCCCTCCATTTCTAGCACCATTAGTCTCTCTTTTTCCCTCACTATCTCCTTTTCCCTTCTTGAACAATCCAGGGGTCATTATTAAGAAACAAACCAAGAAACATCCCTCCCTACTCCCCATCTCCAATGACTGATATCCCTTTCAGCTTTCAGAGCACCTCACTTCTGTTTCTGTGGTTACCACGTTCCTGGAATGAATTTTATGCCCCTGCTCTCTTTATTTTTAATTCAGTCAGTTTCTTCTTAAAACTTGGAAACTTTCACTCTGAAGCAGTTTGAACACATAGGCCACATGAACTCACACACATGCACGTAGAGGCACACACATGGGTGCACCCACATGCACACACACACGTGCACGTAGAGGCACACACACGGGTGCACCCACATGCACACACACACGTGCACATAGAGGCACACACATGGGTGCACCCACATGGGTGCACCCACAAGCACACACACACGTGCATGTAGAGGCACACACATGGGTGCACCCACATGCACACACACAGATGCAGATGATTAACTCTGATGAGGTTAGATCAACTTTTAAAATTTCCATAGTTCCTATACTGATGGGAACATTAATTATCTGAGCCACATTTGGTTCCTGATGATTCTGGTGTGCCCACTCCTATCATGAATCTATTCAGGATCATCTACTTGTCTGTGATCCTGCTTAAGTGGCTGGACTGACATACACCAGGCCAAATTTACTGAATGCCCCTGCGGTACAACTGTCCCAATCTTGAAAGGGAAATCTTGTATCTCTGCATAAATATCCCAGCAGTATACACAGATGCAGGTTCATGAAAGTGAAACAAAATGAGACCTTGTACTTAAGGCCTATCTAAGTTAGGTTTTCTTCCTGAATCCTTCCGCTGGGTAAATCCTAGAAGACAGAGGCCCATCTGTAGTCTTGTGTTAGACGTGAAGAAAAGGAGGTTGCCAATAGATTCCCCACCATCAAGTGTCATAGGAAAAAGCTTATACCATTGAGGAACCAAAAAATAAAAACAATCTTCTTCTTAATTCCAATGGCTTTCTGAAGTCATTTCATACAACAAGGTTGGAAGGTTGAGATGTTTTGAAATTTACTGGGTACCACCACCCACTCACCTTCTACGGGTTTTTAGCAATCTGCTCACTAGTGATTGGATGTTGAGTTATTCATCAGGCCTGGCTCTTATGAAGAAAAATGAAGAACATAAAAGAAAAGAACCACCACAGTGAAAATGGGGGTGTGCTGAAAGGTTAATGTGCTCTTCAGCCTAGGACTTCAGACAGAACACGGAGCGGCCACACAATCTGTTTATTTGATGCATGCAGACAGTACTGTCATGCTTCACATTTGGAAATGGGCCATTACTTCTGGTGACAGATTATGAATTGTGGAATATGGCTGGCATGTGGCCAGACAATGGAGAGTTCATAAATCAGACTCAAAACGGAAATACCTGAGTAAAATTCTTGAGTTATTTGAGGGGTTAGAAAAGGATATGTAATGAGAGAATTCGTTAAACCCATGTGTGTGGATGTGTAGGTGGGCACGCTGTGTATGTGTATGTGTGTATGGGGCAGGTGTTGATTTTTAAAAGTCCTTTGTTAAGGTTCTACAAAGAAGTATTTTTTGTTTTGTTATTTTCTGGTTGGCTGAAGAATTTTGCTTCAGCATGGAATAGAGTGGTAGTTTGGGATCAGGGTAAAGGATGGTTAGGATAAAGATTTTGGTTTTTAACAGGAAATTGGTTTGAGCCTTCCAAAAAAAAGAGAGAATCAATCAACTCTGAACAAAAGGAGTAAATAGTTGGTTTACAGGGATTAATGTTTCTTTATTTTACAAATAATCTGAAAAACAGGCCCGTAGATCTGGAAAACAGCCACAACTGCGTAGATAATACTACACAAATTGGTAAACGGATGACAGTAAATTAAAATACAGGTTTATAAGCATGTGAAAATAGCCAGAAAAATATCAACTAAAATAAAATGTTGATGCATAAATGCCCTTGAGGAAAAATAACCTAAACTCCTCGTAAGAAGACGGTCTCTAAAGTTTTGTTTTGTGATGAAGGAATGAAACCTAAAAGTGATTTTTAAAACTACCATCTGAAAATATGCTCCAATGTGTCCCCAAAGGCCAGCACAGGTAGGTAATCCTCTAGAAAGGTACTAGTAACACACAAAAGGTAGGATTCCAATATTGGCAACTCATGCTAGGTCGATTAAGTGCTTATGACCAAGGAGTTGAGAGTGGTTGTTTAGTTTTCCTCGTACTCAATCTCAGACAACAGCCATCAGGCTGAGGGTAATTCTTCATCAGGATAGGACCACAAGAGCTTGTTCTTTCTTGAGAAGAAAAACAAGGATAGGTAAATATATAGATAATTACTATAATGTCACCAGCAAATTTTTAAGTAGTTCTATTTGAAAAAAAATCACTATTTAGGCATTTAAAAAATGTAATATATAATACCATGTACAAAAAGCAGAGAAAACTTTTATAAGAATAAAAGCTATAATCAAGTCTTTTAGTACCATCTCTAATAACATACTTAGTAGCACCTGTAATATTATACTTTGTACCATCTCTAACAATATATACTCTGTTTATCTAAAGGCTACCTCATGGATTTTTAGAGTTCTGATAAATGTATCAATTATTTTCAGCTACGAAGTACTATCCTTTTTTTTTTCTGTCTATTACGAATATCAACGACTTAAGTTCTCTGGCCAAATTAGTTTCTCTGGTGTGGAACTAACTTCTATAGAAACCCTCTAGTCTTTTTGTACAGTTGTGACATTGACTAACATTTTTACATCAGTGGCCAGATTAATCCTCAGGCCTGGAGTCCCACATTTTAGGCCACCAGCAAACTCCCTGTCAGGTGCTGCCTTTGCTTGTTGCTGGCAGGAGAGTCCAGTGCAACTGGTAGGAAAAGATCCTTCATTAGCAGGTGCTAAAATGATGGGAAGCCCCTTACAGAGATGACACATCCTACCTTTCTACTTTCTTTTTCTGCTTAAAATGTGCCTTCAATCTTCCTTTTAAATGGATTTCCTCAGTTTAGAGATGTGTAATACGAAGGCATGCATCTTACCTATGTGGCTTCTGATCCCTCTGGGCACCTGTGTCTGGATACAGACCTGTGCCCACCTGCATCCCAACCCCTGACGAGGCACATCTCTGCTGGTGGGGACCTGTGTCAACCCTGAGCAGCTCCCCAAGGAAGCTGCTTTTCTGGGTGTCTGTCTAGCCAGCTAACCTATCATGTTCATTTTTCTGGCCCTTAGTTAAAAATGCTCTATTAGGCAGGGCATGGTAAGTCACACCTGTAATCCCAGAACTTTAGGAGACAGGCAGGTGGATCACTTGAAACCAGGAGTTCCAGACCAGCCTGGCCAACATGGCAAAACCCTGTCTCTACTAAAAATACAAAAAATTAGGCGTGGTGGCACCTGCCTGTAATCCCAGCTACTTGGAAGACAGAGGCACCAGAATTGCTTGAACTCAGGAAGTGGAGGTTTCAGTGAGCCAAGATCACACCACCGTACTCCAGCCTGGGTAGCAGAGTGAAACTCTGTCTCAAAAACAAAACAAAACAAAACAAAACAAAACAAAACAAAACAAAAACTGCTTTATTATCCAAGTGTTAAAAAAAGGTATAGGCTTTCTTTGTCAAGATACTTTCTCGAAGTCAAAGTCTTTTATCAGTCTTCTAGTCTTCTACTGTTTTTCAGTAGGGTCCCGGTTTACTCCTCTGTCAGGAGCAATATACATTCCAGTATCACACACACACCAAAACTTTAAATATGTTGGTCAATTTTAGGTTACATACATTATCTATGTGAAGTGAATAACGTGCATTTTTTCTATGTTTCATTGCACCTGGTACAAGTTTAAAGCATAATAATACATTTCCAGGCCGGGCGTGGTGGCTCATGCCTGTAATCCCAGCACTTTGGGAGGCCGAGGTGGGCGGATCACGAAGTCAGGAGATTGAGACCATCCTGGCTAACACGGTGAAACCCAGTCTCTACTTAAAAAAAAAAAAAAAAAAAAAAAATTAGCCGGGCGTGGTGATGGGCGCCTGTAATCCCAGCTACTTGGGAGGCTGAGGCTGGAGAATGGCGTGAACCTGGGAGGCGGAGCTTGCAGTGAGCCGGGACTGCGCCACTGCACTCCAGCCTGGGCGACAGAGCGAGACTACGTCTCGAAAATAATAATAATAATAATAATACATTTCGGGCTACTTTGTATTTATTCTGTTGAAAAAGAATGTTAACAGTCTGTCTTGCCCTGATTTTTCATTCTGATATTATTTCACTATTTCCTTCTAACATGTCTCCAAAAGAAATTACTGCCAGACATGTGTCTTAGAGAAACAGTGATTCAATAATTATCAGTAAATTGCCAGATAATCTTTAAACTAGCCAGGAGTATTACAAGCAATATTTATCCTAAAAATCAATTTCCCTACCTCAGAAGAATAATTGTATTTTAAGGTTTCTGATGGAAACCAGTCTTTGAACATCCAAGCATTAGACCCAGTTCCTTACCCTCTGCATAAGACATCCTGTTCGGGGCTCTAAAGAAAATCCTCAAGAGGTATGAAATTTATATAGAAGGTGACACAAGCTTAACTTCATAGTAAGTTTAATTGCATTCAATAAATAATTCAATATAAATATATAAAGAATGGTAGGAGTTAGTATGCTTTCCAAATGAATTATAGAAAGAATAATTGCTACAAAATTTACTACACTGGCACTGTATAGAAAACTTGGATGTAGAAAGAGAGATAAAAGTTGCCTTTCAAATAAATGGTTAGCCTTTGATTAAGAAGTAAGGAGGAAAGCATTTTGAGTACAAAAGCTCCATTTGTTAATTCCTCTAAATCTTCAACAAACAGAGTACAAAGACAGAGAAAATGCTCTTCGATTACTTTTTTTGATGTGAGCTAATACAGCATTAATAACAAAGCCTGTAAAACCTGGTTATGTAAGATAACTTTAATAAATACGAAGTAACTGGTGATAAATTTGACAAAAGATGTGCAGGAGCTATAAACTAAGAATTATAAAACATCGCTGAAAGAAATTAAGTCCCAGGGAAATGGAACAATATTGTGTTCATGGGCCAGAAGATTCAATATTGTGAAAAAGATCAAAACTAGAGGATTTACACTATCTGATGTCAAGACTTATTATAAAGCTACAGTAACCAAGATGCTGTGGTATTAGGATATGAATAGTCATACAACAATGGCACAGAAAGTCTAGAAATACACATACACATATATGAACAATTTTAACAAAAATTTCAAGGCAATTCGGTAGGCAAGGAAAAAAATTTCAACAAATGCTGTTGGAACT
Organism: Gorilla gorilla gorilla; assembly: GCF_029281585.2. Classification (NCBI taxonomy): domain Eukaryota; kingdom Metazoa; phylum Chordata; class Mammalia; order Primates; family Hominidae; genus Gorilla; species Gorilla gorilla. The sequence continues at coordinate 153,430,804 of NC_073230.2, forward strand.
ATAATATATCCACATGCAAAAACACGGACTTCAAACCTTAACTCATCATTTATAAAAATAAATTCAAGATGTATCATGGATCTAAATGTAAGAGCAAAAACTATAAGATTTCCAGAAGAAACATAAGAAAAAAAGGGCTGGCCACAGTGGCTCAAGCCTGTAATCTCAGCACTTTGAGAGGCTGAAGCAAGAGGATTGCCTGAGCCCAGAAGTTTGCGACCAGCCTGGGCAACGCAGTGAGAAGCCATCTCTAAAAAAAAAAAAAAAAAAAAAAGTAAAAATAAATAAAAAAGGAATATACAAGATGATGTTTTAGAGACCTTGTGTTAGACAAAGATTTATGAAATAACACACAAAAAGCATGAATTATGAAAGAAGAAAGTCAGCAAATTAAATTTGATCAGAATTGAAACCTTTTGCTCTTTAAAGGAAACTATTAAGAAAATGAAAAGGTAGCCTGGGAAAAATATTTGCAAAACATATTTTAAAAGGCACTTGTATCCAGAGTATATAAAGAACTCTTACAACTCATCAACAATCCAATAAAAATGGGCAAAACATTTGAACCATGGTTTTTCAACTATGCTATTAGAGACACTAGGGATGGATAATTTTTTCATTGTGGGGAGGCTGTCCTGTGAACTGCAGGTTGTTTAGCAGCCTCCCAACATCCACCCAGAGATGCCAGTAGGATCTGAAGTAGTGACATCAAAAAATGCCTTGAGATATTTGCCAAAGGTCCCATGGGAAGCAAAATTGCCTCAGATGAGAACCACTGATTTGGATAACATGTTAATCAGAGAGGAGGTACAGATGACAAACCTACAGAACCTATGATAATCAACTAGAAACTATGGAAAACAACACAGTTTGATAAAGTTATTTAATATGCAAATATTAGCAAGATGAAAATGCAATACTGTTTTTATGCCTGTACTGTGCCGTTTAAATTACTAGAGCTTTGTAGTAAATGTTTTCAAATCAGTAATTGTGATGCCTCTAGCTTTGTTCTTTTTGCTCAACATTATTTTGGCTATTCAGGGTCTTTTGTGGTTCCCTATGAATTTTAGGATTGTTTTTTCTATTTCTGTGGAAAAAAAAGTCATTGCATTTTGATAGGGACTGCATTGTTTCTGTAGATTGCTTTGGGTGGGATGGACCTTTTAGCAATATTAATTCTTCCAATACATTAACATGAATATCTTTCCATTTATTTGTGTTGTATCCAATTTCTTTAATCAGTGTCTTATATTTTTCAGTGTATAGATCTTTCCTCCTTGGTCAAATTTGTTCCTAAATATTTTGGGTTTTTTTTGTAGCTATTGTAAATGGGATTGTTTCCTTGATTTCTTTTTCAAACACTTTGTTATTAGGGTGCAGAAATGCTACTGATTTTCATATGTTGATTTTGTATCCTGCAACTTTACTGAATTCATTTATTTTAACAGTTTTTTGGAGGAGTTTTTATGTTTTCTATTTATAAAAAACATAAAACATTAAATTGTCTATACAGATGACATGATCTTATAACAAGATCAATTTAATTTCAGAGACAATTTAATTTCTTCTCTTCTGATTTGGATGTCATTTATTTCATTCTCTTGCCTAACTACACTGGCTAGGACTTCCAGTACTATGCTGAACAGAAGTGTTAAGAGTGGACAACCTTGTATTATTCCTGATCTTAGAGGAAGCTTTTAGCTTTTCACCACTGAGTATGATGTTAGATGTGGGTTTTTCATACATGGCTTTTATTGTGTTGAGGTACATTCCTTCTATACCTAATTTGTTGAGAGTTTTTTTTAATGAAAGGATGTCAAATTTTGTGAAATACCTTTTCTGCATCTATTGAGAGGATTACATGGTTTTTGTCCTTCATTCTGTTAATGTGGCATATCATAATTACTGATTTACTTAGCTTGAATTATCTTTGCATCCCAGGGATAGATCCCACTTGATCATGGTGAATAATCCTTTTAATGTGCTGGTGAAATCAGTTTGCTATGTTTTTTCGTGGAGGATTTTTGCATCTATGTTCATTGGTGATACTGGCCTGTAGTTTTCTTTTCTTGAAGTGTCCTTATCTGGCTTTGGTATCAATGTATTACATGTTTCATTTATTTAAGTTAAATAAAAGGACTAGAAACAAAAACAAGAAATTGCTAACTCTGAATGATAGAAATATAAATGAGAACTATATTATTTTTCTAAACTTGGCATTTCAAGAAATTATCAAAAGAATTCAAAGTTTCTAGAAGGTAAAATAAATAAGCATGTGTTTACCATGTCAGAAGACAAAGTACAAATTCATTTACAATACATACAGTTCAATAACTGATAGAAAAGAATTTGTTCAATAAATGGGAAGATGAATGAGCCTACTGAAAAATGAGCAAAGACAAAGAGTGGTCAGTTGAAAAACACAAATTTACAAAGCCTATAACAATTAAGTAATTATATTAACAATTAAATTGCAAGGAAATTTTCTACACTAGATTGACAAAAAAAACTAAGTTTGAGGATATATATATATCTTCACCTCCACCCCATGATCCAGCTGTCCTACATCTGGACATTGGGTCCTCTTGACTATTTATATTAAATACAAGTACAAGCGCAAGGATTTTGATCGCAACACTGTAATAAAAAACCTAGATAATCCATATAGAAATCATATTGGAACTAGTTAAATAAGTCACCGTAGCTCTATACAACATAATTCTATGCACATATTAAATGAATTAGTTAGATCTCATTTGTAAGATAAGACTGTATATTTAAAATACAGAAAATATGTTCTTAAGTGGAAAAAGCAAGTGCGGAAGATTATGTTCATTATTACTTTTTGGTTAAAAATATACATATATAGACATAGAAAAAGTTCTAGGAAGAAAAATGTCAAATGTTAGAAGTGGTAACCTATGTGGTTAGATTGTGATGGGACCTCCATTTTGTATGTTTTATCTGTCTGTACTGTTTCATTACCTCAACAATATAATTTTTATACAAATTGATAAATTTTTATTTTAAAATGTATTTATTTTTCAAGCAGCTCTTTATCAAAGACATGGTTCTATAACTGGCTTGGGATCCTCAGTAGAATTTCTGAAGATTTTATTGAAAGGGAGTGAGAAAGTAATAGAATAGTATGTGTTTCTTTAGGCAATGTGCTGTATAATATTTTATTGTAATCTAGAGACTTTGTGGTAATTACTAAAGTTAAAGCAGTATTACCTTAAGTTGTTGACTCCCCTCCTAAGTAAAAATAATTTTAAAGAAACAAAATAATGTATGCTTTTCCACATGAATACAGTGTTTGAAATATTTATATATACATAAAGTAGGTCATATTTCACCCTGGTTGTCATCAATTCATCTAATTCTTGACATGATATATAATTTTAAATGACTTGCCAAAAATTCTGGAAGTACTCTCTCCAAAATCATCTAAGCATTAAGATCAAAAGTTTTAGTGACACTAAACATAGGCAAAACTTAAGACAATACTTCCTCCTTTTCTATCATAAAATAGATAAGTTTAGCTCACAAAAACACAGTACAGGCAGCAATGGAGATTTTCCATAGCATCTTTTGATACATAGTACCGCTGCAAACTTCAACAAATTCCTAAGACATTTTAAAATTAGCAATTCAGTTACTAGCTCCAAAATAAATCATTGTATTTATGCAATGGCTGAGACAGTCTTAGGAACATGGTAGGAAGTCTCTCTGCGTCTGAGTGACTCAACAGTCTGACAGCCACCCCAAGTAATCCCCTTGAAGGTCCAAAGTCAGAATCATTTCTAAGACTTGTCATCTCTAGTGGAGTAGCTAATGTGCTCTCTTGGTCCCTTCTACTTAAGTGAATTCAATAAATGATGCTGGAAGTACTTCACTAGGTAGGGTCTGTTAATTTACTAAGAAAGGTGTTTCACTTCCCATAGAATGTACAAACTGAGTTTGTACTGAAGATTTCGCTAAGAACTGTCGTAATGCTTGGTATTTAAAGAATAACAACCAAAGAGAATACATTCAGCTGAGAGAATGGTTCATTTTAGGTGGCTTAATGAAGAAATAATTGGATACAATTTGACATTTACAATTTGATAATGATAGGTAGACTGTACTTGTTGTCCCTTTACCAGGAGAACAACTATAGAACAGCTTAGGTTCATATGCAGAAGACACCTTATTTTTTTCTGCATTTTTTTTTTTTTTGAGATGCAGTGTCACTCTGTCATTGCCCAGGCTGGAGTGCAGTGGTGCCATCTCGGCTCACTGCAACCTCCACCTCCCGGGTTCAAGTGATTCTCCTGCCTCAGCCTCCTGAGTAGCTGGGATTACAGGCATGCACCACCATGGCCGGCTAATTTTTGTATTTGTAGTAGAGACGGGATTTCACCACATTGGTCAGGCTGGTCTCGATCTGACCTCAGGTGATCCAACCGCGTCAGCCTCCCAAAGTGCAGGGATTACAGGCACGCTCCATCGTGCCTGGCCTGTTCTGCATTTTTATTATTACATAAACAGTATTCTGGAAAGGCTGGAAAATTTAAAAATCGCCTCTCATCTTATTATGTTTTCCCACTTTCTGCCTTTATGCACATAAGTGATTATTTTACACAGTTCAATCACAACATATGCAATTTTATATGATTTTTAAATTCATTTTCCTAATGAAAAATTGTTTCTCAATAAGCAACTTTCTTCTTAAAAATGACACAGCCACTTCAAGAGGGAAGGGCAGAAAAATATTTTAATTGAATCAGCTACTTATTAATATAGTATTTTACATTCCTTTTTGTAATATTTTGGAATCTCAGCAAAGTTGTAGATCTTTTCCTAATTCTGCTCTCATTAAGTTACTCTGAATCAAACCCATAAGTTTGAGTCTACTCCGTAGTGCAGTATTCCTGCTGAAATACTTAGAGATTGAAGTGCATTTGTTAGACACTTGCAAATTATCATTTGCTTAATCTGTAATGTAAATGTTTGCTCTTTTTCATTTCTAATTTAACTTGCTTGTGATTTCTCCTTTTTTTGTTTCTTGATGGCTCACTGTCCAGTAGTGTCTCTTTTTAACAAATTTTTTTTGACTGCTTAACAATTTTGTGATTTAAAATTTCTCCTTTGATCATCTTTGTGTCTTTCATTTGACTTCCTTATATTCACTGTATTATTCCATTTATGCCTTCTTGACTTAAAAACTGATCCTTTTTCTTTTAAAAATATAAGTATTAAAAGCTACATATACTGTATCCTGAGGTGTGCGGGGATTATTTTTCAATTCTTAAAATGTGCAAATATGCCTTTTGATTTAAAAGTTGCTTAAAGGTACATTTTTAAATTTTGAGGATATGTTAGTTATGAATTTATTTATTATATTTTGTATTTTATTGCATTGGGTCAGACTGTAGAATATGTATTTATATTTCAGGGCTAAAACAATGTTTTTGTCACTTAATAGTCCATTTTGTAAATTTCTAAGCAAGTTTAAAAATGGTTTCTGTTATACAGGTTTTAATCATATGCATATATATGTTGTGTTTATGTATATTTCACATATACATATATGTATAAACATATATATGTATATATACATTTATCCATATTATGTAATCCTTACTAATAATTCACATCTTTCATATCTTTTTGTTTACTTACTTTTCTTCCTTTCACATCTTTTGGTTACTTACTTTCTTTTTTTTTTTTTTGAGACGGAGTCTTGCTCTGTCACCCAGGCTGGAGTGCAGTGGCACTATCTCGGCTCACTGCAACCTCTGCCTCCCGGATTAATGCCATTCTCCTGCCTCAGCCTCCCGAGTAGCTGGGACTACAGGCGTCCGCCACCACGCCTGGCTAATTTTTTTGTAGTTTTAGCAGAGATGGGGTTTCACCATGTTAGCCAGGATGGTCTCGATCTCCTGACCTCATAATCTGCCTGCCTCGGCCTCCCAAAGTGCTGGGATTACAGGTGTGAGCTACCGTGCTCAGCCAAGGTTACTTACTTTCTTAATCTGTCTTGGGTGGGGGGTTGACAGAGGTTAATTAAAGCCTATAATCACCATTGTGTTTGTCAGTTTCTTTTTCTAACCTTCCTTTAATTTATGCTATATGGGTTTTTGTGCAATAGAATTTGGGTATACATACTTATACCCTCATTATGACCTTTAATATTTATTACAAATTTCTTATTTATATCTCTGTTGACATAGTTTATCTTGAATCTAGCTTTGTACAATAAAAATCAACAACAGCTTTGTTCTTGTTAGTACTTCTAGTATATTTAACCTTTCTAAATCTAAGTTAGAACCTTTCTAATTCTTCTAAATTAGAATCTTCTAATTCTAATAAGAACCTGTTAGTTCTTATGTTTGGTTTGAAGAAATCACACAACATACATTCTTATACACGAAAGTGTCTGTCCATCATCTAGCTTCAAACTTCCTGGAGAGTTCCATATTTATTAATTTTTGAATCCTTTAAAATTCCCAGGGCCATGCATAAAGATTGGATTTAAAATATATTTGTTAGCTGACTTGAATTGAAATGTCAAAAAGAGTGAATCATCAGCAATAGAGCTGAAAAATAATCGACAATCCAGTGGTGATAAATTTGGGGCAGGAATTTTCCTGGCCTCCGTGGAAGCACAAAACCTCAGTTGCTACATCCTTCAACAGTGTGCACCTGCTGTTTCTGTACTTGGCACAGACTAATCGAACAGACACACTTCTAGTCAATAAGAAAGAAAGCACAGTCCCTTTTCAGTCACCTTGCCTTTACTACCAATCAATCCACAGGCAGTTCTACTTTGGAATGAGAGTTTAACTGCCCTGCTTGCTTCTCCGAGATCAATGTAATGGCTGAAAACAGCAATAAAGGAATAATTCAAACAAGTTTAAAATTCAAAGAAATACAGACAATTCACAGGCCTGAGAAAGAACCACATCCAATGTAAGACGTTCTCTCTTTTCTCATTTCACTTAAGCCTCTTGTTATCTCTGCATCCTTGTAAGTTATGCTTCACTTACTTTAAAAGTTAGTCTTCCCAAATATCCTTTGATAGACATATTTCTGAATTCTTTAAAACAACTTTTGAAAGAATAAGGCTGCAGTCACTGCATTTTTCTTCCTATGCTAGGCTCAAGTAGAAACTTAAAAAACATTTAAAAAGCAACTCCAAGGGTCAGTTGGTCTATCTGTTCTACCCACAGTAAAAAGAGTTTTGCCTTGAGAACCCCGAAAAACGTGGGATGTGGTGGAGAAATGTGGATAGGTTTGTTTTGTAGAAAAAAGGATTATATTTTTTAAAACAGGCATGTATGCTTAGAAGATAATCTACTAAGTGATGTATTTCTGGATACAAATGGAAAAAAAAAACAATCACAGCTAGATAAAAACCAAACGCTCGACTGACAGGAAGCTACGCTGAATGAATGCTTATCAGATTACCGGAACAGGCACTCTAAGTATGAAAATGCATGGTGTCCGGTATTTGAAAAAATTCAAAAAATCTCAAGAGCGCCTACGGCTTAGGGAAAGGAATACCTCTTCTCCTCTCTCCTTCTTTTGGTAAAGAGGAAAACTAATTTTGAAAGGTCATGTTCTTTGAGTATTAATCAGTATAGTTTTCAATACTATAAGGTATTTTTTTTTCACAATATATCAAACTAATGACATTGTTTTCTGAAATTGTCATATCAGTCAAGCTTTGTATACTCTGGTATGAAGTAATCATGATAATAAGCTGAAGTTAAAAACAAAAAATAAATAAATGAAAAGGATGGTAGTTGGGGGAAATAGAAATGTAGCAAATAGCAAAATATAGAAATGTTTAGATTTATTATTCACTCCACTTTTTAAATGGTTGTAACAATAACAGGTGGAAGATAGAAAATGTTCTTTATTTCTAAAACCTTATTAGGGTTGTGAATTTTGCTCTTACAGCTTTGAAAGAAAAATCGGAAAGAAATTGAGCAATATGGTTCTCTAGTATGATATACATATATATTTGACAGAAACTAAATAAATTCAAATCCAGGCAAATGAGTATCTTTTCTTTGTAAGTGTCAAAAAATAGAATTTGGTTTCCAATTCATTTATATACTTCAGGTTTCTGTATTCTTTATCACTCTTCCCAAGTTAAATTTACAAACTTTGCGCAATAACTGTCAGGTCACTCACTGTGGATGACTGAACAGGTGAGGAGCACTCTGGTACCAAGCACCCTTGTACATGTGTTGAAACCGCTGAGCAAGCTACAGTCTCATTTGTCAAAGTTTTCACATTCTGACAAAACTGTCATTTTTATTCCAGGGACGAGAAATCTGCCCCTGGTCTTTTCTTCGTATTTAAATTTAAAGGGGGTAGAAAGCAAATAATCTTTTTAAAAAGTGTGAACAGACATCTGACAAACATTCAAGCCTTTGAATAATGGACGGGTAATTTTAAATACCCACTTAGATTCTTAGGCTCTTTAAGTCAAACGGCCCAATTGTTTCTTTTTCTTCTTCTTTCTTGAGACAAGGTCTTGCTCTGCCACCCAGGGTAAGTGCAGTGGTGCGATCACAGCTCACTACAGCCTCAACCTCTCAGGCTCAAGTGATCCCCCTACCTCAGTCTCCTGAGTAGCTGGGACTACAGGCACGTGCCACAACACCCAGTTAGTTTTTTAATTTTGTAATTTTTTTAGAGATGGGATCTTGCTATGTTGCTATGTTGCCCAGGCTGGTCTCGAACTCCTGAACTCAAGCAATCCTCCTATCTTGGCCTCCCAAAGTGCTGGGATTGCAGGAGTGAGCCACCACGCTCCCAATTTCTTATTTATCTTTTGTTTGTTTGTATAAAACCTACTGAAAATGATGACTCTAATTCAATTCAGTGGGGCTCTCCCTAGCTTCCCCGGTTTGGAGAACATCACTTTTCTACTTTTGTGCTATATACACATATACACAATAACTGTGTATACATTTTTAATTCACAATGCTTTCTAAACAAACTTCCTCTGTGGTGGTAGATCTCATATGGAACAGAATACAAACCCCACAGTTTATAGATTTGGGCTGCAGCAATACTGGCTAAAAACAGTTGTCTGGTGCTGAGTTGTATCTTCTCTGAATTCCATCAGAATTTAAGTTACAGGATGGATTTAGAAATAAATGGCTCAAGTGGCATAATGAAAGTTGTGACTGGTGGGAAAATGCACCTAAAAGAACTGCAAATTCAATTCCAAAAATATTCAGAAATCTTACACATTTTGTGTTTTTGACCTAGATCTTTAGGTCCTGAGGTTTTGAGGTTAAAAACAGAAAGAAACACCATCTATTCTCCATGGCAAAAACGGCTTGTAACCCCCCAATATCCATTTTTCTCTTCATCCAGAAGAAGAGAACCACTGATTTTTAGCCAGATATATAGTTCCTGAGAATAGAGATAATACTTCTCAGCCTCCTTTGAAGCTAGGTAAGTCCGAGAAAGTTTCGGCTAAAAAGATATATGCAGAATTTGTGTAGCAATTAAAGGAATTTTCCTTAAAGAGACAGCTGAAGCTTTTGCTTCTTTATATCTACACTGCCACCTGGAATGTTGATGGGATGGAGCTCTAGCTTCCATCTCTGACCATGAGCATGAAGGTCCCACCCAGGAATGCTCCAGGAATGCTGGAGCAGCAAGGCAGAAGAAGCATGTCCCTGACAGCTGTGTGAAGTGGAACCACGAGATCATCCCTAGACTGACCTGAATGGGCTTTCACAGGAGAAAGAAACCCTTCCTGTGTTTAAACCATTGTGATCCTGGGCCTTTGTTCTTTCAACTGGACTGAATCCTAATGGATACGCTCTCAATGAAGGCGCATATTGAAGAAGTAATTACATGTGTAATGAAAATAGAAGTAAAGAGTGTTTTAGAGGCTAAGCATATTGTCTATTCATTGTCTGTCTCCATACTTACTACTAATTAAGTGGTAGAAATGACATTTTTAGAATTCATTATCTTTGGCTCAGTTATTTCTTTTCTGAGCATTTATCCTAAGAGGACAAATCTTAAACACAGATAAAACTTCTTGCATGATGATGTCTATTACAGCGTTATTTATAATAGTAAAAGCACGCTCACTGTTCAAAGGAAACACAAATTTACATTGCATTGAATACTGTGTAGGTAATAAATATATAACCATGAGGACTATATAGCAGCATATGATATGCTTCTAAGTCTGTTTTAAAACAGCATGTAAAAGCTGTATATATAGCATAACTATGCACATAGGAAGAATGAGAATATATAAATACTGCTGTTATTAGTTATATTTGAATGATATAATTACTGATATTAAATTTTAATTTTGAAGATACATCATATTTAATTTTTTAACATTCTAAATTTTAATGAGCATGTGCCAGCTAACATAAAAATCACGTCGAAACAAACTTAAAAAAAATTTCCCTGGCTCTAGGAAACTATCAAGATAAAATGAAATAGGGACAGTAATAAGGTCTTGCAATTACAATTAAAATAGTAACACAAGGTTAGGGTGTCTGACTTACAGTATCTCAGAGGCCTGACTTACAGTATCTCATATGAAAGAAACACAAGAGTTTTAGCTGACTGTAAGCTCAATATGAGTTGATAGTGGTGTGATGTGACTACTAAAAGAGCTATTCTTAAGTGATATCGAAGAATAACCACAAGGTTCAAAAAAGGATAGTAACAACCTATTGATCTATGTCCTCATCAATCCAGTTTTAGAGCACCATTGTCAGTTCTTGGCAACACATTTTAAGAGAGACTTTGACTACTGCCACATGTCCACAGGAGAGTGTGTTGAAGGTATCTGGAGAAAATAATATATGAAGAATCATTAAAGAAATTAGGGATATTTACCTTAAATACATGTTCACAACCAAGGCACGTTAACTGACTTCAAACATGTGGCGTGTGCTAGAAAGATCAGACTTAGACTCCATAGTTTGAGGGATAGAATCAGATCCAATATGAAGCAAATTATGAGGCTTTTATGAGACATGAAGAATTTAAGACATATATTGTTTAAAATCTTATTTTTAATTCTGTCTTCTTTCTATGACTCTTTGGGCACATATAGTCCATTTCCTCCTTGTCTATTAATGAGTATTTGAATTTTTACTAAAATCAAAATCCTATTTTGACAAGAAGGCATTAGTTAATACTTTTATTTATGAAACAATATAAACCGAACCAAACCTTGTAAATAGTAAGAGTCTTATTCAGCTCCAAGATTTTGTTGCTGAATCTGTATCTATCTGAAATACCACCCAGTCAATACCTTTAATGTATAAACTTCTTTCAATATATTATCTTTTTTGAACTTAGCAACAACCCTGCATCATAAGATTATTTGATTTTTGTCCTACATATTTGTGGTCGGATTTTTCACCATGGTTTTGACTTCTTTCTCCATTTTGGTATTCTATTTCAATTGACTTAATGCAAATTCTGCCAATCTCTTTGTGGAACAAAGGAGGCCATGGGAGTGCAGGGGAAAAGACTCTCATATTAGTAAATCAGGAAATATAGGTTTCTTCAAGGCCATATAACTCAACTATGAAGCAGATGTGACTAGAACTGAGAGCCTCTGATTCCAGGCCGATTTCTGCTCTCTCACGGCTGCCCCTCCAAACTCCTATTTCTCTCCTTCTCTAGTCTAGGGTTATCACTATGAACTAGCAGATAACACAGTAAATAGTGATATGGACAGGAGGCAAGGAAATTCTGGGTAGAAGAGGGTGCTTCCCCGGCAAAGGCCCCCACCTCAAGCCTGGAAACCTGGTGGCCCTAAGTAGGAATAGGCATTCCTGTTTTCATGCTCAAATGTTGCCTTTTCCAAGACCACTCTGGCCTGCCACACCCCTATCCTGTGCTCATATAAACCCTAAGCTCCACAAGCAGAGGAACAGAAGAGCAGCAGAAAGGTACAGCAGAGAAGGAGAAAAGAGAAGGAGCATTTGAATATCAGGAGGTGTTTGGCTGGGGACAGTCAGAGAGGAGATTGGCTGTGGGATGGCCAAGCTCCAGGGGAAGATCATCTTCCCACTCCATCCCCTTTCCAGCTCCCCATCCATTCTGCTGAGAGCCACCTCCATCACTCAGTAAAATCCCCACGTTCACTGTCCTTCAAGTCCATATGACCTGATTCTTCCTGGATGCCAGACAAGGACCTGGGTACCAAGAGGGCAGGGTGTAAAAGGATGTCACCCTAACTCTCCACTGAGCTGGTTTAACACTTAGCCATCCATGGATAGCAACTGCTAAAAGAGCATTAATTGTAACACACCTCTAGATGCTACTGTGGGGCCAGAGCCCAGAAGCACTTGGCCCAGCTCCTGCACCAGCCCATCTGCATGCCCCATGTCCTGTAAGGGGGTGTGGGCCAAGCAAATGAGCCACGCCCCTGTCACAAGTCCTGCGAGGGGGTCAGGGAACGCTCCCATTTCATAAATAGATCTCCAGTAACCTCATTTAATACATCAATTTCTTGGCATTCTTAAATTCTAAGTAATTTTTCATCATGTTTATGTTTGTCTTAACAACCTCACTTCAACTGGAATCTACAAGGTATGACTAAAGTTCAAAAAGATGGGCCAATTAGATAGGACTAAGTTTTCTGGATGCAGAGAAGAAAATTACCACCCCCATATATATGTTGTTCATGTCTGTTCTTCAGGGAGTCAAATGTAGTCAATAAACGTGACCAAGATACGTCTGCCCTTCCCCCAACACACACACAACTTTAGAAGGATGCTGAGAAATCACGTTATCTAAAGAGCATTAGATAATCTATATAAGCAGTTGTAAAACTTTAGGAAATGCAGTACTACTGAAGTATTTGTTTTTTTGTAATGTAGGTCAAATGATTCTTCAACCCAGAGGTGTAGGCTCCCTATCCACCCCTAGGCTGCCTAGCTTTCCAGTTCAGGTACTTTTATTTGAGAAACCAGCCATATTTGACTGAATTACCATGCTGAAATCCTAGATTCTTTTCCTAGCCCTCTCACTCTAACTAGCAATTCTCTGAGACAGAAAGTAAAAAGACTTGGGGAAAGGCACAGGCCAGAAAAGACAGCCTCAATGTTCCAAAGGCACAGGCCAGAAAAGACAGCCTCAATGTTCCAAAGACATGCCATATCCCCCAACCCTACCCAGCCACCCCGAGAAAAAAAGCTAGAGCCTATAGTTTACATAATTGCTCTCTGGTTAGAGGTTACTTTTCTGGTAGGCCAGAGGCTGTTTCCAGGAGTACAGAATAAAGCCATCATCAATCATTCATCAGTTACAATTACCATTTGCATCCATTTAATCACAGCCTGCAGTAGCTACCACCCATGAACAGTCCAAAATCAGAAACACAGAAACATTGAGAGTGATTATAATTGCCTACAAATTCTCTAACACTATCAAAGATATATGTCTCCCCCGTTCATGTTTCACTTAATGAATAATACATGTTCTCTCCCCCGGCATATCACATGCCTATAGAGGGGTAAAGGAAGGTAGAATAGCGCATGGCAACCAGAATATATGGGTCATCATATGCCACATTTCTTCAGACTAGAAAAGGCACAAATCCTTTGGGCTGCTCATTCCTGGGACTGTGGTTTTAAGCATGGTCTCTTTTTATGTATATAACCACATGAAGTGCATAATTATGCAAAGCTGCCTTATACTTCCATTCGTCTTCCGCTCTGCTCTTGCTCATGTATCTCCCCAATCATCATCTTCCTATTGCTGTTTTTCTTTTTTTTTTTTCAACCAGGCTTTATCTCGGCAGTTTTTACATCAGGTTCTTTTCAAAATTACACTTAGCTTTGACATTTCTACATGTTCACTTTATCCATGACACCTTTTGGGTGTCATCATAAATACTAAAAGCTCTAAAGATGGTCACCGACAGGAAACTAAATGTCCTTCCTTTTTTCCTGTATTCCGAAATGTCTCCTGCCTCTTTTCATAATCGTGCACACGTGTGCCTGTGTGTGTGTATGTGTGTGTGGACTCAGAATCATACCTCATTGGCCAGACATATACTGAATTGGTTTCTGTTTACTTCTTGTTGCATCGTTCACATGCTTATATACTTTCTACTCTATATGGCCTAGTTTAAAGGCCTTGAACTGTCTAAACGTTTGTTTTCCAATCTCTAATTTGAAAATGCTAATAGCTATTTTATAGGGTTTTTATGATGAGTAAATAGTGCCTAAGACTGCACAAGGCATTTAAATCTCCATTTAATAAAGGTTTCTTCCTCTTCCCCTTTCTCACGTGCTCAAATAAGTCAAATCTTTCTTTTATTATTTTTTATTTTCTAGAGACAGGGTCTCATTCTGACGTGCAGTGGTGCAATCATAGCTCATTGTATCCTCAAACTCGTGGGCTCAAGCTACACCGGCACCTCAGTCTCTCGAGTAGATAGGACTACAGGCACACATCACCACACTCAGCTACATTTTTTAAAACAGATGGGGTCTTGCTATGTTGCCCAGGTTGGTCTTGAACTCCTGGCCTCACAAAGTGCTGGGATTATAGGCATGAGCCACCACATCCAGCTAAAATGGTAAACCTTTACCTGAATATTTATGTATAACACAATTTATTTTGAAAAGATATATTTAAATAATATAACACCTAGGTGATAGCAACATTATTTTGTTGTTAAAGGATACAATTCTAGCAAGACTTAAATTGTATTAATTCACTGTAATAAGGTACAAAGACCTAGGGAAATAAGAATTTCTCTAGTTAAATGATGCCTATGTCACACAGGCTGGTCTTGCTATTGGATGTATAAATATAGCTACAAAACTTTGTAAGAAACTTCATGTTTTGTTACACTTCATGCTTGCCATTTTAAAATCTTAACACATTAAATTGAAGGATGGCATGGGAGGGAGAAAAGGGGAGCAAAAAAAAAATTAACTGTGGAGTTACCTCAGATGGATTTAACATAATTTCTTTTGTTTTTATGGTAAAAGAATCAGTTGCTGTTTGCATCTTAGTTGAAAATACCCTCAAGGAACTTGAAAACTTTGGTGGAGACAAAGTACTATTTTCGGGTCACTGTCTCCTCCCCTTTCTCAGCCCACACTCAGATCTGTTCTTTCCCTACAACGGGTGCTGAAACCTCTGTACTCCTCAGTCCTGTTATATATGAAGCAGCATAAAAATTGCCTTCACTGGGGTGTATGACAGGCCTATCTTTAGCCTGTAATAATATGATAATTAGGTTCCAGGATATTTTAAGTGGAAGGAGAGGGTGGGTTGCTCAGTTGCCAGGATGCTCATTCCTGCTTCCGCATGTAGATCTATATTCTCCCTCCTGCCTGGAATGTTCGTTTTCCATCTCTCTCACTTGCCTCTTTCACTTTTTCGCCTATTTATCTTAGCCAATTGCTAAGGCTCAACTCAAAGGCCTTCCCAGAGCATGACCGTGATTTTTCCTATACTTATACTTCTTGCTACCTATTTTCTGAAATACATACATAACTGTATTTTGCTACAGACTGTCTTCTTCATCTGTGTAGATCTTATGTCTTCCAAGTGACTATGATGCTCTTCAGGTCAAACAGGATGCATGAGCACTGTGCTTGCTAGGCTTACAGGGATGAATAATATTTATATTGATGTTTCTTAGAACTTGCAATTTTATTTGACAGGGAAAGATGATCTCTTATGCCTTCAATGTTCAGCAATTGGATGTTTTTAGACTGTTGCAAAACTAAATAATGAACAAGTAATGTTAAAGCCAATTAAAATGGAGCTCAAATGCCTATGTGTAAGATCTAACTTGAATCAATTTACTGTTGTGTATTTTAGGTTTTTTTTTTTTTTGAGACAGTCTTCGCTCTGTCACCCAGACTGGAGTGAGGTGGTGTGATCTCGGCTCACTGCAAGCTCCACCTCCCAGGCTCACGCCATTCTCCTGCCTCAGTCTCCTGAGTAGCTGGGACTACAGGCGCCCGCCACCATGCCCGGCTAATTTTTTTGTATTTTTAGTAGAGATGGGGTTTCACCATGTTAGCCAAGATGGTCTTGATCTCCTGACCTCATGATCCGCCCGTCTTGGCTTTCCAAAGTGCTGGGATTACAGGCATGAGCAACCGCACCCAGCCTCAAATTAGTTTTTATGAACATTATCTTTACAGACTTTAAAATGCTTTGACCATGGGTATGTTATAAAACTAGAAGCCATTTAAAGATGTTTTATATAGTAAAAATGGGTTAATACACTCATCAGCAGTTATGCATGATTATCTAAAGGAGTAATGGGATTTATGGTACATCAATTCTATAAATATATCCAACTGTTTATACAGCATTTCTTAGAGGTAACATGCAAAATGAAATATGCAGAAAAGAACTTGAAAAAATACCCCTTGTTCACATATTTTGAGATGCGACATTAGAGTTATTTATTCATAAGAATTTCATAATACATTAGTAAGCATGCCACAGGATATTTTGGAAAAGTAATGAAGGCTTAATAATGCGAAATTTTTCTCCAGCCTTCTTTTCTAAGAAACAAATGAGGTGAGACTTTCATTTAAGTCCAAGACTTTAGCTCTTCCTGTTCATAATCTCATTTATCACTTCGTCCTGTGCATTTGTATATCTGCTTGTTCTTTTATGAATCTGCTCCCGCTCCTCTGCTAGACTCTAAGCCCTCTAGAGACAGATCCAGGATTTGACCCCTTTTTGCAAGGCCTAGTGGCAGAGTGTCCATTGTAAAGTACTTGCACATGATAAGAGGAATAAAAGCTTGCCAGACAGACAAGGGGAAAGGAATGAGAATGAATGTGAATGATGATCTAGTTAGCACCTACTGTCTACTCAAGACTGTGCCACTATGCTACCTTGGCACTTGATCAAACTTATTAATCCGCACAGCTACGTTTACCCAAAATCTTCATGCAACATTTACTGAAAGCATCTTCACCCCTTGGCAGTTTTCTCCACATGTCCCCAGGAAAACTCATAAACAGATGAGGACATTAAATATACATGTGGTACTGTGAGTTCTGGATTGTAATGGTCGGGGTAGGAGTACAAGGGAGAAAGGCTCTTTGAAAAAGCGAGGAGCTGGCCTGAGCGAGAGCATATTGGCAGGTAGAGGAGCAGAAATATCAGCAGGAAGGTGGGAACAATTTGGGAGGTGCTGGAGTCTGAAGGCAGTTTGCTGTTGCTGGACTGAAAAGGGCAAGGCACAAAATAGTGAGGAATGAGTGTTTAACAACAGACCATGTCCTAAAGGACTTGATGACCTAGTAAATGGGCTTGAGCTTCGTCTTCTGGGTAGGCAATGGGTATCCATCAGCTATTTAGGGAGGAGAGTAACAAGATGTTTTGGATAGTTTACTCTGGTATCACTCCCTGGTTAAAACCCTTAGATGATTCCCTAATGCTCTTCGAATAAAACACACACCTCCTGCGATGGCCTACCAGTTTTCCCTCCTGCCTACCTTTTTCTCTCACATCCACACCAAATTCAGCCACTATTCCCTGTCCTAGGTCTCTTTACTGGTCTTCAGAAGCGCCAAGGCCTTTGCATTTTACATTTGTTCCCCCTCTGCCCAGATTCCCTTTCCTCAGCTCTTCTTGCGGTGGGTTCTTTCTCATTCTGTAGATCTTACCTCCCCAAAGGGAACTTTCACGGAAACATTATCAACGGGACCTTCCTCCGTTATTCTATGTGTTTTGAATTTGCTAATTTACTCTATAGCACTTATCATACTGTCTATCTTGATAGTTACACTTTTGTTATACTTGGTATATTATCACTTCCCTCCCAGAATGTCATAGGAGCCCTTGAATTCTTGAATTTGATTTATCACAGGCACATTAGCACAGTGGTACCTGGTACATGGACACCACTTAAATAAATGTGTGTGTGTGTGTGTGTGTGTGAATATATGAATATAATGAATATACTTAGAAGGTGAGTTAGAGGAAGACGTCCAGTGGTAGGGTCAGAATTTGCATCTAAGGCTTATCTGACTCTAAATTTCACCTTTATCCACTATCCAAAATATTCCTCTTTGTTTTAGAGTAAATATATATTCCATTCATTCATATTGTGAAGCAAATGCTATAGATGATGACTCAGCCTACAGACACTGTTCTCAAGACAAAACCAAATATAAAATAAGTAAAAATGCATTTAACTTGCCTAAGAGATACTTTTGTGCTATGAAAGCATATATCTATCTATAGAACTATTATAACACAAAGAATGTTTTAATTCTTACATAGTTGATTAGCAAATCTGGGGAAAGATACAGTGTTTCCCCATTTATTTCTCAGAAAAGCCTTAAGAAAGACAATAGAGAAATAACCTCCATGCAAAAAAACCATTTTTATAATATGTCAAAGCACATTAATATCCTCTACAGCATTTTAGCACCAAAATTAACAAGTGGAATTTCTTAAATAAAATTAAAGTCTGTCTTATACAAACTTAGGCTGGTTTTGCTTCCTTTTTATATTGCTTCATATAGTATTTATACCCTACCTTGGGAAATATATGTAAAATTCTCTAAAATAAATTTGATATACTAAAATGATCTTAATTTACTACATACGTCTAGATCCTTTTATTCTATTTTTTTAAGTCAGGTAATACTCTATACCATAAGCTAAATAATATAGAGCAATTAAAATATTATGTATTTTCCTTAAGACAAAGAAATATATCCAGTCAGAAATAACTTCCTATCAGGAATAACGGGTGAGGATAATATTAAAGGTGTAACTTCCATTTTGAATTCAATTTAATTTCAACCCCCTTTTAATGATATAAGTTCTCAAATATTGTAATAGCATGCTTCAGGATCATCTGAGATTCTTATAAACATGAACACTGGCAGGCCCCAACCTATGTGATGTGGGGCTCAGATATATACATTTTAAAAGTACTTCAGGAAATTATGGGGGGAAATGGGGGTGATGTTTTACATTTTCTAAATTTCTGGAGCTCTACCAAAAGAAAAAAAAAGATTCTTGGGAAAATACCTAAATTTTATAGTACCTATAGTTTATAGCACTTTTCCATCCATTATTTCACGTAATTTTCAGTACAACAGTAATATAGGAAGAAGAGGTATAGGTGTGCCCATTTTAAAAATACAAACCAAAATTCAACTGACTATCTTTCCACATCTGTTCTACTTACTAGCAAAGTACAGTTATATTTATTCAGTCAAATAACAAATATTTGAAGACCTGCTTTTGTGCCAGGCATTGTTCTAAATACTTGGAATAAATCAGTGAACAAAATAGATAAAAATCTTTCCCTCAAGGTGATTATGTTCTGGCAGTTGGAGACAGATATATGCAGTAGAGATAATAAATACATAAATAATGAAACTAATATTCATTCCAATACGATCTATTCAAGGTAACCAGAAAGTCATCTTACACAGATTATCAAACAAATTTTTGAAACAAATGGGCTATCCAGTTCATCAATTTAATAGGAAACACAACACTCCATTGCCTTAGGAGTCTAGGTAATAGAGCCTTAAGTACAGCGACAGCATTTTGCAAATATGCAATCATTTTTCTATGTAGCAACAAAGCCTTACTGTATGTACACAGCTAATTCTAAACACATACACATCTTATTTCCCTTGTGGCTACATTATCTGAGGTGCAGAAGAGAAACAGAATCCACATTATCCAATCTATTCTGTAGATGGCACTGCAGGTCCAACAGTGGGCTTGGCTCATAAGTCTTGCTATCACTGTCGGGCTCAGATAAGTGTCACATTGAACTGTAGGAAAACCACATTCATTCTAAAAGCAGAAATCACTTTGCAATAGCAACCGTCTTATACAATTGCAGGACACAACTCCAATTTGTAATTTATTTGAAATTTTTCTTATAATGTATTAGGTCCCACAAAGGCTGAACTGGTGAAATCATTCTGTTTATCTTGTAGCATCTATTTTAGTTTATTGCCAGGAATAGAATAATGTCTGTTCCCTAAAGTGGAAAAATGTTTCATTGATAAACCTATACATTATAAATCATTCCTGTGGGCTCTAGGTCTGACTAAACCAAAGGCATGCTTTTTATGGCATTTGAGTTTCACTTCCTACCCCAGGAAGTTAAGTAAAGTAATATTCTGCAGGGAGGCAGATTAATGTCCGCTGAAGGTAAAGGATGAAGGGATAAAGTCAGAGGTACTGCACCACAGTCGGACTCTAATGCCAAGGAGGGTGAGCCTGTCATCTTGAGCCAGAGCAAGGAGCTGCTGGAAGTCAGCTGAAGTATCTAAGAAAAAGTCAGGCTTTGGGTCCTGAAACCCAGACTTTTATTTTATCTTGTATTGACTGATGGATTGATTAACCTTTCTGCAGGGGTCACTAATGGCGAACGTAATGGAACTATAGAAGGAGGAACAAAACAATTCAAACTATGCCATAGGAATCGGACTAGTATCTTTTCCCATACACTTGAATTACACTTATTTTTTTTTTCTGGCAAAAAACAAGTTCTAGCCCAGAAAACAAGTCACAGTTGATCAGACATTCAATCGCATATTCATCAGACTGGCTTTTCTTTACAGGTACATCCTGAAACATATATAGTTGGGACGGCAATTCTAAGCAGTTAATTATCATGGCAATTCGAGTGTCAAGTTGAAGTTTCTCAATTAAAAAAAAAAATTCTAGCCAGGCACGGTGGCTCATGCCTGTAATCCCAGCACTTTGGGAGGCCAAGGTGGATGGACCACTTGAGATCAGGAGTTCAAGACCTGCCTGGGCAACATGGTGAAATCCCATCTCTACCCAAAATACAAAACAATTAGCTAGGCATAGTGGCTCATGCTTGTGGTCCCAGCTACTCAGGAGGCTGAGGTGAGAGGATCGCTTAAGCCTGGGAGGCAGAGGTTGCAGTGAGTTGAGATGGCTCCACTTCACTCCAAGCTGGGTGACAGACTGAGACTCCATCTCAGAAAAAAAAAAAAAAAATCTTAGATAGCTGAGAAAACCCAGTCCTCCTACAGTCCTCACCCTCTTGGCTGTTTCTGCTCTGTGTGAAACTGTGCCATGCAGGCTGTACTGAGCTCTTGCAGCTGATGAACACTGGGTCGCCCAGGCCATGGCAATAGCTACTGCCATGGCTACTCTCTCTTGCCTTTTGTCTGAGTCAGTTACTTTAAGAGACTGACAGGAGAAGATGAGGTGTTCTCTTTCTCTCCCTTCCTTAGAGTGTGTGTTGCTTCAAGCAGTCACTCATATTTCCCACTCATATGGCTAACTGAACCTTAGTGACTTTTACCAAGAGTGTGGAATAATACAGAGACAGATGCTGCAGATCCAGACGCAGTCTGAGGGTGCTAGAATGATGAGAAAGCCAGGTGGCAATCTGGGCACACAGAGAAAGAAAGGATGTAATACATCAGTCCTGACCCACAGTTCCTCACCTTACCACAATTATTTTATTTTTCAATTATCGAGGAACTGAGGTACTGAGAGGCATCTGACAAGGACCCAGGGCTCTTAGAGTCCTGGGGGGCAACAGCCTGGATCAGAAAACCAACAAACAGACAGTCAATGCAATGCCATTACTCTTCTTTTTCTATAGCTCAGGTTTTAGTGCACAGCTGAGTGGTTTGCCTTAAAGAAGTCACAAAATTTACTACAAGGTCAATGCATCATTTGGCATAATAATTTCAGTAACTCTAATATCACACATGATGTATTTTAATTGAAAAAAAATCAAAATGACAACTTTTTAGTGAGGCCCTGATTCAGCACTCATTGTTCTGTGCATTCACAGTCGGCAGTTACCAAGGAGGGGAGCTGTCCAAGAGGATTCTGCTCTCTGCCCTCCAGCTAAAAACAATCCTATAGGCTACTGGTACAAATTAACTTAGACCTCAAGCATATCAATTATTATTTGTCTCAATTCGTGTCTTTTGTAGGCAATTATTTGTCTTCATGCTTCCAAGGATTCTGTTAATCCACGTTGTAACACAATTCTCAGAAAAAAGAAAACTTATCTACAGGACATAGGAAGTTATGCAGAAAATAATTACAAATGTAATCTGGATGTAGAAAGAGAAAAAAGGAAGCAGGAAGCCACAACATAAATTCTAATTTGTAATTTAAAAAAGGAATACCCTTAATATGACAGCATAGTGAACTTAGAACTAAATAATCATGATTTTTAAAAGTCACAAGACACCAAAATTAGATTGGGGGAGGAGGAACTTACGGATTTTTTGAGGGGGATGTTGTACCACTAAACAGCTATTTGTTTTCTGCAGTGAAAATCATGTGATGGTATATAATCTATTTTGTTTCCAAGAAAACAAGTGAATAGTTAATTACTCTAGACAGAAACATAATTGCATGCACATGCAATCACAGAAAACAGCTCATCTACTTGCCACTCCTTGGCTAATAATAATTTAGTGATGGGCATGTAAGTTATTATGGTCTTTATTTATTTTGCTAGGGCTGTGGCTCCCTTCCTGGACACTAGCCATTTTGCTCTGTCACAGTCATAAGGAAGGGGTTACATATGACATGTCCTCCGGCTAAAAGCTGTAGTGTGGGTTACTGAAGAAATATTAAGAGCTCCATGTAAAGAATAGGTTTCTTTTACCACTGCAGTTAATTGACATAAACAAATGTTTCCTTTCAACAGAACTTGTCCATTTTCAGTCCCATGTTCTATGCTCCAGTGCTTTTCCAGACTTTGAGACTGTATTGCCTCTCAAATCACAAACATGTTATAAGGCCAGGGGTCATAAAACATATATACAATGAACGGGACCACCTAGACTATTGTTCAAGAATCCATTTGTGAATTCTTAGGGAATTACTGGGTTCTGTGGAGTGATATGAAGATATTAAACGCTCAGGATTACTAAGAGATCCTGTTACACGAAAACAGAATGATTTCATTTTTGTGGCCCACCTTACTCTGCCAGTTGCACCTATGTAGCTGCACACCTTATGTAGGCCAATGCATGAGCACAGCAGCTCAGCTTTCAGAGCAGCCCTCTCAACCTTGGCTGCACAGGAAACACCTAGGGAGCTTTTCAACAAACAAAACAAAACAAAAACCCAGCATCTAGGCTACACCTGAGACCAATTACCTTGACCCTCAACATGTGGCACCAAGGCAGCAGTACTTTCTATAGACTCCCAGGTGATCCCGGTGCACAGCCAGGGTTGAGAATCCAGCTCTAACTGCATTTGCTTCAGCAATTCGTGAGGAGGTATCAAAGAAGGTAATAAGAAAAAACAAACAAACAAACAAAAAAACCCCTGGCCCTTGGGCTTATTAGAAAGTCATCAGGCAGCTAATGCTCTGCAAAATTCTCTTCACGCATGTCTGAAAAGAAGAATCTCTCCATAGCAGACTTGTGAATTCTGAGATGCTGGTCAAAGATCCTATCTCTACGGTAAGTAGGAGTGTATGAGTGGTAAGCACATGGGCTTTGGCAGCAGATGGCCAGAGGAAAAAATAAATCCCAACTCCACTGCTTACAGGCTTTGTGATCCTGGGCAACAAAGCTAATATTTCTAAGCTTCTGTTTCCCCACCTGTAAAATAGTACTTGACACTGTTAGATTACAGGAGACAAATTCACAGAAAGCAGTTGGAAGAGTTGCTGACACAAAAGGAAGTACTCAGTATTCACTTCATTTTTATGAGCTATTATTTTTTGCAGGAAAAAATAGTCCATAAACAAAGTGTGAAATTCATGTACAATGTTATGAACTTATTTAAGTGATTTTAAAAATCTTACGTGATAAAACACCCTATGTGATAGCATTTGTATTATACTTCAGATGAAACAGTTGCTTATCTATCTTTATGCTTTAAGATTCTAAGTAAAGTTTGGTAAGCAAAGGCGTCTGCAGTTTAAGAAGGAGTTTAAAATCCTTTGGCTTAACATCATTAATTTACTCTTATTGCATAGATTTAAAACACATCATTAGAAATATTTTGGGGCAATGGAATTTTCTATATGAGGCCTCTCTGACAATGTGAATTAGATGGATGCCTGCTATAAATGCAGGTAAAGCTACATGGCCAAGTTTTTGGCTTTCATGTGGTTTATGAGGCAGTTTTGTTTGGCGCTGCACTGAGGAAACTCTGCTGACGGTGATAGTGATGCTGATAAGACTAAGGCACAGATTTTAACTGAATTAAAACCACTGGGAATATGATAAGCCTTGACTAGCACAGAGCTAAACATGGCCTTGAATGTTCAGAAACTTTACAAGGCTTTAATATTTAGGGGAAAAGTTTGATATTCAGTTCCAGTGGAAATATCCTAATTCAGCTGTCCATCACACTCCCAATGAAGATAGAAGTATAATTTATTACTGTTATTACATTAGCTGGTGACTGGAAACACATTACCAATGTACAAATTAGAGTCTCTAATCCTAAGGTAATTATCAGCCAATTTCAGAGTTGTTAACAGGATTAAAATTATGAATATATTAGCTGATTCACCCTTGCAAATCAAATTTTGATTAGATAATACTACATGCTAATATGTATAACATTCAAATGTCATAAAAGGCTTTTTAGTATAAAAACTTTGATAAAATTTTTCAATAATGTATGCAAAGCCAGGGAGAGGGAATGAATGATTGATGGTTTTTCCTTATAAGCCTTATTAAAGGTCCTGATTTGGTTGGTCTCCAACTGTTTTGGCTCAGAATTAGGAATTCTAGTTTTGATGACAGCTCATGTGCACTGATTAGAAAAACATCTCACAGAGCTATTAAAAAGGCAAGTTAATCACTAGAAGCATAACAGTGGATGGAAAATATTTCATACTGAAAGATCTTGAAGATCCTGCTTTTCAGTTTATTACAGGATATATCTTCTTAAAGAAGCATCATTGAACAGTTAGTACCTACATAAGTACATACTAACTCATTTCATGTAGGTGCTCTGTGAATTCTACCTGTAAGCATAATCCTTCTAGCAACAGTAACAGGCAGTGTAAAATGCAGTCAGGTGGGTAAGTAGTTGGTGAGTATGTAATCGTGACATTTTTCTAATGTCTAAAGAACTTCATTTGTGGTACATCTGGACTTTAAAATACATCACTTCACCTTCAACAAAAGATCGTTGGGTCATCAGGTTTGGTCAGAACAATAGCACAGAATATATTACAGAAATAAAGTCTTACCACATCCCACAAGAAGAAGAGACATTTGCAATTTTGTTTGTTGGGAACAACCAAGTACTTCCACAAATCATAACCTTGAAGACAGAACATCCTTATACTCCCTTCCATGTAAGCAGACACAGAAGGTGAATTTGGAATTTTAAAGGTAAATGATACATATTGAAAAAGATGATAATACATTTAATGTAGCCAAAAGTTTTAAAAATTATGCTCAATAGATTTTTCTTTTTAGAATGAGTTAAGAAATGCTTTTTTTGAGTGTTTATTCAGGTAACTGAGATAAGGTTCTAGTTTACTATATGGTCTGATTTTAAAAAGGAACAAAAAATCTATTTACTGTATCTTTCTGTAATACAACTTGTACCTGATTCCAGAGGCATCTTTGTTAAACGCAGAGGTGAGCATTTCCCCACACCCCGGCTTAAAATCTTTCCCCATTACCTATAGAGTAAATCCAAACATCGTGTTATGGTACGCAGGGTCCTACATGAGCTGATCCCGCCAATACTTCTAGCATGCCTCTCACCTTTCCACCACCTCTACTTGCTATGCCAGTGATGTACATATCCCTTACCCATCAGGACATACTCTGCAAATGCTGCACCACGTTCCCAGAACATGCTCCTGTTTCTTTCTACAGTGCTCCAAAAGATTTCTAAGATTATTTGTAATTGTGAAATATCACTGCATCCCAAAAGAAAAAAATAATGAACTTTTGGCGTCAATGGAAATATTCAACTATGGGGATATATGCATTTATACATAAGTTACACATATTTAAATCCTGTGTGAGCAAGCATGTGTTTTTCCAGACTTAACAAACAACAACAAAACTTATCTGTCTTGATCCTATTCATAGCCCTAAGGCAAAATAGAAATTACTGTAATAACAAACTCATAGAAGTACATGAGCATAATAACAGACTGCGAATAGATTTAATATTTTTCCATGTTCAGAAAACCAAGTCAGTGTAGCTCATATCCCTACCCTTCTTGTTTTATGGTTCTTGGCAATTCTTTTGATTATTTCTGTTCTCAGGCAGGGCTGCCAAATCCTTTTCTCAGCTCCATCCACTCCACAGTTGAGGTCTCTTCGGTTCCAGCTCTTGCTCTGCTGCCAAGCTCCCCTTCACTGCCTTGGCATCAAAGACAAAATGTGGCCAAGGAAGGAAGCTCCCTAGCCATCAGCATGTGCAGGGCAAATCGGAATTTCCTTAAATCCTTCTCCTTAAAAAGATCAAAGAGAGCATAGCTTTGCATCTTATAGTCCTTTTATTGAGAGTTTGTTTCTGCTTCTATTATGTCTGCCTCCTCCCCTGGTCCTTTTTCTTTATTTCTTCAATTATGTAAGCATAAAGTTGGTTTTTAAGTATGCAAGGACATAAAATACCAAGATTTTTAGTGTCTGTGCTGCCCAGAATGAAAATTAAGAGATCTGATGAGAGCTGAAATAACTGAGTTAGTAATTCTGATAAATATCCTGAACGTACACTATGGTCTACAATTGAGTATATTGATTCTTAGAACTTACATTGCTGTGCCACACAGTATCCGAGAGGTTGGTTAAATGTTAGCATGTATTTTAGGCAAAAGGTCAGCAAGTTTCTAACTTTTAAGAAGTTTCTGCAAAATTATATCAGCCTCCCCAAAGGCCACCCCCACTTTTTTTTTTTTTTTTTAACGATGTAATCAGAACTACTTTTCATTCTCTCAGGGATCCATCTATCTTCTGATAAACTTCCTATCCACTTTTCCAAATCAATGTGACCAGTGTATACTTTGATTAGAATTTCCTGTTTTAGAATCCATTACTTTAAAAACAATTTATAAAGGCAAAAGATTGTGGGATTTGTTCTCCTCAAAGGTATAAAGCACAAAGTGAGGCATTATTAATACTTCTGAACACACGTAACAAAAGAAATCATTCAGCACCATTTCAGCATATTCCCCACTCAGGAGATTCATGCATATTTAAATGAATTAATTTATTTTCTGCAATTTGCTCTTTAAGTGCTTAAGTGCTCATTTGCTGTTGCTTATTTCAAGATTCTGTGCCCTTGTTTTCTGAGTCACCAACTTATAGCTTGAGTGCTCCAGGTGTATTTATGCTCCCAAAGTATTTTAAATTACCCATTAGGAAATCCAATTTCCTATTTATAAGACTCAGAAGTGATTTTCCACTGTTACCTTTTTCTTAATTAAGAATATAGGCCTAAATTCACAGCTAAGTTTTTGGTACAATATTTATTTATTGGCTCTATGACAGTCAATATTATAGAATGTCACCAATATTAGACTCTCAGATAGTCACTTAAGATGGGCTACTCTTGGATTCTATTGGGATTGACATTTTGGGTATCCATAAAAATCATCACCGTAACAACATCCACTACTTACACTGTGTGCCAAGCACTGGACATGCTCTATCTCATTTAGTCCTTTCAACATTCCTATGAAGAGTTATTATTTTCTCTATCATTATTTGTTTTACAGATGAGAAAATATAACTTAGAGAGGTGAAACACAAGGTCACATACCTAGCAAGTAGCAGAACCAATATTTAAAGCCCGCTCCGTCTTCCTTCCAAACTTTATAATGATCCATTTGTGTCTAATGCATGTGATTGTGTTTTGGCAGGTATAGAAATGACTGACTGAGACCCAACTTCTGCTTTTAAAGACACTCAATAATCTCATTCAATAATTTCAGACAGTGATGATTGCAATAAAGAAAACAAAACAGGGTGATGTGCTGGAGAAGCTTTGTTTGTGGGTTGGTCATGCTAATGCAGATCTGGTTATTAGAAACAACCTCCTTAAAGAAGTAACATCTAAGCTAAGACTCAAAAAATACAATGTGGGACATCCACTGAAAGACAAGAAAAATGGTATTCCAGGCAGAAGGAAAAGCAGGTACAAAGGCCTAAGGCAGAAACTGAAAGGTCACTGAGACTAGAGTTAAGTGAGTGAAGGGAAACTGGCACCCAGGCTGGGGAAGAGAGAACAAACCAGGTCATGAGACGCAGGCAAGAGTGTGGCTTTTATGCTAAATGTGAAGGAAAGCCATTAGAGGGTGCCAAACTGGGGAGTGACGTAAGTTTTATTTTGGCTTCAAAAAGATTGCTCTGGTTGTTTTGCAAAGAATGATTAGACAAAGTGATCAATAAGGAAGGAGACCACTGCAGGATTCCATGGTAGAGATCACCTAGACTAGGATGGGACTAGGAGATGGAGAAAAGGGAAGAATGAGTTTAAGGATTTTGGTTTGAGCTGTTGGGTAGATGGTGGTTTACTGACATGGGGAAAACAGAACAGGTGAGGCAAAAATCAGGTTGTCGTTTATGGTCACTGGGTTAGACAAGGTTTTTAGGCATTCATTCAACAAAGATTTACTGAACAACTCAGTGCTCTTGAGGGCACTAGAGATAAGTTGTTAACAAAGCAGATGAAGTTTCTATGCTCTAGTGAGCTTACATCCCAGGAATCTTGGTACAAATGGAATAGTCAGAGAGGGCAGGAAGGGAACTATGTATTTGAGAAATAATGGCATTTAGATGTATTTAAAGTCATGGGTCATGGTAAGATCATTTAGGGAGAATTTACAGATAAAAAGAAGAAAAGGACCCAGGACCAGACCAAGCAAAGGGACATTTTTTATTGAGAAATGGTGTACGCAAAACATATTTGATGACTTCTAGTTTAAAAACTTGTCTTTATTTTTTTTGAAAATACTAACATGGCAAAGTGACCTCCCCTCTATCCCCTATTGTATTTTTAGATTGCTTAGATACAAGTACAAGAAATTTGTTGATGCGCTACTCTCATTTTCTTCTTCCATTCAATACCTTCTTTTCTTTTTTTTTTTTTATTTTCTTTTTCTATTTTTTTTTTCGAGACAGAGTCTCACTCTGTCGCCCAGGCTGGAGTGCAGTGGCTAGATCTAGGCTCACTGCAAGCTCCGTCTCCCAGATTCACACCATTCTCCTGCCTCAGCCTCCCGAGTAGCTGGGACTACAGGGGCCTGCCACCATGCCTGGCTAATTTTTGGTATTTTTAGTAGAGACGGGGTTTCACCGTGTTAGCCAGGATGGTCTCGATCTCCCGACCTCATGATCCACCCACCTCGGCCTCCGAAAGTGCTGGGATTACAGGCGTGAGCCACCGCGCCCGGCCAATACGTTCTCGTTTTCTTTTTAAAGAGATAGAGTCTCACTCTGTCATCCAGGCTGGTGTGCAGAGGCACGATCATGGCTCACTGCAGCCTCGAACTCCTGGACTCAGGCAACCCTCCCACTTCAGCTTCCCGAGTAGCTGGAACTACAGGTGCACACCACCATGCCTAATTTTTTGTATTTTTGCCCAATACCTTCTTTATTAAAAATTCATTCTTTTGGCCAGGGCACTGACTCATGCCTGTAATCCCAGTACTTTGGGAGACCAAGGCAGGTGGATTGTTTGAAGCTAGGACTTTGAGACCAGCTTGGGCCACATAGCAAGATCACATATCTACAAAAAATTATCTGGGCATAGTGGCACATGCCTCTAGTTCCAGTTACTTGGGGAGCTGAGGTGGGAGGATTGCTTGAGCCTAGGAGGCAGATGTTGCAGTGAGCCATAATCGTGCTACCACACTCCAGCCTGGGTGAGAGAGCGAGACCTTGTCTCAGAGAAAAAAATTAATTCATCAGAAAAATTACACAGAAAACCCAACTAACTATAAAACTTGAACCACGAAGCTCTAAATAATTTGTGACTGCCATAACAATTAATGGTAAATCTGTAACAGCAGCTGAATCCATGAGTCACCTTCAGATGAGGGGGAAAGCACATACAATTTCCATAACGCTGATTCTAACTCCACAGGTTTCTTTTCAGTTCAAGGAAGTACACTAAATTGACAGTGAGAGGCATGATTTTAGGAGTGAATTTTAATCTGCTTTAATGAGTTTTTAAAAACTCAGTCAAAATCATGAGTACTTACACTTAGTTACAGAGTACTTGGGGCCTAATTGACAGGTGATTGAGACATATTGTGGCACTTGAGAACGGCTGCCCAGGGGCAGGCTTGCCCACAGTCAGGGCCTCCAGTCCACTCTGCCCACTATTTCCTACTACAATTCTGCTAGAGGGAAATTCAAACTGAAAAATACTTTATGTTCAACATAGTTTAGTCCATGTTGTGGTTCAAAATGTAACCCACTCTCCTTGATAAGTATTTTAAACTTTCTAAATCCTACCCTTAACCCAGTGCCTTATCCCTGATGCTGTGGTCTCTGTCTTGGTAAAGACTCTTGCCACCTATCAGTGCTGTCATCTCTGAGTGTCTTCACCTTCATACCTAACTCATCATCTCTCATTTCGTTGTCTCTACTTTCAAAGGTGGAGCTAAACGTACTTTTCTTGAAGGGCTCCCATCCCCAATCTGAACTCCATCTTCCATCTTGAGGAATACCACTTGCACACTTCACCCATCCTTTCCCCGTTTCTTCCATCTCTCCCTGGATCTCTGGAGTTTCCTGGTCCTTTTGATCTTTCAACATAAATAGACTCCTTTCATCTTGGACATAAAGGCCTTCTTGATAATGGAGCCTTCACATGTATATATCTTCTCGTATCACTGATAAACTTCTTTTTAAAAGTTTAATTTCCTGCCATTGTGCTTTCAGTATGTTTTTAACACCTCCTTAATGAATAGAAATCTGGCTTCCGTTCCTACTACACTATTACTCCTCTGCATTTTTAACAGTGACCAATGCATTTCTTTAGTAAAAATCCAACAATTTTAATCTCTTTTACATAAGAACCAATTTATTAATCCCTCTTTCAATGATAGCTTAATTCTTAGCTAACTTCTTCCTGGCCTGCTCACTGTTCACTCTTTGCCTTTTGTTTTTTATATAGGATCTGCTGTTTTTTTTTTTTTTTTTTTTTTCACTAATCTGTAAATATGACAGTTTCCCAGGGCTAAGTAACCCCTTTAGTTACTTCTTCTAGTTAACAATGACAGAGAAATGTGTAAGATCTGAATATTTAAAAGCAGCAACCCTGATAAGAAATCCTATTATTAATCAATGCCAATTAAGCATCTAATATTAAGGATTTACTAACTACGATGAGCAAAACATGAAGGGCCTATAAACTAAAAGAGTATACAACCTAGTTATGTAGCTAAAACATACAAAATAACTGGAACAAACATAAACCCACCTTTTACATATGTGTAACACCATTACGAATGCCTGTTGGAAACAGTAGAGTAAGGTGAACTAAGATTTTTCTGTTTTCTTTCTTTTTGCAAAACAAATATTACAAGTTTCGTGAATGAGGACACGATAATGCAAGAACCAATTTCATTTGCCTTTGTTTTTACAATGATGTCTGCTCTCAAATAAGAGTTCTGTACAATTTTCAGCATCTAAAAGGAGAATGAATCTAAATGAAATGCTTTAGACCTTGACTCACGCTCAGAGCAGTAAAGAAATGAGTCAGAAAAAAACATCCTGGGGAGCAGAGGATGCATTTAAAACTCCAAATCCCCCAAAAGGCAATAATTTCCAAAAATTCCTCCACTGCCACTCCCTAGGTAAGCCCCCGTCTGTACACACACAGAGACACACACACATACACTCACTCAGACTCAAAAACCCTCTTTTGTAATAGGCACATTTTGGATCGTATTACTTTAAATCATATCAACTTCTGGCAGGGTTTGCAAGTATTTTTACCCTTAAAATGGAACTTATCCTTCATTCTTCTAATTGCTTTAAAAGTTATAATAAAGAACTCTTGCTTGAACATTTTTTACCATAGCACAATTAGTTCCGTGTCCCATTACAGAATTCGTGTGGGTAAAATGCACTTGCTGATTTTAAAAAGGTGGTTAATTACATAAAATATGCAAAGGTACTATTCTGGATGACTAGGAGGGGACACAGAAGACAAGCACCAAATTCTTGAGGCAAATCCATTCTAGTCAAGGGAATAAGAAATATGCACAAATAATGATGCTATTTATATGGAAGAGTTACATGGTATACTTTAGGAATTCAAAGGAAAGAGAAATTGCATTTAGTTATAAAAGTTTCATGAAGGATGTGATCTGAAATGGCCCTTGTAGATGAGTAACATTTGTGCAGGGGGAGACGTTAAAGGGAGAACACATTCTGAGAATACCAGGGGGTGAGGTCATGTATTATGGGGAAAATGGAATATGTGTTGGACCTCAAATGCTTTTAATAGGCTCTCAGGAGGAGAGGATAAAATAGTACAATTCTATTACTGAGAATAAAGAAGAAAGACTAATGCTAGAGATGAAAAAGATTTTGAGATAGTTTAGTTCAAAGTTACTCATTTTAAAGAAAGAGAGCTACATAGTAAGGATAGGGGAGAACAGAGCTCATATTTATATCATCATTGCAGCAGCAGGGGATGAGGAGGAGAAGGCTGCCAGAGCTAGCTCTGTCCTCATTCACTTTGTCCTACAAGCACAAGCCAGACTTCTCCTCCCTTTGGTACCGCACCCACCTATAGGGAATGAGCCTTATTTATTAAATTTATATGGTAGTTGGCATGTACCATGGCAGCAGGAAATGGCATCTCTTCACTGTTATCTCTAGAAAATCAGCATTTGGTGGGATACAAGTTAGTGAAAACACCACAAGTTTCAATTTACATTTTTCTTAATTGTATGTCAGATTTCAATTGTCCACAATTTGTTTCTCTCTCCTGGCAGACTTTCCACTTGTACACTGCACATAACTAATTTCTTAAAGGTTAAGATAAAAATTAGTTATCATCTGTAGTTGTTTAAGAAAAGAGAGTCTGAAAGCATTCTTGCTTTTTTCCTAAGCACATGAAGACACACACACACACTTTTTTCCTAAACACGTTTTTCCCTTTTTCCTAAGCACATTAAGACACACACACACACACAAACGAAAAACCGGATTTAGACATAGATAGTTGCGAGGGAAAACTTGTTAATTTGAAATTAAATGTGTCCAGAAAACAGGTGAGTGGCAAAGGCTGCTGTGCTTCTCCAGAAGTGAAACCTTGCAATTAAGATGAGAAGACAGCTCAAGTGTGACGCTGGTGCTGGAGCGGCTGGGGGATCTCAACACGGCTAATGAATCATCATCAAAGTGATTTATTGACTGCAGCCGGAGCTTCAACTCTGTCTCAGTGTAAATGAGGAATAATAATAATTTCCCAGTCCTCGCTTGGCTGTGAACTTCTGAAGAGTGAGAACCTTCAGCAGGAGATGATAAACTGTAGTGATGCCATAGGACGTCTTCTTCCACAATGTTCAAAGCCACTGTCATACAGTGAACTACATCTCATAAAACTGACAAGAGACGGGTATGCACAACGCGATGTCATCCCGACACAGCTTCCAAGCAAAAGTCCCGAGTCCATGGGGACCGTTCATTGCTGCCACACAGGAATGTAAGGAGGAGAGGGATGCCTCCTTAGAATATCAAGCTCCTGACATTTAGGATCTGGACTCACGTGCTTCTCTGTGGCTTCAGCGGCCATGGTTTTCAAACCAAAAGAAACCTTGGATACCATCTATCATCATATATACAATCAGTCCTCTTTGTATATATGAAGAATCCATGTTACTTGTAGTACCATTTAATTCATTAGTTACAGAGTCAGACTTTGAACCCTATTGTCATCTTCCCTCCTCATTATGAAGTGAAGTAAACAGATACATACTTTGTTTCTGCTACATTTTAAGGAACACTCAAGGTATAAATTACATACAGAGAAGGTAAGTTATATATTATGCAATAATCTCCAGAGATTTTTTTTTGTCAAGATGTTTAAAGCACTGATTTGAGTGGGAGCTAACACTGAGTACACATGGACACAAAGAAGGGAACCAGAGACATCGGGGCCTACTTGAGGGCAGAGGGTGGGGGGCGGGTGGGAGGAGGGTGAGGATTGAAAAACTGCCTATCGGGTACCATACTTACTACCTGGATGACAAAATAATATGTATAGCAAACCCCCCAGCATGTAATTTATCTAGAGAGCAAACCTGCACATGAACCCTAAAGCTAAAAGTCAAAAAACAAAAAAAATTAAAAAGGCATGGATTTGTTCTTGTTTTTGACTCTTATAATATTCTCAAAGCCAGAGGATCTTTACCCTCTCTTGCTAGTTCAATTCTACTCTTTTCTCTGGAATGGAAAGAAAATACTGTATAATTCCCTGACACACCCCTTTAGCTTGGGAGTTTACCTGCTCTCCATGTAACCTATGCCTTGATTTTCCTTGAAGTATAGCTATATATGCATATAGCTATGCAAATACTTCACTACTAACTATTTGGGATACATGGGTATATGTAAAAGGTCTCTGATGCAGATACTTCTATTTTGGTCTCCATAATGGGCATTTCTCCAGTTTGAGCTCCCCTCCTTTTAATTTAAACCTAGTGTTCTCCAAATATTTTTAGCTTTTTTACAGTTATTGATCTCCAAACAATCTAGAGGACAAAGTGGTGGCTCACTGCTGAAAAAGGCCTGCATGCAGTGTAAACCTCCTGCAGCCTTGTCTTCCTAGCTCTATTAACATTGTTCTTTTTCACCCTTTAATCTTTAGACACTCAAAAACACTGTTTTAACCATTTATTCCCCTTTGTGGATGCTAAATATATCTTTTTTCTTCCCTCGAATCCTTACCACAAATTCTTTGAGAACCACGATGAATGCTAACAATTTATAATTACCCTAGAAATCAGATATCACAGTAAGCCTAAGTTACACTTAAATTACACACTACAAATCTACTAGCTTGTGCACTTGTGGTTCATGGAGTGGAAAGGAATCTCTTGGATGGAGCCTAAAACCTGATTTTAACTGCTAAGATGTTTGCTATCTTGTTTGTCTTTGAGCCGGCCCAATTTCAGAAAAATTTCTTTGTCATTTAGAAAAATGACTTGGAAATAGGCTATTTCACTACTACCACATCCAACGATTTTAAAAATGGTTATGTAAATAACTAGTGATGAATCCATTTTATGTATATAGAGGACTAGGTTAGAAAATATGAACTTAGACAATTCATCTGGCATCTTGTGTCTCATCTTGTTTTCTCATCTATAAAATGGGGATGATAATACTTCACATTTAAAAAAGGTTGATATTATACCAGAATGAGAATGAGTATAGAGATACAACAGGTAGGAGATACATGAAAGACTTATTCAAGATGTAAAGTATTGTTATTTGCAACCAGCAGAATATTATATCCACTATGCCATTCCCAGAGCAAAAGTTTATTCACCTGCACCCCTTGATTCTTTCTCTACAACTCATGTAATCACCAAAAGTTATTGCTTTCTTGTCTCAGTGTATTAACTGGATGGTTGAATGCACAGAGCTCACATCTGAATCAGCACAAAAATGAAACCCAGAGGAGGGGAAATAGAAAGGGAGTCGGGCTTACACTGAAGTCATTCTCATCACTCAACCTGCCCACACAAATACTGGGAAATCAACTCATTTAAACAACTTGGGAGGCAAGCTTGGGTTATAATAATGTTCTTGAATGCAGGTCAGTGAAAAATTGGCCTGCACACAAATTCCCACTTGTCATATTCTCTACAAATGCACATTGATTGTTTTCATATTTAAATGCCCAGAATCAACCCTAACAAATGTGTCAGGTTGTTGCAAGTTTTTTAAAAAACAAAACAGGATGAACTACGGTATATGGTAAATTATTGTGGGTTCCTTGTGCTCTCAGCAGAATCACAAAAGGGCAAGGACTTAAGAGAAATCATTTGTGTCTGGTTCAAATCCTACAACATAGAAAATGGAACTGGAGCTGAGTTAATGAAATATATTATTAAATCCCAGTTTGTAGTTGGCTGTGTGTCATTAGTCTTATATGCCTGAAAATGTAGTATTTGCTTACAAGTAGAATACTATACAGTCTTCAGAATGACATAATCTAAAAAGTAATCTTGTTTTTCCGTGTATTTTTCTCTATAGAGAAATAATATCTCCTGCTAATCAACCCACTCCCCACACTTTACCTTCTTCATAAAAGCTAGGTCCGAGAGTTTCCCACGATTGCCAACTGGTGCAATCATTCCTCAATGCTAATACTCGGAACTCATCAAAGGTGGCAGTTTTGTGGTCTATAATCCCCAACTGACCAAATCTTGTACATAATAAAAAACCTAAACTTGTATTATATCAGAGTGTAGGTATATGCGGGTGTGGAAGGGGGAGGAGTAAGAGTGATAGCCATGTAAGTAGTCCACTAGCAGTTTAATGGTGTATGTGTGCTCAGAGAAGTCATTGATAATAAGGACCTTTAGAGTCCTGAGACTCTAATAACATGCGGCCAGAAAGGCAACAAAAACAGGAGGGAGAAAGTTTTGACTCTTTCTTGTTGCCTTTACAGCCACATGTTTTTAGAGTCTCGGGAATTTTATTTCCACATCAGATTGCTGCCTGTTATTGGTATAAAGTATCAGTCTCTCGTATAAGTACAACTTAAAAAGGCTAAAAAAAGAAAAGACATGCAAAAAGGCTGGGAAACATATGTCTAAGAAGAGACTGGATAAAACCTGCCACAGAGTGAAGAGTGAGCTCTAGCCTAAGTAAACCTGCTGACTTCCTTCCTGGTTCTGAAGCATCAAAATACAGACGTGGCAAAACTTACTACAATTTTGGAAAACAGTAACTACATTGAATGGAAAAGGTAGACCTCATTCCCTGCTGAGGGCATCAAATAAATCCTACTTGCACAATTTGTTTTGTTTATGTCTTGATTCTTAACTGCAAGTTACCTGAGGCAAGATGAATGACAACACTAAGTTTTTCAAATAGAATACAATTATATACCGTTTTTATATATCGATTTTCAGAGCAATTGTACAGATTCAATGGCATATAATTGTATTCAAGAAGTATTATTTTAGAAAATCACTGGATTACTATCTGATATAGTAGGCTGAATAATGGACCACTAAAAAGTCCTCAATTGTAATCCCCGGAACCTGCCAATATGCTACTTACATGGCAAGAGGAACTTTACAGATGTGATTAAGTCTGATTAATCTGATTAGTCTTGGGACGGGATTATCCTTGGCTATCCAGGTGGTCCTAGTGTAGTCACAAGTTCCTTAAAAGAAGAAGGCAGAAGACTCAGAGTCAGAAAAAAAAAAAAAAAGTGACACCGGAAGGAGAGGTCAGAAAAAGAGGGGGAGAGATTTAAAGAGGGAGAGAGATTTGAAGCTGCTATGCTGCCAGTCTTGAAGATGGAGGAAAGGGTTAGGAGCCAAGAAGTGTGGGTGGCCTTTAGAAGCTGGAAAGGGTTAGAAAAAACTTCCCTCTTGCAGCCTCCAGGAG
Organism: Gorilla gorilla gorilla; assembly: GCF_029281585.2. Classification (NCBI taxonomy): domain Eukaryota; kingdom Metazoa; phylum Chordata; class Mammalia; order Primates; family Hominidae; genus Gorilla; species Gorilla gorilla. The sequence goes on from NC_073230.2 coordinate 153,468,375, forward strand.
GAATGAAGCTCTGCCAATGCTTGTATTTTAGTCTCATGAGACTCATTTTTGACTGTCCTCCAAACTGTAAAATCATGACTTTCTGTTGTTTTAGGCCACTAAGTTTGTGGTAATTTGTTACAGCAGCAATAGGGAACTGATAAATCTGAAAACTTACATCATGAAAATTTTAACAAATATTGTCAATTTTTTTCATCTACCTATCAAACAACACCCATTCTAAGTCTGTCTGTTATCTATCTATCTATCTTCAAATATACTGTCAAACATAAAAATTTTCTACACTGTAAAATTCCCTCTATGTCACGTACCCCACATTCTGTATCTTGCCTGCCAATTCTACTTTAATTGGGTTGTTCCTGCTGCCTTGCTGACTTCCCCAGTTTCTCTCTTGAATACCTCAACTTGAAGAGCAAATCTCAGTATTATCCTGATACTAAAACCAGACAAAGACATCACAAGAAGAGAAAGCCACAGAACAATACCTGTTAGGAATATGGATGCAAACATCCTCAACAACATAGTCAGAAACCAAATCCAGCAACATATAACAGTAATGATACATTATGACCAAGTGGGATTTATTCCAGGGATGCAAGTTTGATTTAGTATCTGAAATTCAATTAATGTAAAACATATCAATAGAAGTTTTAAAATCAAATGTTCATTTCAACAGATGCAGAAAGATACAAAATCCAACACACTTTCATGATATAACCACTCAACAACTGGAAATAGCAAAGAACCCCCTTAATCTAATAAAGGACACCTATGAAAAGCCCACAGTTAACATCATTCTTAAGAACAGAAAACTAGATGCTTTCTTCCTAAGATCAGGAACATAACAAAGATGTACACTCTCAACACTTTTATTCAATATTGTACCTGAGGTTCTAGCCGGGACAATTTGGCAAGAAAAAGGAAGAAAATGCATCCAGATTTGAAAAGAAGTAAAAGTACTTCTATGTGCAGAAATCGTGATCTTGTATATAGAAACTCCTAAGAAATCTGCTAAAAATCCATTAGTCTTAAGGAATAAGTTCAGCAAGGTTGCAGGATACAAGATAAATTGCAGAAATCAATTGTATTTCTATACACTTGGAATTAAACCCAAAATAAAATGAATTCCATTCACTACAGCATAAAAACAATACTAAATAATGTAACAAAAGAAGTACACAACTTGTACTATTTAAAAAGAACATGAAAAGAAATTAAATGAGATCTAAATAAATGAAAAGCATTCCATGTTCATGGATTAGAAGACAACATTGTTAAGATGGTTATACTCTCCAACATACTCTACAGAATCAACACAATCTCTATTAGAATCCTAGCTATAACTTACACAAAATTACTTAAATATAAAAATTAATTCAACACAGATCCAGAACCTAAATGTAAGCACAAAAACTGTACATTCTTAAAAGAAAATGTAAGTTTTCATGACATTGGATTTGACAACCAATTCTTAGATATGATGCAAAAAGCATAAGTAACAAGTGAAAAAAATAAGACTTTGTCAACAGAAGTTTTTCTTTTTGCTTTAAAGAGCACCATTAAGAAAGCAAAAAGAGCCCACAAAATGGAAGAAAATATTTGCAGATCATATATCTGATAAGGGACTTGTATCTGGAATACATAAAGAACTCTAACAACTCAATGATTAAAAGACAAATAGCTCAATTAAAAAATGGCTAAAGAATCTGCATGAAAGGTATACAAATGGCCAAGAAGTACTTGAAAATATATTCCACATCATTATTCATCAGGGAAATGCAAATCAAAACTACAATGAGATATCACTTCACACATGCCAGATTGGCTAGAATCAAAAAGTGAGATAAAAATAATAAGTGTTGGCAAGGACATGGCAAAATTGGAACTCTCATACACTGTTGGCAGGAATAGAAAATGGTGTAGTCCCTTTGGAAAACAGTCTGGAAGTTCTTCAGCAATTAAACATAAAGATACAATAATGCCCAGAAACTCTACTCCTAGGTATCTACCCCTCAAAAATGAAGACATGTCTACACAGAAATTTGTACATGAGTATCTATAGCAGCATTACTTGCAATAGGCAAAAGGTGGAAACAATTCAAATGCCCATTAATTGACAAATAGATAAAATGTGGTATAACCATATGTTGGAATATTATGCAGCCATGTAAGTGAATGAAATACTGACAAATTTCTACATTGTTGAACCTTAAAATGTTATGCTAAGTGAAAGAAGTCAGTCACAAAAATCCCTATATTACATGATTCAATTCATATGAAAGACTAGAATATCTAGAGATAGGAAATAGAGAAGTAGTTGCTTAGGGCTAGAGCAAAAAGGCATGGGGGGGATGTGAGGGTGACAGCTAAAGGATACATGGTTTCTTTTTGAAAAGATGAACTTTCTAAATTTGTCTGGTGATGACTGTACACATATTTTAATACACTAAATCCAATTTTTTTTTTTTTTTTTGAGACAGAGTCTTGCTCTGTCGCCCAGGCTGGAGTGCAGTGGCATGATCTCGGCTCACTGCAAGCTCCGCCTCCCGGGTTCAGGCCATTCTCCTGCCCCAGCCTCCCGAGGAGCTGGGACTACAGGCGCCCGCCACCATGCCCGGCTAATTTTTTGTATTTTTAGTAGAGACGGCGTTTCACCGGGTTAGCCAGGGTGGTCTCGATCTCCTGACCTCGTGATCTGCCCGCCTCAGCCTCCCAAAGTGCTGGGATTACAGGCGTGAGCCACCATGCCCGGCCTACTAAATACTATTGACTATACATGTTCAATGAGTGAATTGTATGATATGTGAATTATATCTCAAAAAATGTTTAAAAAAACAGATATCATTTCTTTCTAGCTTCGTCTACTAGAACTAGAATCAATGCTTGCCTCCTAGAAGATCATACCGGTCTGATTCCTCTTGCTTACCTTGGCTCAAAGTCATGGCCATGATCCTTTTTAGACAAAGATAGCATAGCATAGCTCTTTGTGAGACCTCTTCCCAGTACACAAATACGGAAGTGACATAATCAGCCCTTTGTTTCCAGGGCTACCCCTGACCTCTATTTGGAAGTTAAATGGTATTTTGCAATAACAAAATACACTTTTTTAAAAAGACCACAACAGCTTGTGATCCTTAAAATATCATGAGTGACTGCAATTTGGTTTGTTAACAAATAGTTTTTAAAAGGTAAAATAATGGCTTATACAAATATAAAATGAACATGACAGATATTTTATTTAAGTCAATTAATGAGAAAACCTGTAAATAAAAAAAAACTGCTTCAAGGAGACTCTACAAAGGACAGACACATCTACAGATAATTGGGAATGCTGACATGAGTTTGCTAATGAATAGGAAACTGGCCAATTCTATAGGGTGAGAATCCACTGCATTTTAACAGAATAAAATCTCATTTGACTTATACAAACAGTAATCATTTACATTACAATCAGCCCCTTACAAGTTAGCTTCTAACTAAACAGAGTTGTAAAATAATCAAAAACAATGAAGGGCTTAAGTTTCCTATAGAATCAGATAACCCTGAAAGGATCTTTTAGAGACCAGGCCTAACAATCCATCAAAAGACATTCAGGAATCTTTCTGTTTCGTATTTTTCACTGTTCACTCTTATTTTAGGTTCAGGGGTACATGGTCAGGTTTGTTGTATAGGTAAACTGCATTTTATGAAGGTTTGGTATACAGATTATTTTATCACCTGGGTAATAAGCATGGCCCCTGATAGGTATTTTTTTCTGATCCTCTCCCTAATCCCACCCTCAAGTGGGCCCCAGCGTCTACTGTTCCACTCTTTGTGTTCATGTATTCTCATTGTTTAGCTCCCACTTATAAGTGAGAATCCTTCGTGCATTATTTGGTTTTCTGTTCCTACATTAGTTTGCTTTGGATAATGACCTCCAGCTCCATCCATGTTAATGCAAAGGACATGATCTCATTCTTCTTAATGGCTGCATAGTGCTCCATGGTTTATATGTATCACATTTTCTTTTCTTTTTTTTTTTTTTTAAAAAAAAAAACTTTTCTTTTAGGTTTAGGGGTACATAATGAAGGTTATATAAATAAACACATGTCATAGGGGTTTCTTTTACATATTATTTCATTACTCAAGTACTAAGCCAAGTACACAATAGTTATCTTTTCTGCTCCTCTCCCACTTCCCACCCTCCCCCTTGAAGTAGACATCAGTGTCTATTGTTTCCTTCTTTGTGTTCATAAGTTCTCATCCTTTAGCTCCCACTTATAAGTGAGAATATGTGGTATTTGGTTTTCAGTCCCTGTGTTAGTTTGCTAAGGATAATAGTCTCCAGCTCCATCCATCATGTTCCCACAAAAGACATGATCTTGTTCTTTTTTATGGCTGCATAGTATTCCATGGTGTATATTTATCACATTTTCTTTATCCAATCTACTGTTGATGGGCATTTAGGTTGATTCCATGTCTTTGCTATTGTGAATAGTGCTGCAATGAACATATGCATGTGTCTTTATGACAGAAATATTTATATTATTTTGGGTATTTATTCAAAAATAAGATTACTGGGTCAAACAGTAATTCTGTTTTAAATTCTCTGAGGAATTTCCACACTTCTTGCCACAATGGCTGAACTAATTTACACTTCCTCAGCAGAGTATAAAGCATTCCCTTTTTTCTGTGACCTTGCCAGCATCTTTTATTTTTTGACCTTTTAATAATAGTCATTCCAACTGGTGTGAGATGGTATCTCACTGTGGTTTTGATTTGCATTTCTCTAATGATTAGTGGTGTTCAGCATTTTTTTAATAAGCTTGTTGGCCACATGTATATCTTCTCTCGAAAAATGTCAGTTCTTGTCCTTTGTCTACTTTTTAACAAGGTTGTTTGTTTTTTGCTTGGAATATAGCTAACCATTCACAATTGCTTCAAAGAGAATAAAATACCTAGGAATCCAACTTACGAGGGACGTGAAGGACCTCTTCAAGGAGAACTACAAACCACTGCTCAATGAAATAAAAGAGGATACAAACAAATGGAAGAACATTCCATGCTCATGGGTAGGAAGAATCAATATAGTGAAAATGGCCATACTGCCCAAGGTAATTTATAGATCCAATGCCATCCCCATCAAGCTACAAATGACTTTCTTCACAGAATTGGAAAAAACTACTTTAAAGTTCATATGGAACCAAAAAAGAGCCCGCATCACCAAGTCAATCCTAAGCCAAAAGAACAAAGCTGGAGGCATCACACTACCTGACTTCAAATTATACTACAAGGCTACAGTAACCAAAACAGCATGGTACTGGTACCAAAACAGAGATATAGATCAATGGAACAGAACAGAGCCCTCAGAAATAATGCTGCATATCTACAACCATCTGATCTTTGACAAACCTGAGAAAAACAAGCAATGGGGAAAGGATTCCCTATTTAATAAATGGTGCTGGGAAAACTGGCTAGCCATATGTAGAAAGCTGAAACTGGATCCCTTCCTTACACCTTCTACAAAAATCAATTCAAGATGGATTAAAGACTTAAACGTTAGACCTAAAACCATAAAAACCCTAGAAGAAAAGCTAGGCATTACCATTCAGGACATAGGCATGGGCAAGGACTTTATGTCTAAAACACTAAAAGCAATGACAACAAAAGCCAAAATTGACAAATGGGATCTAATTAAACTAAAGAGCTTCTGCACAGCAAAAGAAACTACCATCAGAGTGAACAGGCAACCTACAACATGGGAGAAAATTTTTGCAACCTACTCATCTGACAAAGGGCTAATATCCAGAATCTACAATGAACTCAAACAAATTTACAAGAAAAAAACAAACAACCTCATCAAAAAGTGGGCAAAGGACATGAACAGACACTTCTCAAAAGAAGACATTCATGCAGCCAAAAAACACATGAAAAAATGCTCACCATCACTGGCTATCAGAGAAATGCAAATCAAAACCACAATGAGATACCATCTCACAACCAGTTAGAATGGTGATCATTAAAAAGTCAGGAAACAACAGGTGCTGGAGAGGATGTGGAGAAATAGGAACACTTTTACACTGTTGGTGGGACTGTAAACTAGTTCAACCATTGTGGAAGTCATTGTGGCGATTCCTCAGGGATCTAGAACTAGAAATACCATTTGACCCAGCCATCCCATTACTGAGTATATACCCAAAGGACTATAAATCATGCTATTATAAAGACACATGCACACGTATGTTTATTGCGGCACTATTCACGATAGCAAAGACTTGGAACCAACCCAAATGTCCAACAATGATAGACTGGATTAAGAAAATGTGGCACATATACACCATGGAATACTATGCAGCCATAAAAAACGATGAGTTCATGTCCTTTGTAGGGACATGGATGAAATTGGAAATCATCATTCTCAGTAAACCATCACAAGAACAAAAAACCAAACACCGTATATTCTCACTCATAGGTGGGAATTGAGCAATGAGAACACATGGACACAGGAAGGTGAACATCACACTCTGGGGACTGTTGTGGGGTTGGGGGAGGGACAGCTTTAGGAGATATACCTAATGCTAAATGACGAGTTAATGGGTGCAGCACACCAGCACGGCACATGTATACATATGTAACTAACCTGCACATTGTGCACATGTACCCTAAAACTTAAAGTACAATAATAATAAAATAAAAAACAAAAAGATCTCTACAATGACAATTACAAAACATTGCTCAAAGAAATCAGAGATGACACAAACAAATGGAAAAAGATTGCATGCTCATAATAAATAGGAAGAATCAATATTGTTAAAATGGCCATACTGTCCTAAGCAATTTAGAGATTCAATGCTATTCCTACTGGACTACCAATGATATTCTTCACAGAATTAGAAAACACTATTTTAAAGTTCTTATGGAACCAAACAAATAGCCTGAATAGCCAAGGCATTTTTAAGCAAAATGAACAAAGCTGGAGACATCGCCTGACTTCAAGCTATGCTACAAGGGTACAGTAACCAAAACAGCATGGTACTGGTACAAAAACAGACACATAGACCAAAGGAACAGAACAGAGAGCCCAGAAGTAATACCACACACCAATAATCATCTGATCTTCAGCAAAGCTGACAAAAACAAGCAATGGGGAAAACACTCCCTATTTAATAAATGGTGCTGGGGTAGCTGGCTAGCCATATGTAGAAGATTGAAACTGGACCCCTTCCTTACACTACATGCAAACATCAACTCAAGATGGAGTATAGACTTAAATGTAAAACCTAAAACTATAAAAATCCTGGGGATAACCTAAGAAATACCATTCTGGACATAGAATCCAGCAAAGATTTCATGACGAAGACACTAAAAGCAATTGCAAAAAAACCAAAAATTGACAAATGGGACCTAATTAAACTAAAGAGCTTCTGCAGAGCAAAAGAAACTGTCAAGAGAGTAAATAACCTACAGAAAGGGAGAAAATATTTGCAAACTATGCATCTGACAAAGGTCTAATATACAGAGGCTATAAGGAACTTAATTTTCTATTCGATTTGATCTATCAAATTTCATCAGTTCTAACATGGATATTTTCCTATATCTGCAATTATAATCAGTATATTTTTTCTTAGTATACATAAAATAATACACATCTTACAATCAATGGCATCGTAAATGTGATAAAATGCAATCATTTCACCAACTCGTTAACTCGAGAAAAGGGTTTGGGGGTGGAAGACCTCAGCTAGCATCTATTTTAGGAAGGACCAGAGGGGAAAAGATTGCCAATGCCAATTTTATTGTCACCTTTGATCTGTAATGCATCTTTTTTTTTCTGGAAAAATGTTAACATATTTAATTCAATTCAGAGTAAGTTATTGATTATAGAAGACTTACAGTATGAAAGACATCGTCCTTGACTCAGACAAGAAATACTGATGTCACAGTTTCAGAGTGTCTTTTTTAAGCACTGGTCTGCAAAATCAATAATTAATATAATAACAAAGACATCTAAAAACACAAAACATCTCACACATTAGTGGCACTAGCTCACAAGGGGTTATAACCTAAGTGGGAATAGCTATAGCTATACTATGACAACTGCCTACAATCACTTTGTGAGTTGCAGTGGAGTGAGAATTAAGAGCATTTCTCACTGAAAATGCATTATTAGCAAGTGTAATTTTACAGATGCATGAACTGTTCCCTTGTTAGGCTGGCACTTAAAAATTTTCATAGAAAACTCCTGCAGAAAACCATGGTACCTGTATATGCTTATTACAGCTTTTTTATTTTCATAGAGATGAAAAATCTTTTCAAACTGTTTTCTCATAATTTCTCTCTTTCAAAACTCTTTCCCCTAGGTTAAAAGAGTTGAGTCTCTTTTAGTCAATGCTGAGAAGTTATTTCCTTGTAATTTACTTCTATATTTCTTTGAAAAAAACATAAAAGAAAGAACAATGAAGACATAATTTCAATCTCAATATGAGTGCTATATAAAGGGGCCTAGGCAAATGGAAGGCAACTCCATTTAATATTTTCCTTAGGCAAAAGTGTAGAAAAGTTAAAAGTTCTGTCCGTCAGAACTTCACTTTTCTTGCCATTACTTTCCATTCTGTGCCATTATCTTCTCTTTCATAACACCTTTGCTTTCCCATCTAGTTACCTTCCTCCTATTTTCTCTTTATCCCAAATTTACATTCTCTTTATTCCAAATTTAAATTTTTTAAACATCAACTTATTTTATATAAGTCCTTCACTTACTAATTGGAAACAAAGATAAATAGTATTGAAGACTTGATTTCAAATTTTGAGTGCATTAATCCATAATTATGTAAATTTAGGACAATTAGAGATTTTAATTACTATTTCCATATCTGAAAAATACAGACAATCCAACCTGTCACACAGACCTATTGTAATATTTAAAAGACTCTTTAAAAATGTGAAATATCATATGAACATTAATATTACAATCCTGATTATTGTTCCCATCCTTTGTGAAAAGTCAAAAACTTCTGGAAATACCACAAACCCATACATAGAGTATACTGCCACTTGATTGTATAGGTATTGCATGGAATATCAACCTAAATACACCCTGCTAAATTCGCCAGGATTATCTAGGAAGGAAACCCAACTTTGAGCTATTAACACCCATTAACACAAATTTATAAATCAGATTAAGTAGCTATCTCCTGGCAGGAGACTTTGAAAGACTGGAGTAGTTTTAGTAAATTATTGAAGAGAATCTTTGTTCTGGGAATATGTAGAGTATGGAACATGGCTGAGTAGGGAGACAAGGGAATGGGGAGGATGAAGCTATCATGAGGCAGAAGCCAGTGTGCTGGGTTCTGAAAAATATACAAGAAGGGGCAGAATTCTAGGGTTAATGATTAGGATGAGCACTGGCTCCATTTAGAACTTCAAAAATCAGAGTAAGACTGGAATTCAGATTTCCCAAAGGTGAAAATATGAGTGTTGGAATGTTTACAATAATGATTTGTATTTATATGTTTCCATGAGTTAAAGTTTGAATAGAGTCACTTCAAAATATAATTGTGGCCTCTGAAAAACCTTGCCAGAGCCTTTGCTGTTAACTTTTCCCCTTCAGAGGGTTCCCTGATGCTACTCTTGTCCTACTCAAGCAACCTCAACTAGGAGATGTGGAAGATTTCCATTCTGGCCATATGGTAGCCCATATATCCTGAAATTCTCCTGATACCAGACTCTTAGACATAATACATAACTTATTATAAATGTTCTGTAACTAACATGCTAAGCTCACAAGAAAATAAACTCTTCAGTGGTATAAAATTGAAGGAGCTGGAAAACAGGGCACCTGCACAGAGAATGTTCACTTCTTTCCTTAACTAAGATGCCTTTCTTTTCAGATACATGTCAATCAAGAGTCAACATGTTGGGCCTCAATAAAGTAGAGTTAGGATTGAGGTTCTATATAAATTCACTGCTACATCTTTAACAGAAGGGTAGACTTGTGTCTTAGTCTGTTTGGGTTACTCTAATAAAATACCATAAACTAGATAGCTTACAAACATCACAAATTTATTGCTCACAGTTCTGGAGGTGGAGAATTACAAGATCAAGGTACCACGGATTTGGCATCTGGAACTCCAGATCCATTGCCTGGTTTATAGATGTCACCTTCTTACTGAGTGGTGGAAGAGGCAAGTGTCTCTCTCAGGCCTCTTTTATAAGGGCATTAATCCCATTCACGAGGGTTCATGATCTACTCACCTCCCAATGTGTCCTCCTCCTGATAACATCACATTGATGATTAAGTTTCAACATACGAATTGGGAGTGGAGGCATAAACCTTCAGACCATAGCAACTAGGAAATAACTGGTCTGCCAGAAAAGGTTCGGAACAAGGAAACATCTCTCTATCAGCCTGGGCTTTCACAGAGGCAAAAACTAAAAAAGACACCTCAATTCCTTGTGGTTTTAATTAACACTGAAAGCGTCTTCATGAAAATCTTATACCAAGATAGCTAAGTGTTCCAGGATTGGCTATACCTCAGGGCACTGGCAGAAGCAACTTAAAATCTCATGTCAAAGAACATGCTCAACCTAACCTTCTACATATTTCCACAGGAAAAAAAAAGACAACCAAATATATAAAACACAGGATAAAGTGTCTATCATGAGTGAGAATAAAAGAAATATTTAAAAATAGCAGTATTATCAAAAAGTCAAAAAATTAATAGATGCTGGTGAGGCTGAAGAGAAAATGAACACATATACTGCTGGTGGGAATGGAAATTAGTTCAGCCATGGTGGAAAGCAGTTTAGCGATTTTTCAAAGAACTCAAAGCAGAATTACCATTTGACCCAGCAATCCCATTATTGGGTATATATCCAAAGAAATAGAAATCATTCTACCATAAAGAACATGTACATGTATGTCCATCACAGCACTAGCCACAATAGCAAAGACATTGAATCAACCGAAATCCTCATCAACAGTAGACTGGATAAATAAAATGTGGTACATATACACCATGGAATATCACACAGTCATAAAAAGAACAAGATCATGCCCTTTGCAGCAACATAGATGGAGCTGGTGGCCATTATCCTAAGTGAACTAACACAAAAACAGACAACCAAATACTACATGTTCTCACTTATAAGTGGAAGCAAAATGTTGAGTTCACATAGACACAAAGAAGGGAACAACAGATGCCAATGTCTAGTTGAGGGTGCAGGGTAAGGACTGAAAAATTACCTATTGGATACTATGCTTATTACCTGGGTGCTAAAATAATCTGTATATAAAACCCCTGTGACATGCAATATACCTATAAAGCAAACCTGCACATGTACCTCTGAACCTAAAATAAACATTAAAAATAATTGGAAACAGAAAATTTGAGACTCCCTCTCAAAAAATAAAAAAACGGAAAATAGCAGAATTAGGTCAAAAAAGAGATGAAGAAACTAGAATGCTCAAATACCATATTGTATTCCACCAAATATAAGATACCATGTATTATAATAGGCCCCAATTTTTAAATATCTAAAAAAACTCCTATCAATTAAATTATGATTTTTAACAATCTAATAGATTAAATAATTCGTCTCAATTTCCGATATTTTAAAAATCTGCTTACATATTTAAAAAAGTAAATATATAATTAAAATACTGGCAACAAACAAGACGTGATCTTAAATTTTTTGAGATAAAAAAGAGTGAAAAATAAAATCTATGAAATTCAAAACACAATCATTAAATGGCAGATTAGAAACAGCCAAAGACAGAAACAGTGAAAAGAAAGATGAAAACAAACAAACAAACAAACCTAGAATGCACAAAGAATAAACAAGGAAAAGGGATGATGAGGCCTAATATGTTTACTAACAGTTCAAGGGGAAAAGAATAGAAAAAAATGGAGGGGAAGCAATCGAAGAAGATAAACGGCTAAGAATTTTCAGAATTGATGAACTATACCAATTATCAGAATGAATAAAAAGCAACTAGAACAAAAGAAACGTTACATGTAAACATATTGTTGTAAAACTTTAGAATATCAAAGCAAAACATAAGGTCTAGTAAACGTGACAGATTATAAACAAATCAGAACTAATTTCATTGATTGTAGATTTTTTCAACAGAAACAACAGCAATCCATATGAATATGGCTGAAAGAAAACTAAAATAAATTTTTTAAGATATACATAGATAAAATGTTCAAGATGATGAATGAAGCAAAGGCATTTTTTGACAGAAGAGCAGACTCCTAGTCATTCTCTTCTTCCCTACTGATGGAACCTCAGTTTTATTTGGAGTGACAATGTAGTTGGATTCAAAATTGCACACGTAGCCTTCCTTGAAGCTAGGGTGGCTATGTGATACAATTCTGGCCACTGAGGCAAAAGATGAGACACAGGAAGGGTTTCTGAGAATGCCGGGAATCCCTGATGTCTCTGATTCCCGTTACAGATCCTTCCTGCTCCCTTCCCTTTCCTCTCTTCTGATGCCTACTGGGCACAATACAGCTGGAGTTGCAAAAGACATCTTAGATTTTCAGGCAAAGGCTGAGGAAATAATAAAAACCTTGCCCTATAGGTACTTACCTCTGCACTTTGTTACATGAGGAAACCAACAAAAAGGCTTTTTTTTTTTTAAAGCCACCATTTCAGTCCATTATAGTAACTTAATCCTATTTGTTACAGACTGCAGAAGAAAACTTGATTATTAACAGAAATACGATTGTGTATAGAAAACCAAGTGAGTCTACAGTCATGTTTTCAGATATAATAAATGTTCATCAATATGTTAACATTAAAATAGACAAAAATGAATTATATGTCTATATATCACCAACAAACAGAAAATGTAATTTTTTAAAGTATAATTTATACTAGGACACAAAATATAGGGTTTATAGAAATAAACCTTATAAAAATGCATAGGATGTTTATAGAGAAAGTTATAAAATTATTGAAAGGAATTTAAAAGTTCTAAGTAAATAGAGAGCTAAACTAAATTTGTGGATGGGAAGACCCAATTTCATGTAGAAATTTTCTTCCCCAATTTTTTGAGTCTTCCCAAATTAATCTAGACATTAAATGTAATTGCAGCAAAAATTATAATAGAATTGTGTGAGAGAAGCACTTGTCAAGTTACTTCTAAAATTTATAAAGAAGAGCAGGCCGGGTGTGGTGACTCATGCCTGTAATCCCAGCACTCTGGGAGGCCGAGGTGGGTGAATCACAAAGTCAGGAGTTGGAGACAAGCCTGGCCAACCTGGTGAAACCCTGTCTCTACTAAGAATGCAAACAAAACAAAACAAAACAAAAATTAGCTGGGTGTGGTGGCAGTCGTCTGTAATCCCAGTTACTCAGGAGGCCGAGGCAGGAGAATCACTTGAACCCAGGAGGCGGAGGTTGCAGTGAGCTGAAATTGCACCATTGCACTCCAGCCCAGGCGACAGTGAGACACTCCGTCTCGAACAAACAAATGAGCAAAATGCCAGGAATAGAGTGACAATTTTGAAGAACAAGGTCTGAGGACTCAACTTAGCACATTTCAATATTTATTATAAAGCTATGGTAATGAAGGCAGTGTGGCTCCAGCACAGGAACACGTATGTAAGCCAATGGAACAAAACAGATCCAAGAAACATACCCGTACATATGAACACCTGTGCTACACTGCAAATCACTGGAGAAAGGATTAATAAATGATGTTAGGGCAATTCATTATCTTTAAGAAACTAGATCCTTATATCATATACAAAAATCAACTTCAGGTGAAAGAAAAGACCTAAACACGAAACTTAAATGAGAGTATCTTTATGACCATGGGGAATAGAAAGATAACTTACACGAAAATGACTAAACTGATAAATTTTGACTGCATTTAACTCAATAAACTCTGTTCATATAAAAACACCATAAACAAATTGAAAAGCCAAAGTATGGCCAGGAAAAAGAGGCTTCAGAACTTCTAAGAATTAACATCCCAATGGAAAAACAGGCAAAAGAAAGTAGCAATTCACAGAAGAAGAAACCAGCATGAATAATAACTACAAAAAGATGCTTATCCTTATCAGCAGAGACCACAAAAACATATCATTTACACTCATCAGGCTGACAAAAATGATTAAGTTTGGTAATAGCAAGAATTGTTGACGATATGGAGCAGGGGAACTTAATATGTATTCCTGGGCTGAATACACATTGGTACAATCACTGTGTAGAGCAATATGGTGTATCTCATAAAGGTGAAGATGTGATTATCTATGACACAGCTATTTTACTGCCAACTGTATACATCCTAGAGAAACTCTTGTACAAGACACAAGTCAAAGAATATTCATAGCATATTGCTATGAAATAAAAGACTGTAAATATAGGTAGCTTCAGTAGTATTTGAAAAGTTTCACTCCTGGATGATCGGTACCTAGGTATCAGTCACACAGTTTTTTTTTTTAACGTTAGAATGGCATGTGAAATATTGCAAACTGGTAACAGATAAATCCAACTACTTTTAGAACTTGTGGCATCATGTACTTAGAGTGGGTGGAGATAGGTAGAGATCAAGCCACGGGGCCGCACATGAGGACCTTGACAAGTTTCTTCACAAAAACTTGCTTACTCCCATTAACCCAAGAAGTGAGCTGCCCCTGACTAAGTGTCTGCATATTCTTTCTCTTTCTGCAAGCCCACCTTCACCCCGTCCCTTTGTAGCCATTACTGACAAAATAACCCTGACCTCAGGGCTCTTTCACAGACAACAGCACTGAGGAAGGCAGGGACCCTCTCTGTGAATGAAATCTACCCACTTTTCTTCAAGTCAACATGATGTCACGTTTATTTTTATTAACTTTTAATGAGGCAATATTACCTATCAGAAGACCCCATGAATTAGCGCTTTTACAACAGGTAATTGATGAAACACTTTGTATTTCAACTTTATTGCTTTGCATATGCCATGAAGTTTTTTTTTTATTTTTATGAAGTTTAGAAAAAATAATTACTTCAAAAGTAACTATATAAATAAGTAATGGCATATTACATGCAGGCTGGATCAAAAGTTATCTCAGGAAGGTTAAGAGCCCTGCCCTCATCATGCTGAAGGCCCCCTTACCAGAGAAAGCCTTACACAGAATTAGGATGTGTGATACGATTTGACTCTAGGTCCCCACCCAAATTGCATGTTGAATTGTAATTCCCAATTGTTGGTGGAGGAACCTGGTGGGAGGTGACGGAATCATGGGAGTGGGCTTCCCCCTTGCTGTTCTCGTGGTAGTGAATGACTTCTCATGAGATTTGATGGTTTAAAAGTCTGTGGCACGTCCCCCATCGCTCTCATTCTCTCTTGCTGCCATGTGAAGAAGGTGCCTGCTTCCCTTTCACCTCCCACCATGACTGTAAGTTTCCTGAGGTCTCCTGGTCATGCTTCCTGGTAAGCCTGCATAACTGTGAGTCAGTTAAACCTCTTTTCTTCATAAATTACCCAGTCTCAGGTAGTTCTTTACAGCAATGTGAGCATGGATTAATACAATGTGCATACTACTGTGGGAAGTATAGGATCAAAGGACATTCTAAAGATAACAGAAGAATCATGTCTAACATATGACTCTTTTTTATTACTATAAGATAAAGGAAGCTGGGGCACCTGCTCCTAGTGCCAACGGTCCTCTTTGCTCAGTGCTCCTTTGTCTTGCTGCCAGCCCTGAAAAGTGTGATCGCTCCTAGATCCAGCAGGAAGTTCACCACTGTCTAGATTGGGTGCCCTTGGAAATAATGAGAACTAGAAAAAATAAAACAATTGTTTGGGGCCAGAATGTTTTCAAAAAAAGCTTCCAATGGGAGCTCAGGTCAATTTCAGCTAAACAGCTTCAAAGCCTGTCACATATTTCTGTGCACTGGAGGAGATGTGTTCTCACAGTCCTTTCAAATTCTGATGAGCTCTCTAAACATTTGTTTCAAAATATCTCTAGTTTTTCCTAATTGTTTCTGCAGTGGCCCATAGAAAGGTCTTTTTACAGGTCTTTTTGTTTCAAAATATTTATTTCTTGGAAAAAAATTTATTTTCTTGTGGGAATCTAAGTGCTTTACTTGTTAGAAAAGAACGACATAGTTCCATATTTTACTTGTACAGCTTTGCTGTATTGGTCAATTAGGAGATGATCCCTTTGACATTCAATCACAACTCTTTGATTAAATTATTACTATCCTTAGAAAGGCTAGAGCTGATTCATTTCACAACGACTGATGGTTCCTTTTGGAATCAGCATTTATCTCATGAACAGGACCCCCTTACTTTTTAATATTTTTAACTCAGATAGTTTTAGTACTAGTAGGACCTAATACAATTCACAATTACTGGAAAACATTTTAAAATTTAATAAGAGCAGCAAATCTTATGTTAAAGATTTGACTATGAAAATAACTTGCTGCTTCTCTAGCAAAGTAAAGTAGGTTTTTCAAATATACAAAATCGTGAAGAAGGTGGGGCAAAGAGTTCTTTGGTATGACATCAAAAATATGATCCATAAAAGAAAAAACATAGAATTAATTAACATTTGTTAATTTAGTTAATTAAATTTCAGAAAATGAAAATATACGCTAAGGGCTAAAAAATTTTTGCAAGTCACACACCTGGGTAAAGGACTTGTATCTAAAATACATAAAGGACTCTTACAACTCAATGTAAAAATAGCCAATTAAAATATGGGTAAAAGAGCTGAACAGACATTTCTCCAATGAAGATATATGAATGTTCCATAAACACAAGAAAAGATGCTCGACATAATTAGTCATCAGAGAAATGCAAATCAAACCCCAATAAGATGCCACCTTCACATGCTCTAGGATAACTATAAGCCAGCAAACAGATAATAACAAGTGTTGAGAATGTGGGGAAACCGGAACACTCTTACACTGCACATAGAGATGTAAAATGGTTCAGGCACACTGGAAGGTAATCTGGCAGTTCCTCAATAGGTTAAACATAGAGTTATCATATGACCCAGCAATTCCTCCTAGGTATAGACCACAGAGACATTTAAAAGAAAGAAAGAAAGAAAGAAAGAAACAGAGAAAAAAAGAAAAAAAATCATTCCTTTATGAAAAGGTTCTACTTACTGAGGTTCCACTTGAGGCCTGTGGTTGTAACCTGCATACAAGGCTGTCCGACAGGAATGAGGCCACACCAATCACCCTCCATTCCAGTGTCTACATGCAATCTGTGCTTTCCCTGAAGGAGACAAGAAATGATCATTAAGAAGGGGAAGAGAGAAGGAATGTTAATGTGCACTGAAGACCTGGGCAGGATGCGTCTACAACCCTCACATGGCTTATTATACTTAATCCTCACAAAATAATGTTTGCAATATGTGCTGAATAATCCTAGGAACTTTCACCCGACTTAATCCTAACAATAATTTTACAAAGTATCTGATATCTTATTGTTAATTATGTTTCAACTATGAGAAAATTGAAGCTTGCAGAGATTAACATAGAACCACACAGATAAGGATTCCTACCTACACCTGCCAATTCCAGAGACCAAACTCATAGCAATAGGACTGTGGGTTTGAAACCTATCCTAAATGAAAGGTACCACACAAAGAGAAACACACAAAGACAGCTGCTTCTCAGCAGCCATTACAATGTATTCTGCTTTTTTTTTCTTTTTCTTTTTTAAGATGGAGTCTCACTCTGTTGCCGAGGCTGGAGTGCAATGTTGCAATCTCGGCTCACTGCAACCTCTGCCGCCAAGGTTCAAGCAATTCTCCTGCCTCCTGAGTAGCTAGGACTACAGGCAGGCACCACCACACCCAGCTAATTTTATATTTTTAGTAGAGATGGGGTTTCACCACATTGGCCAGGCTGGTCTCGAACTCCTGATCTCAAGTGATCCAACCACCTCAGCCTCCCAAAGTGCTGGGATTGCAGGCATGAGCCACGACACCTGGCCTTGCGTTTTTTTGTTTGTTTGTTTTTCTAAAAAAGTTTTTATTTTCTTTTAGGTAAGAGCTGCCTTTATTCCTTTTGTATAGAATTCCTCCCCCCCACCCCAAGTTGATTTATATTGAATAGCTTGCCACACAAATTTGAGATTTGTTTCTTCCTACCATTCTCCATTATATAAATAATTCTCTCTGAAGACAGATATACTAAACAGAATACAAATGACCATCCCTAGATGCCAAACATAGCACACTTTTAAAATAAGTGCTCAAAGAGGTAACAAAACCTTCTTTCTAATAGAAGGAGTTGATGAGGCCAGGTGCAGTGGCTCACGCCTGTAATCCCAGCATTTTGGAAGGCTGAGGCGGGCAGATCACCTGAGGTCAGGAGTTCAAGACCAGCCTGGCCAACATGGTGAAACCCTGTCTCTAAAAAAAAAAAAAATTAGCTGGGTATGGTGGTGGGTGCCTGTAATCCAAGCTACTCGGGAGGCTGTGGCAGAAGAATTGCTTGAACCCGGGAGGCAGAGGTTGCAGTGAGCCAAGATTGTGCCATTGCACTCCAGCCTGTGCGACAGAGCGATGCTCCATCTCAAAAAAAAAAAAGGAGTTGATGAGACAGATGTTTTAGAAATTCGGATTTCCTTAGCATTACATTGGCTTCAGCAGATAAGGAACAGGAATTGGTGACGACTTATCATGTAGGTGGATCGCCACCCAGTTTCCTGTTGAAGGGCAGTACTCTTAGGGTTCCCATCAGAAAACACAGCAATTTCAGAGGGGTTATAGGTAACCTGTAGCATTCTGGACATTTTGGGGGCAGAGAGTGGAGGGCTCAAGAGAGCACCAGTGGAACAAGGAAAGGAAGGTACACCTTGTCCAGATCTCTGTACTTCTGCATCTGATAACGGTGTTTCTGACAATGAGACCTGTTGTTAGAGTGCGACTTCTCCATCACTTATCAAAGAGGAATTCCTGTGTTCTTGAGCTATCTTATTTTCAGTGTGTTACAGTTAGTTCTTGTCTCTTAATTGATGATTTTCTTTCCTCTGTCTGTGGCCTGCTTAATGGTTTGGCAGTGCCTGGCTGAATACGTTAGCATGTTTGGTGCTCCTAGGTGACTTCTGTTAAGAATGGCGAAGGAAAGAAGGAAGTGTTTTTCAATTTGTGATATTAACTCCCTAAGAGAGTATTCTTCAACTTGTATCGTATAATGCAAAGGAAACAGCACATATACATGCTAAGTTTTATTCTCCCAGGGAGAGGAGGGCTGTTATAAAATCCAATGATTTAAATGACATAGTAGTAAGCATGCTATATATTCATTGCCTTCCTCATTATTTTAAAGAATCAACAGGCCTTAAAATTTTCAGTCTGGGAATAAACTCGTTTGTGGACTTGAGAAGTCACAGATAGGCCTTAGCCCACAATCAATTAACCATGTTTTCTCTTGTCCAAAAAGGTGCTTAGCCATATGTGAATGGTCTTTGTGTTTATAAACATGCAAATACAGTTTTTATGGTTAAGTGAGAGCAATACTTTGCTTTCCTCCTGTATCTTCAAGTCTATATGACATCTTTTGAAATTGAACAACTGTATAAAGGAATTTTTGTTCATTCCCCAGATTTGTTAATTCATAATATGTGCTAGCCTATATGTGACTTGACACAGGCAGGCATACACGCTGACATTAAAGAACTTCCCTATGGATTTATGCCATTACTGGAGACTAGAGGCGCATGAACTCATCATTTACTTCCATCTTGTCCCATGAATCATTTCACAGGTTCCTGCTCTGGCCTCTTTTCTGAACTAAGATAACTCTTTGAAGTCAAAGGCAGCCCTATATAGTAAAGAAAGAACAAAAATCAATCACAGTCAGGTTGCTTTTCCAATTGTGGTTATTTCAACACATCTAACAACCTTAATAATATGAAATTGTAATTTAGGGAAAGGTAACACAGATGTTGCTTGGTATGCGTGCTGGAAAGCATACTTACGATCATGTTAAAGACAAACAGCGTAACAGTATTACTTTCCCTAGACTGTCATGTCAGGGTAGAACAAAATACACACAAATATGAAGGGGTGAGAAAGCGCTGTCCCTTTGTTTTGTATTATACCTCCACTTTCCAAAGGACAATGACATAACTGAGAGAAAATATTAAAGCTCACTCTAGATTTTGCCTTTGAAAAATACCAAACATTGACGGGGCATGGTGGCTCATGTCTGTAATCCCAGCAATTTAGGAGGCTGAGGTGGAAGGATCACTTGAACCTAGGAGTTGGAGACAAGCCCAGACAACATAGTGAAACCATGTCTCTACAAAAAAAAAAAAAAAAAAAGAATAAAAGAAAGAAAAATATCAGAGAGATATCTGAATTCTGTTTACATACCAACATCCTTAAATCCAATAACTATGCCAAGTTTTGTGCTAAGATATTTCAGTGTGGATACCGCAAAACATACAGCCAATTAACAAGATCATTCAGAAAGCATTGAACACAAAAAGAACATAAACACATTAGATTTAGTGTAAACAATTCAAGGAGAAGCTGCCAATGCTAGTTTATAAAGTGGCCATGCATTCATCAAGTTGTTGTTAATGCTGAACCTACACTCTGAGGCTAATGGCAGCCACAATTAGTGGCACACGGTTAGACCCTGTATGAATGAAACATTGCTGTAGATGGATTAAACACAAGGCCAGTCTCTGGTAGCTCATCTTTTGTTAGCTGGTCCAGGTACTTTAAAAATTTATCAACAAACACTGCAGGAAATTAAATAGCCTGCAGGAAAGAAGAGTAAAAGAAGTAGACAGAAGTATCTACATTATATTTAGCAGGAAAAAAGGTTACTTCTCCTACACAACAGACTTTTGTGCTGGTATATTTTCATACTGTGACTGCTCACATAGCTGAAAGTAGTCACAAGATAAAGGGTCTCCCCAGTGAACTTGTAGTTGTAAAACCTCAGAGTTGGAAGTCTTATATATTTTCTTTGATTCTGTTCCACAAATGTAGAATTCAAAATAAAAGTGTATTGGGTTCATTTGAAATAGCCTGTATCAAATTAATGTTGCATGTATATATATTAAGTTGAGGGGTGTTCCCTTTGAAAAAGCATTAATATGTTATCTACAGATAGCTTTTAGAATTTCAAATCATGTTAGAACATTTTCTAAAGTGCTTTCCATAGAACATTACTCCCAGGGTCAAATACAGATTGGAAAAATCGTTTTGTCAATTCACCTCTTGGAAACCACGATTTTTGCCAGCATGTTAGATGTTCTAGGCAATCTTGCAGCAAAAACAAGTAAACACAAACCCTGTTTACCTGAATAAGTGTTTCCAAAATTTACTCCACTACAGAACCTTCCTCTGCTGCTCAAATATCATCTCGTAATTTCCCACGGAAGCTTCATTTCATGAAATCGACTTAGGAAAATGTTGATTGGGAATAATGTCTTTCACACAACACCCAAAACTAGCATATTTTGGTTTAATATTTCCATAGTCAGAACATTTCAAGAATATGTTTTGAACTTAATAACTTCCATTTGATTTTTGTTTTAGAAGTTAGTCAATAACCTCTGGCTGAAATCACATACGTGTTCTGACATGAGCTAGCTGTACTATTAAAGGGTTAATGACAATACTCAACAGTTATCCAAAAGAAAACCTTCTTAATGTAGTTAAGTTAGTTTATTCAAAAGTCAAAAACATGTATGAAATGCCTACTGTTGTTAGAGATAGTAAATAACTCTAATGACAGGCTAATTTCCTTATCAATCGCCTCACATTGGATATTTCAAAATAAAACATGACACTGATGTCTCTGCTTTGTTATCACCTCTGCATTTATGCCTTTTTTACAATGGATCATATCTTATCTTCACACCTTCCTTTTATTCCAGTCAGAGAAAAACCCACTCTTGGCCTCTTCAAAAGATATAGACATCTTAAATGATGACTTCTAGAGACAATATTTATCCCAGAAGTAAGCGTTACTGACAGCAGAAACAGGACAGGTTGCATTGAAAGATATATTTTGAGTTAGTGTGATCTCAGAGTTTTCAAATTACTTTAGATAAATGCTTTTCTTAACATAGCATCTGATCAGGATGCCCATGCTCTCCTGTCTGCTTCTATACTGTCTCTCCATCCTCAATCCAGAGAAACATCAAAGCAAAATGCAAGCTTTACTTTTTTAACGAAATCTCCCTATGTGTTCTAAATAGCAAAGATGACTTCCTCCTGAATGCTACAATTTTAATTATTTATGCTACAAAATGTAGCACTTTGGTACTGTATTGCATCCCTCAAATAGTTTCATGTTGTATCCCTAAAAAGAATAAACTTTCTTTGAAGAACAAGAATCTAATTTTTTTTCTATTGGACTTACAGCACAGTGGAAGGAACATATGTATCAAATAAATACCTGATTGTTTCATTGTTTAAAGAAAACGTATTGATGAAAAGGTGTCAATATGCTTTGAAAAATCTTCTCGCAGTATCTGAGTAGATGAGGGAAGGTCCAGGTGAACTCAAAGGACTCAAGAGATAGACGCATTATTCTTTGATAAGATCAAGCTTGCCCAACCCGCGGCTCACGGGCTAAATGCAGCCCAGGACAGCTTTGAATGTCACCCAACACAAATTCGTAAACTTTCTTAAAACATTGTGAGATATTTTTGCTATTTTTTTAAAGCTCATCAGCTATGTTAGTGTCAGTGTATTTTATGTGTGGCCCAAGACAATTATTCTTCTTGCAATGTGGCCCAGGGAAGCCAAAAAATTGGACACCCCGATCTAGATAATGTTTGCTTAATTGGATACAAGTAAACTGTACACCAATAATCATGAAGACCCTGTCACTAGTGCTCAAAATACACTTAAAATGTAATTTTATGTGTTTCTGTAAAATGAGGACTACAATATTACCTCCCTGAGTTATTTTCAGGATGAAATAACACGTTGAACGTGCCAAGAATAGCATTTCAAGCACTCATATTATATATGTTGATTTACTTTTCTCCCTTTATCAGCTCCTCCAGGTTTAATTTGAACCCACACTTTCTTTCCTTTCTGCTTTTTATTTTTTTAAAAACCTGGCCACTTTGCTCCAGTAATTTTTAAAGAAAAATAAGTGTGATTAGCCCTCATAAGACTAATGTAAAATATTAGCAGAAAGAAGGGAAAAGAAAAACATTTTAATGCTATACCTCCATGAAACATTAAGATACCTTCCTTTTCCTTTTTTTTTTTTGAGTCAACGTCTCGATCTGTCGCCCACGCTGGAGGGCAGTGGTGCGATCTTGGCTCACTGTAACCTCCACCCCCACCACAGGTTCAAGCGATTCTCTTGCCCCAGCCTCCTGAGTAGCTGGGGTTACAGGCGCCCAGCACCGCGCCTGGATAATTTTTTTATTTTTAGTAGAGACGGCGTTTCACCATGTTGGTCAGGCTGGTCTCAAACTCCTGACCTCGTGATCTGCTCACTTCAGCCTCTGAAAGTGTTGGGATGACAGGCATGAACGATGGTGCCCAGCCGACATTAAGATATCTTAAGGAGAGTCATTTCTCCAATTTGTCATACAGAAGCTCTAGTTTTTAGTAAATGAATTTTTAAATAAGAGCATACCTCTTTTACTTTGTTCATCATTTTAAAAAAAGTTCTAAGAACTCCTTCTGAAGCCTAATATCTGGTCACTAAACCCAATGTGAAATTCTTCAAGTTATTTTTTGGAATTCTCAACATGAATTTAGCCAAATACTGCGATAACTCAGTTATCTTTTTTTTTAGTGATAGTAATAATTTAAGTAATATTTCATTCAGATTCTAAATATACTAACGTATTTCCCACATTTTCTATAATTGTAAAAGAGTTGATTGGAATGCTGGTACTGCAATACATATTTCAACTTTCTTCCTGTATTATTAACTGCTCCAACTTTCTTACTATAAAAGAGCTACCAAAGAGAGTCCCCTTCAATAGACAATCAGCTTCCCACAATTACTGTAAGCACAAACATTCCCTTCTACCTGAACCCCCCACCTTTTGTCAGATGAGCTATTCATCAATCCCCATGCACTTCGCTTTGATGTTATCTCAGAAGCTACAAGTCATTAAGACTGGCAGGAGAATGGAGGATAAGCGGGGAGATGGTTCAACCGTAGGGAGAACTACTGGAATGATCCTATTCATTATCAAACTCCAGGCAGCGTTTCTGCTAGCTGAGAATGTGGTATGGCTGATGTTCAGCATGCTTAACTGAATGTTGGGTGTCTGGTGATTTTTTTCTCGTGTTAATAATGCTCATGGGATATTGTTAGTGTTCCTGAAGAAAGTGTGCAGGGAAAGACAACAAATTTGCATTTATTTATTTCGAAAACCAGCATGACTATCAAACTCTGTAACCTGGAAGAAATAATGAGAAAGATCTAGTTAAAGAAAAAACGGGGCGAAAAATGAGTATCTTGGCCAGGCGTGGTGGCTCATGCCTGTAATCCCAGCACTTTGCGAGGCCGAGGCGGGCAGATCTCCTGATATCAGGAGTTCGCGACCAGCCTGGCCAACATGGTGAAACCCTGTCTCTATTAAAAATACAAAAAAAAAAAAAAATTAGCCAGGCTTAGTGGCAGGCGCCTGTAATCCTAGCTACTTGGGAGGCTGAGGCAAGAGAATTGCTTGAACCCGGGAGGCGGAGGTTGCAGTGAGCCGAGATCGCGCCATTGCCCTCCAGCCTGGGGGACAAGGGCGAGACTTCGTCTCAAAACAAAAAAAAAAAAAAAAAAAAAAAAACAAACAAAAGAAAAGAAAAATGAGTATCTTAGTTTATTTGGGCAACTACAATAAAACACCACAAAATGGTAGCTTATAAACAACATAAATTTACTTCTCAAATTTCTGGACCCTGGGAAGCCCAAGATCCATATGCTGGCAGATTCAGTGTCTGGTTAGCACCTGCTTGCTGGTTTATAGATGGCACCTTCTCAGTCTGTCCTCACGTGGTGAAAGTGGCAAGGCGTCTCTCTCAGGCTTCCTTCAGAAGCGTACCCATCCCATTCAAGGGTTCCATTCTCGTGACCTAATCATCTCCTAAAGACCCCATTTCCAAACTTGGGGTTTAGGATTTCAATATAGGAGTTTTGCACGGGGGAGGGGAGACACAAACATTCAGACCATAGCAGTGAGGAAACAATTTTTGAGTATCTGCTAGGTGCAAATATTCTGCTGGGCACTATAATTCTCATAACAACCTTGTGTGGTAGAATTACTGCTAAAATAAAGATTGTAGACTCAGGGCAGTCATGAACTCATTCAGGATAACTCAACTAGTAACAGTAGGTGTGATATCTCAACCCAAGTATGCTGTGATTTTAAAGCCCACTTGTTTTTACTATGTCATCATGTATTTCTAGGCTCTAACTTTAAAAGCCAGTCTGGCCCATTTATCTCATTGCTTGCTTTTTCCCCATTCTTCCTTTTTGTTCCCTATATTCACTTTCCAAGTTAAGCTTCTGCATGACCTTGCCTAAAGTTTATCCTAAATAATAAATACTCGTACAGTACATGAATGAATAAGTCTGTGAATGCCTATCTTCTTTGACCTCATCCATGTATCTTCAATAGAATGTCCCATTCTCTTTATTTACTACGTTATCATGTCTCCATTCATTTCGCTGTTCTGTGTTGGTGACTGAATATGCGGAGGATGCAGATAAGTCTGTGTGAAACACTTATTCATGTTTTCAAAACATGTCTATTGGGTTTTCCAGAAGTTCACAAAGAATGGTTAAAGCAAAATCAATAACTGGGCTATGAACAAGAAAACTGAGATACAATAGTCATTTTTTAAAAAAAATCCAGTACCATAAAGCAAGAACAAACAGGACAATTTTGCTTCTCTCCCCCAATCTTAGAAAATATTAATGAAAAGCAGGTAGGCTTAATATTCAGATGGTACAAGTCCCAACATTCAGTTCAGATGCCACCTAATCCACTATCCTTCTCAGAATCCTTTGTTGAACTTGTAATCTGGGCTACTTGCATACCTTCTGCTCTCCACACACACTATTTCAAGTCTAATTCCCTTACCAGAAGATAAATGCCTCAAGGAGAGAAGAAGATCTTATTGATTTTTTTTTTTTAATTTTGAGATGGGTTCTGGCTACATTGATCAGGCTGGCCTCAAACCCCTGGGCTCAAGTGATCCTCCTGCCTCAGCCTCCTGAGGAGCTGGGACTACTGGCATGTGCCACTGCACACAGATATATATATATATATATCTGTATAGTATTACGTACACAGTAGGAGTACAATAAATATTATGAAAAGGAAAACACTAAGCTTAGTAGTTTCCATATAACAACTCTTGACCTTCTTCATCTGCCATCTACCACCTTACTAACCCATTTATTTGTTCCCATTTACATTAAGATTCCTAGAAAGCGCTGTCTAAATTCACTGTCTCCAATTCTTCTCCTCTATTCTGTCTTTGATATAGTTTTCATATTTGTCCCTGCCCAAATCTCATGTTGAATTGTAATCTCCAACGTTGGACGTGGGGCCTGGTGGGAGGTGACTGGATCATGAGGGTGGATTTCTCATGAATGGTTTAGCACCATCTCCTTGATGCTATTCTTGTGAGAGTGAGTTCTTGTGAGATCTAGTCATTTAAAAGTGTGTGGCACCACCCCCCACTCTCTTGCTTCTGCTTTTGCTGTGTAATGCACCTGCTCCCCCTTCACCTTCTGCCATGATTGGAAGCTTCCTGAGGCCTCCCCAGAAACAGATGCTGCTATGCTTCCTGTATAGCCTGCAGAACCTAGAGCCAATTAAACCTCTTCTTTTATAAATTACCCAGTCTCAGGGATTTCTTTATAGCAATGCAAGAACGACCTAATACTGTCTTAGAGTCATACCAAATAAGCTTTTGCCCCCATCACTCTTCCAAACTGGCTTTCACTGAGAAATCCAATGACCTCCAAGTTGCTAAATTCAATGGTCAACTATTAGTTTTCATTTGAGTTGACCTATCAGCAGTGTTTGCAATGGGTTATCATTCTCTCTTTTTGATAAATTATCTTTACTTTGCTTCCAGAATACCACACTCTTTTGATTTTCCTCTTAACCCATGTGTCTTTCACTGGCTCCTCCCATTCTTTTCAAACTCTCAATGATGGAGGGTCTCAACTCCTTACTCTCAGCAAGATCCTCCTCCCTCATATGCCCATATTCACACTCTTTGTGATCTCAATCATCTAGATGTTGTGGAATCCCAAATTTGGATCTCTAGCTCAGACTTCTCTCCCAAACTCTGCTTTTGCATGTCCAATTGCCTGTTTTACATATCTTGACCTTTTACCTCAAACCCACCCCATTCACAGCTTTTGATCTCAGTTGAAAGCTACTCCATCTTTCCAACTGCTTAGGCCAAAGGATTTCTTCTTTTCCCATACCCCACATCTAACCCATAAAGAAATCTTATTGACCCTATTCTAAATAGTTTCAGAATTCCTATCACTTCCTATCACATCTCACAGTCTCATTCATTACCACCCCGTGCACTTTGCCATAATAAGGTCTCCTCTTGCCTTACTAGAACTAGAGTCTGTTCCCAAACCAGCAGATGAAAATGATCCCTTTAAAAAGTAAATCAGACCCACCTACCTCCAGGCTGACCCCTTCCCTCAAGAGAAACACTCCCAGGTTTCAGAAAGCATTCCATTTTCTTTTTCTAACTCTTGAGAAGTCTGGGGATACTATAGATTCTGTCCATGGAGTCTGAGGAAATCACTGTCATTGTTAGTGAATCCTTCTTTTGAACTTGCCTGGGTTAATCTACCCTGCATGCAGCGTGACCATTAAGAGTACTGTAAGCCAGGCACGGTGGCTCATGCCTGTAATCCCAGCACTTTGGGAGGCCAAGGCGGGTGGATCACCTGAGGTCAGGAGTTCGGGACCAGCCTGGTCAACATGGCGAAACATTGTCTCTACTAAAAATACAAAAATTAGCCAGGCATGGTGGCGGGTGCCTGTAATTCCAGCTACTTGGGAGGCTGAGGTAGGAGAATCACTTGAACCCAGGAGACGGAGGTTGCAGTGAGTCGAGATCGTGCCACTGCACTCCAGCCTGGGTGACAGAGCAAGACTCTGTCTCAGACGAATGGATGGATAGACAGACAGACAGACAGAGAGTATTGTAGGTGCTAGAGAAAGACTTCATGGATTTCAATCCCTTTCTATCATGTCTAAGTTTCATTTTCTTTAACTACAAAACCAGAATAAAAACGTTGCTGTGGGAACTTAATGGCTTGAAATGCAAAGCCCTTAGAATAGTGCCTGCCAAAGAGTAAATGCTCCAAAAACATCTGCTATCATTATGTTTAGAAAACAAACGGATTAAATCACAGGTAACACAATTAATTACTTTTACTTTTAGAAAGTCAATGTACCTGCCTCTCATTTTGGGGATCTTGAATGTTGGGATACAGTTGTCTTCTGAAAGCAACTTGAGAAGTACTTCATAACCTACAACCTACTGTGTTTGGGCAAAAATGTCAGAATAAACACTCCTTTCAAGTTATGTAGATTACAATCTTCATTGTTATAGTGGTCTTATTTTGATACCTCTTCTATATCAGATACTTTGACATGAGAAATGTAAAAGCACTGATACTGGTGTGTGTGTGTGTGTGTGTGTGTGTTGGAAGGGAAATATATAGATTTTTATCCTTTAAGGTAAAATTGTGGTAATATTTCTGAGAAAAATATGCCTTAATACAACTAAGCTTTCCATTTTGATGCTAGAAAGATTACTGTAATGAGAGTACAATTAAGCATACTAGATGTGACAGGTTGGGTTAGAATTAACAACTGATATTAAGCGGCCTTTACACTTGTCACAAACCAAGCGCACTTCAGGAGAACATGATCACCCTCACCCTGGACTTGACTCAACTACCCAGTCTTCTCCCCTCTCCTGTTCATATAGGTCTGTGTGTCTGTGTTTGTCTACCACTCTCTTCCCTATTTCTCTGTGGCAATCAAGCTCCAAAACAGCGCCCAGTGAACCTTGCCTCCTGGTATTTGTGCCCTTGCATTCCCTGCACTGAATAAGCTAACCTGTATGACCAACAGGACACTGCAGAAGTGCGGGTGTATTGTAACTTCTGAAGCTAGATCATTAAAAAAAAAAATACAGCTGCCCTCTTGCTTGCTATTGAAGATTACTTGCTCTGGGGGAAGCCAATCCTTATGTCATGAGGACACTCAAGCAGCCCTTTAGAGAGGTCTGTATTGAGAGGAATCCAACCTCACACCCATCGCTGCCACCAGCTGGTACCAACTTGTCAGCCACATGGAATCTGATGCCTGACACCAGGACAACCAAGCTATACAAGACCCTAAGCTTGAAAAGTCCAGCTAAGACCAAATTCCTGACCCACAGAGAAGCTTTGAAAGATAATAAATGTTTACTCTTGTGTTAAGCCACCAAGTTTTCGGGCAATTTGTTACACAGCAATGGATAACTAACACACTCTCAATCTCTTGCTGTCCCTCTCCAGATGGCTTTGTCTGCACTATTTTATCTTTGTATGCCCACTGCCTTTTTTCCTTGTCATTCCTTGTGCTCTTTCTGCTTTTTTAGACCACCATAAAACAGAAAAATCATTTTTGGTGTTTTTTATGTGTTTGTTCAAAAGAGTTTAAGGGTCTCTTTTAAAATTGTAAAAAATAAGAAGTTTTATTTATTTATTTTTGTTTCTAAAATAAAAGAAAATGACCACTTTTCCCTCCTCTTCTCTGGGAGTTATCTGGACTGTTTTTTTTCCCCTGCTTATCTTTGTTTTCTCCTGGGATATCAGTCTGAGAAAGGTAATGGTGAAGTCAGAGAATAAAGGTTCCTCAACAGTTATTTAATGAAGATGGAAACATAATCATTAAAACAGAACATTTTATGCTTAACAGCACTGAAAATGCTCAAACACACTGTACTGTATGTGATTGCTGACAAAGCCTCCATCTGAACAAGAATGAACCACATGTCATAATGAATTTGGCATACTGGGGAAAAAAGCATTAAAAATATTATACATTAACTATCTCCGTTCCTGTCCAAAAACCACTTATGCTGTCTTCATTCAAATAAATGGTAAAATATGACCATATTGTTATACTGAATTTGATTGGACCTTGTAAAGTTTTCAAAATTGGATGGTCCAATTCCAGACACATTTCAAAAGGAACATGCAAAAAACTGTTCTCTACCCTGTATTGTCTACTTTTCTAGTATTTTTAATACAATAAAATATTTCAGTTTTACAGTTATCAATTTTTGGTATCCTAGAAACTCCACAATGATGAAAAAGAACAGGTGCTCACAACAAAGCAGAATTACCAACATATTTATGGCCTTATCATTTGACACGGAAGGTCAAACCTCTCAGAGTTTATTCATAACCCTGCATCAGCTTTCAATTCTTTGAAAATTGCTCCTCGATACCCGACTTCCCTGAAATCACAGAGAGTGGCAGCCACTCTCTTAAGGTATAAATCAGATTCTAAATAACTGATAGTGCTTTTTTACTCTAGACATGGACAAGAAAAGCACTGCATTTTCATTGCTGAATGCCAGTACTTAGAAAGACCAGTGCACCAAGGACGTTTTTAGGGCTTAATTTCTAAAGTCATCTATAAGAAACTGCCTTTGAGATTATTTTTTTAAAAAAGGTCCGGCTCTTGTGTGTCCCTGGCATTTTAATAACCTCTCTTCTTTCGTTCTCCAAATTCAAATTTAACACAATTGCAAACTTAGTGACTGTCCATCACTATAAGTTCTATGACGATGTAGCTGTTCCATACTTAAGAAGATGTGGATAATTTTGGCTCACTATAATACCAGCTGATGACACAACGGCAAGTGAAAATAGTCACACAGATGCATAGGCAACTAACAATTTAGAAAAAAAAGTAAAATTAAGGACAAATAGAGTAAGACAGGAAAAAATCTTGTGTTTTTTTCTCTATGAGATATCAGTAATTGTTGCAGGGCCGATTAAGAAGTAGGTCATGGGAACTCTTTATTCTAATAATTAGTAACATTATTTAAAAATATTTGGCATTTAGCAGCTCAGTCACAATAGCTGGACATTTCTTCTGAAATGTGCTGACACACCTGGTGAACAGTCTGAAAGCCATACAATGTGAAAAACAGGAATCTTTAATCTGCTGCCATGTTTTCAACTCACGAGTTATCAATACACCCTTTATAAAAATAATGAAATGCTGCTTTTTCATTTAGCTGTTTATCTTAATAAAATTAATATAATCATATTAAGGTTCATCCAGATGTCTGTTTTATCATAAAATACTGGCATTTGATTTCAGTTGCTATATTTAAGTTTCAATTCATACTTGGTTGGCATCAAACAGTACCAAGAGAATCAGCATCATTGTAGTGAGAATCAGCATAGACTCTGGCATTTGGCTACCCGGGAACAAGTTCTATTCTGCTACTTATTGGCTGTGTGACTTTGGACAGTTAAATTAATCTCTCTGTGTCTCAATTCCTTAATTTTCAAAATTGAGGTAATATTTGTCATGGCTAATAACTGAGATGGTTTAAATATGAGAACAAGCACTTGCATCAATTCAGAAGGCAGCAGTTGTCACAACATGCGATATGAATGAAAGTTCATTGTATAGCACTATACATGTGCTGTTGTAAGGCACACATGATAGAGAACTCCAATGAGTAGGTATGAATGGCACTAAATCCAGTGAACATCCTTGGAAGTCTGTAAAGGAACCCATCTCCTGCAGGGTATCAAAAGCTGAGGATTAGGTCTAGGACTTCATTATAGGTAGCAGAGCTCCCTTGAAGGTTGAATTCTCAGCATATTCTTTTTCCCAAGTCTGCTACATCGAGGTCAGGGAACTAACTGGGAAGGAGTAGGACCCAGAAAAACAGAATAGGAAAATCTGAGTTCAAGAACTCAAAAAACTTTGCAGAGAATGATGGTTTCCAGCTTCATCCATGTCCCTACAAAGGACATGAACTCATCATTTTTTATGGCTGCATAGTATTCCATGGTGTAAATGTGCCACATTTTCTTAATCCAGTCTATCATTGTTGAACATTTTGGTTGGTTCCAAGTCTTTGCTATTGTGAACAGTGCCGCAATAAACATACGTGTGCATGTGTCTTTATAGCAGCATGATTTATAATCATTTGGGTATATACACAATGAGAACACATGGACACAGGAAGGGGAATGTCACACACCGGGGACTGTTGTGGGGTGGGCGGAGGGGGGAGGGATAGCATTAGGAGATACACCTAATGCTAAATGACGAGTTAATGGGTACAGCACACCAACATGGCACATGTATACATATGTAACAAACCTGCACATTGTGCACATGTAACCTAAAACTTAAAGTATAATAAAAATAAATAAATACATTAAAAAAAGCTTTGCATTGCTTGATTCATCTGAAATCTACAGATTTCAGAAGTGGCTCTTTCTTTCCAGTTAACAGCTAGCACTCACCTTCTCCTTGAGATTATTTAGAACCTCTGCCTTATAAGGGAACATGTCACCCTTCCAGATTTACCCCTCTTATCCCCTCCTGGCCACCAGTTCAATAACAAAGGTGAAGGTCCAACATAACCCAGCCATGAAAGGGCTGGCACTGCTGAGGGAAGAAGGGACTACATTCCAATAGAGCTGCGGGACATAGTCAACTTGGTGTAATAAAGGACTGGTCCCCAAAGATGCTGGATCAAACAGGGTGAAACCTAAGGTAAGATAAGGGCTAGTTTATGGATAATGAAGCACTTTGGCATAACAGAGAATGTACCACCCTACAGAGGACTCTAGTAGACAGTGGTAATAAAACTCCAGTTGGCTCTGGAAAGTTGGGAAGAAGTGATGGTTTATTGTAAATGAAATTAAAATTTCTAGAATTTCAATGGCAAATGGTGAAGGATGGAAGGGATCCAAAGGCTCAGAGAAGTGAGCACGCTAGAGTAGGTATGCCACCCGAAGCCAAAGTCCATCAGTTAACTCTGTTCTATGAGAAGCTGGAGGACAAAAGTGAGAAGGAATGAGCTAGTGAAAGGGATACCAGCATCCAAAAGAAGTCCTGTGGAAGCTGTCCTCTATAGACTAAGGCTGGTAGGAAAAGATGCAAATGGTAGAAGATGCTACACAGAACTGGGCTCCAGGAGAGCAACTGAGATGACAGGATCCTACCATAACAGACCAGATGATGGCCACTAACTGTCAAAAGCAGGGTAGGCTCAATTATCAGAACGAGTGACAAGACTAGTTACAGCCAGGGGCACCTTAACTGCAAAAAACTTTGGAGATGGTTACTAGGACACAAAGTTCCAGGAGACAAGATAAATGGATTGCAACAGAAATATTGCTTCATTTATATGATTAAAATAAATCAGTTAATAAATTCATGACCTTTTGCCCCATTTCTGGCCATAAACCAGTTCTCAGAAGTATAAGCAATGGTATATATTTCAGTATAAACTGAAAGAGAGGATGAGTTCTCAGGAGGAAGGACTCTGTCCACTCATTTATATAACTGATGATTCCCTAGTCCTTCCCTAAAGAGATCCACAAGTGTTTACTGAGGTGACCATGGGAACCTCTGGGGTAACCACTGGGCAAAGGAGGACATCCACACATTGCATGGAGATTAACCATCACTGCTGAATAAGAACCTGAGTTGATATTAAGACCCAGGGACCTGAAGCATCATTGTGGCCCACTGTCAAAGTGGGGGTAGATGGGGTATGGAGAGTAATAAACGGAGTCCGTGATCTAGTCTGGCTCACAGTGAGCCCACTCAGTCCATGAACTCTCTGGTGCTTGACTATATGGTTAGAATGAACATACTCAATAGTTGGCAGAATTTCCACACTGGTTCCTTGGCCTGTGGGATAAAAGCTACTATAGTGAGGAAGGCCAAGTAGAAGCATCTGAAACTGTCACTCCTCTCTCTCCTCCTCATTAAGAAGATAATTTAAAGATAACATTGAATCCAGGAGAGAAAGAGGTCAGAGTCACTTGATGAGTGACTCCCTCACATCCTCATTTAATGCTTTACTCTGGTCTGCTACAAAAATCAGAAAGATGTGAGAGAATGACGAAGTATTACAAACTCAACCAAGTAGTAGCCGCAGTTGTAGTTACTCTGCCAAATGTGGTATCTGCTAGAGAATATTAATACAGCTTTGTGGCAAAGGAGGCTAGGGTACATCCTAGACTCCCCAGCAGTGGCCTGTAGTAGCCAATGCGAGGTGCGATGCACACTGCTTCTCAGCCTTCCATGTGCATGCCTTCATTTCTCCTTTTTTCTTTTTTTAACTGTGTGAAATAGACATGAACCCTGGCTAACTCTGGAAACTATGTTGATAATAATAGAGCCTAAAACACATTAGGTGCCTAAATGGCTGTGCGGACAAAAGTATCCCACTAAGCTGTTCAACAGCATAGAGTTGTCATGTAAACACAAAATATTCTTCTTTGGAATTTGAACAAGCAAAAAGGGAGGCATTAAAAATATGCAAACAGAGAATAGGGGATTACAACAAAGGGTTAACAGGAAAGAGTGGAAAGCTAGTGTAAGAGTCACAATCACTGACTGATGAAAAACTTTGCTTTCATTCCATGCATTTGACTTGTAACCATGCAGGTAATGGTTTCATGTTGCCATGAAGTATTAATATATTTAGTAGCTTTGTTCTCTCCAGTATTATTAGTTTATTCTAAAAAGAAGAGTACATTTTTCCATTTTTTTTTTCTTTTTGAGATGGAGTCTGGCTCTATCCCCCAGGGTGGAGTACAGTGGCACGATCTCAGCTCCCTGCAACCTCCGTGTCCCGGGTTCAAGTGATTCTCCTGCCTCAGCCTCTAGAGTAGCTGGGATTACAGGCGCCCACCACCACACTTGGCTAATTTTTGTATTTTTCATAGAGATGGCAGTTTCACCATGTTGGCCAGGCTGGTCTTGAACTCCTGGCCAGGCTGGTCTCGAACTCCTGACCTTAGGTGATCTGCCCGCCTTGGCCTCCGAAAGTGTTAGGATTACAGGCATGAGCCTCCGCGTCTGGCCTTTTTTTCCCAAAGTTAATGTCATATTCTATAAAAGGGAATGTTTGGTATGGAACTGTAAAAGTTTGAATACAAGTAAATAAGGATTTAGAAAGATATTCAAGGATTAGGAATACAGAAAACAGAACATGATTAGTCTCAATCCTTAGAGTAGCTCAAAATATAACTGAGAAATTAAGAAATAAGTAAGTAAAGACAGAGACTATGTGTCAGTGTTAGAAACAAGAAGAACCCTGAAATAATGGGCCTCCATTAGTACAAGAGTGTTGCGACAACAAGCTCAGAGCTAGCCATTACTTCTTGATAAACAAACTTACAAACCTGTTACCATAAATTATAAATTAATCTATACTGGTCAGGTGCAGTGGCTCACGCCTGTAATCCCAGAATTTTGGGAGGCCAAGGCAGGCGGATCACTTGAGGTCAGGAGTTCAAGACCAGCCTGGCCAACATGGTGAGCCCCGTCTCTACTAAAAATACAAAAATTAGCTAGGCATGGTGGGGAGCATCTGTAATCCCAGTTACTCGGGAGGCTGAGGCAGGAGAATTGCTTGAACTGGGGAGGAGGAGGTTACAGTGAGCAGAGATGGCACCACTGCACTCCAGGCTGAAAAACAAAAGTGAAACTACATCTTAAAAAATAAATAAATAAAACAAACAATAAATTAACAAATTAATTAACCTATACTAATCCTGTACTCTGTCATTAAAAACAAAAAAAAAACTTTTGTTAAATCTTACTGAGAAGGTCAAAAGATTTTTCCATAACATAAAATGGTTGGCTTAAATTTCCAAGAAGTATTTATTTGTAAGTTTTAGGCCAGAATATGGTTGGGTTTGTTTTGGTGTAGAAATCTTTTTTGTCACCTAACACCATAACTGTTTCTCATTGAAAATCAACTTTACTCAATATAAGTTAACTTACTGTGACATCACTGACCTAATTTTAAATAATTCAAAATTTTGAAAATGACTGACACTTTCCTCCAAGTAAGAAACACAGGTAAAGGTATATTTCCTCTGTATTAGTCCATTTTCATGCTGCTGATGAAGACATACCCAAGACTGGGGAAAAAAAGAGGTTTAATTGGACTTACAGTTCCGCATGGCTGGGGAGGCCTCAGAATCATGGTAGGAGGCAAAAGGCACTTCTTACATGGCAGTGGCAAGAGAAAATAAGGAAGAAGCAAAAGTGGAAACCCGTGAGAAACTCATCAGATCTCGTGAGATTTATTCATTATCACGAGAATAGCACAAGAAAGACCGGTCCCCATGATTCAATTACCCCTCATGTGGGAATTCTGGGAGATACAATTCAAGTTGAGGTTTGGGTAGGGACACAGCTCATCTTCCTTTTAAAATACTCTTTCAAGTAAAATAATTAACAGATAACTTCACATCTCAATGCAGAATCTCAAAACAGTCAAATTCTAACTTTGATACTAAAAAGTTACCTTCATTGAGAAATACAGTCCTGCTCCTTTACACATTGCTAGAGACACTGAAATAGTCATTTACAGACTTGTTGAATTTTATTTTTTATATTTTAATCAAAATGTCTTATTTGGTAGTTCTACCCCCAGAGTGAAATAGACTGAAACTCATCAACGAATTCATTGAGAGAAAGAGATAATTAAATATGTCATCCACTGCTCTTCAATTATTTTTGCCAAATTTTGTGAAGTTACACTCTGAATACAGAGATTTTAGCAGTCCAGGTACGATCATTCCTCTGCCGCTTTATATAACCCATATTCTTACAATGTGCAGGTTAAAACAAGGCCAATGGCCTCATTGCTGAATTAAGATTTTCATATTGTACACGCCTGAAAGGAAAATGTGACCTGAAATGGGCAGAATAATTCTAGGATTTCCTGGTTATAAACATACCTTGAAAGGCATTTGCCATCCAGCCACATCTTGTCTCTAACTACTAATGTAACCTTGGGTAGAGAACTAGACTTTGTGGTGCCTCTGACTTCAAGTATTTTAGCCACATCAGCAAAATCAACCCTCACGTGGAGGAGGATAAAAAGGGGAGTAGACAGAAGACTCCCATCTTCAAGCATTCTCATCCCACTGGGAGGAATATCCCCAGCATGAGAATGAGCACATCAATTTTTCCTAAAATCTGATACTATCATACATCGGTTTCCTCTCACTCCTATCATGCTAATTCCTTCTTGACCATCAGCCCTCTGATTATAATTTGACTTCTAATATGGTATGTCTTTTGGGAGGGGAGCAGTGAAAAAACATAAGATAATATGGACCTCACATTTTCTTGATGCTGTTATTTTCTTATAAATTACCAAAGTATTAATGAGAGATCAAGCTGCACACTATTTAAATTACTATCATAGATATATTTCTCGTTATGATCAGTGAAATTAGTTTTATAGTTTTCCATTTTTAAACAGGTATGCCGTATGAGGAAGGAGGCTTTGTTTTTCACCTTTAATTATTCTCTAATTTTGCCAGACAAGCCAATGGAAAAAAAACAAAAAGCAGAAGATGGGTCAAAACTTGTATGCATTGCTTTTACATGAAACACATTACTACAAATTCACCTCTGTCCATATTACCCAGGTTCAGCCTCGGTCCCCATCCTAAGACCAGTCTATACAGGAGTGTTAGGTCACTTTCCGAAAATCTCAAGGCTGTTGTGAAAACATAGACCAAATAAATGGGTATAGTGCCTAGTGTAGGAGAAAGAATAACCAATAATACCAAATTGCTGTTTGTCTTAAAAGCACCGTAATTTGAATGCTTTTACATCCTAGCATCTCCATAAATGGCATACATTCACAGTTCAGAGTTTGGGCATACTGTCCAAGTAGAAATTAAAATGTGAACCCTTACATTCTGACTCTAAGTTGGACATCACAGTGGATATAAGAAGTTATTGGAAAAATATAATTTTGTGGTCATTTTACATTCTCAATGAATTTTAAATACTACTTAAAAATTAGCTGTTCAATTTTTTATAAACCTTGGACACTGGTGGAACAGGAGCTAGGTTTGCACATGCATCCAATAGAGATAAATTAGGATTCATTTTGAAGGAGTTGTCTTATCCAACTTCCTTTTTGTTAAGAAAAAAAATCTGACATTACAAAGTATAAAAGGAAAGTTTTAAAAACCAGGCAGTTTTTCCCCTATTAAATAGTTTCTACTTAAATTCGTCTTCTGAAAGTTACAGGATGATGCCTTATTAGCTTTGAGTATTAATAAATGACCTCATTCAATTTAAGCAAGTTATAAAAAAAAGTATTCTGAAGGGAAAGAGTGCTGCTACTTCCTCAAATGAGGAAAGTTAGTATCTAAATGTTATCATAAACAATGTACTTTTGCAAGTAAAAGAATGATATGTATGACATATATATATATAATATATATACACTTTTAAGATAAGTAGCCACACATTTTACTACTACTTCCTCAAATGAGGAAAGTTAGTATCTAAATGTTATCATAAATAATGTACTTT
This sequence comes from Gorilla gorilla gorilla, assembly GCF_029281585.2. NCBI lineage: Eukaryota > Metazoa > Chordata > Mammalia > Primates > Hominidae > Gorilla > Gorilla gorilla. Next base: position 153,506,929 of record NC_073230.2, read on the forward strand.
TGCAAGTAAAACAATGATATGTATGATTATATATATATATATATATATATACACACACACTTTTAAGATAAGTAGCCACACATTTTAACTCATCACTTTTCAGATACTAATGAACAAAAACATATAGGTTCTCAGTCCCTTCTCCCCTAGCCTAAACTTCTACAGTTTCTGCTGCATAAGAAGTCTGCATGGTATGGCAAAGGGCAGTGTCATAAGAGCACAAAATTAAGGTAAACAGAATGCTTAATGACCTCACAGAAATCTAGTTCTCCTGACCCATTTGAATTGTACTCTTCACTTGCCCTCCACGATTAAATGTGTTAATGCTTATGCATCGTGCTCAATAGTTCATTTGGTACTTCTTACTGAATAGGAAACTTTTAGACTAATCCAGTTTTAAAATAAAGGAAGGTGTAAAAGCTAACAACATTATAAAGTTAGGAGTGATGTATAAAAAATGTGAAAGAATTAGGGCAAAATAGGATATAAAGCTCCTGTACCTATGAGTACTCAGAGTTCCAGCACTGCTAAGATGAGTTGCTAAAATTGAGATGTGTCAAGATTTACCATTTCAGAGCTTGAGTCTAGATTATGACAAGTCTTCTAAGCACTTAAAAGTTAAATGAGCACAGAGTGGATAATGAGACTTTTTCTTTCTCTAAAATGTAAACCTGATGAATGATGCCTGAAAGCACCACCAGTCATTTTTATGAGTCCTCAGCAAAGCAATACAAGGCATTTTTGTTTTGTTGTTGTTTTTTTCTTTCTCTGTACCTAAAAGGAAGATTTTCTTTATTTTAGCTTTTCTAGGATGGTCACATCCCCTTTTGGAGACAATGTTACCTCTATAAACTTAAATAGCTAAGATAATATACTTTCTTCCTACATAATAAAAATCAAACTATAAATATAGTTTAGGATATAAATTGTAAATATGTATTAATAATTTTATATCCTAACTAGGATTTTAGGATTATTTACAACAACCAAAAGTACATACATGTGATAATGAATTGGTTACAATTTACAAAAAGTCAAATTACAGATATACAATTGTGTATAATATGAATAATTTTTTATATGAAAACAGAACGTAAATCCTGTAAAACAGAAATACAGTGTAGGAGGAATCTAAAATTAATTATCTTTGTGAAACTTAAAAAAAGTATATTAATATTAATGTTTGGCTCAAATATTTTTTCTGTTGTTTTCAAGCCCAGTTGTCAAAGATTAACTTCTAATATCAAAGACCTGACAAAAATTGTATGAAAGTGTCCTATTTCTATTGAAAAAAACCTCATCAATTAAAGCATTATTTTTATTAACAATAATTCTGAAGTATTTTTTACCATGTAAAAAAGGATACACACCTACAGGTCTATAAACATTTTCTTCTCAAGGAAGAGGGTCTTGAAAATATAATATTCAATGCTTGATAACTTAATCCCATGAACATATTATAAATTTGCATCAAAAATATCTATTTCCATATTCAATTTAAATATGAGAGTCACCTTGAGCTGTTTCTTAGAATCTAAATGTAAAATGGAGAAATATCACCATTTACAAAGGGAACAGTAAAATGTTCTATGAAATATACCCAGAGAACCCTTGAAACAAGCTAAGGGGGCCAGAGGGGAAGAGGACAAATAGGGTTGGAACTGCACATTTCTTTGGGAACCGTGACTATATATTGATTAAATATTTGGGATAAAAATATGATAAAAATTATATATGTAGCAAAATAAAAAAATCCACTATGATGCAATTCAAAGTGTCTTCTGCAATTTATTTTCTTTTTTCTTTTTCTTTTCTTTTTTTTTGAGATGGAGTCTCACTCTGTTGCCCAGGCTAGAGTGCAGTGGCGCGATTTCAGCTCACTGCAACCTCTGCCTCCTGGGTTCAAGCAATTCTCCTGCCTCAGCCTCCTGAGTAGCTAGGACTACAGGTGCATGCCACCATGCTCAGCTAATTTTTGTATTTTTTGTAGAGATGGGGTTTCACCATGTTGGCCAGGCTGGTCTCAAACTCCTGACCTCAGTTGATCTGCCCGCCTTGGCCTCCCAAAGTGCTGGTATTACAGGCATGAGCCACTGCTCCCAGCTCCAATTTATTAAGTAGAAATTTTGTCAATAGCTTTAAACAACAAAGTACCAGTTTTAAAAAAAGGAGAAAACCTTCGAGAAACAAACAAAAAAATAAACAACTTTCAAGGTTGATACTAACAAAACCTCATCTTTATTCCAGATTCACATGTCTGACTACTTGCTTAAGAATTCTACCTGAAGGTTCAATGCATCTCTAACCTAATACAGCCAAACAAAACTCCTGTTCCCCACTCTAGCCTACCCTATTTCTCTCTCACTTTTCAGAATATTTGTAAATAGTACCGTCATCCAACAAGCCAAAGATTAAACTGATAAATCTGTTCAACAAAGGGCATCATGAACAAAGCTAACAGACAGATGATGGTGTCAGAAGAGGTATTTTGTCATGTTAAAAACTGACATGATATTCATATTTAAAATATACAAGGAACAACTACAAATCAGTTTAAAAAATACATCATCTACATATAAATATGGGTAAAATCTAGTAACCACAGGAAGAGGTGTTCAGACTCATTAGTAATTATAGAAATTTAAATAAATACAGTGAGTTACCACATGATTCCTATATACTTATATCCAGAAATTTTGATAATATGAAGTGTTGGTGGGGAAATGGGGCTAATTCTAAAACACAAATTAAAAAAAAAAAAACAAAAACCATGTTGCTGGCCTGCTAAGACCATTCCAGATAGCAATCTGACACTAGTCAAATAAAACAAGGACATGTCTTATGTTCTAACAATTTCTTTCCTAGGTATATATCCCAAAGAAATACACAGGTCCTTAAGGGCATATATGTGAGTCTGTTTATTACATTATTTGTGGTGGTAGAGCTGAGTGGGGTTGGGACACTAAGATTTTGAAGCAATGTGCTATCCACCAGAGAGTGGATGGGCAAATGTACTAGTTGTCCATCACATAGTGCTATTAAAAGGAAAAGAATCAATGCAGACATAACAACATAGATAGATCTTAAAAATATAATGCTAAGTAAAAAAAGATCGTCAGAAAAGACATGAAGACATGAATGAAGCTTAAATTTACATCACTAAACAAAACAAGCTATTCTAAAAAGACTACATACTGTATTATTTCAATTATATAACATTCTGGATAAAGAAAAACTATAAGAACAGTAAAACGATCAGTCTCCCTGGTGTATGGGAAAAGTGGGGAGCAATGAATATGCAAAGCTCGAGGGATTTTTAGGGTCTTGAAACTATACTTCATGGTATTTGGTGGCTACATGATATTATAGGATTTATCAAAACCTATAGGGCTTTACACAACACAGAGTGAACGTTATTGTATTCAAATTTTAAAAAATCATTTAGAAAGTTGGAGGATCTCGGCAAAGAATGTAGACTGTGACAAGAAAATCTAATTGTATTACAAATATATGGAACAACCTCATTGTATGGGGTAAGAAAGGTACTGACCTAACTTTGGAAATGAATAGAATCTGTAAAACTAAAGGCAAAAGGACCTGCACATAACTACTGCACTCGAGCTAATAAAGTTGTTTCCTACAGGGGTACACGTTAACAATTCTTATATCTGCCTACAAGTTCTTCATCTCCATCTGAGACCACCGCAGCCTGGATTTCATGGTCCATATCATTATCAGCATTTTGGTCAACGCCATTCAATAAGTCTCTAGGGAGCTCCAAACTTTCCCACATTTTCCTGTCTTCTCCTGAGCCCTCCAAACTGTTCCAACCTCTGCCTATTACCCAGTTCTAAAGTTGCTTCCACATTTCCAGGTATCTTTACAGCAGCGCCCCACTCCTGGGACCAATTTATCATGTTAGTCCATTCTCATGCTGCTATAAAGAACTGTCTGATACTGGGTAATTTATAAAGGAAAGAGGTTTAGTTGACTCACAGTTCCACATGGCCAGTTAGGCCTCAGAAAACTTAACAATCATGGTGGAAGTGGAAGCAAACATCCTTCACATGGTGGCAAGAAGAAGCGCCACGCAAAGGAGAAAAAGCCACTTATAAAACTATCAGATCTTGTAAAAACTCACTCACTATTAGGAGAACAGCATTAACTGCCCCCATGATTCAATTATATCCACCTGGTCCCACCCTTGACACATGGGATTATTTCAATTCAAGGTGAGATTGAATGGCGGGGACACAGAGCCAAACCATATCACCACCTATATCAGAACTTCCCCCACAAACATTTTTTAACTGTTCTGATTACAGCTTTAGAATTAATTACAAAGATACAGAGGAAACAGAAATTATTAAGTGACATAGTGCCATAAAATCAGTTCAGATTTTGGAAAACTCCATAGAACAAATGACAATGTTTTTTCAAAAAAAAAGTTAAAGGAGAAAAAGAAGAAGATGAAGGAGAAGAAGAAGAAAAAATGGAGACAGAGAGACTTATAGATTAAAATGGATTTTAAAGAAATAGCCAATTGCAACGTGTGGATGTTGTTTGGATCCCTGTTCAAATAACAAACTATGGAGAAAACATAATAAACTATGTTTTCAAACTATGGAGAAAACATAACAAACAATGGAGAAAACATAAACACTATATTTTACCATATTAAGTAATGATTTTTAACTTTATTTAGGTGTAATAATGGCACTGTAGTTACGGTTTTTAAATTATACTTTAAGTTATAGGATACATGTGCAGGTTTGCTACATAGGTATACATGTGCCATGGTGGTTTGGGGCACCCATCAACCCGTCATCTACATTAGGTATTTCTCCTAATGCTCTCCCACCCCTAGCGCCCCACCCCCTGACAAGCCCCAGTGTGTGATGTTCCCCTCCCTGTGTCCATGTGTTCTCATTGTTCAACTCCCACCTATGAGTGAGAACATGCGGTGTTTTGTTTTCTGTACTTGTGTTAGTTTGCTGAGAATGATGGTTTCCAGCGTCATCCACGTCCTTGCAAAGGACATGAACTCATCCTTTTTTATGGCTGCATAGTATTCCATGGTGTATATGTGCCACATTTTCTTGATCCAGTCTGTCATTGATGAGCATTTGGGTTGTTTCCAAGTCTTTGCTATTGTGAACAGTGCTGCAATAAACATACATGTGCATGTGTCTTTATAGTAGAATGGTTTGCTATGTATAAAAATATCTTTAAAAAGTCATAAAAACAAAATATATTTTGCAAATCACATACAAACAAAAAGATAAAATGATATATTATTATGGTTTCCTATGTAATGTAAAGGAAATCTAGAGAACGACAGAAAAAATAATCAGCAAATCCAAACCAAACAATGAAACAAAGTGATCAGTGATGATAACGTGCCATGAAATAAGGAGCATGATTAATGCAACTATTTCCACTAGAAGCCCAAAGTAAAGAAACCAAACAAAAGCAAAACACAATAGTAATTTTATATGCATGGCCCTAAACATTTTAATTTTCATGAAATTAATGTGAATCATTTCAGTCTTACAAATGAAGACACTGAGACTGACAGAGTTCCTCAGGATTGGCAGTCAGTATACCACCACAGTCAAGCCTCAAACTTCCCACTCAGAGTCAGAAGCCCCAGAACACCTAAACTTGTATGAAGGAATTTAAAATTTCCAGCCCTAACAAACCACTGGATTGTGACGCCATGTTGCTTCTTCATACTCTCGCCTATGAAATATCTATGCTCTAATTAAATATGATATACAGTCTCCTAGTTCCATTTCAGTTATGAATGCTTCCCTTTCTTTGTGTCTAGTTCCTTTCTAGAAGAGCCCTGTTGCAATAAACTTGTTTTTCACTTCTATACTTATTTTTTAAGAGTTTTTAACATGAACAGATGCCAAATTTTGTTAAATGCTTTTTCTACATCTATTGAGATGTTCATGTAGCTTCTTTTTTGGGGTATAAATGCACATTTTCAAGTAAAAAGCATTGTAGATAAAAGGAACAGAGAATGAAATTTTGAGCATCGATTTATTAATGTTGCACATCATTTTATGCTAAGTTCTAGTTAGAGCTGGTTTCATAAATTGTTTTAAATGAAGTGTATGTTAAGGATAATTTTTTAAAAATTATACACTATTTAGCTTTAGAAATAAAATTCTTTAAGACAACCTGGATGACATGCAGTATTAAGTGTTGCTGCTAATAATCTTAAAGCCACATTTAACCTATTCAAAGTTCTGTCATGAATGTAGCCACAATGAACTAGTGCTTTCAAGGGCAGCAATCTGTACATCTAAGATGTAAGTTCAATGAACACAACGTAAGATCTGCATACTGAGTTGTATCTATGGCCAATTGGTCTAGGCTCTTGTCATTAGAAACTGCTTCAATTTGTTTTTCTCAGGGAGAGGATAATGTAGCAATTAAGGGCATGAAACAGTGCCTGTGTGACCAGAATGCCGGGTATATGCCATCTCTGCACCTTGCTAGCTGTAAATAATACCTTGTGCTTATGTTTTTTCACCTGAGATATTGGAAAAATAAGAATAGCTACTTTACAGAATTGTTGTGAGCTTGTTATACAAGTTAACAAAAAACAAAAACAAACAAGTTAATATACATAATCACTCAGCATGGCGCTGGACACATGGTGAGACTCTGTCAGCATTAGCCATGATCACTATTTTCATTATGAATGAAGAGCCTGGCTGCTCCCCACGTTTGATAATTGTTATTGATAACTAAATGTGAAGCTCCTATCTATGAATATCACTAAACCCTCTCCATGCTAACTTATAGGACAATGAGGTATGTAAGAATTTGTCTGAAATAGCTGGTTCCCAAGGGGAAGTCCATGGATAGACAGGCTCAGGGCTTCTATAAACTCCTCAGATAATATTTAAAATTTTAAGTGCGTTTATAAAGGTACAGTTTTATGGAGAGAAGGTTGACAGTTTTTATCACATTCTCAAATGGGTTTATGAGCCAGAAAAGTTAAGAATCTCTTTAAACTCTAAAAGATAAAATCCAAAATCTTTCCCTGGCACAGGAGCTGATATCTAATTGCTTCTCTGCCCACCTTTATCTACCACCATCTCCTTTTCTCTCCGAGACACAACAGGTTTTCAACAGTTCTCCCAAATAAACTGTGCAGTGTCTTAACTGCACACATTTTGCTCATCTTGTCCCCTCTAGTGGTCTCCTGATCCCTTCCCTCTTGGTAACACTGATTCTTCTGCCTATTTTGAGGCAGGCTCAGGAACGCCCTCCTCCAGGAATCCTTCCTACGCCAGTCTGTGGCATGGCATGTGCTGCTTCTCTGGGCTCCCATAATATTCTCTACATACTTGCAATGCTGTTTTTTTTAAAAATCTCATTCTATAGCGTTGTTATATTTAGTGAAGAGACGGTTAGCTCTTTGAGAATAAATTTTCCACCTTCAATCCAGCAAAGTGCCTGATACAAATAAGTCCTTAATAATATTTTGATCGAATGAATACATTTTAAAAATTGTTCAATGCCTTTTATTTTCATATGGCTTTCTCTGCTCCTGGAAATACTATATAGTATGAAATAAGCTCAGAAAAAAATGTTAAGATCCTTTCATAGCTTTCAATTACTATTACCAAAATTTCAGAGAGTGCCCACTTCTTAATAGGCTAGCATCACTCAGGAGAAAATCAATCCTCCTCCACTGTCCCTTGAGCAACATTTTTGTATGTTAAACTTGCCTGATAAAATGAGACCAATGTTCTATACTCTGTGCCTTTTACCTTGAGGACTCCTACTAGGGATAAAATTGGCTTACTGTCATAAGACAATTGGAAAGGCCAATGTTTCCACAATGAATCAATTTTGGGGGTCCTCTGTCATCATGCCTTTTTCCACAGAGGAAGCAATCCAGTTCCTCATCAACACTATCTCAGCTAAAACAGAATATTCTTCCTTCTTGATAAGAAAACTGATTACATCTATTCCTTTCTTTCTATTTAGAAATTTATCTACATGCAATAGAAGGTGGCAGGTAACTGGGTGCAGTGGCTCACACTTGTAATCCCAGTGCTTTGAGAAATCAAGGTGGGAGGATTGCTTGAGGCCAGCAGTTCAAGACCAGACTAGACAATCTAGCAAGGCCCTACTTGTAAACAAAATTTTTTTTTAATTAGCCAGGTGTGATGGTACATGCCTATGGTCCCAGCTAATTGGGAGACTGAGGCAGGAGGATAGCTTGAAACCGGGAGGCGGAGGTTGCAGTGAGCCAAGATTGCACCACTGCACTCCAGCCTGGCAACAGAGTGAGACTCCATCTCAAAAAAAAAAATTCTGTATGTATGATAATTTTCATAATTAAAAAATTGATTGGGGAGAAAAAAGCCATATAGATTATTTCAATGCTGATATGGATATGTCCCCACTCAAATCTCATCTTGAATTTTAGCTCCCATAATTCCCATGTATTGTGAGAGGGACCCAGTGGGAGGTAAACGAATCATGGGGGCAGGTTTTTCCCATGCTGTTCTTGTGATACTGATTAAATCTCACGAGATCTGATGGTTTTATAAAGGGCAGTTCCTCTGCACACTCTCTCTTCCCTGCCACCATGTCAGATGTGCTTTTGCTCCCCTTTCACCTTCTGCCATGATTGTGAGGCCTCCCCAGCCATGCGGAACTGTGAGTCCATTAAACCTCTTTTTCTTTATAAATTACCCAGTCTTGGGTACGTCTTTATTAGCAGTGTGAGAACAGACTAATACAAATGCTTACTCCTAGGTGAACCTCATAGTGCGTAGAAAATATGTAAAACTGGTTATTTTTTTCTTAATCCTTTTGGAGCCTTCCATATGTATCCAATAACATTTAGAGAGTAACTGTGGATTCTCATAAAGAAAAGGTATAGAAGTAGCATTCAGAAAATTCCTAGATTGTTGATGGATTTGCCATGGATTCACTATGTTGTTCTATGCATAGTTTCTTCATCTCAGAAGTAGGAAAAATGTACCTAGCCTGCTTACTTAAAAGGGCTGCTGGGAGAAGCAAATGAGATGATGATGAAGGTAGTTCATAAACTGTAAAAGTATTAAGTGTACAAAAGTGTTCAGTATATAAGTAAAAATGTTATTGTTTTTTAATTTTCCATCCTTTTGGATAGAGAGGATATTTCATAAATCATGCACGGTGGTCAAGAGATTTAGTATATTAATATTCAGTATATCTTCAATGTTTAGACTATCGAATCTACTTAATATTTTATAAGCAGTTTCTCAGTCTGATTCAGAAAACAATATGAAATTGGGAATACCTCTCCTCTTCTATGTTTATTCAAAGTAAGTTTCTCTTTCTGTGTGTGTCTATCACCTTAGGTTAAATCCTGCTAACCTGCTTTCAGAGTCTGAAACTTCTTAAAAAAATTCCACTGGTATACTATTCTGTATATATCTAAGTCAAGTATCATAATTCAGATAATAACAAAGTTATGAAGAATTAGTTAGAGCTTTTAAAAGACACACATACTAGTTTTCAAAAAAAAAAACAAAAAACAAACAAAAAAAAAACCCAACAAATCCTTCTCAATAGACCTGAGATCTAGAATCCTTACTTTCCTTTTTCTTAGTAAAACTGTGTGGTGTGTGTGTGTACTTATATATTACATGTGTTCTATGTATATGTATGTATTGTTGGGGAGGGAGACATCTTATACAATTCCTTGAAAGAGCTTCAAAATATCTAGGGTAAATGTATGGTCTGAATAAATACCCTCCAGCCCCACCTGTCCCAGCTTAACTTTCTTTGTAAAATTTTCCACTTTTCTTCACTTTTAGTTTTGATTACTTTCAGAACAAGTAAGATGAAAATTCTCCCACATTTGGAGGAAAAAACCTTAATTGGCCGAGAACTAGAACAACCCAGCTGGAGCTGTATGGAGCTCTTTATATAGAAACTTTCACTTATGCCAATCTTCTTCCCAGAGGCTCATTTCATTTCCCTGCTGGTAACACTCAAATCACTTCACAGTTCATTGATAACTGCATTGGCAACCTTTTGTTTTCAATCAAAGGAAGATGCTGCAGCAATGCTCAATTGAACTAAGTATACATGACACAGTGTACCAGTGTCCTTGCCACAGAGGACTGTGGGAGGGGGGATAAAGGAAAAGATGACATCCTGCATCCAATATTCCATTACTTTACCTAGAATTGGATTATGATAAATTATGGTGACAGAGCTCAGACAAATGCTGATGCCATCTTTTCTATTGTTGCACCTGCACACAACACTCTTATGGATTGCATCAAGTCTCCAAACTGATTCTCTGTCACTCATGGTTGAAAATGAAAGGCCAATGTACACATAAGTTTTTAAACAATTTCCATGAAGATTGAATTTGATATTTCCTCCCTTACTGCTTTGAAATCACTGAGGCTCACAATAGGTTTTTGCTGATGAACACCTTTCTATAAATCTTCCTTGGTGAAAGACTTCTCTAAGGTCAAGGAACCTCTATGCTGTGTGGGTGAGAGGCAGGTATCAGGGTAGTGTTTCACTCCTTTCCCCTTAAAACATCATCATATCTAGGTTGCTTTAAAGCCCACCACCACCACCACCACCACCACCACCACCACCATTATCTGCATGTATCTGTCCAGCAGTAACATGCTACCAACCACCAAAAGAAACAATTACTGCCCCAAGTAAGCACCCAAAATACAAGGAAAAGGCAAATGTCAAATGTGAAATAAGTGGAGCAAGTTATAGCCTCTGACTCTTAACCAGGGATGTCCAGGCAGCCCACATTTTATAAGAGGAGGCAATACTGGATGCTTCTGGTAATGGAATAATGCATTTAGATTATCTAAAACTTCCTATTTATTTAGACTTGGCTAGCATTAAACTGTGAAAATTGTTATTTCATCTTTTATCAAAATATGCAATTATATGTTTTTTAAAGTTCAGAAACAAGAAAAGTTATAACTCAATAAATTTTGTTTTAGGTTTAGAGTATTTGAGGCCCAAAGGAGAAAAAAAAAATTTTTTTAAAGTGCTTGGTTGTTCCTCATGTTCCTCACGCACTTGCCTCCCAATTCATCTGTTGAAACCTAATCACCAATGTGATAGTATTAAGAGGTAGAGCCTTAGGGAGGCAATTTAGTAATGAGGGCAGAGCCCTCATGAATGGGATTAGTACCTTTAAAAAAGAGGCCCTAGAGAGCTTAGTTGCCCCTTCCGCCATGGAAGAACACAGTAAGAAAGAGCCAACCAGCCAAGGGGCCCTCACCAGACACTGAATCTACTGGCGTCTTGATCTTGGACTTCCCAATCTCCATAAACATGAGAGATGAATTTGTTGTTTATAAAACCAAGTTTATGGTATTTTGTTATAGCAGCCGGAATGAAGACAAAAGATGATAAAAATGATCCAGATGAAGGAGGTTTAGAGGGTTTATTTGGAAATGCTCCATAGAAGACAAAAATTTTGAGTAGGGTTTTAAAAGACAAGAATGACTTAAAAATATTTTTGAAAGTGTACAGTGAGTTCAAAAAACCAGAGAAAAGAGTACTTGTGGAATGTTAAGACCAGTTTTCCCTAGACCAGAAAAGGAGTCTAAAAGGTTTGACACAGAGTTCCACCATGCCTTAGCCCCATACCACAGATGTTCAAGTAGAAGAAGTGTCGAAGGGTTTATAAGAGATGTGGAGCTGGGGTTTGGGCCAGCAGATTCTTTTTCTTTTTTCTGGAAGAAAATATTGGTTAAAAGTAGGGTGAAAAGTACTTCTCCAGTGTATGCTGGTATAATTAGTGTCCATGAACACCTGCAGCACTTTACAAACATGCAGCATGGCAGCTCTCAGTCATGCTGCGCAAGATACAAAGGCAAAATCCCAAATACGTGTGCCATGGTTTTGTTTTTAACTTGGAAAAATGGTCTCACCAAAACAGTTTTATAAGCCATTATTAGTTCCCAGTTTAGCACAAAAAAATCAACTTCTATAAGGGAACAACAAAAAAGGGTAAACAATAATACAAAAGAAAACAAATGTATTTCAACTGCCCTTCCCATTTAATACTCAACTCATAGTAATATAGTTTCTACCCATATTGTGCCATAAAAACGTATCAAAATTTCTTCCTGGCTTTCTACCTTATCAAATTTCTTCCTGGCTGCCAAATCCATTGTATCCTATTTATTCTTGATATCCAAGCTCATCACTCTTTTGCCTTTTTACATATTGACAATTTTCAAGGTATACCTCCAGGCCAGAGCATATATCCTTTTAGGCAATTCCATTTGGTTCCAAAGATAGATCTTTCTCTTTATATCCCAGAGTCAACTGATCTTCCCATTTTGATCTGCTCTTCCCATTTGCTCTATCTCAAAGAAGAACAGCACCCAGTTCCCTAATGCAGGATGCAGTTATTATACCGACTCCTCCCTCTGCATTTCTACGATGAAGACTTCTGAGCACACATCCCAACAAACTCCATCATCTTTCCTTCACTCTCATGTTTACTTAAGTTTACTCACCATTTGTTCCTTGGATTTCCAAGAGAATTGGTTGGCCTCTATTTCCTCAATAAACAATCTATACTCCCACCAAATTAAACTTTCTAAAATGTCAATCAAATGCCACTCCTTTGATTAAAAAAACCCTTAAAACCTGACCTTTATTCTCAATATAGAGACCATCTTCCTGGGGATTCAAGCAAGCCCTCATGCTCTAGACCCTGCTTCCCTCCAGCTGCACCTCCAATGGCTCCCCGTGATCCAGCAATTTGCTGTTCCCCAAATGTGCCAAGTTCTCTTGCTTTATATTCCTTCCACATTAAATGTCACTATTCCTTTCTTTGCCTGACTTCTTAGCAGTCTTGAGTTCAGATATCATCTCCATATCACATATGGAGTCTTGATATCATCTCTTAGAAACTATTCAAGTCTCCAAAACTGATTCTCCATCACTCATGGTTGAAAGGAAAGGCCAATGTTCACGTAAGTTTTCAAACAGTTTCCATGAAGATTGAATTCGGTATTTCCTCCTATACTGCTTTGGAATCACTGAGGGATCACCTTAAGTTTTTGCTGATGGATATCTTCCTATAAATCTTTCTCAGTGAAAGGCTTCTTTAAGGTCAAAGAGCCTGCATGCTGCGTGGGTGAGTGGCAGGTATTAGGGTTGGGGACCACCGGCCCTGTGTCCTGTCTGGGTAAGATGCTTTATTCCTGCCATCCCCCTAGCTCCCAGTGTTTTCTCATACATATTTCTGAATTTTAATATTTATTCTGTCTCTTGTACTAAACTGTGAGCAGCAGAACAAAGGCAGTGCCTTTTATTTCTGTACTCTGAATGCCTACCACAGTGTCTAACACATCATAGGTATTTACTGAATGTTTGTTTTTGAAGTATCCTACTCTGTGAATCAACAAAACAGACAACAATAGCTACAAGGTAAAGACAAGTGTGTAGTTTAACTTCTTAAATGAAAATTAGTTTAATTAAACATGGATAAAACCATAGAGGAAAATTTTCTATGGACATTTAAAGGGAACACTAGGGCACTTAAAAAATGAGAACTGTATAGCTCTGGAATTTTATTGTCTTATTTCATACTAAAATACAAGGTTTTCCTGCTTATATGTATGAGATTAACACATACTACAACAGGATAGGTTTTTGTGTTATTTTTTAAAATGTCATGTAGAGGAGGAGGAAACAACACAAAAGAAAGGGGAAAGAGAAGAAGGAGAGAATGAGTATTGAAAATTGTTCCCTAGAAAGCCGGGCAACAATTGAAGAGAGGGAAAAGAAGAGGAGGCTTAGCGAAGATGTGTCTGTGTGTATTCCATGTGAAGAAGAACCTGCTGCATGGCATGGCAGAGCAAACAAGCCAAAGAAAGGACAGAGCTAGGCAAGGACACAATTTGAAGGTAAAGAGTATTTCGGCCAGGCGTTGAACCCTGAGTGGCAAAACTTTCCCAGGGCAACAAGCTGAGGTGGGTGTAGGCCAGGTAGGAACAGGTATTCACAATGCGCCTTTTGGAAGGCAGAGGGAGGTTGGGAAGGTCAGTGTAACAGGGCATTTCTGGTATGAAATGCCTAGTGGTCCTTTTTCAGACTCTTACTGCATCAGATCTTTTTCAATTTCAGTATCAATCACCTACCAAAGAAACACCGCATATAACCTTGGGCAGATCACATAAATGTCTCTGAAATTGCTCATCTATAAAATGATCTCTAAAGCTTTAAACTATTCACACTATTTAATAGTTTATTATATTTAATAATACATATTTAATAGTTCTGTGACACTATGTAGTTTATACTAGGAATTCTAAAAGGCCAAGCAACAATAAAAATTACATGAAAGATACAGAGGAAGAATAAAATAATAATGATTATTCCAAAGAAGGGAATTAAAACGGGTAATAAATAGTGTGGGAAGATTTCAGTGTTGTCTAGAATTGAGAACTCTCTGTTGCCTACTCAAAATGACGCTGAGAATCACTTCTTTGATGTTATCACTGATGAGGTTGTGCTGGACATGTGCACACAAGGGTAGACCGACCCAAACGCCCAGTTCTCAGCAGAAACCACCAGGCATAGCAAATTTATATCATGAATATTCAGCTTCTATCAAACTCTCAGCATATTTTATCATATTCATTACCAGCATTACAAATGTATAATGTAAATAATGTTAGGACATTATATAGTAAATAATTGATCTGGTGAAAGAGAAAAAAAAAACAAGCAGCAGTAAAGCATGACTAAAATGATGAGAAGGAATATTTACAACATATTTGCAAGTTTGCTCAAGTGAGATAAAAACTGACAGAAGTCTGCTCTGTGCCACCTTCTTCTATATCAGATACTGGAATCCTGAGCAGGAATCACCGAGCAAGGTTTAGGATAATGTAAAAGCCATGCCTTATTAACTCTTGGACATCTCATTTCTTGGTTATAAATCCTATTAACTTGTATTACAAACTGCCATAAAACTTGGAGATAAAAGATAATTTATGCTCAGTGTACAGAAGCTAATGTTTCTGTACTCCTGAGAAGCACAGGACCAGAAAATGAGAAAGTATGTATGTGAAACCTAGAGCCATCCACACTCCGCACAGGCAGCATGATAAACATGGCTCTGAGCACCTGACTCTTCAGCAGGAAGATGGCCTAACTAGTTACTGACATCAGCGATGTTTCATATCTGAAATGTCTGTCATCTATTTCATAGCATCCCCTCCTCATAAAAGGTGATGATGTCTTATCAACAACACATTTTTGGAAGTAAAAGAAGGATGTTTATTTAAAGGAAGGGACTCTTATGCATCCTATTTTGAATTTTCTATTTTTCGAATGGCAAATTGAACATTCCTACAAAGTAAATGCTACCTACCAAGGTTTTCACTCATAATGACATTTTGACCCATAGTAAGTGAAATATGCCAAAAATACAATATGAAAAACCTTACATGCTAAAAAAAACAACCAGCTAAAAAAATTCCAAACACCTTCCCATATTCATTTTAACTGGAACTACCTCATTGTATCCTTGTTTTAAAATTCAATTTATAACTAATAAAAATACACCACAGAGAGGGGACTGAAAAGAGAACACAGACTTTAGACTGAAACAACTATACACTTTAAGTGAATTGCTACTATGACATATAGGTCAGTCCGAAGTGACTAAAATAATCTTAATGAATGGAAGATAATTACTTATTTACACAACCTAGTCTCATGACAGTCTTATATGTAAACACTCCAAAAGAAACACAGAACATCACAGAAAGACTAAGATGATATGAGGATAGGCTTTTTTAAAAAGATCAAGAAAAATGCATTCTGGTTCCAGGGACTAGGACTATTCTAGCCAATTAAAATTAGTGTAGCAGATATAACACAAGCTCTCTTACCAAGTTACTAGACTAAAAAAATTATCAGATAAACAGTTGCTGTAAGATGACTTATTCCTCCTACTATTATCTTTAATTTTAGATCATCTAATTGAAAAAAAATTCTGGAACACTCTAGGCTCAAATCTAACACTCATAATAATTAACATTTATATTGAATTTTTACCACTTTTAACATACTTTAGCAAAGCTTAATGCTAAATCACTTAGTCTGCTTAAATGATGAAAGATTATTGTTAGATGTAAATTTTATTATAAAACTTCAGAAAGTCATTTTTCCTTAAGGATACAGCAACAAGATGAGGTAGATCCTTAAAGTGCATCCAAGATTTATTTTACTTGAAAATAATATCATAGTGGAAAAAACATATATGTACACATATACACACACACACATATATTTATATATACACATGCATACACCAACTGGCCATCAGTTACACACTGCTTATGGACAATTACTAGCCTATGGGCTGTGACTTGTTTCAAGAGTTTATTATTTGCATCTTAGTCCATTAACCCCATGAAGGAGGAAATGTAATGCTGTGGAAAAAGTGTTGAGACAAAACACTTCACTGTGTGACCATATTATCCTGCTTTTCTCCCAGTATTGTTATAAGGCTCAGATGAGATGCTTCTTGTAAAAGTATCAGTATTATCTTCCTCCTCAACAACTATATGTTAACTTTAATTTAAAAAAATTTAAAAATTTAGAGTTTTAAAGTCATTCTTTATTTGGCGCTAAAGCACATGAGACATTTTCTTAAGCCTACTTTTGCAATATTTTTAAATGATTTCAGTTTAAATTTATAACATTTCTCCTGCCCATCCGGACTGTGACTGTATGTTCTAAAAATAATGAACAGTCTGCTGTAGATGTCCATTCTGAATACCTTCCCCAAAGTATGCACACCATGTAATGTATAAGCACATTTAGTGCATGTATCACATATATTAATAATGCAGTTATATGAAGTAACACCTGACAGAGCCAGTTCAGCCCCAGTGGTGCAAGTCTCATTTCTAGGATGTAAATGCTTCTGTGCAGTAATTTTATAGTAGTTTGTTTTTTTGTTTTTTGAGATGAAGTTTTGCTCTTGTTGCCCAGGTTAGAGCACAGTGGCGCAATCTCAGCTCACTGCAACCTCCACCTCCCATGTTCAAGCAATTCTCCTGCTTCAGCCTTCCAAGTAGCTGGGATTACAGGCATGCACCACCACGCCTGGCTAATTTTGTATTTTTAGTAGAGACAGGGTTTCACCATGTTGGTCAGGCTGGTCTCAAACTCCTGACCTCAGGTGACAGGCCCATGTTGGCCTCCCAAAGTGCTGGGATTATAGGCATGAGCCACCACACCCGGTCTCTAGTAGTTTTTAACTGATTTTTAGTATTAATCCCATTCATGGGTATACAATTAAAACTTGTAACCAATATGGTGGATCACATGAGATCCATCCACACCTTAAACCCCCAAACATATTCACTTCAACATACGCATTTGTGTTACTAATTTTCTTGCTATTCCCTTACTAAAAGTGATAGAAAAGCAGAGAGCCAGGCTGTGTCTCGATAAAGAACTCCCTAGAACAGAGTGGCCAAGACGAGCAAAGGCTGCACTGCTAACCCCACAGGTGGAAGCCTGTGCCTGCCATTGTCACTCCCTTAAAGAACAGAGAGTGTAATCTTGCATGAGCTTTTTGCACCACACTATGTAATAATTACTTCATTAGGATAAGGTAATTTTGTAGTTATTCCAATGACACAAAATCAAAATTATCACAGAGAGAATCTACATTGCATTATATTTGGGGATTTGGCTATGCAGGTACCCTTAACATGTTTACCACTTTAGAGAACTGGGGATTCCACCTTAATAACTAACTAAAGCCTAACACATTGTATGTTACATTCCTATAAGTGATGTAGGGTCATGATTCCAGAATTTCTTTCAAGATATCCATGTCTGGCAGTTTGAGAAAGAATTGCTTTGTAAGTCAGTGTTTCCTCTTCCTGGGCCCACAAGCTTCATTTCCTAGACTGCCTTTGCAGTTGGGCTGGGGCGGCGGCAGAACTTCATTCCTGCAGAAGGTGACACAGGTTATAGGCAGGCCTGGCCTGTAAAAAACGTGGTGCCACATTCTAGCAACCAGTTTCCCTGCTTCAGCAATGTGTTCCAGTTAGCTTAGATATAAAATGTGGGATGCCTCTCAAGCCACATCAGATATTCTATTAATAAGAAAAAAAACCTTAATAAACCTAATCTTGGAAAGCCTCTCAGATCTGGAGTTGATCATTACTGCAACATAGACAGCGGGATGGGAAGTAACTGAGGTACAGAGGCAATATGATAGATTAGTGCCCTGGCCAACTGAAAACAATACAAATACTAAAAAAAAAATTAAGACAATCTTCTAAAATGCATCAAATGTATCTTTTAAAAAAAAAGAATTCTAGGAGGCAGAGGCTGCAGTAAGCCTAGATCACGCCACTGCACTCCAGCCTGGGCAACAGAGGGAGACTCTGTCTCCAAAAAAAAAAAAAAAAAGAAAGAAAGAAAAGGAAAGAAAAAAGAATTTTGTCCAGAAGCCAAAAACTACATTTTGATATTAAAAAGAAGGCCAAGGCTAACTTTCATCTGGAGAGTGTTTAGCAAATCAGATGAACCTGAGCTTCAGTTTCTAAAGCCCCCAACTAGGGAAGGTTGTCAGAAGACAAAGCCCACGGCCTGCCCAAGGTTGACATCTAAAAGGATGCTGTACCACATAAAGCAGAGATCTGAAATATCAAAATGAATATGAATAACACTCCCACTGGTCTGACAGGAAAAGTGGCCAACCAAACTTCGGCACTCCATAACTGAGAAGATGAGAAAAGTCTCCCCTGAGCATTGGTAACCAGACATCACATTCTCAGTGGTGTTACATTCAGAGTCTACACTGACAACGTGGTCCAAAATAGTCTCAGACAAAATGTCCTAAGTAGTTAGTGCTCCCACAGAACTGGGCTACAAGTCCACTCAGCAGCCAGGCAAAAGCAAACGTAAATTCTCCTTGGATTTACTTTTAACCAACGCCTCAAATAATTCCCACACTTAAAGTTCTCAGAAATGTGAGGTTCCACCAAAAATCATAAAACAGAGAAGGAATTGAGGTCACGAAATATGAAAGCAAAAGTGAACACAAAAGGCAGCTGGCTTACATTAGAATTATTCTAGACTATAAAACCAGTTTGATAATTATGTTTTAAGAAAGAGCCCCTTGAAAATGTGAGTAAAGGGCAAGCGTGTAAGAAAGAATAATCATGGCAGGAATTAAAAACGCAGAGGGTGAGTCTAGCGGCAGATAGGTAGAGCTGAAGCGGGACAGTGAACAGAACACAGAGGTGGTGAAGAACTTCAAAATGAAGCCCAGAGAGATTAAGACATAGAAAATATGAAAGTGCTGAGATACATATGACACAAGTAGAGGATCTTAAATACATTTAATTGGAGGTACAGAAGAAAAGAGAAAAAGAATAGGGCAATATTTGAAAACATAATGATTGAGAGTTTTCCAGAAATGATGACAGACAACAATCTATAGATGGAAGAAAATCCAATGAATCCCAAGCCAAATGCATTTCAGAAAGCTCATAATTATACCAATTATAGGGAAAATACAGAAACCCAAAACAGTAAAAATACCTTAATGTAGAATTCATATTTTAGATGTGGCTTTTTCTATCAGTGAATCTGCCAATTATGATTTTAAAAAGTATTGTACTGCATCTTTAACTAGTAATATATTGACCAGAGCATCTATACAGAGACAAGTTATGACTGAATACTTTAGCAGTCATACCATCAATTCAGTGCAATACAACAAAGCTCATTGCTTCATAATAGTAGTAAGTTTCAAACTTCAGAAGCTGTTGGGAGTCTATGGGTATTTAACAAACATATAAATTGATAATAAATCTAAAAAGCATATCTGTACTGCTAACCAAAATCTTTTAATGACCTTCCAAAACCTATGGCAAAAAGAAGTTCACATTCCATTGTGTGGAATTTAAAGCTCTTCACAATCAGTATCCCAATTAGTTTTCTATCTTATCTTCTGGCATTGTTCCATACCACAGCCCATATTGTAGCTGCACAGCCCATATTTTAGCTGCACAGAATTACCTGCAAATCCTATAACATATCCTGCATCTCCATGTTTCTTCCCTGGCTCTTCTTGAATTAAATAACTTTCCCATCATCTTCCACAGCAAGAATCTACTCATCCTTGAAGATTCTGTTGAATTGTAAGCTTAGTAGAAGGTACATTGCATGAAAGGATTTCTGTTTGTATTGTTAACTGCTCTATCCCTAGAAAGGAGCCTGGCAAATAGCAGGTACTCAGTAAACGTTTGTTGAATTAATTGAGTGAATACAATGTGAATGCCTCTGTGAAGACTTTTCTTACTACACACATGCCCCAGTTTTCTATTATTTCATTTTTTGGTACTAATCTTTCAACATTGCATTGTGATTACATTTGTATAATGGATCTTTCATTGCACTTAATCTGGAGAGCAAAGATCACATGCAACTATTTATTTTTATCCTTAATTGCTATGCAATGCAACGAATATGTAGAAGGCAGTCTGTAACGGTTGACGAAATAAATGGATAGTATAGTTTGAAATCTGAATTCTTCTTCTCCCCTTCCATATTTATCCAGAAAGCAACATGGCTAGGACACGCAAAGATCCAGGAAAAAAATGCAAAACTGGCTAAAGAATAGTGAACGTGCACTAAACACACCCTATTAACCAAACTACAATTTCTAGTAATGCCAGGCTATAGATGGTGGGTAGCAACAGGGTAGCAGCAAAATATAAGTAGTAGACCACAATGAAAGGCAAAAATGGAAAGTACTGTCCACTATCTTTTTAAAAAAAGGTTACCAAATGATATTTTAAAACTGAAATCCACCAATAAATCTCATAAAATTTGTTTGTTTAGTAAGAATTCTGTTCTATGCACTACATTGAGAGAAAATGTCGTTAATGTTTATCACTGGAAATGAAAGACATCATTAATCTATATCTCAGAGATATAGATCAATGGAACAGAACAGAGCCCTCAGAAATAATGCTGCATACCTACAACTATCTGATCTTTGACAAACCTGAGAAAAACAAGCAATGGGGAAAGGATTCCCTATTTAATAAATGGTGCTGGGAAAACTGGCTAGCCATATGTAGAAAGCTGAAACTGGATCCCTTCCTTACACCTTATACAAAAATCAATTCAAGATGGATTAAAGATTTAAACATTAGACCTAAAACCATAAAAACCCTAGAAGAAAACCTAGGCATTACCATTCAGGACATAGGCATGGGCTATGGACTTCATGTCCAAAACGCCAAAAGCAATGGCAACAAAAGACAAAATTGACAAATGGCATCTAATTAAACTAAAGAGCTTCTGCACAGCAAAAGAAACTACCATCAGAGTGAACAGGCAACCTACAACATGGGAGAAAATTTTCGCAACCTACTCATCTGACAAAGGGCTAATATCCAGAATCTACAATGAACTCAAACAAATTTACAAGAAAAAAACAAACAACCCCATCAAAAAGTGGGCGAAGGACATGAACAGACACTTCTCAAAAGAAGACATTTATGCAGCCAAAAAACACATGAAAAAATGCTCATCATCACTGGCCATCAGAGAAATGCAAATCAAAACCACTATGAGATATCATCTCACACCAGTTAGAATGGCAATCATTAAAAAGTCAGGAAACAACAGGTGCTGGAGAGGATGTGGAGAAATAGGAACACTTTTACACTGTTGGTGGGACTGTAAACTAGTTCAACCATTGTGGAAGTCAGTGTGGCGATTCCTCAGGGATCTAGAACTAGAAATACCATTTGACCCAGCCATCCCATTACTGGGTATATACCCAAAGGACTATAAATCATGCTGCTATAAAGACACATGCACACGTATGTTTATTGCGGCATTATTCACAATAGCAAAGACTTGGAACCAACCCAAATGTCCATCAGTGACAGACTGGATTAAGAAAATGTGGCACATATACACCATGGAATACTATGCAGCCATAAAAAATGATGAGTTCATGTCCTTTGTAGGGACATGGATGAAATTGGAAACCATCATTCTCAGTAAACTATCGCAAGAACAAAAAACCAAACACCGCATATTCTCACTCATAGGTGGGAATTGAACAATGAGATCACATGGACACAGGAAGGGGAATATCACACTCTGGGGACTGTTGTGGGGTGGGGGAGGGGGGAGGGATAGCATTGGGAGATATACCTAATGCTAGATGACGAGTTAGTGGGTGCAGCGCACCAGAATGGCACATGTATACATATGTAACTAACCTGCACAATGTGCACATGTACCCTAAAACTTAAAGTATAATAAAAAAAAAAAAAAAAAAGAAAGACATCATTAAAAATTATTCTGAGATAGAGAAACTAATCACCAGGCAACTTATGAATAGTAAAAGCTAAAGACTGTCTTTTAAGTGCCTAACGAAATCAAACCCAGTTTCCAGTTATATCCAATGCTAATGACAACACTCAAAATACGTAAGAATTACATTAGCAACATTTGCCAAGCCTTGTGTTTCCTCTATTGAGGTTTTTCTCAAATGTCATTCACATTCAGCTGTTCAAAACGCAAAAGTGCTCAATTTAATTATTAGTCAACTCAGAGTTACAACACTTTCTCTTGTTTTTTAGACACAATAAAATGAAAACTTTCAGGATTCTCCTCTACATTTTTGCTGGACAGTGACCTGAGGCAAAACTAAAGTGGCCACAAGAAAGCACACATGTTCAATTCCACTCACAGTTCGAAGACCCAAGCAGGGCCAATGTTTTCTTCTAGTCTACTCAAGTGATAGAAGCTTTGTGAAGGAAAGGGCTCACATTATATTCACTTTGGACTTACTGGTTGGAGCAGGTAGATCAGCGATTCCTCTTGGATTATTATAATTGGAAAAGGAGTGATGTGAGTCGCTTGGAACAAGGTATTCACAGATGCCATAATCTGGTCAAAACGCCCAGCAAGGCCTCCCAGTGTCACGATCACATCAACCTAAGCAAGGAAGGTAAAACTGGGAGTCACATAGAGTCACATATAAAAAAAAAGTAAAAATACAGAATATTGGTGTTTAAGTTTTAAAATAATACATTAAAAAGGCTTAATGTGTGATCCATAAAGATGGCATGACTTTAGAATAATAACCTGTTAATCAAGCACCAACAGAACCTATTCAACTCCTAGAGAAATAGGTGGTATCAGGTCATGAAGCCAAATGTGGTGTTTCTCTGGTTCAATGGTTATACCAGTGATTTTGCAAAGTGCTTTACATACAAGATGTTCAACAGTTTGATGAATGAATAAATGAAGACATTGCAAGAAAAGACTCATTAGCCTAAAGAAGAAATAGATTAATTGCCATACTGTGGGAATGTATATTCAAAATGGGGTTCCATAACAGCATTAAAAGTAAATTATAGAGAAGAACCAAGTTCTGAAATGAGTTTCCTATCTGTGACCTTATCAGAATGTAAGAAGAATGGGAATTTTTACTAAGGGTAACATGCTTCACGTTAAGCTTAAAATATTTTAAGACAGGCAAACCAATAGCTAAAAGATTATAACTGGATTGTTTGTAACACAAAGGATAAATGCTTCAGGGGATGGATACCCCAGTTTCCATGATGTGATTATTACACACTGCACGCCTGTACTAAAATATCTGTATGTTCCCCAGAAATATATACATCTAGTATGTACCCAGGAACATCAAAAATTAAAAATCAAAGAAACCAGGCAGGCCGGGCGCGGTGGCTCACGCCTGTAATCCCAGCACTTTGGGAGGCCGAGGCGGGCGGATCACGAGGTCAAGACATCGAGATCATCCTGGCCAACATGATGAAACCCCGTCTCTACTAAAAATACAAAAATTAGCTGGGCCCACGTGGTGGTGCGCACCTGTAGTCCCAGCTACTGGGGAGGCTGAGGCAGGAGAATCACTTGAACCCGGGAGGCAGAGGTTGCGGTTAGCCGAGATTGCGCCACTGCACTCCAGCCTGGGCGACAGAGTGAGACTCCGTCTCACAAAAAAGAAAAAAAGAAACAGAAACCAGGCAAACCATACATCTAAAGGATCTATTATTCTCCTTGGAGATCTTTTTAGAATTCAAAGAATTAGGTTTTGTGGCTCAGAAAGACCATGTACTCTAGGGAGTATGTATTACTCCAAATACACAGGCAATTTCCAGGACATCTGTTAATATTCAGAGGAAAGAGTTAACTTGTAAGCCATGAGACATAGACTTATCGAAGGGATGGCTTCTGTTTGTGATATCAAGTTAGGTAACTGATTTCTATTTATGTTTAGGAGGCCTTATTAAGAGGGCCTCTACAGACCAGTTGGGAAAGGCCCAGAGATTATTTATGACTTCAGAAAAACTACAGCATTTGCTTTAAACTGAAGAGAAATACATAAATAAGAAATTGTATATGAAATATAGAGAAAGTTCTAAGGCTGCAGTAAAAAGCTCATGGCATATTCCTATCCACATAATCCTAAATTCATATCAGAAGCAAGGCCTGATAAAAGTTTATTCACTATACAGAATCTGAAATCCCCTTTCTAGGTTCTCAATTTTTCATTACTATACTCTAAGCCTTGAGGGATCCCATAACCTTTAAGACTGAAATTTAATCCCCATCTTCTGCAATGGGATATCATGATGAATAGGCAATATCTGTAAATCAATCATTAAATTTTTCAGAAGAAAGTAGCAGCAAGATTACTTCTCATCGCTACTCATTTTCCCTACAGGAAGTATTTAGCAAGATTGATTAAAAACACTAGAGGATCAATGCAAGCTGCAGGTGGGACAGAAAAGGAATTGGCTTTGGATCATTTTTGCAGTTCTTTAGTTCTGGCTGTAAGTAGGACATTTGATATTCACAGAGATATCGGAAAGAGGACAGAGTGTTCAATCTAAAATAGACCATTTATAGACTGCAAGTGTGTCTTTTCTACATGAACCCAAACCCCGGTGCATTTATTTCTAACATCACCCAGTCACACTTTGTTATAAACATTGACATACTTGTGAATCTGTCCTTCTAGAGGAGGCCTATGAATCACAGCCGCTAGCACAGTGTTTGCAACAGAGTAGACAAGAGGTATTTACTGAGCTTCCCTTGAGCATATAAATACTCAGGAAAAACTGAATAAATAACCAGAGAGGCAAGAAGCTAATTATTAGGCTGAGTTAACATCACCTAACTCCTACAAAATGGTACTTTCTTACTTGGAAATGATTCCAACAGGTAGTAGCTTTTGAAAAAAAGCAAACACGTCATACTTATTAGCTCAGACATACATCTGATGCTTTTAAAAGCTTTAGTTACAAGCTAATGACAAGAAAAATTCAACCAGTGTTTGTTGATCATTTACCATGTGCCAGGAAATATCCTAAACACTTAGGATATATTGGCAAAAATACATAAGCCCCTGCCTTCATGGAGTTAATATTCAAATGAAGGATAATATACACTCGATAAAAAGGTTTTTTTAAATGAATATATGTTAGAATGTGAAAAAGGTGGTAAATGCTAAAAAAGAATAATAGAGTGGAGAAAGGAAGATAAAAGATGTTGGTTGGGGGGATGTTTCAACTTTAAATAAGATAGCTACAGTAGGCTGCACTGGAAAAGTAATAAAGTAGACAAAGACTTGAAAGAAGTTGAGGGAATTAGCCACATATGTGTTATCTGGCACAGGAGAGTACGGGGTGGGATGATGTTTCAGAGAACAGACTATAGTAATATAGTGACAATGCTCCATGGCTACAGGTATTGGCAAAGAGCTTTAGGAGTTAAGTTGCTAGAGCAAAATGAAAAATTAGTAGAAGTAGGAAAAATCAGGGTAAAATGCAAGTGTTAGATTTGTATAGAACTTTGTTAAGTCATTGTAAAGTCCTTGGTTTTTATTAACATTAAATCGGGGCCATTTTGGGCTGAGGATTGATATGATCTATATATTTTAAAAAGTCACCATGCTGAGTGTGTTGAGAATAAACTGTGGAAAGGCAAGAAGGAAAGTCAGGAGATATAAAGAGATCATTATAGTAATACAGATAAGAGATAAGTTTGCTACCCTTTATTACTCCATCAAACATGATTATCCATGGCATCTACACAGCAAAACTCAGTGGTCAATTCCCAGTCCTTTTATTACTTAATCCTTCAGCAATATCTGACAAGTGAAAAAAAGTAAGGATAGCTTAAGAGACTTATGGGACACCACCAAGTATAACAACTTACACATTATTAGTGTACTAGAAGAACAAGAGAAAGAGAAAAGAACAGAAAATATATTTCAAGAAATAATGGCAGAAAACATCCCCAGCCTGGGGAAGGAAATAGAAAGCAAATACAAGAAGCCTATGATATATCAAATAAGATAAATCCAAAAAAGACCCACACCAAGACACATCACTGTCAAAATGTCAAAAGTTAGGGTGTTGAAAGCAGCAAGGAAAAAGTGAATTGTCACATGTAAAGGAATCTCCACAAAAGTATCAGTGTATTTCTCAGCAGAAATATTGCAGGCCAGAAGGAAGTTAAATGATACATTCAAAATCCTGAACGGAGATGGGGGTTGTTCTGTCAACCAAGAATACTACTCCCAGCAATCTTGTCTTTTGAAAATGAAGAGGTAATAAACACTTACTCAGACAAACAAAAACTGAGAGAGCTTATCATCACTAGACTTGTCTTATAAGAAATGCCAAAGGGAGTTCTTCAAGCAGAAGAGGATACTAATTAGTAACATTAAAATATATGGAAGTATAAAACTTTAAGTATAAAAGCAAGTATATTGTCAAATCCAATACACTCTAACAACGAAACAGTGCTGGGTAAACAATTATACCTCT
Organism: Gorilla gorilla gorilla; assembly: GCF_029281585.2. Lineage (NCBI taxonomy): Eukaryota > Metazoa > Chordata > Mammalia > Primates > Hominidae > Gorilla > Gorilla gorilla. Next base: position 153,533,841 of record NC_073230.2, read on the forward strand.
AGTATAAAGGATAAAAGGCAAAATTACCAAAAACAAAACTACAGCTTTAATAATTTTTCAAGTGATTATATATTATAAAAAACATAAAGCAAGACATTAAAAACATAAAATGTGGGAAGTAGAAGAGTAAATGTGTAGTGTGCGTTATGTGATCAAAATTAAGCTGTTATCAATTTAAAATAGCCAGTTTTAAGTATAAGATGTTTTATGTAAGCCTCAGGGTAACCATAAAGCAAAATCCTATAAGAGATACACAAAAGATAAGAAGAAAAAATCTAAAGCATACTACTACAGGGAGCCATCAAACCACAAAGGAAGAACACGAGAGGAAAAAAAGAACAGAAGATCTAAAAAACAATTGCTCTACAGAAAACAATGAACAAAATGGCACTAGTAAGTCTGCACTTATCAATAATTATTTAAATGTAAATGGATTAACTTTTCCAATCAAAAAGCATAGAGTGGTTGAATATATTGTTTTAAAGACTCAACATGGAATGCCTTTTTTATTCCTTCATTTTCAGTCTATGAGTGTCCTTTAAAGACTTGCTTTACTTTAAAGGACACTCGTAGGCTGAAGGTGAAGGAATAAAAAAGACATTCCATGAAAATGGAAACAAAAAGAATGCAGGGGCAGCTGTACATAATACAAACAAAATAGACTTTAGGCAAAAAACAGTAAAAATAGACAAAGAAGATTCTAATATACTGACAAATGGATCAGTTCATCAAGAGGATATAACAATTGTAAATATATGCCCACCCAACATTAGAGCACCTAAATATATAAAGTAAACATTAAGAGATCTGAAAGGAGACAAAGACTTCAACACAATACTAGTAGGAGATTTCAATACCCCACTTTAAACATTAGAAACATTAGACAGGTCATCCAGACAGAAAATCAATAAGAAAACACTGGACTTGAACTGTACATTAAAGTACCACAAATGAACCCAAAAGACATATACAGAACATTCTATCCAACAGCAACAGAAGACACACTCTTCTTAAGTGCACATGGAACATTCTCCAGAATAGATCATATGTTAGGTCATGGAACAAGTCTAACAAATTTAAGAAGATAAAAATCATATTAAGTATCTTCAACATAGTCCTGAAAGTCCTAGCCAGAGCAATTAGGCAAGAGAAAGAAATAAAAAGCATCCAAACAGGAAAGGATGAAGTGAAATTGTATCTGTTTGTTGATGTCATGATCTTATTAATATACACAGAAAATCCTAAAGAAGCTACCAAAAAATGGTTTAAACTGATAAATTCAGTAAAGTTCTAGGGTGCAAAATAAAAAATCAGTAGTTTCTATATAGTAACAATGAACCATCTGAAAAGAAGTGAAGAAAACAATCCCATTAATAATAGGATCAAAAAATGCTTAGGAGTAAATTTAATCAAATTATAAGTGAAAGATCTGAATCCTAAAAACTATAAAACATTAATAAAAAATTAAAGATTACACAAATAAAAGATATCCCATGTTCTTGAATTGGAAGAATACTGTTAAAATGTCCATATTACTCACAATGCTACAGATTCAATGTAATCCCTATAAAAATTCCAATGTAGTTCTTCACAGAAATAGAAAAAAAATTCCTAAAATTCATATGGAGTCATAAAAGACACCAAATAGACAAAGCAATAATCAATAAAAAGAATAAAGCTGGAGGTATCACACTACCAGATTTCAAAATATATTACAATGCTATAGTAATCAAAACAGCATGATACTGACATAAAAACAGATACATCAACCAATGCAATAGGATAGGGAGCTCCAAAATAAACCCACGTATCTATAGTCGATTGATTTGCAACAAAATTGTGAAGAACACACATTGGAGAAAGTGTAGTCTCTTCAATAAATGATGTTGGGAAAACTAGATATCTACATAAGAAAGAAAGAAACTGGAGGCCAGGCATGGTAGTTCATGCTTGTAATCCCAGAATTTACGGAGGCCAAAGCAAGAGGACTGCTTGAGGCCAGGAGTTCAAGACCAGCCTAGGCAACATAGCAAGACCCCATCTCTATCAAATAAATAAATAAATAGATAGATAAATAAATAAATAAAAGATAAAAAGTAAAAAAAAATTAGTTTTGCATGGTGGCACGCATCTGTAGTCCTAGCTACTTGGGAAGCTAAGGCAGAAGGATCGCTTGAGTCTGGGAGTTGCTTGGGTCCTTACCTCATCCCTTATGAAAGAATCAACTCAAAATATATTAAGGATTTACACATACGAGCAGAAACCATAAAACATAAGAAGAAAACATGGAGAAAAAGCTCTATGACCGACATTGTTCTGGGTAGAAAGTTCTTAGATAATGACCCCAAAATCACAAGTTACAAGGGCTAAAATAGACAAATGGGATTGGTTCAAACTAAAAGGCATCTGCACAGCAATAGAAGCAATTAATAAAGGAGGCACCCATGAGCTGGGAGAAAATACTTGCAAATCATACATCAGATAAGGGGCTACTATTCAAAATATACAAGAAACTCAGACTACTCTGTAACAAGATAACAAATAACCCTTTTAAAATATAGGCAAAGGATTTGAAGACATTTCTCAAAAGAAAACATAGAAATGGCCAACAGATATGTGAAGAAATGCTCAACATGCTTTAATCATCAGATGAATGCAAATTAAAACCACAATGAATTATCACCTCACAACTTTTAGATTGGCTATTATCAAAGAGTTGAAAGATAAGTGTTGGTGAAGATGTGGGGAAAAGGCAAATCTTATACATACACTGTTGGTGGTTTTACAAATTAGTACAGCTATTTTTCAAAAAAATGTATGGAATTTCCTCTAAAAACTGAAAATAGAATCATGATATGATTCAGCAATCCCACTACTGGGACATACCCAGTGGAATGGAAATCGGTATGCTGATGAGATACCTGCATTCCTGCATTCATTGCAGCATTATTCACAATAGTCAAGATATGGAAATAACCCAAGTATCCACCAAATGGGTTAAAAACTGTGGTATATATAAATAATGGAATACAATTCAGCCTTTAAAAATAAACTAGGAAATTCTATCATTTGTGACATGAGTGAACCTATATAAGCCAGAAACAAAGAAACAAATACTGTCTGATCTCATATGTGGAATCTATAAAAGTCAAACTCATAGAAGTAGAGAGTAAAATGATAATTATCAGAGGCTGGTGTATGGGGGAAAAAAAGACATTGGTCAATGAGTACAAAGTTACAGTTAGAAGAAATAAGGTCTGGTGTTCTATTTCACAGCACAGTGATGACAGTTAATAATGTATTATATATTTCAAAATAGCTAAAAGTGAGGATTTTCAATGTTCTCACCACAAAGAAATGATAAATACTTAAAGTGATGGATACTCAAATTATCCTGATTTGATCATTCCGCAATGTATATACATGTATCAAAACATCACTGTGTACCCCATAAACATATACAATCAATTAAAAATTTAAAAAATATTCATGCTTACATACATAAAGTTACTCAGCACATACCTATTATGCCATATTTTAAATACATAAAATGTAAAATATCAATTTCTGACTGCTTTCCATATATTTCCTAAAGTCAGGATATTTTACATGGACCTTTTTGTTTACAAGATGAGTGTGATGGGAATAAAGGTGGCCTGTGGTTTTCATATGCAATCCCATCTAGCGAAAAGGACCTTGAAACCCTGGATTAAAACACTGGAGGTCTAGCTATAGCACTGTATGCTACTTAAGTAGCCATGGAACCACATATATGTTACATAACCTCTTTGTGATCTGGGTCACTCATCTGTAAAGGAAGGGGATGCACTAAATTCATTATCATATTTTTCAAGATTCTTTTCATGTATAAGTCCATATAAGGTTCTCTGTTTTCCACCATAAGTTAAACAGTCATAGTGTGTATTTTGTTTAGAAAATAAATGCAAAACTCAGCTTTGCATGATTTACCTTAATAGAATCATGACAAGACTGGTTGAGGGACATATAGCACCAAAAGAGAAGTAATTTCATTTTTCTATTATAGCAGTAAAAATCTTTTAGTAAACAAATGACAAGTTTTACTCCATTTGTCCTCAAAAAGACTTAGAGACAGTATGCATGAAGTCTACAGCAGGCACAGTGGCTGTCAGCATGTTTTAATTACATTTACTTCCCATAAATTGAATTCTAGAAATACATAAATGGATAATTTCTTTGTGGCTCTCCCTGATAGGGTGATCATACAATTTAATGTACAAACTGAGACACTTTTGAAAGTAAAAATGGGGCATTATAAATAAATTACACCAAGAATACAGGCATAAACTGGGACTATCCCATGTAAACCAAGGCACATGTTTACCCTACTGTCTGAGAGTTACAACTAACATTAGTATAGCAACTTAACAAAATTAAATAATAGGGTATAAAAAATTTAGATTATGCTTAATAAGCTTCCTTTAACTCTCAAAGATGTGTACCGCACTCTAGTGAGGCTTCAATAGAATAATGAAATTCTTGGTTTGTTTGATCCTATAATTTGAAGATGGAAGAGCCAATACAGCGTTTGGAGGAATGAGTGGGATCAAGATAGAGCAAGAACAAATAATCTGACCAAAAAAAAAAAAAAAAGCAATACTAAAACATGTTTTAGTAAGCCTATAAAATAATTCTACTGATTAATATGAAGCTCAATGAGAAACCAGAGAAAGTAAAGAACTCATATTTTATAGCACCAAGGTATGTTATATGAACAAACACAGGATATATCTTGTTGCATCTTGTCAGGCTATGGAAGCACTACTACAGGGATCCTGTTTACATTTCAAGCAGGCTACATTATAATGTAAGGTCCAGTTTCATGTAAGCATGTTTGGGTGAGACAGAAATAATGCCTCTTGCAATGGCAAAATTTTGAGGCTTCCATTCATAGATAAGAAAACCAAGGAAATTCTAGATTTATCTCAAATAATTCTTATTTCATCATTGTTGCCACAGCCTTAATTCAGAAATCATAATTCTCACATGGATAATTCCACTGGCATTCTTATCTACAATGTTGCCTCTATAACCAAGTAGTCTTTCAATTGGTTATGACAGTAAGTTTTCCAAATATTAAATCTGGCTTGCCAATGTTCTGCTTAAAATTAGGTATTGGTGCTGGGCATGGTGGCTCACGCCTGTAACCCCAGCACATTAGATCATGAGGTCAGGAGATCAAGACCATCCTGGCTAACATGGTGAAACCCCATCTCTACTAAAATTACAAAAACTTAGCTGGGCGTGGTGGCGGGCGCCTGTAGTCCCAGCTACTCGTGAGGCTGAGGCAGGAGAATGGTGTGAACCTGGGAGGTGGAGGTTGCAGTGAGACGAGATTGCACCACTGCACTCCAGCCTGGGCGACAGAGCGAGACTCCATCTCAAAAAAAAAAAAAAAAAAAAAAAAAATTAGGTATTGGTTCTTCAGGCTCCACAAGATGAAGTCCATTTGCCTCCAGTCCTGTCCCATAAATCACATCTTCAACTCCCACCCCACATTTACATTCTAGAAATACAATCAGCCCTCTGTATCCATGGGTTCTGCATCCATTGGTTTCAACCAACTATGGATCAAAAATATACAGAAAAAAAACTGTGTCTGTACTGAACACGGGCAGATTTTTTTCCTTGTCATTATTCCTTAATCAATACAGTATAACAATTATTACATAGTATTGACATTGCATTAGGTATTATAAATAATCTAGAGATGACTTAAAGTATACAGAATGATGTACATAGGTTATATGCAAATACTATGCCATTTTATATCAGGGACATGAGCATCCACAGATTTTGGTATGCACAGTAGGTCCTGGAACAAATCCCCCATAGATACCAAGGGACAACCATACTTTAATTCTCAGAACACGGCTGGGCATGGTGGCTCATGCCTGTACTTCCAGCACCCTGGGAGGCCGAGGCAGGTAGATCACCTGAAGTCAGTAGTTTGAGACCAGCCTGACCAATATGATGAAACCTCGTCTCTACTAAAAACACAAAAATTAGCCGGAGATGGTGGCATGAGCCTGTTATCGCATTGTGGCGCACATCTGTAGTCCCAGCTACTTGGGAGGCTGAGGCAGGAGAATCGCTTGAACCCGGGAGGAGGAGGTTGCAGTGATCCAAGATCGTGCCATTGCACTCCAGCCTGGGCAACGAGCAAAACTCCGTTTCAAAAAAAAAAAAAAAATCTCAGAAAACATCACAAGATTTCCAACTTTAGTGCTTAAACTATCACCTGTCCGCTCCTTTCCTTGTAAAGAATGTAATTACTGTAAGTATTTCCAAAAGATGCCTACCTCCACCACCTAAAAAAGTGAACTTGATTGGATAGAGTGTTTTCATCCTACTTTTCTAAACTCTTAACATAGTGTTATTAAGAAATGTCATAAATGTGTTGTCTTAGCTCTGGCAGCTTTAACAAGTTAGACTGAGTAGCTAAACAACATTTATTTTTCACAGTTCTGGAGGCTGGGAAGCCCAAGAGCAAGGTGTCAGCAGATGCAGTTCTGGTGAGGACCCTCTTCCTGGTTTGCAGATGGCCATCTATTCATTGCATCCTCACATGGTCACGGCAGAGAGTAGAGAGAGAGAAACAAGCTCTTTTTTTTATAAGGGCTAATCCCATTCATGAAGTCTCCACCCTCCTGAACGAATTACCTTTCAAAGGCCCAACCTCCTAAATACAATCACACTGGGGGTAGGATTTCAACATATGAATTTTGGGAGACACGAACACTCAGTCTATTAACACATGATTATAAAAAATCTTTTTATCAACATGTTATTTTTTAAAAAAAGGTGTTTTTAAAAAAGGAGGAGGAACCACACATGAAGAGTCAGCAATGTATACAAGCTTCTTTGCATTTGAAAAACTACGGGAGCTGTGATGAGGATCTGTGCTAAGATATGCGTCTGCTATAAACCATAATTCCCCTGGTAAAAGTTTTAGCATAAAATCCCAGGCAGTCTATACCCTCATTAACTCTCTAGCACTGATGCCCCTGTACCTCTCTGGAGAGCTCAGCCAAGGGACTCCAACTTCCTTGCATAAGTGGAAGAAGAAAGTCTTGCTGGCAGAGGTCCCTGACACACTAAGATAAGAACCAGCAGTAGAAGAGTCCAGGAGAGATTGACCAATCCCAGTGAAGTTCTCTGCTAGCTTGTTAAAGGAAGTAAATGTAAATATTGCCTGAACCCAGGGTGTATGTGTGATTATTACATTCTCTCAGGACTGCCTATTCTTTGACATCCCAGAATTAAGGGGTTTACCTTTAACTTTGAATACTCAAACACTCCCCTTATTCTGATTAGCCCTTACTATACCTTCAAGACTCAGCAGACTGACCACCTCCACTAGGAAGCAGTCTTTGAACACTTTAGGCTGGAAAACGTTTGCTTCAATGGACTTCTCACCCACCCTATCAGACTTCTACTGTAGCACTACTGACAGTGTATCCAGATAATCTGATTACAAGTGCATCCACCCCCAAAGACAGGACAGTCTTAGAGTCAGAAACTGGGTCTCATTCAGTTTGCATTTCTCAATCTATAATACTTAGCAGAGTGCCTGGCACATGCAAAATAGATGTTTGTTTAGCTGAATAGTTATAGTTTTGAGCTTTCAATTTTGTCAGAAAGGATCAGTCAGCACCAAGTATATACTTTAAGGCTAATTTCTGAGGTCTCTATTCCTTTCTCAAATTCTTGATGGAGAAAATGACTAAAGTATTGTTCTTCAAAGAACACTGTAATTGGTTCTTTTATTACTGTCATTAGATTTTCCATCCTTCAGTGCAGCTTGCATACAACCATTACATTATTTTTCTAAATTGCCTTATGATTTTATGTTCAAAATTTTTTAATAGCTTACCATTATCTATATAGATCAAGGTTCAAATTTCTTATCTAGAAATTAAAGATTCTTCATATGTTGACCCCAAACAACCTAAATCTGTGACTGCTGTGACATTTCTCCTCCTTTAGAGCACTCCCTAGCTACAATGGATGCAGTGCTTTTATCATAGGTGTGTTCTGTTTACCCTCAGATTGCTTCAAAGAATCTCTGAAAGCACTTTAATTTCAGGTACTCTGGTCATGACAATGTATAGGACAATGACAGAGAGTTCACTCCCTGAACAATGAAAACCTTTTCCGATTCACCCTAGGCAAGGATTTTGAATCTTTTAATTAAACATTTCAAGCCTGGTTGCCTTATGATTTTGTAATAATCGTGGTTGTAATAATAGTGCTTTCCTCACAAAGCTGTCTTGAATATTGATATTTCCTTGATTAACTGGACTATAGGTTTTCAAGCCAGATCAGTGAGATCCCTATAGATGGGACATTTTTTGCATATAAACAAAAACAACAGCGTTATATCTAGAAAATGTAGAAATGTGTTATTTTTCTTCCCCATATAAATACACCACGGGACAGAAAGGGCAAATATGCAGGTATTTACATTTCCCTGTATCAGAAGTGAGTGATAAACGAGAGTTGAATGGAATAAAAAAACCGTTCTGGGAAGTTTCTTTTTTAACATAATTTTATTCAACTTATCTTTGCTGAAAATTAAATTCTTTGAGGAGAAGAGCAGGAATTATGAGTAAATAACAATACATAAAATTAGTGTCTGTATAAACAGCATAGATATTATAAAACCTACTAGAGGTAATTATGGTGTCCAAACCTCTCATATTCTCAGGATATGAAGATATTTTGGTGAATTCAAAGGCATTCCTTTTGAATTACGGGGGTTATAAGGAATGGAAAGATCCACTGTTTGTGGTTTAGAATGGTCATAATACCCAGTGTAGCATCTTTAACACGCTAGGTGTTTAGTGTAAAATGAAAAATAAAAGTGTGACTTATATCATATTCAGAAACAATTAGCTATTTGAAGATAGACTTTTGAAAGGATATTACAATTTTATTTTATAAATGTTGCTTGGTACACAATTGAAAACATTCCAAAATTTATTGTTGAAGTCTTACTCAAAAAGTACCAAGTATTGTTTACTCTGGCTAAAAATTCTCTAACATACATAATGCCCCGCTAAAGTTGAATACCTGAAAGAACACTAACCAGTCACTCCTTCCCTTTCCATGGAAAATGGGTTATGATAGCTCAGAATCTGTATCCTCTTTCTTCAGTCACACCCAGCAATGGTCAAGTTGACAAAAGACAATTTTCCAAGCCACTTTGGAACTGATTGACTGTGATGAAGACATGCTCTGGTCCCAGGAGATTAGTATATCTGTACTTGTGATCATTTCTTAATAGCAACTATCCTCTCTTTCATTATCATGATTCGTTTTAATCTAAGAATATTTCTTGCTTGAATTCAGCCATGAAATTAGTCTTAGTCGCACAGTCTTATTGAAAGTGATACATGAAACACCTGGCTTCCATGTCTGCATAAATTAGATTTGGCTATTTGTACTATTTTTGGTGTATTATTTCCCCCAAAGTTTAGTGGTTTAAAACCCTCTCCACTTTTTATTGCCCAGTTATAACAGGTGGCCATCAGACTTGCTGTAGTGCAATCCTTAGATCTAGCAATCTGGTGTAATATACACAGTTTACGTTAATTATCCCCTTTCCACCTTCTGGGAGAACACAGAGCATTTTGATTGCAAATTTTGCACTTTGTCATTAACACTCTGGTTTCTAGATATGCACTGGACCATTTCATAATGCCAAATGAGAATGTTAAACATGTTACTGTAGTGACATTAATTAAAGTGTATTTCTTGCAATGCAGTTAAGTTTGCTTCACAATGCAGTAAGTTTGCTTCACAAGTTGAAGCAACCCCAAGGTTAACCTTAAAATGATAAGCAATGCTATTTGCTATTTTACTTAAACATATTCCATATCCATGAGCATCAAAGTAAATCTGTAATCTGGGATAAAATATTTGTTCAAATAATAATTTCCTCTCGAAAATAATTCCCTTTATTTATATGAATGCTTTACAAAAAAATCAGAATCTTTAGGGTCAATCTGATACGCATCTAAATTCTCTAGTAGAAATAGATGAGGAAACAGAATTAAACTGCAATCAATATAACTTGATTTAGATATTCCTATTTCCTATATGTTTCAAGATACCCTGATCCGGTTGTTCATATTGAGAATTATATACATCGACATATATGTTCACAGGGGAAGGTACACAGCAGATTCAGGAAAGAAGCTAGTATCATCTTATTTCTACTCCATGCATCTGGATTTTTGTATGCAATTTTCTGTTTTGAAACGGCACGTTAACCATGGAGTGCTAAGTACAAATGGGAAAGCAGACGGTCATGGACACAACAGAAACATCTTCTACTTCCAGCTACTAACAGAGGAGATGGATAGAGAGTGAATACTATAGGATTCCATCTCCTTCTTTAACTTAAATGGAACTTTCTGAGATACCTAGGCTCATCACCTAACACAAAGCAAAAAATTACATGCATCTCTTTTCTTCATTACCTATTTAATCACCACTAAAAATATATCGATCTGACATATGTAGACCTGTAACGACCAGTAACATCATTCCAGTTTTTCAGTCGTGACTTAAACTATAAGCCAAACTTTTATTTTTGTTTGTTTGTTTTTGAGACAGGGTCTCACTCTGTTGCCCAGGCTGGAGTGCAGTGGTGCGAGAACAGCTAAACTGCAGCCTTGACCTCCAAGTCTCAAGCTATCCTCTCCCCTTGGCCTCCCAAGTAACTGAGACTAAAGGCATGCACGACTACACCCTGCTAATTTTTGTTTGTTTGTTTTTATAGACGAGGTCTCACTATGTTGCTCAGGATGGTCTCAAACTTCTGGGCTCAAGCAATCCTCTGCCTCAGCCTCCCAGAGTGCTGAAGTTATTGGCATTAGCCCCTGTGCCCAGCCCCAAAACATTTCTTAAAAATATAGACAGTATTATCATTGTGGACAATCATAATTATAGATATAGGGACTACCACATGTAATATTTCTGGCTAAGGAATATACAGAATGAGGACAAATTTTATAATCTACTAAGTAATTTCAGGATGTTCTATTATATGTGAATTTTTCTTACAAAAGTCCTCAATACATAGTTTCTCCATCTGTAATTTCTGCATTCTCACAATGCTGTAATTCAAAATAAAATACTCCTTTTCATGTAAGGTCAGCGTGTCTTTTGCAGAGGAGCCCCACACCAACCAAATCTGGAATTCTCTGCATTAATAAGAAATTTTATCTGGCAAGTGAGTCATCAAGCTGAGATTCCTGGTAAGCAGATAAACTTAACCCTTGTCTTGGGGCCTATAAAAAGCATGCTTCTCCTCTGGCAGGGATGGATTAGGTTGCCACAGCCTCTAAGGTAGTAAGCTTTTTATATCCGTAGCAACATCTCCCAAGTCACTTCAAAGCACTGGGTTTATCTATTTTCTCTCGTTGCACAGCACTATAAAAAAGATTGCTGATCTCTAAGAAGGAGAAATAGAGATGTGAATTCCTCTTTTGAAGGCTTCTCCAAAATGATCTAGGAAATAGCCTGCTAACACAGGCTGATGCCCAGAAATCTGTTCCTTCTCTTTGCCTCTTTGTCTGATACTTGGCTTGCACTGCGTTTGTTCCAAAATCTGAACATATTAAGTAGCTACTTTGGCACTCAACAAACAGAACAATGTTGTTATATACTAAAAAGCAAGGATTGGTGTATGTAGACATATTTATGTGTAACTGAATGATTGAATATATATATAAATAAATATATGTGTCACGTTACTTTCTAGAATCTTATGAAAATTATCAATTTAAGCTTACCATATCCCTTTGAGGTACACTGGCACAGGCAAAAAGGTAGTGGAACTTGTCATTAAAGTATTACGATGCCTGAGTTACACAGCTGATGTTGGAATTGAACAGTATTCCTTTCATTGTTTCTTCTTCAAGAAAGACAGCAAGATTTATTATTATCAAGTTCACAATGGCAAAGGCATATGAGACAAGCTTTATGTATTCTCATGTTTTAGCTCTTGACTTTTACAAATAACTTAGAACTTGGAGGAAGCAGGTCCAAAAAGTTATAAAATACCAATTAAGGAAATGAGAGGAAGATATATGGACTGTACAATTTTTACTTACACACAACATACATCCTACTGAAGATCCTCTGTTGCAGGTAAAAATACTGAAGGTATTTATAATCAAATAATCATACACAATCATATAACACTGGACATATAACCATTTACAACATAATTATATATATAATCATGTAATAGTAGATATAATAATGGATATTTCCATGTACTGCCAAAATAAAAAATTTCTCAATGGGTAAGTTCTGTGGCAATAGAATAAGCCCTGTTAAGTTAAAGCAGATACTTAATGTTTGCTAACATTTGATAAGAGTTTGTTACAACAAGATTCTTCTGTATTTGTTTAACTACTGATTCATTTAATAAATATTTATGGAGTGCCCGCTATGTGCCAGGTATTGTTTTAAATGCTGAGGACACAGCAGAGTACAAACATGCAGAATTCCCTGTCCATGTGAAGTTTATAATATATTGAATGAATATGTAATAGAAACAAACATCCTAAATATGTAGTATGTCAGGTGGTGACAAGAAAATTGAGCAGGGGAAGATATAAGGATGGCTCAACCAAGGGATTCAAGAGGTAGAGTTGAGGGGTGCTGCCTTAAATATGGTGTTCACAGAAGGCTTCAACATGAGCTGCAATTTCATTAGAAAAAAACTATATTATTCCATTTTCTCAAAAAGGAATTATATATAAATAACTGCAGAGTAATCTATCCAAAAGAAGTTGAATCTATTCTGAAGAGGCAAGTTACAGTATTTATTACAGTAAATCATTCTATGGTCACCTGTAAATCTGTCTCCTCTATTAGACCGAAGGCTGTTTGAGATTATGGACTTAGTCAGGAAATCACAGCATACTGACTTAAACAGAACAGATATTAAGTAAAAGTTTGTTAAGGTGACTGGAAGAAGATACCTAATAGCCTCTATAGTATATCTAAGAGGAGGAAATTTGCCTGTGGAACTCTAACATGAACTTTTGCCTAATTTTAGGGTAATATATCCTTTCATGAGCATAAGGCATATAATGTCCATACTAGGATTAGCAAGGGTAGAGCAGATCCTTCCTTTTTTCTCCACACAAAGGCAAGGTACAAAAATAGTTACCTGGGTTGTACATCTCACTCTCTGTTGGATTCCACTATTAAATATAGAGATACATTTAATATATATAGGTTCTCTGGGAATAGGGGAAGTTCCAGAACTCACCTGGGAAATACATTAACATGTAATAAGTTCTCAGTTTAATTCAAGTTTCTGATATTGAGAGTTCTTGTAAAATTAGAGTATGTCCAAAAAAAAAAAACCCCCACAATACTATATTGAGAGTCCCATGAACCTGGGTAAAAAACTGTAACTAATTTAAGAGATTTCTAAGACATACTCTAATTCTTAAGTGATATTATTTCACAAAATCTATTACATTTAGTTGCACAAGAGTGTATTACAATTATTACCACCACTATCGCTAATTTTTAAAATAAGGACTTCCTATGGGACGGGCACTGAAGTAAGTGCTTTACCATGTAATGCTCTGTTATAGGTGGGTTAGTATTTTTACTTTACAGATGAGAAAATCCAGGCTTAAAGAACTTAAATACTGGCCGGGCGCGGTGGCTCACACCTGTAATCCCAGCACTTTGGGAGGCCAAGGTGGGTGGATCACCTGAGGTCAGGAGTTCAAGACCAGGCTGGCCAACAAAGTGAAACCTCATTTCTACTAAAACTACAAAAACTAGCCGGGCATGGTGGTGTGCGCCTGTAATCCCAGCTACTCGGGAGGCTGAGGCAGGAGGATCGCTTGAACCCAGGAGGTGGAGGTTGCAGTGAGCTGAGATCACGGCACTGCACTCCAGTCTGGGTGACAGAGCGAGACTCTGTCTCAAAAAAAAAAAAAAAAAAAAAGAAAGAAAGAAAAAGAAAAAAAAAACAGCAACAACAACAAAAAACTTAAATATCTTTCTACTGTCATGAAGCTAAAAAGAGTGCCAGGCCTATCCTGAGCACCTGAATACCTGACTTCTAATTACAATGCTTCGAAGATTAACATTTTATTAAAGTTTAAGGTGGTATTATTACTTTCAATAATAAGCATATTCATTATCACAATTGGTAGAGACAAGCAAGATTCTAAAGCACCTGGACACATGTCACAGGAGAATTAACAGGAGCATCAAGAATGCTAGCAAGAAGAGTCCTGAAGAAAGTTCTATATGCCAGCTAAGTTTTAGCATAATGTCCTTTGGAATAGAGAAAATTGATGTTATTAGAAATGCATTTATTCATTAAATAAATATTTCTTGAATACATAACAATGAGAGACAATAAAAAATTTAAAGCAGATATAGATTTAAGATATATGATATGAATTTTGGTAAGATAATGTACTGAAGGGGGTGAGCAGAGGCTAATATAGTAACCCAAGTGAGAAATGATAAATGTTTGAACTCATATAGTGGCAGCAAGACTGCAAAGATAAAAGTGGGCATAGGACAGAGATCTGAAGAATTTCAGGGAACTGTGACCAACTGTCGAGAGATGGTAGAGTAAGGCATAAAGTTACTCTTAGGTTTCCGCCAGGCAGTTGGATGGTAGTGCCACTGAATGAGAAAGGAAATATAAAAAGAGAAAACGAGATTCTTGTGAGAATAATAATGAATTTTGTTTTAGACAATAAAATGAAGTTCCTCTGGTCGTCCAGTTAGAAACGAGAAAAACAGCTTTGGAGTTTAGGATTAAAGGTACAAATTAGGTACAAATTTGGAGTTTAGGATTAAAGGTACAAATTAATGAATGGCACAGAAGTGGTAAGTGAAGGTCACAGAAACAAGATAAAGAGGAGAAAAGCAGGTATGTCAGAATGTCAGCACAGGCAATGTCCAAGAGAAAATGAGAGGCTGAAGGAGACCAGGACAGAGACTGACAGGCAAGAAGAGGAGGCAGGAATACATAGGTTAGTACTTCTAGAGTTAATCCTGATAAAAACATATCTAGTGGCAG
The DNA here is from genome assembly GCF_029281585.2 of Gorilla gorilla gorilla. Taxonomy (NCBI): domain Eukaryota; kingdom Metazoa; phylum Chordata; class Mammalia; order Primates; family Hominidae; genus Gorilla; species Gorilla gorilla. Next base: position 153,548,968 of record NC_073230.2, read on the forward strand.
TTCTACCTTTGATAGAGTCTTACCATATTTTGAAATTTATCCTTTGGGAAAGTGGGAAAGTTGAGAGCATCTGGGCTGTCTCCATAGTTTAAAGACCATCAAATGTCTACCTAAGATTTTCTACCAGGCATTATTTTCAGGTAAAACAGTTGTCTAAATGTACATCAGAAACTCACAATTTAAAATTTCCTGAGGAAATATTTTAAAGGTGGGAGAGTCCACAAAAGGCATTGTTTTTTTTGTTTTTTGTTTTTTTTGCCTAAGTACTAAGAAACACTTGCCTTTATTCTATATTACTGTGAGCCATTCACTAAAAGATTACACCTGTTCTAGGGTAATAGCATATTTGAAACAGTGAATATATTTTCTCAATGAAGTGTTGTGTTTTGGAACAATTTTAGATTTGCTAAAAAGTTCCAAAAATAGTACAAGGAGTATACTCTTCATCCAGTTTTCAGCAGTGTTAACATCTTGTCTAAACATGGTACATAGGATACAACTAAGACTGACATTGGTCACTACTATTAACTAAACTTTCAAGCTTATTCACATTTCAACAGCTTTCCACTAATGTCCTATTTTTCCACTACACAACAGAAATCAGGTTACCATACTGCAGTTAGTTGTCATGTCTTCTTCATCTCCTCTGGCCATAACAATTTCTCAGTCTTTCTCCGTTGGCCTTAAAAATGTTGGTCAGGCATTTGATGGAATATTCTTCAACTTGGAGTTCTTTGACTATATTAAAGGTTAAAGTGGAATTATGGATTTTAGAGAATACCTCCACAAGTGCCCTTCTCAACTTATATCCATGTAGGAGGGCATTACTAGTATGATATAACAATGTTATTAATGTTTTTCACTTGATTAATGTGGTATCTGCCAGGCTTCTCCACTATAAAGATTTTTTCCTTTTCAGAATACATTTTTACACATACACACACATATATTTTCCTTTAGATCATGCCAAAGATATCAGTTCATGATAGCAGGCTGTACTGAGACACCAGAGTACCTGGAAAGATATCTCTTGGGGTACTATCATGGTTTTTCCTGCAACCCAATGAGTCACATCTTTTTATGCTGCTGAGTAATTAGTCCAATCAGATAGTTAGCCTTAAATTGTATTTTCAATTGAGAAGAATGTTCATATTTAGTATGAAAATAAAACAAATCCACCAGTCCATTACAGAAAAGTAATGTACACCTAAATCCAATACTGATAATTAGAAGATAAAACAAAATATTCTAAGCTCATAGAATTTGCTGCTGTATAAAGATAATGTATCTATCTGAGAAATGCCATGTAGAAATTAAATAGAAAGACTATTCTTAACAGAGTCCTAATGGTCAAGAGTTAATAACTTCAATTTGGACATAATCAAATTATACAGAAATGTCTTAAAATATGTAAATCACAATTCAGTACTTGCCCAGCCTATTAAGAAAATAAAAAAGAATAATATGTAATAAACCTATGGCCTTCAGTATTATTTAATTCAGTCATTTATGTGTGTGTGTACATGTATATATATATACATATATATACATATATACATATATATGTATATATATATAATATAAGCATTTGCCCTCATTCATATAACCTACTCACCATCCTTCATTATTTGATTTAAAAACTGCTTAAGAAATTACATGGCATAATATAAGCGGGCTAAAATGTATTGAGGTTTTAGCAAATAAAACTAGTATTGGTTTAAATCTCTAAAGCATTCAGATTGAAATTAATGGAAACTTTTCTGCTCAGATTTTGTCTAATATATAGTCTATGTTTAAAATTGAAGTAACTGATTCTGTTGCCATATAATACTAGTAAATATCCTAAAGAGACCCATCCTGTTATTCTTAGGGCCTCATAATCTTAATTTATTTCTGCTTTATTGTAAAGAACGTGCATCTTATATGTTTAGATGTTTAGAGAGACAGCTTTTAATGTTTTCCACCAAATCCCAGGGTTTAGATCTCAAGTGTGTATCACAGCATCCGAAAATATATGTGTCCTTTGAAGACTCAGACATATCAGATGGCATCCTGATAATGTATTATTCATGACTCAGTCACAGATAAACAATGTGGCAACATGAAAGCAAAGCCTTAAAAAGTCCCAGGTATGAGAGAATCCTTTTGTGGAAGAGTAAATGTTAAGGGTGATTAGGTTTCAATTAGATGGATACATGAACTAAAAAGGTAATTTAGGGGAATTTAAAAAAAGTAATCTCATGTTCTAGATAGTAAACTCCTTTAGGATCAGGATAGACCTAATTCAAATTCTATGAATTTCTAACATATAGTTCTTTAATATATTAAATACTATTTTGCATTTTATTTACATTACAATTAACATTTTATAGTAAGAAGCCTATTATAAAATATACTTTGATTATAAATTCATATTTATAATTTAATAAGTAGAAATACAAAATATATAATAATTTGATATGATTTATTAGATGGAGAAGAGGCATATAAAGATTTGATACAGTTTATGTGTATTATCAGGAGAAATTTTAAAAAGCCTTCATGATCTCATATGGAGATAGGAGTATGGGTGGAGGGAAATCTTGTATTATTTTCCCTTCTAATGTTGCTTTTCTCTTGCTATAACATCAAATAAAATACAGTGTTGACCTTCCAAGTTAAATGTAAAGTCAGGTGGAAGCTCACAGATACTCCACTTCCTCAGATTTAATATAATCACTCTGCCCACTTTTTAATGGGGTTGTTTTTCTCATGTAAATCTGTTTAAATTCCTTATAGATGCTGAATATTAGATCTTTATCAGATGCATAGATTGCAAAAATTTTCTCCCATTCTGTAGGTTGTCTGTTTACTGTTTATAGTTTCTATTGCTGTGCAGAAGCTCTTTAGTTTAATTACATACCATTTGTCAATTTTTGCTTTTGTTCCAATTGCTTTTGGTATCTTCATCATGAAATCTTTCCCTGTGCCTATTTCCTGAATGGCACTGCCTAGGTTTTCTTCTAGAGTTTTGAGAGTTTTGGGTGTTACATTTAAGTCTTTCATCTATCTCGAGTTGACTTTTGTATATGGTGTAAGGAAGTGGTCCAGTTTCTGTTTTCTGTATATGACTAGCCAGTTCTCCCAGCACCATTTAATAAACAGGGAATCTTTCCCCCATTGCTTGTTTTTGTCAGGTTTGTCAAAAATCAGATGGTTATAGGTGTGTGGTCTTATTTCTGGGTTCTCTGTACTGCTCCATTGGTCTATCTGTCTTTTCTTGTACTGCAGCCCTGTGGTATAGTTTGAAGTCGGGTAGCGTGATACCTCCAAGCTCTGTTATTTTTGCTTAGGATTGCCTTGGTTATTTGGGCTCTTTTTTTGGTTCCATATGAATTTTAAATTAGTTTTTTTCTACTTTTGTGAAGAATGTGTTGGTAGTTTTATTATTCAATTATTCAATGGGAACAGCATTGAATCTATTAATTACTTTGGGCACTAAAGCCATTTTCATGATATTGATTCTTCCTGTCCATGAGCATGGAATGTTTTTCCATTTGTTTGGGTCATCTCTGATTTCTTAGAGCCGTGGTTTGTAGTTCTCCTTGAAGAAGTCCTTCACTTTCCTCGTTAGCTGTATTCCTAGGTATTTTATTCTTTTTGTGGCAAGTATGAGTGGGGAGTTCATTCATGGTTTGCTCTCAGCTTGCCTGTTGTTGGTGTATAGGAATGCTACTGATTTTTGCACATTGATTTTGTATCCTGAGACTTTGCTGAAGCTGCTTATCAGCTTAAGAAGCTTTTAGGCTGAGACAATGGGGTTTTCTAGATATAGGATCATGTCATCTGCAAACAAAGATAGTTGGACTTCCTCTCTTCCTAGTTGAATAGCCTTTATTTCTTTCTCTTGCCTGACAGTCCTGCCTACAACTTCCAATACTATGTTGAATAGGAGCACTGAGAGAGGGCATCCTTGTCTTGTTATAAAATAACTCTTATCTTTCAGGGAGGTACCAAGATGGCCGAATAGGAACAGCTCCAGTCTACAGCTCCCAGCCTGAGCGATGCAGAAGATGGGTGATTTCTGCATTTCCAACTGAGGTACTGGGTTCATCTCACTGGGGCTTGTTGGACAGTGGGTGCAGGACAATGGGTGCAGCCCACGGACCGTGAGCCAAAGCAGGGCGAGGCATTACCTCACCCGGGAAGTGCAAGAGGTCGGGGAATTACCTTTCCTAGCCAAGGGAAGCCGTGATAGACGGCACCTGGAAAATCAGTCACTCCCACCCTAATACTGCGCTTTTCCAACGGTCTTAGCAAACGGCACACCAGGAGATTATATACCATGCATGGCTCAGAGGGTCCTACGCCCACAGCAGTCTGAGATTGAACTGGAAGGTGGCAGCGAGGCTGGGTGGGGGTCAGCAGAGGGCACCCGCCATTGCTGAGGCTTGAGTAGGTAAACAAAGCGACCTGGAAGCTCCAACTGGGTGGAGCCCACCACAGCTCAAGGAGGCCTGCCTGCCTCTGTAAACTCCACCTCTGGGGGCAGGGCATAGCTGAACAAAAGGCAGCAAAAACTTCTCCAGACTTAAAAAACCCTGTCTGACAGCTTTGAAGAGAGTAGTGGTTCTCCCAGGATGGAGTTTGAGATCTGAGAATGGACAGACTGCCTCCTCAAGTGGGTTCCTGACCCCCCAATCGCCTAACTAGGAGGCACCTCCCAGTAGGGGCTGACTGACACCTCATATGGCCCAGTGCCCCTCTGAGACGAAGCTTCCAGAAGAATCATGAGGCAGCAACATTTGCCGTTCTGTAATATTGGCGGCTCTGCAGCCTTTGCTGGTGGTACCTAGGCAAAAAGGGTCTGGAGTGGGCCTCCAGCAAACGCCAACAGACCTGCAGCTGAGGGTACTGACTGTTAGAAGGAAAAATAACAAACAGAAAGGACAGCCACACCAAAACCCCATCTGTACGTCACCATCATCAAAGACCAAAGGTAGACAAAACCACAAGGATGGAGAGAAACCAGAACAGAAAAGCTGAAAATTCTAAAAATCAGAGCGCCTCTTCTCCTCCAAAGGAATGCAGCTCCTCGCCAGCAACAGAACAAAGCTGGATGGAGAATGACTTTGACGAGTTAAGAGAAGAAGGCTTTAGAAGATGGGTAATAATAAACTTCTCTGAGCTAAAGGAGGATGTTCGAACCCATCGCAAAGAAGCTAAAAACCTTGAAAAAAGATTGGACGAATGGCTAACTAGAATAAACAGTGTAGAGAAGACCTTAAATGACCTGATGGAGCTGAAAACCATGGCACGAGAAGTACATGACGCATGCACAAGCTTCACAGAAAGCAAGAAAGATCTAAAATTGACACCCTAACATCACAATTAAAAGATCTAGACAAGCAAGAGTAAACACATTCAAAAGCTAGCAGAAGGCAAGAAATAACTAAGATCAGAGCAGAACTGAAGGAAATAGAGACACAAAAAACCCTTCAAAAAATCAATGAATGCAGGAGCTGGTTTTTTGAAAAGATGGACAAAATTGATAGACCACTAGCAAGACTAATAAAGAAGAAAAGAGAGAAGAGTCAAATAGAGGCAATAAAAAATGATAAAGGGGATATCACCACCGATCCCACAGAAATACAAACTGCCATCAGAGAATACTATAAACACCTCTACGCAAATAAACTAGAAAATCTAGAAGAAATGGATAAATTCCTGGACACATACACACTCCCAAGACTAAACTATGAAGAAGTTGAATCCCTGAATAGACCAATAACAGGCTCTGAAATTGAGGCAATAATTAAGAGCCTACCAACCAAAAAAAGTCCAGGACCAGATGTATTCACAGCCAATTTCTACCAGAGGCACAAAGAGGAGCTAGTACCATTCCTTCTGAAACTATTCCAATCAATAGAAAAAGAGGGAATCCTCCCTAACTCATTTTATGAGGCCAGCATCATCCTGATACCAAAGCCTGGCAGAGACACAACAAAAAAAAGATAATTTTAGACCAATCTCCCTGATGAACATTGATGCAAAAATCCTCAATAAAATATTGGCAAACTGAATCCAGCAGCACATCACAAAGCTTATCCACCATGATCAAGTTGGCTTCATCCCTGGGATGCAAGGCTGGTTCAACATATGCAAATCAATAAACATAAGCCATCATATAAACAGAACCAAAGACAAAAACCACATGATTATCTCAATAGATGCAGAAAAGGCCTTTGACAAAATTCAACAGCCCTTCATGCTAAAAACTCTCAATAAATTAGGTATTGATGGGACATATCTCAAAATAATAAGAGCTATTTATGACAAACCCACAGCCAATATCACACTGAATGGGCAAACACTGGAATCATTCCCTTTGAAAACTGGCACAAGACATGGATGCCTTCTCTCACCACTCCTAGTCAACATAGTGTTGGAAGTTCTGGCCAGGGCAATTAGGCAGGAGAAAGGAATAAAAGGTATTCAATTAGGAAAAGAGGAAGTCAAATTGTCCCTTTTTGCAGATGACATGATTGTATATTTAGAAAACCCCATCATCTCAGCCCAAAATCTCCTTAAGCTGATAAGCAACTTCAGCAAAGTCTCAGGATACAAAATCAATGTGCAAAAATCACAAGCATTCCTATACACCAATAACAGACAGAGAGCCAAATCACGTGTGAACTCCCATTCATAATTGCTTCAAAGAAAATAAAATACCTAGGAATCCAACTTACAAGGGATGTGAAGGACTTCTTCAAGGAGAACTACAAACCACTGCTCAACGAAATAAAAGAGGACACAAACAAATGGAACAACATTCCATGCTCATGGATAGGAAGAATCAATATCGTGAAAATGGCCATACTGTCCAAGGTAATTTGTAGATTCAATGCCATCCCCATCAAGCTACCAATGACTTTCTTCACAGAATTGGAAAAAACTACTTTAAAGTTCATATGGAACCAAAAAAGAGCCTGCACTGCCAAGACAATCCTAAGCCAAAAGAACAAAGCTGGAGGCATCATGCTACCTGACTTCAAACTACACTACAAGGCTACAATAATGAAAACAGCATGGTACTGGTACCAAAACAGAGATATAGATCAATGGAACAGAACAGAGCCCTCAGAAATAATACCACACATCTACAACCATCTGATCTTTGATAAACCTGACAAAAACAAGCAACAGGGAAAGGATTTCCTATTTAATAAATGCTGCTAGGAAAACTGGCTAGCCATATGTAGAAAGCTGAAACTGGATCCCTTCCTTACACCTTATACAAAAATTAATTCAAGATGGATTAAAGACTTAAATGTCAGACCTAAAACCATAAAAACCCTAGAAGAAAACCTAGGCATTACCATTCAGGACATAGGCATGGGCAAGGACTTCATGTCTAAAACACCAAAAGCAATGGCAACAAAAGCCAAAATTGACAAATGGGATCTAATTAAAGAGCTTCTGCACAGCAAAAGAAACTACCATCAGAGTGAACAGGCAACCTACAGAATGGCAGAAAATTTTTGCAATCTACCCATCTGACAAAGGGCTAATATCCAGAATCTACAAAGAACTTAAACAAATTTACAAGAAAAAAATCAAACAACCCATCAACAAGTGGGCAAAGGATATGAACAGACACTTCTCAAAAGAAGACATTTATGCAGCTAACAGACACATGAAAAAATGCTCATCATCACTGGCCATCAGAGAAATGCAAATCAAGACCACAATGAGAGACCATCTCACACCAGTTAGAATGGCAATCATTAAAAAGTCAGGAATCAACAGGTACTGGAGAGGATGTGGAGAAATAGGAACACCTTTACACTATTGGTGGGACTGTAAACTAGTTCAACCATTGTGGAAGTCAGTGTGGCGATTCCTCAAGAATCTAGAACTAGAAATACCATTTGACCCAGTCATCCCATTACTGAGTATAAAGGATTATAAATCATGTTGCTATCAAGACACATGCACACGTATGTTTATTGTGGCACTATTCACAATAGCAAAGACTTGGAACCAACCCAAATGTCCATCAGTGATAGACTAGATTAAGAAAATGTGGCACATATACACCATGGAATACTATGCAGCCATAGAAAAGGATGAGTTCATGTCCTTTCTAGGGACACGGATAAAGCTGGAAACCATCATTCTGAGCAAACTATCCCAAGGACAGAAAACCAAACACTGCATGTTCTTACTGATAGGTGGGAATTGAACAATGAGAACACTTGGACACAGGGTGGGGAACACCACACACCGGGGCCTGTCGTGGGGTGGGGGTAGTGGGGAGGGATAGCATTAGGAGATATACCTAATGTAAATGACGAGTTAATGGGTGCAGTGCACCAACATGGCACAAGTATACATATGTAACAAACCTGCACATTGTGCACACGTACCCTAGAACTTAAAGTATAAAAAAATAAAAAATAAAAAATGCAATAAAATAACTCTTATCTTTCAAGCCTCTGCACGTAAGTTAAATGCTTCTTCACAACGTACTATTCTTTGTCCAATCTAGTATATAAAGCAACAGGCTTTAAGTACTTCTCTAGGTCTTCACTTCTTTATGTGGGCTCCCATGCCATGTAAAATTTGTATGAAATAAAATTTTATGCTTTGTTCTTGTTAATCTATCTCAGGCCAATTTAATTCTCAAGGCCCAGTCAGGACCCTACGAGGATGGAGATAGGAGTTGTGCCCACTCCTACAAAGTGCTATACACACTCTGTGTGCACTACAGTACTTCCTGAAACACTCTTCTCCCCTTTGCTGTCTGATATAGTCTGGATGTTTGTCCCCTCCAAATCTCATGTTGAAATGTGATCCCCAATTTCTGCAGTGGAGCCTGGTGGGAGGTGTTTGGGTCACGGGGGTGGATCCCTCATGAATAGCTTACTGCCACCTTTGTGCTAATGAGTAAGTTCTCACTCTATTAGTTCACAAGAGAACTGGTTCTTTTTTTTTTTTTTTTTTTTTTTTTTTTTGAGGCGGAGTCTTGCTCTGTCACCCAGGCTGGAGGGCAGTGGTGCGATCTCAGCTCACTGTAACCTCTACTATAGGGGATCGGTCAGGGTGGTGGGAGAAGTTATAAAGTTATAGGAAACAGACACAAACCTTCTTGGAAGGCCAGCGGGTTTGCATAGCTTCAGTGAAGGATTTGGCTGAAGGCAACTGAATTCTCTTAAAAGCTTAGGGCAAAGATACATAGGAATGTAAAGGAGTTTATCTAAATAGCTTTTTTATTCATGTGGTCCTAAGACCAACCTTTGATCATCTGGGGGCTCCTGACTGCTCTCTACTCAGGAGATCAACAATGTTAATTACCCTCTAGTGGTGTTTACTTGAGAACTTTGTCATTTAATTTGTACTAAATAAACGCGAACTTTGCCATCTTATGGAGGCGAAAGCTGCAGACTCAGGCAGCAGAGCCCCTTAACCCCACTGACAGGCAAAATATCTGTGTCAGTGTATGTCTTTCATCTGTTGCTGGGTCAGGGTCTGCGGGTTGGACCCGGCACTCTGCCTCCTGGGTTCAAGTGATTCTCCCTCCTCAGCCTCCCAAGTAGCTGGGACTACAGGTGTTTGCCATCACCCCAGCTAATTTTTTTATTTTTAGTAGAGACGGGGTTTCACCATGTTAGCCAGGATGGTCTCGATCTCCTGACCTCGTGATCTGCCCACCACAACCTCCCAAAGTGCTGGGATTATAGGTGTGAGCCACCATGCTGGGCCAAGAGAACTGGTTCTTACGAAGAGCCTGTCATCTTTCTCGCTCCCTTCTTGCCATGTGACAGGCCTGCTGCCCCTTCACCTTTTGCCATGACTAAAAGCTTCCTGAGGGGTCATGAGAAGCCAAATAGGTTCTGATGCCATGCTCGTACAGCCAGCATAAGCATACACCAAATACAACTCTTACCTTTATAAATTACCCAGCCTCAGGTATTCCTTTATAGCAATGCGAAATGGACTAATGCACTGTCTACCTCCTATTTGCTTACTATGTCTCAGCCTTCTCTAAAAAGCCTTCTCCTAACTGTGTTATGTTCCACTCTCCTGTGTGTTCTTGTAGTGCATAAAATGTACCAAACTTTCAAGGAATACTTCTTATATGCAAAGTACTGCTGTCAAGTTATGAACAAGCAAACCTGAGCTCAGCTTCATGGGCTGTACAGTCAAGCTGGCAAGAATGACTTTAGGCAAACAATTAGAAATAATTAGTAAAATGATCAAAATTGTTCAGAATACCCTAAAGAAAAAATAAAGGAGGATATGGAAATGTAGAGTAGCTAAACCTAACCTAGAGTGATAGTTAAGGACAGCCAGTCAAACTGCCATGCCCACTATTCTAAGTGAAGTAACTCAGAAATGGAAAACCAAATACTGCATTTTTTCACTTATAAGTGGGAGCTAACCTAAGGGTGTGCAAAGGCATAGTGATACAATGGACACTGAAGACTCAGAAGAGGAGAGGGTGGGAGGCGGTTGAGGGATGAAAAACTACCTATTGGGTACAATGTACACTACACTGGGGTAACAGGTGCACTCAACTCTCGGACTTCAATAATGTACAATTCATCCACGTAACCAAAAACCACATGTACCCCAAAACCCACTGAAATAAAAAATATATAAAAATAAATAAATGTATCAGACCTGAAAGAAAAGAAAGAAAAAGAAGCCCTCTAGCATGCATGGTCTAGACAAAGAAAAGGAAAAATAAGATTCCAAGCAGAGGGGGCAACATACATAAAAACACGTTAAAGTAGGAGAGAGGAGAAAATGCGGCATAGTTTAAGAACAAGGAGAAACACTGGTGTAGGATGGGGCTGGAAAACACATTGGGTCCAAAGCATGTTGGGGCCTCAGACAGCACAGGCGGTGTACCACTGCATTGCTCTTCAAAAAAGAACTCACTGTTAGGCTGTGTGGAGGCCAGTCATCCGTCATCAGCCCCCACTGCAACCCCTTCAGGAGGCAGCACATCACAGCCACCAAGTCTGTACTCTTCCTGGCAACCTCTAAGCCAAGTCCACCCTCCTCATGAGCACCCTCTAGTCTGTGACTAAGCACAGTTGGAGTACAAGGTTGTTGCTATTTCTGCCCAATGCAGGGGTCCTCTAACTCTTGCTTCGAGACTCCCCACCAGATTGGCCAAGATCGTCAGACTTGTTTGCAGATCATACCCTCCTCTCTCAGTTTGGGGCTCTCTCTAGATTTGGGCCTTGTTGAGTTTAAGATATGATGATTTGTTTCAAGGCTCAACAACAGAATACTGTATTACTGATACTATCGATTAGACACAACTCATTAGACTCACATAATTGCATCTTAGCTTTTAATCATGTCAGTGGAGGTGATGGGAAAAACAAAAGACAGCTGTGAATATTTACACTGTTTTTCCAGAGAAACACCAAACCAGTGATATCTGGATGAAATAAATAACTCTCAATTTGCTGTTTTCTACTTTCATTAAACAAATATTTAATTATATCAATTTACTGCTGGAAATAGCACAATACATTTGATATAGATCAGCAAAGCTACATCAGAGATGAGAAACGTTCACTCATTTATTTTTGTTTGAGTTCGCAGATTGAGCTACTTGTCAATTGTGATAGTTAGCAAGGTTTTATTTCAAAGGGAGAAAAGAATTTACTACTTACTGCAACTTAGTAAATATATGCTAGTGTATCTTTAACAAACTTTTGCTAGAGAGTAAATTTTTGTTAGAGCTGCCACTCTGATATCTATCCCATCCTGCCAAATATGTATCAGCCAAGTAGTTTGAATATATAAGCCACATGGATTGATCCCACACCTGGCTCCAGCCCAAGACAATCAGGATTCTCTCGTTCTCCTTTGCCAAAAGCAAGAGTGGTTTAATGGAGAGATCTTAAGGGTTAAGTCCAATGATGGTGGGAAGTGATGTATCTCGCCAGCTCTATGTCTTAATCCCCCTACATGTGAAGGGTAAAATGTTACTGCAGGTGGCAGTTGGAGACAATCAAGGAAGCTAGTGTGAAGACAAAACCTACAAAGTGAAGCCAAGATAAATAAAAGAAAAAGGGCATGAGTTCTGATGAAGCTCTGTCTCAAGACTGCCCTATATCACTTGGTTATTGAGAGCAGGTTGACATGTGTTTTCTGTTACTTGTACTATCAAAATCGTTCTAATATACAAGGGTGTTTTCCTACTTTTCTTGTTTTAAAATTACACAACTGATCATTCATCTCAGCTTAAAACTTATTGCCCCTGCTAGTGGGGGAAAAAAAGGTCAATTGTCATTCATTACTTCAGGTTTAATTTTGTAGCTGTTCATTAAACACAGTCTTAAGAAACTTTGCATACCACTTCAACAGGTATCAAACAATAAAGTGTAAACTGGTGTACTAATTAATGCAATTAAACATTTGGATGCTAGGTGAAAATCAGTATTGAATACCTTAAAGAGCACAGTATGCAAAGCAGTAGACTCTTCTCTGGCTTAAAAAAAGCTGATATTCGTTTAAATAAAAATTTGCAATGATAGCCCAGGGGCCAAATCAAGGCCATATTTGTTTTGCCTATATAATATGTAAATAGACACAGTCCAAAAATACATATAGCTCTTCATGGCAACAATCAACTAGAGAAGAATAGTAGCTAGTTGCTTTCAGGCAAGAATGAGTTCCCAGTTTTGATTACTTGACACACGGTCCAGTTCACCCATTTTATTACCGTGCCACTGTAAGATGTTTACATTTGTGTCCCCTGGTTTAAGTGCACATGTTAATGTTTTGGCAGCTAAGTGCAGACTTAACTGCTATACAGGGGGAAAAAAAACCTGACAGCAATTTAAAAAAAAAAAAAAAACAGCACAAAAGTAAATATCCATTTCAGCTGAGTGAAAAAATAAACACAAATTTTTTTCACATCCTTGGAATAACCACCAAATACATGTATACATTACCTTTAAGTCTTTTTCTTCTATCTTCTTTTGGAGCATTTTAAGGCACTTAGTAAAGTCAGTGTGGTCTTGATCAGGAGTTGAAATGAGCTCACATCCCTATGTATTAAAGTAAAAGAAAAGGTAAGAATAAGTAGTAAATTCACCTTTATGAACAAGATCAAGAGTTACAAAAGTAAAGATAAGGTATCAATAGACATATCCTATTATGCCTTTACTATTCCCGTATCATTAGAATCATTATCATTATCTTTTTTATTTCACATCATGGGACATTTCAGGAATGGTATTAGAGTGTTACAATAATGGACTGATTATGACAATCGTTTTATTTAAGAAAGTATAGATTATACTACATTAATGGGTCTTTAAAAAATACTTATGTGATGACATTCACGATTAACATAAGGACTTTGATACATGTATAATAAATTATATTCTCAACTACCTGAAATTAAAATGAAACTATTTTGATGAAACTTTGAAGTTCTTTAAGCAGAAATGACAAGTTTACATCAATGAAAAAACTAATCTGAATATTGAAGTAATAATAAAAGTTTACATTTTAAGTAAAACCAAGACAGCTGTCCTATAATATTATTTGATAAAAGCCTCTTTCTCCCTTGTGAGACACAGAACAAGGAGCTATGCCTGTGTAAATATGTCTCCTGGATTATCTTTTGGACATCATGAAATGAATTTATAAGTTCTTTGCCTTCTCTACAAGATAACTTACCCAGTGAAAAACATTGAAATATATTTATAAGTATGAAGCCACAAAAGTGCCAGTTTGTTGGCACTAGTGAACTTGGATGGCTAAAGAGACCATATTTTTGAAATGACACCTTTTCCTCCAATGTCATACAGAGGCAAAGGTACATAAAAGTGAGCACGATGGGACTTCAGACTTCTTAATTCAGGAATAAAACAATTCTTGGACTCTGACAAACAGCTGAGTAAGGGAAAGTTAAATATAATCTAGTATATAAAGTTGCCATTCAAAGAGTTTTCAAGGATACAAAACACCCATACTGCCTCTTAAATTATTCTAAGAACCATTCTCGGTAGATTTAAAGGTTCTTCTTTTACTTCAAGGTCTCTTTAAATGTGTCAAGCTCAACCTGTGCTTCATTCATTTATGACTGTCCTACAATATAGTGACCAATGAAAAAATTAATTTCTCATCATTCATAAATATATTATGCTTTAAAAGATGTATATGTCATCTTTACAAGATCATCGACATATACTTTCTTGACCCTAAAAGAACATTGACATTTACTATAATCACCAAGCAAGGACATAAAGAAGTGACCCTTCTCAGGTTAACACTCCTAAAAAGGAAGATAGCAGCATATGGCAGGGGATACAGGAATATTAGCATGGTTGAACAGAACAGATTGCCACCAAACCAAAAATCATTACACTGAAAGTTCCTCAAGGGCAGGTTCATTCATTATTGTTTCCAGTGCCAGGCACCAGTTTGTGGCATAGTAAATGTTCAATAAATGTTTAAATAATATTCTTGAGGAAGAAAATGGATTTTTACAAATACACTTATAAAAATGTACACTGGCCAGGGGGTACAATCGTGCAGTATCTTATTGCTAAATATACCATAAAGGACAACGAAAGTTGTCTTCCTCTTTTAAATGCTAACAATAGACATACTCACCAAAAAGGAAATAAAATTTAAATGGCAAATAGAAACTACAACATAATGGATGATTAATAGATCACTATCTACCTTCACAGAATCCACATAGAAAGCCATGGGGAAAATGACAGTTAAACAAAACCTAGGAAGTAATCTATCTAGTACTACCGCAACATTTTGTAGATTAAGAAAATAAAAATGAGAGGTAAAAATTGACTGGCTGACAACCGGACAGCTAGGTAGTAATTAGCAGCAAAGCCATGAGTAGAAATCCTATTTCTTTACTCTCACAAAGTAAAACAAGTTCTGAGATAGCTGATTGAAAAATGTCATATAACATCTCTAGAGTTAGTTTCACAAGAAGGATACTATAAAAAGAAAAGCTACTTGAAACATATGAGCAAGGCGGGAATATCTTACTTTACCTCATCATTTACAATAAACACATAGAAATGCTTGGCTCAGGACATGGAGAGAGATTATTAACACTGAGAAAATCAGACTGAATCTAAACCAAGAATGTCTATTAAACTCGTTGAAGGTGTTTAACTGCTAAACAGCAGCCATTCACAAGTTGAAATGGTTCTAATCTCATTACAGACTGAGAATGAACTCACTAGAAGTGGAAATTGCTCTAATAACAGGGCAGCGTCCAACAGTTAGAAAGGAGACCTGAAAAACAAAATCTTAACCAAAGTGCAATAACAGGACTGTGGCCAACTAAGGATGTGTTCACTGTTTTCTGGGTCTTAGGTTAACATATTAAGATCTAAGAGAGGAGAAACAGAAAGGTAAAGATGAGAAACTACCAAGATCCTGCAAACAAGGAATAATGTAGAAATACTATAAGGTATCAAGCAATACTCACCTACTATATATTAATACTTATGATTATTTTTATACAGAATAAAGCCCAATTTCCTAGCATCAGAAGCACTGAGGTGCTGTGAAAAATTCCACTGATACGATATTTTCTTAAAAAAAAAAGACAACCCTCATATTCACTAAGGACTGAGAAGATATTAAAGCCATGAAATTTAGCAAAGTAAGAAAGTATATGACTTTCTAATAAGTTGTTTGTAATGTTAGTTTCCTAATAGAAATGTACAAAACATAGACTTATGATGCCAGTGAGTGGGAATTTTTGTTTCAACTACTTCTATTTTTGATTTTTTTTCTCAGTTACATAAAATATATTGTTTTTAGGATACAATGTATGATGTTATGAACCAATAAGTGGCTCCATTTTTCAGACTATACTTTTGCTTTTTTGGTTTTTTCTTTTTGAGACAGGGTCTCCCTCTGTCCTACAGGATGGAGTGCAATGGCACAATCACAGCTCGCTGCAGCCTTCACCTTCTGGACTCAAGCAATTCTCCCATCTCAGCCTCCCAAGTAGCTGGGACTACAGGCGTGCACCACCATGCTCAGCTAATTTGTGATGGGGTTTTGCCATGTTACCCAGGCTGGTCTCAAATCCCTGGGCTCAAGCAATCCTACAGCCTCGGCCCCCCACAGTGCTGGGATTATAGATGTGAGCCACCACACCTGGCTAATTAGTCTTAAAATATAATTTTTCACATATACATGGAAAGAGTATCAAAGACTCACAGGGACAGAAAGATAAGAAAAGTTATCTATTGAGTCAATGATATTTTTCGTGGAACTCAAACAAACGATTATGATTTACATGAAAGAATAAGGGACCAAAAAAAAAGCAAACGCAAAAAAAAAAGGACACGGTAGTTGAACTTGCCTTTCGGGATATTCAGATATACAAAGTAATTAACACAACAGGGTACTGGCAAAATGAAACAGTAGAATATTAGCACCACGGAAGCATAGGTATTTGCTTGTGTGATTCACAGCTGTCTTCTAGGAACTAGAACAGTGACTGGCACAAAGAAAGTGTTCTTTGTGCCATATGGTTGGTAAATAGATACCTGAACAAAATTGGGAAGACAGAAATATATACAGATGCATATTTGAAAACGTACTAGCAAAGTCTCCAAACATTTACAAAAAAAAACGGAAAAGAAAGTGATTGCAGTAGGTAGTATTTTAAACAAGGTGCGAAAATAAATATAAATCTGAAGAGAAAGAACTGATAAAGTCAGCTACTTTTAACTAAGACCTTTCTTTCATCAATAAACAATATGCATAAAGTAAAAAAAGAAAGCTTCAAAATGAAAGAAGGTATTTTCCACGAACATAACTAAAAACAAAAGGTTACTATCCAGAATACATAAAGAATTTGTAAAAATCTATAAAGAATGAATAACTGGATGGAAAAACAGGCAAAATATTTTAATAGGCAAGTTAAAGAACAGCAAACCTGAAAAAGCCAATTGTATTAATCCATTTTCATGCTGCTGATAAAGACATACCCAAGACTGGGCAATTTACAAAAGAAATAGATTTAATGGGAGTTACAGTTCCACGTGGCTGGGGAGGCTTCATAATCATGGCAGAAGGAAAGGAGGACCAAGCCACATCCTACGTGGATGGCAGCAGGCAAAGAGAGCTTGTTCAGGAAAACTCCCCTTTTTAAAACCATCAGATTTCATGAGACTTATTCACTATCACGAGAACAGCACAAGAAAGACCTGCCCCCCATGATTTAATTACCTCCCACCAGGTCCCTCCCACAACCTGTGAGAATTCCAAATGAGATTTTGGTGGGGACACAGTCAAACCATATCACCAATACACATGAAAAAGCCAATAGACCTGTAGGATTGCTTGAGTGCAGAAAATTAAGACAAGCCTCGGTAACACAGCAAAAGCCCATCACTACAAAAAAATTAGCCAAACATGATGGTGCACACTTTGGGAGGCTGAGCTGGGAGAATTGCTTGGGCCCAGGAGGTCGAGGCTGCAGTGAGCCATGAAAGCAAATACACAAAATATTTTAATAGGCAAGTTAAAGACTAGCAAAACAGAAAAAGCCAATACACATGAAAGGATGTTGATTTTCACTAGTAATCAGATAAGCCCAAATAAAAATCACTGATATACACTTGTCGTACCTTACATTAACAAAAAAACTTGTGGCGTATTTAAACACTGGGTTATTCTATGACAAAAATGAATGAACAACAACAAAAATAATAGAAGAATAAATGTATGATACATTCATGAGTTACAGAATCACACAGGCAGTATAACTGCATATATATACACAATGTAAAAACATGCTTATTACCTTTACATAGGATTTAGTGTTGCTTTTGTTAAAGTATTAAGAAATGTAAGAGAACAAAAATTTTTAGATTTAACCATAAGAAAGGGCCACAGAAGTCTTGAACTGTATAGGTAGCATTTACTAAGTTGGGTTGTGGTTACAAAAGTATTTGGTTTATTATTTTTTATACTTGTACATATCTTAAACATTTCTGATATGGCTTGGCTGTGTCCTCATCTTGAATTGCAGTTCCCATAATCCCCAAGTATTGTGGGAGGGACCAGGTGGGAAGTTATTGAATCTTGGGAGCAGTTTCCTCCATTCTGTTCTCATGATACTGAGTGACTCTCATGAGATCTGATGGTTTTATAAGCATCTGACATTTCCCCTGCTTGCACTTACTCCATCTCGCCTCCCTATGAAGAAAGTTCCTGTCTATCCTTTGCCATCTGCTATGATTCTAAGTTTCCTGAGGCCTCCCCAGCAACACAAAACTGTGAGTCAATTAAAGCTCCTTCCTTTATAAATTACCCAGACTTTGGTATTTCTTCATAGCAGCGTGAGAACAATAATACAGTAAGTACCAGGAGAAGGGTGCTGCTGTAAATATGCCTGAAAATGAAGAAGCAAGTTTGGAACTGGGTAACAGACAGAGGTTGGAACCATTTGGAGGACTCAGAAAACAGGGAAGTGTGTGAAAGTTTAGAACTTCCTAGAGACTTGGAGGGTTAAGAAGACAGGAAGATGTGGGGAAGTTTAGAACTTCCTAAAGACTTGTTGAATGGCTTTGACCAAAATGCTGATAGTGATATGGACAATGTAGTCCAGGCTGAGGTGGTCTCAGATGGAGATGAGGAACTTCTTGGGAACTGGAGCAAAGGTGACTCTTGCTATGCTTTAGCAAAGAGACTGGCGGCATTTTGCCCCTGTCATAGAAATATGTGGAACTTTGAACGTAAGTCATCTCAAGAGAGATGACTTAGGATATCTGGCAGAAGAAACTTCTAAGCATCAAAGCATTGAAGAGTAAGCAGAGCATAAAAATTTGGAAAATTCACAGCCTGATGATGCGATAGAAAAGAGAAACACATTTTCTGGAGGAGAAATTCAAGTCGCTGCAGAAATTTGCATAAGTAACAAAGAATGGAATGTTAATCCAAAGACAATGAGGAAAATATCTCCAGGGAATGTCAGAGACCTTCACAGCAGCCCCTCCCAACACAGGCCCAGTGGCCTAGGAGGAAAAAAATTGTTTCATGCGCTGCGCCCAGGGTTACCCTGCTCTGTGCAGCCTCGGGATATCGTGCGTGTATCCTAGCTTCTTCAGTCCCAGCTGTGGCTAAAAGGGAACACGATAAAGCTCGGGCCATTGCCTCAGAGGGTCCAAGCCCCAAGCCTTGGCAGCTTACTCATGGTGTTGGGCCTGAAAGTGCACAGAAGTCAAGAAGTGAGGTTTGGGAACCTCTAACCAAGATTTCAGAAGATGTATAGAAATGCCTGAATGTCCAGGCAGAAGTTTGCTACAGGGGCAGAGCCCTCATGGAGAACCTCTGCTAGGGCAGTGCAGAGGGGAAATGTGGAGTCAGAGCCCACACACAGAGTCCTGACTGGGGCACTGCCTAGTAGAGCCGTGAAATGAGGGCCACCATCCTCTATACCCCAGAATGGTAGACCCAGCAACAGCTTGCACTTGCACCTGGAAAAGCTGCAAGCACTCAATGCCAGCCTGTGAAAGCAGCCAAGAGTGAGGCTAGTCTGTACCCTGCAAAGCCACAGGGGTGGAGCTGCCCAAGGCTGTGAGAACTGACCTCTTGCATCAGCATGACCGGGACATGAGACATAGGGTCAAAGTAGATCATTTTGGAACTTTAAGGTTTAATGACTGCCTTATTGGATTTTAGACTTGCATAGGGCCTGTAGCCCCATTGTTTTTTGGCCAATTTCTCCCATTTGGAATGTGTATATTTACTCACTAGGAAGTAACTAACTTGCTTTTGATTTTACATGTTCATAAGCAGAAGGGACTTGCCTTATCTCAGATTTGGACTTGGACTTTTGAGTTCATGCGGGAATGAGTTAAGACTTTGGGGGGACTCTTGGGAAGGAATGATTGTGTTTTGAAATGTGAGGACATGAGATATGGGAGGAGCCAGGGCCAGCATGATATGGTTTGGTTGTGTCACCACCTAAACCACATCTTGAATTGTAAACCCCATAATCCCCACAAGTCATGGGAAGGTCCTGGTGGGAAGTAATTGAATCATGGTGGCAGTCTCCCCCATGCTGTTCTTGTGATAGTGAATAAGTCTGATAAGGTATGAAGGTTTTATAAGCATCTTGCATTTCCCCTGTTTGCTCTCACTCCATCATACCACCCTGTTTAGAAGGTGCTTGCTTCTTCTTGGCCTTCTGCCATGATTGTAAGTTTCCTGAGTCATCCCCAGCAATGTGGAACTGTGAGTCAATTAAACCTCTTTCCTTTATACCCAGTCTCAGGTATTCCTTCATATCAGCATGAGAATGGACTAATATAATTTCATACTATTTTTAAAGTCATTTCGTGCTTATTACTAAGGAGTGGGGTCAGTGTTGATTTACTTTGATATCCCCAGTACCTAGAACAACGAATAATACACAGTAAGCATACATTAAACATTTGGTATATGATCAAATTGAGTCCTTTCTTTATCCCTCACACTAAGCTGGTACAAATTTATAGTGACAGGAAATTTCTAACTAGCCCATTGCATTTCTCAATAATTCTATTAAAATTCCATAAAATTATTGTATCAAGTATATCTCCCTGTACTGTCTTGTAACTGGTCTTAGTAGTACCTTCTTAAGATTGTATAGAAAAGGTCATACATTTCATTTAAATTAGAAAACTCTGTTTCATTTTCTTATCTCCATTCCATTGATCCTGAGATATTTAGGATCCAGATTTATACCCAGTAACATATAACCTATCCCTCTCAGCTTCAGTAGACACTCACAGAGGCGATAACCATGTGTTGCCCAGCTGCATCCACATCTCAGCCCAACACTGACTAGGACAGGTGGGAACAGAATCCTTAACCAAAACATTAGCAGTGGGCATCTGAATATCAGTACAAGACAAGGCATATTCTCGACCAAAACCAAACTAAATGAACATATATCAAAAAATAAGTCTGCAAAAGCAAGATATTTTATTAAGAAAATGCCATAAAGCATTAAGTATTATAAATGTTTTCAAATATTAGAGTGTGATTTTTACAAGAAAATAATTCCTCAAGATGATTTATGTCAAAATGACAAAGAACTTGCAATGATTTTCCTGCAGTTTTTAAACAATTCAAATGCCATTGGTTCTAGTTTCATCAACAAAGCTGTTATTCTTAAAGCTGCTACATGTATATGAGAAATAATCATATACAGAGGCAGGGAAAGAAACACTATTTTCTTACATGGTATCCTGTAAGTAATGAAGATTCAGAAAATAGATAAATCATGCTGTGAAACCTATATTATGAGATGGATTGGAACTCATGAGAAATAATAACTTACTTAGAAAAATGGCAATAATAATTATAAATATTTCCTGAAGGTTCTACACTAGATCATTCACATAAAATTTTATATATACACATATATGCAAATCTATGTGCTATGAGATATAAAGGTATTAAATAAATGTAAAATATTATGACTTCAATGATGATAATCACTAAAGACAAATATTAGTCATCTAACATCTGTTAAATCAATGAGCTAATAAATGAAAAAATATAAAAATTAAAGGCAAAAATAATTAGGAATGAAAGGTGTAGGAAGAACACATTAATTGCTGACTAAATAGAATCATCTCTCAAAGAAAGAACAACGGCAAGAGGTGGCTGGGGCTTCTCCACTCCTAGTCTCTCTGACCACCACCACCGCCGCACAAGAAAAAGTACACTACGTGTATGTTGCTATGTACATACTGTATGTGCTTGCTGTGCAAATACAGTCAAAACAGCTCCCACCTCGAACTCTACTCCCTTCTCCTAGAAATTCAGAACCCTCAAACTGCCAGGAGCACACTCAAATATGCCATATATCCTCAACACAAACTGAACTGAAGATTTCACTTATATGTACCAACCACACACAAAGAGCTGTCATTTTCTACAATTCGATTGTTTACCAAATCTGCACGAACGAGAAAATTTCCAACTCTCCCTAATTTTATACTGCCCCAGCCTCTTATGATTCTTAAGTGAAATATGGAGAGGATACAATTCATATCAAAAAGTAGCTGTTGAACTTAAATAAGACGTAGATATAAAAGGTCTTCATAACTTCTTTCCTTCATCTAATCTTTGTTAAAATTTCACCTCTTAATGAGGCACACCCTGATTACCCTACTTAAAACTGTGACTTCACGCACTTCCCTCTGCCCAAACCTAGCAAGCTTGATCTTGACTGTCCCGACTGCCCTTACCCTACTCAGAATTTTCTGTTTTCTCCAAAGGAAATAACACTTTCTAACACATTACATATTATTTATTGTCTCTTTATACCAGGAGGCAGGGCTAATCCTCAGTTTTGTTTTCTGTTTTATCCTGAGTACCTCAAACAGCACATAGTAAGCACTCAGTAAATATTTACTCAATAAATGAATGAATATTTGCTATAATGCAGATGTCTCATGCCATATGTTTGAATAGCAGTATACGTTTTACATATTGTACCTTGGTGACAAAATACTATTGACAATGACAAAAGGAACATTTTGTTATTTCCTAAAATTATAAAGCTGCAAATATATTAGTCCACTTTCACACTGCTACAAAGAACTGCCTGAGCCTGGATAATTTATAAAAGAAAGAGGCATAACTGACTCACACTTCAGCACTGTAAGTTCAGGAAACTTACAATCATGGCAGAAGGCAAAGGGGAAACAAGGCACCTTCTACACAGGGTGGCAGGAAGGAAAACAAATGGAGGAGGAACTGCCACATGCTTATTAAATCATCAGATCTCATGAGAACTCACTATTAGGAGAACATCATGAAGGAAACCACTGCCATGATTCAATTACCTCCAGCTGGTTTCTCCGTTGACACGTGCAGATTATAAGGATTATGGGGATTCAATTCAAGATGAGATTTTGGGTGGGAACCCAGCCAAACCTTATCAGCTATAGTCTATACTTTTCAGCTGGACTGGCACCTCAATCTCCTGGTAGCCTAAATTAATCAATAGAAGACTTTTCCCAATTAAAAATAATTAAACAAGCAGTTTAGTTTAACATTCTTGTAATAGATGAATGCTAATAAAATATTTTGAGGCTAAACTCAAATAGGTGACAGGTGAATACTTGTCATATTCTTTGATTGGCATTTTTCATTCCTCTGTATGTTAAAGTGAGACTACTGGAATTGATCTGTACCCTACCTCACCTCACAAATACACCCAACTGCAAGCCTTTTTGACATCAATGCTAAAAACATACAGACAAAACATATAGTCCCAGCTAAAATGGAAACTTGCAATAGATTAATTTGTCATGGTAATATGAAGATAGCATCCTTTTTATTTCTTCCATTTTCTTCAAGTTCTTAGGATGAACACTTCACCAGAACAAGTACAGTGGTCCCCCCTTTTCCATGGTTTTGAGCTCCAGGGTTTCAGTTACCCACAATCAACAGCTGCCCAAAAACAGGTGAGTATAATCCAATCAGATATTTTGAGAGAGAATCACATTTACATAACTTTTATTTCAGTCTATTCTTATCAATGTTCTATTTTATTACTAGTTATTACTGCTAATCTTACTAATTTACAAATTAAATTTTATCAAAAGTATGTATGCATAGGAAAACAGTGTATATAGAGTTCAGTACTATCTGTGGTACCAGGCACCCACTAAGGATCTTGGAACATATCCCCTGTGGAAAAAGGGGACTCCTATACAGTAAAAAAAGATACTACATCCCCAGCATGCATTCCTCCTCTTTATGAGATACTAGCACCTGACTTTTCTTTGAATATTTATTTACCCTCTCTCAAGTATACAATTAGATACTGGAGGTATCAGGACTGGTAAAGATGATCGACATAATTTATCCCCTTATCCACTGCAAATTGTTTGGAGATGAGTACAAGCCACAATTTGGGCCAAAGAGAGCACAAGAATTGCTGGGGTGTGTGCATCAACCCTGCAAGAGACTTCTGCTCTTCAGTAGAAAGACATGTTGAGATGGCAGCCAGTCTACAACACAAGAGGACAGCCTAGAGCCAGAGATCCACAATGTGGCACCTGAGAATGAAGCTAGCAGTGCGGGTCAAAGAGTTAAGAAACAAGAAACCAGTACCTGGGGGCTGCTTTGGTAGCCCATCAAGCCTCAGTGAAGCTGAATTCTCCTCTATCCTTTTCAGTTATGTGAATAAATAATTGTTTTATTTTGTGTGGTTAAAGCTATTTTTCATTGCTTGCAGTATAAGCAGTTCTTACCACCAGCCTTCCCACAGATGAAGAAAATATTCATTTATATGGTAGGGCTGAAACAGAAGACACCTAACAAATGACTTCTTTTTTCATTTCAATGTTTTGTTTATTTATTTAATTTTTTTTGAGATGGAGTCTGGCTCTGTCACCCAGGCTGGAGTGCAAAGGCACGATCTTGGCTCACTGCAACCTCCACCTCCTGGGTTCAAGCAGTTCTCCTGCCTCGCCTCCCGAGTAGCTGGAACTACAGGCGTACGCCACCATGCCCAGCTAATTTTTGTATTTTTAGTAGAGACAGGGTTTCACCATTTTGGCCAGGATGGTTTTGATCTCTTGACCTCGTGATCCGCCCGCCTCAGCCTCCCAAAGTGCTGGAATTACAGGCATGAGCCACCACACTTGGCCCATTTCAATGTTTTATCTGCATTTAGACATGAAAATTACTACTAGGTGGATTAAATATTTAGGTTCTTGCCTGCCATGCCCAGGTCAGTATCTAGGAATTTAACAACCAAAAACTTAAAGACTATGTACATTGGGAGGCCAAGGGAAGATAAACATTGAAAAGGGTATAGATCTACAGATTGGGAAAGCCATGGTCCCTAAAGACATGATATGTTGGCGTGGTATTAGCAAACTCATTATCAGGTTGGGTAATGAATTTGTGCTAATCAAGTATTGTCATTATAATA
Source organism: Gorilla gorilla gorilla (assembly GCF_029281585.2). Classification (NCBI taxonomy): domain Eukaryota; kingdom Metazoa; phylum Chordata; class Mammalia; order Primates; family Hominidae; genus Gorilla; species Gorilla gorilla. Next base: position 153,573,932 of record NC_073230.2, read on the forward strand.
GTGTTCTACCTTCTTCAGCCATTTCAGCACAAGATAAGAGTTTATAATGACATACATAATTTTACCATAAAACACATAGAATTAATACCTTAGCAAGTGTTTTATCCTTGGTATTATCTAAAAGGTCCTAGGACATAATTGAAAATTAGCCAGAAACAACTGTAAATTAAGTAAAATAGGGACCAAAATTGCAAATTTTACATATAAATACACACATGTATGTGCACACACATATATACATCATGGAAAAGACAGAATTTAGGAACAACCTGGTAATACAAAAAAGAAATTTTCTTCCACATGTAAATTTTCCTTAAACTTTCATTTGACTTAAGTATGAAACTAGAGACCTGCCAAAAAGTTTTAATAAATAATACATTATAAAGATATGTTCCATTATACTTGGCTGTAATAACAAAAATAATAAAAATTGAATTGAAAAGATATAATAACAAGCTGAATACCAAGTTCAATAATAACAATCTGAAATAACTCACAGTGATAAAGGAAATATCACAAGTTCACATTAAAATGATGAATGCCCTAAGGTCTCCAAAAACAAAATTTGAAAGCAAATATTAAAGGTGCAGAAAGTTACAAATAAGGTAATTTAATCCTAATCGTCAACATGATCATTCATCAGGTTTGAGGAGACTGAAGAACAGAAAGAGGCAAAAAACTTACTAAAACAGAAGTAGTATTTTACAAAGGGATACTCATGGAACAAATTAAAGTGGTACAACTCAATCTCACACATACACACGCAAAAATTCTCGTCTGGCAAATCTTGTCTATTATTTGGGGAAAACAGGATCTTCAGGCAGAAAGTGTAAACGCAACACTCCATGCATACAGGGAAACTGACATCTGCACTCTCAGTCACTAGGTTACTATGGGCACATATCAATAAGTCAATAGACGTTCAGTGGCTAGACAAATGATGATTGAATTAAAACCATTTCTCTCCTCATGAAAATAATGGTATTTTTCTCATAAACACATATAAACCAGAAAATGAGTCTCACACAGAGAAGAAACACTTGTTTTTTACTCACTATATACTAATGCTGCCTTGAGGAAATTAAATAACTCTTTTCTATTTGGACACAATTAATGCAGATTCTTAAAATAACAAAAATTAGCGTTTCATATGCAATTAAGTAAAGTTTAAAATACATTAGTGTTAACAAAACTAACATCCAGTAAGGAAAATTGAAATATACATGCACATCGAGGTTAACAAATGCAGTAGTATAAAGTACTACAGAAAAAATTCAGAATATGTTTGAATAAGTTTTAACTTGTTTTTAAAAAAAAATGACAAGAAAAAAACTGGTATTAAGAACTTGGCAAAAAATTAACAATAAACAGTTTTCGGAACATGCTGTGGAATGATCAGGGTTCAGCTCAATTTCCCATACTGCCAACATCTAGAGCTATAGCAAACATAAAATATATGCTTGTAATATATGGTCCTAATCACAATAAAAATCACAAATCATCTGAGGGATAGGTTTATGTTCAGTGTGGTATATGTATGCATTTTTTAAAAAGAAAGAGGATCAAACAGTAAGGTTTATGGTGAATATTTATTTTAACCAAATAATTTTACTATTGGATTAACCTAATATTTTATTAGTATATTAATTACTTAGATCTATATGAGTATGAAAGTCTACCTTATGAGTATTAACATATTTTATTAGAATAACCAATATCATATTCTATATGATAAAATTATTAATCTACCCTATGACTATTAAAATATTAATTGAAACATAAGCTTTAAGCTGTAAGCTCCTTGAAGCTACCCACTGTATTCCTTTGTTTACGACCATATTCCCAGGACAAGAGCCCAACACGGTATGTAGCAATTGGTAAGCAATCAATAACGAATAAAGTCATTTATAAAGGCACAGCAGATGAGATAAGTTATCCCTCTAGGCAAGGGATCAGCAAACTTTTCCTATAAAGGGCCAGATAGTAATTTTTTCAACTCTGCAGGCCATAGGGCCTGTGTCCAAACTAGTCAACTCTACCTGTGTAGCATGAAAGACTCTGAAGCTAATAAATAAATGAATGGAAATGGCTGTGTTCTAATAAAACTGAAATTTAACTTGCATACTATTTTCATGTTATAAAATTTTCATTTGATTTTTTTTCAACTTTTAAGAATGTAAAAACCATTCTTAGCTTGCCAAAACTACAAAAACAGCTATCAAGCCATATTTGGCCTGCGAGTTGTATTACTAGTTTACCAACCAACCCTTATTCTAGGCCAACAATTAGATATTGTCCATATACAACTAAATGCTGTATATTGTAAGAAATTTAATATGAGGAAAAAGGCTTAGATTGAAAAAAAATCCCTCTGAACTTCATAGCTCCATCTGTAATAGAACTAATATAAAAACCGGAATTGCTGTTAAGATTAAATGAGATGATGCATAGTGATGAATACATATCAGATGCTCACCTCAGAACCTGGGAAGAATCTTTAGAAACAGCAGATGTTACAGGCAGACCACCTCACATCAAAGTTTACTACAGTGAGCAAAATATTAATATTCTCCAAAGAACTTTGTGTCAATATTTGCAAAACTATTTTTAATTTACTGACAACTGAAAGAAATTATTACATAATAAGGCAATGAGTGTCAATAATCAACCTAATTTCAAAAGACCAATGCAAAAGCCATTAGACTGTCATTCTCAATTACTTAATTTACTGTCTGCCAATAATTTAACTAATATAGGTTAATGAGTTTATACATTTTACATACATAAAACCTATCAGGTTATACTATGCTGACTCCTCTAAAATTCTTTAATGGGAAAGAAAACAGATCCTTTGAAAAAAATTGTAATAACATAATAATTGTTATTTCATGGACTATATCCAGAGAGACTTGGCTTCATAAAACAAAAGGCAAGGAGGTAAGTCTGGTGAAAACATGCCCAAGTTTCCTATTAGCTTATTCATTTTAGGTCAAGTCATCATTTAGTACCCATCCATTTATCCAGGACAGAAAACACTTGTGCAAATTATCCTGGCAAGATGTTATGGGGCTCTGAGACATCTACTGTAACTTTATGGACTGAGTTTATAAGGTTAGGAACTTATAAGTGCTACTTCCTCCTAGGTATCATACACATCAATTTTGAAAATTTATTTCCAGTGACTTGCATATAGACCCTTACCTAGTATAATTAAATACAATGTATATATAGCTAATAAACTCTAAGATTCTTTTCAATAAACTAAAATTCTCCAACCAAATATAGCCTAATACTCTGATAAATAAGATAACCTTTAAAGTATCCAACTTTAAAGGATGTGATCTATTGACAACTGTCTCCCTCACTAAATGAGTAACATTAATAAGAATATTTGAGTACATTTAGTATATGAGATATGAATCACTTTACATGAATTACATTTCTGAATCCCCATAATAACCTTATAAGGCAAGTGCAATTATCACATTTTAAAATATGCAGACTGTAGTTCCCAGAGATTAAATAACTTGCCCAAGGTCACACAATTGATAGGAACACTGTGTGGGATCTGAACCTGTCTTGCTTTGTACTTTGATTAGTACCCTGCTTAATTAAACTTTTGTTATTTGGGCACGACTAAGCAGAAAAATGCCTTTACAATTTATAGGAACATTTATTTAGCTATTATTCTCTAGTTTTAAAATACCTGAACATTCACTAGCTGTTAGGCAGACATGATGACCCCACATGACCATGCTACATCCGAAGACTTAGAAATTTTCATGGTTTTCGCAGCCTCCTGAAAATGGGCAATGAATGCTTATCTATCCCTCTCTCCCTTTTTCCTCCTTCTTCAACTCATTACATTATCATTATCTTTATTATATTTATGACATAAGTTGACTTTTTCTTTTTCTTTTAAACATACCATTACAATCAACATCTCTGCGTATAAATGTTTGGTTCCGGTTATTTTCTTAGAAATGAATTCTGGAAATAAAATTACTGGGAAAATTATGAGAGCATTTTCAGGTTCCTTGATATTTGATGCCAGAGTACTTTCTAGGAAATTTGTAAAAATATGTATTCCTATTAGTAGTATATAAGGATGAACAGTTCATCCTTTTAAAATATAAGTAATTTTAGGAGAGACAATTCACCATGGATTTCTTGCTGTGAATTAACTGAATTGATTTACCTGCTCCTTAATAGCAAACAGAAATCTGTTTCATTATGGGAAAGATGATTTCCATTGGAGGAGAAGGAAAGAGAAAGTTTAGATAATTTTGGAGTGTGCAACAGGGATAGGAAGTGGTTCTTTCAGTTGAGGACTGAGTGGCTAATGGACAGTATGAAAAGAAATGGACATGCTCAGAGGGCAAAATAGTTGTCTATCAATAAAGTAAAGTAAACGAGGTAAGAAGAAATCAAAGACCATCTTCAAAGTTGGCTCTGAAAACATGAAGTATAATTTCCTATACCTTCATATTGGCATATTGATATGGATTTTCTTTAGCAAATAGCAATGATAAAATTTTACTGGGTTTTAACATGTTAGCTTCTTTATTTTCCCCTATTCATTGCTGACATTGCCTTTCTTCTCATCAGTATGCAAGATATACACTTAAAAATATTTTGGGGGGATATTTTCAAGAGTCTTGGAAGAATTGAATATATTCAAGCTTTAATAATAAGAGTCCATAATCATTCATTAAATGGAACTCTGTAATTAAAAACTGCCTGCCAGATTAAGGGCACAGCAGGCATAGAGCAAAATGACAGATACTCCAAATAACCAAAGATACAGATCTAAAATTAGCTCAAACTTGTTCTCAGATTTGCTAAGAAGGGGAATAGTTCCATAAAGTAAACTGAAATCTAAAAGATTTCTGTTTGTGGATACAGGTATGAATATCATCTTTTTCCCTGCAGAGATATAATCACAAAATAACCAATTCCCACTTTCTTCTTCATTGTATAAAGTGTACTGTGGCAGATTGTTCCTTTTATTTACCAGGCTTCTAGAAACATTTATACCTTTCAAGCTAAAAAGGTTGTTTTTTAAATCATTAAGTAACAGCCTTCAAGGAATGATTTCTTCAGCAAGAATGTCACAAGATTCAACTCTTAAAAACCTAAGTAACAGTATAAAAACTCTAAGTATATTGCCTAATATAATCTAGTATTCTCTTTCTGGTATCTAGATGGTGTATAAAGGAAAAGAAGAAATGCAATTTAACCTTGTAGCAATTCTCCATTCTTTCCCAAACTTAAAGAGACATTCTAATCTAGCATAATCTTCATTGTCCTATGTGTTGTAAAATAACCTTTTCTTTCAACAAGGCATTGAACGAAAGCTATAGTGTTTCAAACAAGAAAGTCATCCCTTCTGTTAATGGAAGTCGAACATCTTTTTAGAACAGCACAGGGTTTTAAATGATAGCTTTCTTCCTAAAACCATAGCCAGACTTCTCGGTAAAAGAGGGCACAGGGAAAACTTAGCATAGCAGGCTTGAGACTGCTGTCTTTAAAATGGCCTGCTTGCAAGATTGGCTTTTGGCTGACATCAGGAAACTTGAATGGTAAATAGTTTCTACACTGACAGAAAACTTTCTTTCTTTGAGAAAGAGTCTTACTCTGTCTCCCAGCCTGGAGTACAGTGACACAATCTCGGCTCACTGCAACCTCTGTCTCCAGGGTCCAAGCGATTCTCATGCCTCAGCCTCCTGATTAGCTGGGATCACAGGTGTGTGACACCACGCCTGGCCAATTTTTTGTATTTTTAGTAGGGTAAAGAGTAAATGTTCCGGGGTGAAATACATTTGAGAAATATTAAGGTAAAATTAGATTTTTGGCAGACTTACTTAAAATGATACATGCACAGTGGGTTTCCAAAAGGGGCATACAGAATGTGGCCAAAAGGGGCATACAGAATGTGGCAAATTTCACAAAATCATTTGATCACAGAAATCTTTTTTATATGAAGCAAAGCAGGACCAGTGCTTTTCTGTTTCAGTTCTAAAAGAGGGATCAGATACCTTCTTCATATAAACTTCAATCTGAACCTACTAATGACTGGGGATACCAGGATGAATGACCGCAGACTTCAGCTTCCAGAAGTTCACATGTTAACAGGGAAAAGGAATAAAATGATGATAGAATTGTTTATCTCAAACTCAGCAAGAAAGTATAAACAAGGGACAAACCACCACCTCCAGCTGGGGAACTGTGAAGGGATGAATTCATAAATGAAAGTGCATATAAAAATATCTGGCATATTTTAAGCACTAAAAATATTTGGTTGTTATTACTTTTTAGATTGTCATAGTTGGTTGGTTTAGGCGAAGGAAGAATCCCATGAGTCAGACGAAGGAGGAAAGAGAGAGTCACAGAGGCCCTGGAGAACACAGAGTGTAACATCCGATGAATGAGGAGAGGCAGGCAGGTGCCCCTGGAGGTCCTGTGTGTCTCACTGGGAGCTCTTCAATGTAAAGGGCAAAGTCTCGCCCTTTCTAAAAGCCTTCAGTATGTTAAACAAATTCAAACGAAACAAGATTCAAAAAACATCGATGGCAATAAAGTCAATTTGAAAGAACTATGATTGAGGCAAGCATAAGAATTAAGGTATATTCAAGAGATAGTTTCACCTAATGTTCCCCTGGCAGTCTCATCATTCCCTTGGTGAGATGCTAATAAGGGTTAGACAGCCAGTCTAAGGAATATAAAGTGAAGAACCTGTCACTCAGTTGTCAAGGGAAACTGCCTGTCTATAATTCCCTTAGCAAAGCCTTCATATCTTAGCATATGTTAATTAGACTTCATGCTTAAGCCTAAAAATTTATTACACTCCAGGCTTTGTTTCATTTTGTTTACATTTTTTAAAGAAATATATCAAAAAATGGAGTGAGCTTTATATATGTTGTATAGTTTCCTCTGTTTGGTATAATAGTCAAACTTACTAACTGTTCACAATTTCTAACAGTCCAGTTTGTCATTTTCTCTAATTAATTTTTCATCTAAAAGTTGTTGGCAGGTGGCTGAGAAGAACTGAAAAAGAGACGTAGGTAAGAGTAGAAAATAATAAGATTCATGAGATTAGGTGGATCAATGCAGATGTTTTTAACTGGAGATTCTGTGAAATGTAAATAGAATCAAACCTGAGGCTTTAACAAATTCAAAAGGATAGCCTAAGCAATTCTGATTATGAATTACATCTACATTCATAAATTATGCACTTACAAAGAGGAAGTGTTTGAAAATATTTTTAAAAAGCAATGTTACTGAGAAAAAATAAAATATTAAAAAGGTCTTAAGCAAACAATTTTAGGAAGTAAAATAAAACACTACCAGCTTATATTAAATAGTGCTTTAGTATTTCCAGAGAACTCTACATGTATGCCATTATTAGATCATTACTATAAGCACATGAGAAAGTCAGGAATATAACACCATGATTTAGTTTCACGTGTGGTGGTAAGACTTTCATATATGTAAATTAACAACACAAATGTAATTTGCACTTAATTCAAGAAAACAATCACTTTACTACTTATAAAAGCCTGAAATCTAAAATGCACACTGCTAACAGCCAAGATTAAGTATTAGTTAATTTGATATCCACACTTGAATGTACCCTTCACCCAATAACCCGCCCTCCCCACTATTTGAGAATCAGTGTCCCCATCTGTAAATTGGAATTAAAATATAGGCATTTTCTGCTTATCATCAGTAGTCCATTTATGAAAAATCAGACATTCTATTCAAATGCCAAACAGGTGACAATTTCCAATTATTTTAACTGAGAAAGTTATATTTAAACCCAAATCCCCAATTCCCTAAAATGTAACTGAAACACATTTATACAGGTAATAGCCATTATGATGAAATGTAAAATAATGAGACATTTTCTGCTACTGCAACTAACATTTATAGCATTTTATATTTATAAAAGGGAGCACTGGTTTTTAAAGATTAGATACACTACCCCTGCCCATCGAGAGCACTCTTCAAAAATTTGGGTATGGCCATGCAAGTATTCAATGACAATGGGAAAATACTACAAAAAATATTGGTTTTATAAGATATATTCTTCAATAATTCATGCAATTTGCTTTAAAAAACCCTTATCTTTCCCAAGAGGGAAAAAGATATGATGAAAGACAGGAGACAAAAATCTGCCTATGTTTCTTTCTCCATTCCTCCAGTTTATAGTGCTAGAATTATCAGGGGACCTGGAATTATCTTATTATCTCTGTAATAGAAAATCTGTGGTTCAGCATCGACTCACCCTTTCTGCTAGCCTCATTCACCATATATACAGGGGTTCAATGTTTCCCTTAACCAAGCTTGTCTTCATAAACACAGTTACAATGAGTCTTTGGGCACCTTGTTGCAATATTCTTGATGCTATGTTCTTCTAAGACTTGGAAGGATTAACAGAGAAGATAAAATCAGAACTTGGACCTACAGTCCTATTCCTGACTTATGCTAGGGTTGTTTTCATCATACCATCTAGAACATGGCCTTGTGTTGATAGCAACACTTTCTGGAATGGCAAAATACTCATTGG